>NC_084794.1:238571718-239195218 GCF_963169125.1 Humulus lupulus
GTGCAGAGCGAACCCTTAGACTACCGAGGTGAAGACCCGACATCCCGCCAGGATCAGGTCAGTACCGAAGATACAACATACTTAGAAGACGAAGAAGAGTATGTCCAAGACGGTTATTACAAGGACGGCTGCTACTATGAGAAGGACCCAGAACTGGTCCAAGTAGCCGAAGAACTAGTGGCCACTAAGGCCAAGCTTGCTGAGCAGGAGCGCGTCTCCGAAAGAATGCAACGCATGATGGAACGCCTCCAAAGTAAGTTCGGAGATCTAGGCGACTCGGACGAGGATACCTCTGTTCGAGGTGGTGCTGATGCCCCCATGCCGGATCCAGCCGCTGCTGGACCATCCAAAGCCGCCCCTAACAAGGGCAAAGAAAAAGTTGGAGAGCCTGTGCGCGCTGACGCCCCTGCACCTCCTAAAGGCGTGAATCACCAGGCCGACTGCCCCCCCCGCGCGCAGAAGGTCTCTGGCGCTCCTAAGCCCAGACGCCCTTCAGCCCCAAGGGGGCACTCTGTGCCTAAAGGGCCCGGTGCTAAGGCACCCAGGCCTAGGGGAAGGAACAACCGCCCCAGTGATTCCGTCAATCAGGACGGTCGGGCTGCGAACTCGCACTCCGAAGATAGCTGGTCCACGGTGGACCTAAGAAGAAGGTTGGAGGCCAAGTATGAGAAGGCCAAAGGGGAAAAAGCCCGGCCTCGCGGAGATGACCTCCGAAATCATATTAATGACAAGCTCCGGGGACGTGACCTCCTGGAAAGTGATACGAAGAGGCTCGAGGAACAGATTGCTGCCTTGACCAAGCTGGTCCGGAAGCAAAGTGGGGCCCTGTCAGATTCTGAGGAGGAAGACCCGGAACCATGTATTAGGAGGATCGCGGAAACGTCCCTCCCGGATAACTTCAAAATGCCTCACATAGAATTATATGATGGGAGGACAGACCCGCGTACCCACCTAGCTAAATACAATAAAATGATGCAAGTGGCGCGCGTCAGTGAGGACGCCAAATGCATGTGCTTCTCACTCACCCTTACCAAGTCTGCGGAGGACTGGTGGAAAAGATTAGCTCCCGGATCAATCCACAGTTGGAAGGAGCTACAGTCCGCGTTTAGGAGGCAGTTTATTGCTGCCCGCGACCACGACATGGAGGTTGGTTCCTTAACCAACATCAAACAGCAACCCACTGAGAACCTCAAAGCTTTCATTCAGAGAATGATGGAAGCTGCTGCAAAAACCAAGGTCAGCGATGACATGAAGCTGATCGCCCTTCAATCGGGCCTTACTGTCGGCTCCCTGCTATGGGGGGAAATGCAAAGGAGACGGGCAGAAACCCTGTCCGAATTCATGTCAAAAGCTCAGGGAATCATCAACCTTGAGGATGCCTACCAGCAAGCCTTTGGAGTTCCCCCGGCTCCAACCCCTTCCGTGACTGCGCCGAGCTTTGCTTCGCAAGCTCCCGCACCAGTCCTCACGCTTCCAGGAGCCCGATTCACTCCGAGTGTGTATGGGCCTTCCGCGTCTGCTCAGACGCCGGGTCAAACCCATTTCTCTGGGTATGGAGCGGTACAAACCGGATGTAGTATCGCTCCTAGCATGCCGCAGCCGCAAGCGGAAGCCCCGGAACGAAGTTTGAGCCAATCGCGGAGCAAACGAAGCGGAAAAAACTCCAACCGGGGAGACCATTCAAAGAAACCCCGAAAGGATTATGAGCCCAAGTTCACGGAATATACCAGTTTGATAGACTCGCGAGAGAATGTCTATCGGGCGACCTGTAATATGGTCAACTACAGGAAGCCCCCGAAAGTGTCTCACGGAGGAAGGCGTCCGCGAGACTCCAATAAGAGGTGTGAGTTCCACGGAGACGTGGGGCACACCACGAATGAGTGCCTTCAGCTGAAGGATGAGATCGAGTCCCTGGAAAGAGCGGGACACCTCGGTCAGTGGGTGAGAATACCCATAATCTATCCCGGACAGGGGGTAGTTCACGGAGCTGCATATTCACCGGGACAGAGGGGGGCCGCTAGCGCTCCTGGAGCCGGTCACCCCCAAGCTCCCGGGTCTCAGTTCCCAGCACTTCCTCCTCCACCCGCTCCGGCGCCCATTGCCTTGTTGGCTCCAGGGCCAGGCAACCCATATCCGCCCGGCCTTGCTCCGCCACCCGTTGACGGACACGTCGCCACCATTTCCGGAGGACCACACCTTGCCGGAAGCACCCGCAATTCCCAGAAGAGGTACTTGAGGGAGTTAGAGCACGCCGAGGAGATGTGCGCCTTGGTCCAATCACCTGCTCAACGTCCCCGAATGATGGATCTTCCCATCACCTTCACGGAGGACGATGCTCGACATGTGCACTTCCCCCACAACGATCCCCTCGTGGTGGAAGCCCAGATTGCCAATAAGAAGGTCTCACGGGTCTTGATCGATAACGGAAGCTCCGTGAACATCCTCTTCAAAGCGGCCTTCCACGCGATCGGATTGACCGAGACGGACCTGGCCCCATGCCCCATCCAGCTTCAAGGTTTCAATGGGGACGCACTCATGCCATTAGGCAAAATTCAACTTCCGGTCACCCTCAGAGGAGAAAGCGACGCTTGTGCCTTCAAGCATAGCACATTCGTGGTGGTCGACTGCCCCACGGCGTATAATGCCATCTTAGGCCGACCGGTCCTGATCGATTGTGGGGCCATAACCTCGATACGACACTTATGCTTGAAGTTTCCCTGCGACGATGGGCGTATTGGCACCCTCCGAGGAGACCAGAGAAGTGCACGGAGCTGTTATAACGTCTCCATCCGAGCCGTCTACACGGTCCGAGAGACATTTGCTGCCATTCCTTTGGCGGAAGTATTGCCAGAAACTAGGGATGCTCAGGAGGCATACTTTGACGAACTCGACCCAAGAGTGGGAATCGAGAAAGCAATAGAGCCGATGGAGGAAGTCGAAGAGGTGATCCTCAATCCGGGAGAACCCACCAAGGTCATTCAGGTGGGGAAAAACCTGCCGTCGGCCGTTCGAGATAAGATCGTGGCCACTGTGAAGGATAATCAGGATATCCTGGCATGGTGCCACGCTGATATGACGGGGATTAATCCCAATGTTGCGTGCCACGCACTCAACATAGACCCAGCTGCAACTCCAATTCGCCAAAAGAGGAGGCCGCTGGACCCAGTGAGAGCCGAAGCCGTCAAAGCTGAAGTGGACAAATTGATGTCCATAGGCTTTCTCCAGGAGTCGCACTATCCCGTGTGGTTGGCCAACCCAGTTCTGGTCCCGAAACCCGATGGGTCCTGGAGAATGTGCATTGACTTCACGGACCTAAACAGGGCCTGCCCGAAAGATTGTTTCCCTCTCCCGCGAATCGATCAGATGGTGGACGCTACTTCCGGGTACGAACTCTTATCCTTCATGGATGCGTACTCCGGATACAACCAGATCAAGATGCATGTCGCGGACCAGGAACACACCAGCTTCCTCACGGATAAGGGTGTCTACTGTTACGTGGTCATGCCTTTCGGTTTGAAGAATGCTGGGGCGACTTACCAGCGTCTGGTAAACAGAATGTTCAAGGACCAACTGGGGAGGAACATGGAGGTGTACGTGGACGACATGTTGGTAAAGTCCAAGACCTCCGGGGACCACAGTAACGACCTTGAGGAAGCTTTCGCCGTGATCCGAAAGTACGGGATGAAACTAAATCCAAAGAAATGTACTTTCGGGGTCTCGTCTGGGAAGTTCCTCGGTTTTATTGTCAGCTCCCGCGGCGTGGAAGCCAACCCTGAAAAAATAAAGGCGTTCATAGATATGCCTTCCCCCCGGAAGCATAAGGATGTCCAGAGCGTTACCGGAAGGATAGCTGCTCTCAGTCGCTTCGTATCCAAGGCCACCGACAAGTGTATCCCCTTCTTCAATGTTCTGCGAGGGAACAAGAAGTTCGAGTGGACCCCCGAATGCGAAGCGGCCTTCCAACACCTCAAAGAACATTTAACCCGAGCCCCCATTCTGTCCAAGCCGGTCGAAGGAGAGGCGTTGTTCTTATACCTAGCTGTGACTGAGCACGCAGTAAGTGCCGCTCTCGTCCGGGAAGATGGCCGTATCCAGCTCCCTGTGTATTACGTAAGCAAGAGGTTATTGGACGCCGAGTCCAGATATTCGATGATCGAGAAACTCTCCCTCTGCTTGCTGATCGCTTCACGGAAGCTGAGGCCATATTTCCAGGCGCACACCATCAAAGTACTCACCAACCACCCTCTCCGACAAGTCCTGCAGAAGCCCGAGTCTTCTGGCAGATTGCTTAAGTGGGCCATGGAACTAAGCCAGTTCGACGTCCACTACCAACCGCGTGTTTCCATAAAAGGTCAAGCTCTCGCGGACTTTATTGTGGAGTGCTCGGGAATGAATGACCTCCCAGAAGATCCTGTCCCGGAACTTCCCACCTGGAAGGTCTACGTAGACGGAGCCTCAAATGAAAAAGGAGCTGGAGCGGGGGTTATCCTAATATCTCCCCAAGGGCATCAGCTCCAGAGCGCCATCCGTTTCGCATTCCCAGCATCCAACAACGGAAAGGGTGGAGTGAAGTACGCCATAGTCGCGGTAGACTACTTCACCAAATGGGCTGAAGCTGAACCTATGAACACGGTCACATCTAAAAAAGCACTGGATTTTGTCATCAGGAATATAGTGTGTCGTTTTGGGCTTCCACGGAAAATTGTGTCCGACAACGGAAAGCAGTTTGACAGTGAACACTTCACGAACTTCTGTGCTTCGCATGGAATTATCAAAAGCTTTTCCGCAGTCGCCAGACCCCAGGCTAATGGACAAGTGGAAGCTGTAAACAAAATATTAAAGACCACGTTGAAGAAAAAACTCCAAGCCTGCAAGGCTCACTGGCCGGAAGAACTTCCGCGAGTACTTTGGGCTTATCGCACAACAGAGAGAACTTCGACGGGGCACACGCCTTATTCCATGACCTTCGGTTGCGAGGCCGTCATCCCAGTAGAAGCTATGATCCCCTCTCACAGGCAAGACACCTACGATCCTACCCGGAACCATGCCCTCCTCCAGGAGTCCTTAGACATGATCGAAGAGCTCCGGGAGCAGTCGCAGGTCCAACTAAAAATGTACCAAGGCAAGATAGCCAGACACTTTAACACGAGAGTCCAGAGCCGTGCATTCGAAGTTGGGGACCTTGTCCTACGGAGAGTATTTCCTGCTACGCAGGATCCGGGAGTAGGAGTCCTCGGACCCAACTGGGAAGGCCCCTACGAAGTCCAAGAAAAAGTGGGCCATGGGACGTATCACTTAAAGAGACTCGACGGATCTAAAGTCCCGCGCGCCTGGAACGCGGAGCACCTCCGCCGTTACTACCAGTAAGCCCCGGACCATCCAGTCGGAAGTCCTTGGTGAAAATAACAAAAGTGAAAAATGTGGAAATAATCCTCCCTGTTGTAAAACTAGCGCCTAGCAGGCTATTTTAATGAAACACGGAGGGATTCACTCCGCTTTTACTGCACTTTTTATCCCTATGTTCAAAGCTGCGTTTTAACAAGCGACCACGCGGTCCGGAGACGTCCGGACCCCACGCTCACTTGGGGGGTATACATGGCTAAGGCTTAGCCATACGCCCCTTGAACAAAACGTACACAGAACACCACTTATGTGCTAGCATTGTGTTTGAAGTTTTTAAATTGTTTTGCTCTAATTGTTAAGCTTAGGTTTATTTGTTGCCATGAACATGCTTGCATTACGTGTCATATGTGCATTATGTGCTTAAGTGAAAATTGCCACAGAAATGCCTGCCATTATGTATCATGAGAATTATCTCTTGTGTAGCCCAGCGATGGACGGGACTAGGGGTTGAGGCACGTTCATAGAGCTACGCCAAAACACCCCCAGCTCCTTGACAAGTCCTTTGCAGAATTCTCCGCGAGCTCTGTAGAGCTTTGCTTCGCAAGCTCCAGCTCCGGGTCCCGCAAGGCGAAAGATGGCAAGATCCGCGAGCGCTGAAGAGCTTTGCTTTGCAAGCTCCAGCTCCGGGTCCCGCAAGGCAAAAGATGGCAAGATCCGCGAGCGCTGCAAAGCTTTGCTTCGCATGCTCCAGCTCCGGATCCCGCAAGGCAAAAGATGGCGAGATCCGCGAGCGCTCTAAAGCTTTGCTTCGCGCGGATCTAGCCTCGCAGGGCTCCATGCCAGGTCCCTGAAGCCAGCCACCATGAGGTTCGCAACAACAGTTAGTTTTGCTTCGCAAAGATTTAACCTTAAGTCTAGCGACGCTCACCAAAAGAACTCCCGTTCCAAACAATAGAACGACTCACCTTAGCAATCCCAGCGAACAGTATAACTACAAGTCCCGGGATTGGCTATTTGCCTCAGGAAAGATAAAGTACGGTGAAAGAAGCCTGGCCGTTGGAACTAGAAAACCTTCGTAACCTAGAAACTACGTGGGGAAAGACATCATCCGTTAAAGCTTCAACTGGGAAGTGCATAAGTTTTGGCCGTTGGAACCAAAACCCCATACGCCCCTACAACAGTTTCTACCGTATAAATGTCTACCCTAAGCGCAAAGATAAATAAAGAACTCGGCAGAAAAAGAAAGGAGAATGCTATGATTATGGCAAAATTGTCCGCAATGAAAAACTCAAAATGAAAAACAATTAAAGATAAAACCCCTTCAAGCATTGGGGGTAACTACAGCGTCCACGACCGCAGCTTCGGGGGCATCTGTTTCAGCTGAGGCTGGCGGAGTCGGCTCATTGGAAGGAGGAATTTGGTCATGAGAAGGTTCAGAGGTCCCCGCCTCTCCGGGATCTCCCGCCTCAGGAGCTTCAGCACGATCGTCAATGTTATAAGTTTGGACGTACGCCTCTGGGCCCTGATCCCACACGAGTAGCTTCTCCCTCATGGCTTCGGCATCATCTCCCAGATAGCCTAACACCTCCGGGTTCACTTTCCAGAGTTGATGCATGAGGACCACATGCGATATATTAATAGTCCTGTTCAGTATCACCTCAGCATCCTCCTTCTCCTTCAACCGCTCCGCCTCGGAGGTTGCCAGCTGTGCTTCCGCGGCAGTTAGTTGGGCCCTCAATTTTTCCATTTCGGCCTTGGAGGCATCCCGCTCCCCCTTAAGAGAATCAATCGCCTTGCGCTGCTCCCTATTTTGGTTCAGCACGGATTGCTTCTCGGTCACATGCCCCCTGGCAGTGAATTGCAAAGCCCCGATCTCTTTATCCTTCTCGGCGAGCCCCAACTGAAGCATAGACACGAGATCCCTGCTCCTCTTATGGAGTTGCTCCTCGTCGTGCAGCTTACTCTGAAGAGTGGAATATTCCTCTTGCCGCTTAAGGAGGAGATCGTTCTTTGATTGCAAGCGGGCTTCCAGGGTATCTTTCTCCACCTTGGCTTGGGACAGCTCTTCCCGGAGCTTGGAGTTTTCGGTCTTAATCCCATCCGACCGCTGTCTAAACTCATTCTCTGCCTTGGCCCGGTACTCTTGATATTTGGCAAGATATTTCTTCTCCGCCTCTTCTTCAGCTGTGCGCCGGGCCTGATCAATCTTCTCCGAAGCCCCCAAGGCCTGTTGGGTCAGTTTCTGTTTCTCCGCTTCCAAGGCCTGGCGAGCCAGTTGGCTCTCCTCCAGCTGAACCAGAGTTGCACCAACCTCCCGGAACGAGCGTTCCGCGATCATAGAGGCCTGCAAGGAAAGACAACAGAATGAGCTAAAGCAGGACCAAAAGACAGATGGTCCCAAAAAAAAAAATAACAACTGACGGCTTACCCCGGACAGTTGCTGCTTCACAGCGTGTGTCAGCAACAGCGGATCCTTGCTGCTGCTGATGGCCCATTTCTCAGAATTGAGCTCGCATAAGCTCAGGGCCATGTCCTCCATCATCTCAGCTCCGAACGGCGCCAATGCACGTCCGAGCCTAGGCACCAGCCTCTTCTCCAAGGCTGGACCATCCAGAACCGCTCCGGCCGGGTGAGGAGATCTCACCCCCTCGGCCAGCTCAGCCCTCTTCACGGCAGACAAGTTATCTGCCCTTCCCTGAGTAACGGCCTTCTCCGCCTCTAGCCGCCTCTTCAAAAAACTATCGGCCCGTCTTACACCCTCCAGGAGGGCAGCAGGAAAACTGGTCGGCTTCCGCGGAAAGTGGAACTTCAGGCCAGGCAGGGGAAGATTGGTTGTCTGAGAAGACGGAGACCCCGGAAGGGTGGACCCCCTTTGGGCTGGAGGAGGAGGCAGCCGGGGTATTAAGGCCCCGGTCTGTTGCTTTTGCTGCTGCGGTAGCAGAAGTAATTGCCCTTGTTGCTGCTGCTGGTTTGGATGTTGCTGTTGCTGCTGCTGCGGCGTTGGTGATTGTCTCTCTTGTTCCTGTTGCTGCTGTTGTTGTAGTTGTGATTGCTGTCGTTGCTGTTGTTGTTGCCTTCGACCGGGAGAAGAGTGTCTAAGGCGTTTGTTCTTAGCACCCTCAGCATCTTCTCCGGGACGCTTGCTCACCCCAGTTGTCCTCACGGGGAACACAAGCCCTTCCCCGTCGCTACTGCTACTCGAGACCATCATAGTCTCGGAAGGCCCTTCAGCAGGGGACTTCTCTACCCTCGGAGACGCTTGCGCCTCGCCACTTGTCTTCTTGGGGGAGGCAGCCTTACCTCCCCTACCAGCCTTGGTCTTCCGTCCTTTCCCCGTGGGCGGGTCTTGGCTGGTGGCAGCCTTCTTAATAAGCAAAGTAACCCTCCCCAACATCTTGGCTTCGGGATACTCTGCAAGAAACGTACAAAGCAAGGTTAACGAACCAACAAGAAATGAGAAAAAAGATAAGCGGAAGACAAGACAATCAGCAACATAAAAGTACAAGCAAGCCCGCCAGCAGGGAACAAGAAACAAGAAAAAGAAAAGTTTGAAAGGGACGACCATGCACGAGAAACGTGGATGGCCTTCCCCGAGCAAAACAAAACATCGCTTCCTGCTCCAGGAAGCTCCCGTACTCCTTGAAGTCCGGGAAGAACATGCTGAGAGAAGAAGGGTCAACCATGATGACACCTTCTGGCAGACTACCATCACTCAGACACCAGAGGAGCTCATCTACCCTATCACAGTACCTGTCGAAAGGTATCCTACGCGGATCTAGCCTAAGGAAACGAGGATCAAACCCCATCTGAGAGGTTTGGGAAACTTCAGACAGGCTGGGGGTGTGGATCAATCGAAAACTAGTCTTACCTCTCCCGGAGGAACTAGCCCCCGGAGCCCCTTCGTTAGGGTAAGCCGCGGCGTGGCGAGCCTCGATCTCCTCTCCCTCCGGCTGGGGGTCGGGGAACCTCTCCGCCCAACTAGGAGATAGAGTATTTTCGTCCCGAGCGGCTTGGGTGATCACCTTAGACAGCTCCAGGGCAATCTGCTCCCGGATGTCAGCCGACACCTGAGTCTGCCCCCTACCACTTACTGGCTCGATATTTTGGAAGGAGGCGAGTAACCCATACTCCCTCAACGATTCGGAGGTCACAAGTCCCTCCACTCTCAACTCTTCCTCAGAAAGCCCTTCGTAGAACTTGGACCTCCTTATCATCTCCGCGCAGCGAGGTGTCCGCGGAACGACTTCTGCAAAAATCAAATACAAGCGTTAGAGATCCTCCCAAAAGGCAAATCAAACACAAAGAAACAAAGTTGAAAAGGAAAAGAGGAAACACTTACCAGGGATTTTGAAATCCAAAGATAGAGCTGGCACCCTCTTCAGCGGGAAGCCAGTCGTCAGGAACCAGTATTCCCGGAGGTCTGGAACCCTCGCGGTATGACAAGTGGGGCACATCACATCCGGGTGCCTTTCTAGCCTGTAAAACCCCACCTTGTCTGAGTGACCCCTCATAGGCTGAGACTTCAACCCATAAAAGTACAGCACCTCCTCTGGGGTAGGAGCTTCCAGTCTCCGGGACTTGCAAAAGATGAACCACCCCGCTAAGAGCTTGTAGCTGGGAGGAATTAACTGGAAGGGGGCAATCCCCGCCTTCACACAGAAATTGGCGAAGTAACTCCTTAGGGGCAAGTGCGCTCCGCACACTATGTGTGCCCAACTCCAGGCACCAAAGCCCTCGTGGCTCTGGCTAGCTGACTCGCCCAGCACCGACAGACGGTGCCACATCAGACCTGGGATGTTCTTCAGGCCTGCCTCAGAGGAATACAGCTCCAGCATGCCATAATTCCTGAAAAGGTTCGGTTTTTGGTCCATCTCCCAGATGGAACTATTGGAGGTTGGTGGGCTAGCCGCGACCGCTTTCGCCTTTCCTTTCCCCTTTCCACCAGCGATAGGAGAGCCCTTCTCTTGGGCAGATTCAGCCTCCCCCGCAGCAAGGAGTTGTTCCTTCGAGATGTTCGTCACTGGACAAAAGAAAAGAAAGAAGAAAACACTCTAAGCAGTCAGCACCCTTGTCATACCCTAGTGGTATCAAAGGCGTCGGGGAGACCCTCCCCGAAATCTGCTTGGAGAGGCTCCCACCGAGCTTGCCGAGGGATTGGCACCATGCCACCCGAAGGACAGCAAGGAACCAGACTCAGACCCCGAGCCTAAGCCCACCAAAAGAAGTGTTTTTCCAGAGAAAGACACCCTAAAGGCGTTCATGCTTATGCCCTAAAACAGCAAAACAAGGGACGACTTTCCAAACGCAAATCGCCAAAACACGCAGAAAAGGCTACTTATCGACTCACAATCAATCACATGCCTACCAAAGCCCTATTCACACATGCACATAAGCAATAATGGCAGAAACCTCTACTCTAACAACTACCAACAACCTAAGGTTTGGGAGGAAAGAGCAAAGTAGAAATACTTACTGATATTCGGGTAGGTGGAGGTTGAAGGAGTAACTGGATCACTGCACAGCACGATCGCGAGAAGTAAAAGCTGCAAAGATGAACGGCGATTCAAACCAAGAACTTCGGGGAATAAACCCACTGCCAAATCAAAAAGAAAAGTTTCCAGATACTTACCAAAAGAAATGGCAAGTTGGGAGGAACGTAAGCTGGGAAGCCTGAGAGTTCGAAGGTTTGGAAATCTGAAAATCCTAAAAATGGAGAATCTGAAAGCGTAAAGAGGAAGAAAGGTCCTTTCCCTCGTTTTTATAGCAGGGAAGAAGCCGTTTCGAATTCCTCGAGTGGACGGTCCCGATCTTCCCATTCCATGTGCGTCAGATCCAACGGCTGGAGAGGAAGCGACGATCCTATTTATGACTCCTCGGATGGGAATAAAGTATTTATTTCCCATCATTACACCACCTCGGGCCCTGAGTACCATTAAAAACCGTCAAATAGTCAGATGACTGACGCACGCATCCTCAACCAGTCGCCTCACGCACACGTCTTGGTCGCAGAACCATTCCCAGAATGACACGTGATCCTTGCCGCACTTGAGTACTTGATCTCAAACAGAAGAAATTCCTTTTTCTCTTTCATACTAATACTCAGGCGGGAAAAAGGAACCCTTCCGGGAACACAGAAGGTGCCCCCTCGCCTAGTCTAAGAAACCGATTGTACAAGCTCCCGGATCTCTCAAAGCTCCGCGACCTTGGGGGGTAAATGTTATCCAGATTTCCGGATAGCGTTTAGATTGATGACCTCGGGGAAGCAGAATTATCGATGTCTTTCACGGAGGGTGACCAGAGCTCGCGGATGGACAGAAAGGCTTCGCCTCTCCTGTCTAGTATCCGGATTACTCTTCCAAACAAGCACAACACGGAAACTCGTCAACTCTCCCGGACTCCCGAAGGATACCCCTCGGGGAGGCCCCTTCCAGGAGAGGCTCTTCGAGTGGTCTCCGCGGAAACAGTTCCGTGCCCCGCACAGAACAAAACCGAACGGTCGAGTCCGGGAGAAGGCATATTTGGAATGATATCCGTCTGACACAGGATCCCGCCTGACACGCCCGTCAGGTCAAAGCCGCACACATCCCAGCACGCCTAAGGGTACCTTTTCGCCTACTGTTCCGCTGACAACTTGGAAAAGACGGCTGACTTTGTGTGTTCCCCATACTTTCACGTAAATATACCCACATAGAGTCTGGTAGCCATGCTACTACAGTAATTGTATCCCCTATTTATGGCTGGTGTAATTAAGACTCATGTACGTAGAGAAAAACCCTAATCCGAAACCCTAGCTATAAAGACTCTTTCCTTTTACAAGAAGGGAGAGGGAGAGATCAGATAGCAAAAACTCTACCAAAATCTCTCTAGCTTCATCTTCTTCAAGAGAACCCGAGAGAAACATTGTGAGTGTGTGAAGTTCTTATGCACCAGCCATCTTACTGTAATCTTTTCCAAGTATAATAACATCGACTCGTGGACTAGGGCTTGTTAACGCCTGAACCACGTAAAAACACTGTTTGTTTAGTTACATTTCAGTATTTCTACAGTTCTTATCTTTTTATTATTCTGTTAGTTATTCGTTTCCGAAAAACTCGGTAAACAACAGGTGTCCATACAATTTACGTGAAATGCTCCAAATGATGTGTTTTAAATGCTCTAATCCTATTGGTTAGACTAATGATGATGCCTACACTATAAATATGGGTTATTAGAGTTGTAAAGCCTTGATCACACTTTCCAACTCTCTCTTTATCCTCTCTCTCTCTAGCTTTCAAAGATCAAAGTTTTCTCCAAGAAACTTATCAAGCTTTGCTTGGCTTGCATGAGTTTTAAGGCTTGTTAAATCCCAAATCTCATTCTACTTAGTTGAATCTTCAAGCAATAAAGGAAGGCTTGGAATAGAGATTTTGGACAACAATATTCTTATTGTGTATAAGCCTTAAAAGTTCCCCAAGTTTGAAGATTCAAGTTGCTCTAAATCAAAGGTTGTGTCTATCTAACCTTAACTTTATTTTCTATTACTCTATTGTGTTTTCATTGTTGGTATTGATGATTAAATGTTTCTAAGTTTATCTTATCATCATTTTAATCATTTAGCTTCTTATATTCAAGATTAACATTCATATCATGAGCATGTTTCTTTGATTATTAAGAATTGTATTCATACTTTGAATTTGGATCTTGATTAACATCTAGGGTTTGGAATATTACATTATTCCTGTTATTCATTGTTGATTTGCAAAGTGTAAAGCCATATATTCCCAATATTTTTCACCTCTAGATAGTCAATAGTAACACAGTAACATGGCACTCAAAATGAATTAATTCATGAATATAAAAAATAACACAAGATCGAGCTCGTATAAACATTATAACAAATATGTCCTAATCCAAAAAATGTATAGTCAATGCAAGAGCAACACCAAAGCAACAATAAGTCAACGTTGTCGTAAATATTTGAAGAAGAGAAGGAATATAGAAAGAGATGGAGAGAGAGGTGTGGCTCGAGAAACAACAAAAAAAGATTTAAATGGGCAGTGTATCATATTGATCTCTAGAAGAAGAAAAAAGAGGGAAAATGAAGAAGATGAATAGAAAGTGAATTGGGTATTGGGTATTGGGTATTGGGCAACATGCAAGAAAAGAAAATGAAAAAAAATGATTAAAAGGTTTAGAAAGAATAAATAGGTAGCTTGTCATATCACTTCTATCTGTTAACCATTTCTACACATCATATAATAATAATAATAATAATATGGAGGGTAACATGGGATCAAAGAAAAAAATGGAGAGAGAGTGGCAGAAAAATAAGCGGAGAGAGAGTGTAAGAAATAAAAAATAAAAAAAATGGAATAAAAATATGAGTAAAGATAGATGCACTCTCAATTTACACACTCAAATTACACACTATGATGTGTAAGTAATCTCAACTGTATAATTAAATATTATGTGAACCCCGCTTAAAGATATTCATGGTTGAGATTAATTACACATCATAGTATGTAATTTGAGTGTTCAAATTAGGAGTGCATGTATCATTATTCTAAAAATATATATAAACAACATCTAACTCGGGAACATCAATATAATCGCAACCTGACTACAACATTAAAACAACTAATTAACAAAAATAAATTGAACAACAATGAACCAAAAACTAATAAACAAAAATTGTTCAACAACAAAATCATCCTCTTCTTCAACCACAAAAAAGTAACACACTTAAACATTAAAACAAAAACAAAAAATAACAATTAAAAAATATTAAAAAAAAAACAACAATGAGCAACACAAAAATAATATAGATGACAACAACAATAAGACAACTAACAAACAACATAACAAAAATTAAAAAACAAGAAAAACAGATGATAAAAATATATCATTCAGCATTACAAATTTAAAAAAAAAATGGCATAAAAAATTCAATAATCAAAACGATATGTAACACAGTGTATTGCCTTTTCCTCACAATAAAAAAATAATATATAATTCAGAAACATACTTTCTTCTCACCTCTGGATAGGATAATCAAACCCCACAAACCACGTTTATTTATTTTTTTAACAAAAAATCACACATTTTAGGGTCTTTCACACACATGCAGACAACAAAGATAGAATGATATCCATAAAAAAAACATTGCTGATTAGCTCAAACTCTACTAGAGATATAAAGTCCAAAGAGAAAGATAGAGAAGTAAAAAGAGTGAGTCAAAGAGACAATCTACAATTCAAAACCCAGAGTGATTAGCTTGTTTCTTAAACTTCGAGGGATTTCGTGTTCTTTTTTGATAGAGGGATCACATTTAAATCCACTTAACCTCTTCAAACCAGGAGGTGTTTTAGCCACAACAATTTTTGAAATTGTATTTGGAAATAGAGAAGGTGAAGTAGAGATTTAACAAGTCATAACCATTATGGGAAAGTGAAAACCCCCTTTAAGTATTAACCATTAAAATAACATGTAGAAGAACAAAAATTAAAAATGGAGGTTGGGTACTTGGGGTAACATGTGATAGTGAAAAGAAACAAAATAATGAAAAGAGAAAAGAGAGTGTAGGAAAGTTAAAAAAAATAGAAGGAGAAGACATGTGATGCGATCGTGGAAAAGAGTAGAAAGAGGGGAGAGAGAGTAAGGAAGTGAAAAATAAATTAAAAATTAAAATTAAAATGTTTAAAAAAGAGGTGATGAGGTAAGAAGTACCATATAAATAGTATTTGTGTAAATAGTAAACGTATATAAGATTATTATAGTTAAATTGAAACAATAAAAAAGAAAAAAAAAATGACGTGTGACAGGATAAATGTAACACATGTGTCAATTTTTGCAATTTATGTAAAATTCTCTTTAACGAAGGGAAATTCACAAAAATACCTAAGATTTTAAAAAAATACTAAAAATACGGAATCTGGAAAAAATTACAAAAAATATGGAAGGGAATAATCGTAAATACAAAGCATTTTTTTTTTGTAAACAAAGTTTACAAACTCATAACAATACCATTTTTTCGTAATCAAAGTTTACAAGATTGTAACTATATGTTAGAATTTTGTAAACAACATTTATAGACTAAATAGAAAATTGTAACAGGCGATTACAAAACTGTTACAAACTGATATCCATATTTATGTAATTTTTGTAAAATTCCATATTATTCAAAAAAAAATTGAAATTTACATTGCTATGTGTAATTTTTCATTTAAAGAAACGGTTTATCATATTCTTTATGGAAATTTGCGGCAATAATGCCTATGTAGTTAAGTTTGATGCACTTAAATGCTTATGTAAAAAATTTGGTGGCAATAATATCTGCCGTTAATGTTTTGTTGCAGTCGTTGGTCCCTGAGTCGTAAGGGGTTTACCAGGGTACAGGTGGATCAACCCGATTGGGTTAAAGTTATTAAATTTAAAAAAAAATTATTTTTAAGTAATTGACCATTAACAAAACATGAAATCTTTTTTTATATATCTTAATAACATTTCTAAAACTAATCTAAACAAAAACAATTAATATTCTTAGATTAATAACATCTAACCTAAAAAAATGATATGCAGCCCTTTTAGCCACACAAAAATCCCTAGAAAATTCTATCGAATTCCCACACCAGAGAAGGTGACCTCACCCCGACGCTCTCCCCCCAACGATATCCCTCCGACTATCCCAAAAAAAAAGTTGCTTTCACGGTATCTCATTTAAACCCACTGGAAGAGAACTTGTAATTCCTTCGAATTAGGGGTTAAGGCATCTTTTGCAATAGGTTAATGGAGATTGAAAAAAAATTCCATTGTCGACCACCAAAGCCAGTGGTAGAAAGAACAGCTTGGACAAATAAAAATCCTGGGCGAAGATGTAGAACCTGCGACAAGTATCGAGTAAGATTGGTTTCCCTTTTTTTTTTTTGTAATCTGATTCATTGAATAAAGGATTATGGGTCAACTCAAATTCATGGTGGGTGTAATTTCTTTGAATGGATAGACTTTCCAATGTGCCAACAAGCATAGGTGGTCATCCCCAGACTACTAAGGAGAATTGGTGACCTTGAAACTGAAATCACATCCCTAAATACGACAACTGACATTGGTAGTCATTGACAATGGAGTGGTTCTTCAAATGGATTTGAGACAGAATCTCACAACCTTCAAAATGTTGGAAGAGAAAGCTATGAAAGTTGTGCTGAAAGTAGGGGTAGAGTAAATGATGGAGGTTGAATGAGTGGTACTCCTTTTTGAATACTTTGTGTTATGTTGTAATTATGTTATTTGTGGTTTTTTAGGCTACAAAATCAAAGTTGAAATTGTTAGTATTGTTAGTTTTTTTTTTTTGGGTAATCTTCATTTGCAGTATTGGAAATGACAAAGCTGTTGCAGCCTGGGCATTGATTTGTAATGAATTTTGTTTTAAAATGAAGCCCTGAATCAATGTAATCTATTTTGATGGTCAACTTGATTGCTCAAATTTAAGTCTTCAAATTCAGCAAGCTTTTTTAATTCAGTATTCTAGTTTATGCATTTTGTGAAATAGATATGATCAACAACTAGTTACATCCATTGCCATAACATGAATTGTACAAAAATATAGGCCTGAAATCCAAATGTATTTGATATGTACATGACCCTTTCATGACTCAAAAAACAGATATGATCAACAAGTCTATATGATTTGTACAAAAAGTTATTTGTACATGACTCTAAGATGGTCAACATAACACTTTCATGACTCAAAAAACAACCATCAACCACAACATCCCAATACCAACTTTGCATAACACATAACAGACACCAAAATACAAGATTAGGCCACTAGTTCAAAATAAAATCAAAAGATGAAACTCCTTCCAGTTAAACAGTATCGAGTTGAGCATTCTTTGCGCCACTAGTTCCTCCTTTAGCATGTTGTTTCAGCCTTCTTACCTTCCTTTTAAGTGTGGCTTCAGTTGGTTTCTGCAGTGGTGGACAACCTCTCTTTTTGGTCACACGATTCTAAAATAAGTTGAACAAACAAATAATCAGCTCCAAATTCACAAAACAATGATAAAACAACTAATCCTAAATCATTCTTGAATCAATGATAAAACATATCTAGGAATACAAGAAAGCATAAAGTTTATACCTCAACCACCATAGAAAATTTGCATGTTTTTCTCTGCAATGACCCAACTTATTAAGACATAGATCATTAAACCTACTAGACATAACTACTACTTTGAAGATAACATACATGAGAAAAATTTATAACTTTATTGAAAACTTTAAAATACTATTTGTAATACATAAATGAGCACATTGTTTTAAAATAAAACATAACTTTAAATAAAATTGTTTACAAAGCTAAATGCGGAAAATACATAAAAACGTAATTTAAAGAGACTAGAGAAAATAACGTCGTCCTTGAATCGACACGCAGCCCATCCACTCCATTCACCTCAACACACACACCAAGCTTCCAAGGATCCTTCCGCCTTTGTATCTATTTTCCAGCATCACACTAAAAGTAAAGGAGTGAGCCTAATGCCCAGCAAGGAAAAACTATTAACAACATAAACATATACATAAAATTATACCATAAACATATACTATAAACATATCATAAACATATATTATAATCATATGTCATATACTACTACAATGGCCATTATACTACTTGGGGCTTATTAACTAAGCAAGTCATATGCCCATTAGATTTGTGGGGCTTGCTAGTCAAGCAAGTCAAATGCCCACAAATTATTAGGGCTTGCAAGCTAGACAAGTCATATGCCCAAGGTCTATAAGCATAATATACATAATGTAAACATTACATAACATAAGATAACATAACATAATATAACATATCATATAAACATATAAAGCTCTATCCTATTTTCCTTACCAAAACCGAAATATTTGAGAACAAATGCGGGACTTGGAACACTCCTAAAACCAACAATAAAAATGATGAGTATTCCTAAAGAGTAAAGAATAAATGTGGGAACTAAACCTTCAAGAAGAAACTTACCCAGGAAGATCCTTAAGTTTTAAAAACCTATTCAAAAAAACAATATCAAAAGTTAGGATCTGAATAAAAGGAACTAAAGAAAACTAAAGAGTTTTAGAGAATTGAACTTAAATAATAAGAGTACCTTAGTTGACCTTATGGATTGGTTTAACTCCAATATCGAAATACTTTAATCCTCACTTCCCAAGTATTTTATAAAGCTTAAGAATGGCAAATCTTTTTTTTCCAACCCAAGTGTTTATCACTCTTATGGTCTCACTAGCACCTTGGAGTCTGATCACAGCTGAAGAGTAAGTTGAAGGGTTGGGTACTAGGTCCTATTTATAGAGGTAAGGAGTGAAACTAACCCCATTTTGATTTGAATAAAAATAATGAATAAAATTGAAAATAATTGAATATTCGTCAATCAGAAGCTGAAGACTTGGTCAAAATTATACAGGGCAGGTCTAAGGAGTCAAAGCTTGATTTTAAAATAAAAAAAAATAATAAAAAATATATACTAAGGGTGATATATCGCCCCTATGTGGCGATATATCGGCTCTGCCCTAATCCAGAGCCTCTGTTCGTATGTTCGTGCAATGTCAACGTGTTTTTCGTATCCTTCGTCAGGCAATATATCGGCTCCCAGCTGCGATATATCAGCATACGTGAATATTTTAAACACGTAATTGTACTTTTTCAGCATAATTAAGGTTGGATAACTGCTTTGACTGGGTCAAAATACGACCCTACAGTTTCTAGTAAGTGCTAAGGCTGCTATTTCTTTATTTAATCATTAAAATATTTAATTCATTAATAAGCATGCTTATGACAAGTGTCATATTCCTATTGGCTCTATCTAAAACTTAGGTTATAATAAATATCATATTTAGGACCAGCAATATTAATCAAACCTTATGTTATAATTAATATTCTTAAACTATAGGTTAAACTTATAAAATCCATACTTGTTGCTAGGAGTTTCCAACTAAGTCCCGATTTGAACCAAAATCCACGAAATCTAAAATACTACAACTAATACTAGCTAGCTAACTAAGTAAACATTCTGGGACTCTACAATTCTCCCCTAGTACAAAGAATTTTGTCCTCGAAATTTACTTACCAACCAATTCCGGATACTGCGCTTGCATGTCCTCCTCCAACTCCTACGTTGCCTCTGGTTTAGAAATATTTCTCCTTAGGACTTTGACTATCGAAATACTCTTGGAACGTAATTCTTTCATCCCTCTATCTAGGATGCTAACTGGTCGTTCCTCGTAACTCAAGTCTTTCTGGAGTGCTATCGTATCATACTTGAGGATGTGAGATGGGTCTGACACATATCTACGCAGCATCGAGATATGGAACACATTGTGGCTATCTACTAATGATGGCAGTAGGGCTAATCTATATGCAACTGCCCCCACTTTGTCCAATATCTCAAAAGGACCTATAAACCTAGGACTAAGCTTAACTTTCTTCCAAAACCGCTTCACACCTTTCATAGGAGATATCTTTAGGAAGACTTGATCTCCAACTTTGAATTCCACATCACGCCGCTTGGCATCCGCATAACTTTTCCGATGGCTCTGAGCAGTGAGCATACGTTTTCTAATCAGTGCTACTGCTTCCTAAGCTTCTCTAACAGCTTCGGGTCCATGTAGTTTCCTTTCTCCTACCTCGTCCCAATGTAACGACGATCGACACCTCCTTCTGTAAAGTAGCTCGTAAGATGCCATCCCGATTGTTGACTGGTAGCTATTATTATAGGAGAATTCTATCAGCAGCAAGTACTTACTCCATGATCCTCTAAAATCAAGTACACAAGCACGCAACATATCTTCTCAAATCTGTATGGTACGCTCGGACTGACCGTCTGTCTGAGGATGAAATGCTGTACTAAGACTTAACTTGGTACCCATGGCTTGCTGCAAACTTCCCCAAAATCTCGATGTAAACACCGATCCTCTATCAGATACTATTGTTTTAGGGATTCCATGAAGTCCTACAATTTCTTGGACATAAACATCTGCGTATTGATCTATTGTGAATGTAGTTTTGACAGGCAGGAAATGAGCTGACTTGTTTAATCTATCTACTACTACCCAAGTTGAGTCGTGCTGCTTATTTGTTTATGGAAGTCCTGTCACGAAATCCATGGCTATATCGTCCCATTTCCTTTCTGGAATGCTAAGCGATTCTAATAAGCCTGCAGGCTATTGATGTTCTGCTTTTACTTGCTGGCATACTAAGCATTTAGACACATACTCCGCTATATCCTTCTTCACTCCTAGCCACTGAGTCATCTTGGTCGACCCTGGGTGAACTAAGTATGGGGTATTGTGTGCTTTTTCTAAGATCTTCATCTTAATCCCTTGATCATTTGGCACGTATACTTGATCCTTATATCTCAATAAACCTTGAGCTGATATTGATAAATTTGTGGCCTTACCTTCTCTAATTGCATCCATATGTGCTACTAACGTGTCATCATGCCCTTGCCCAATCTGTATTTCTTCTAACAGACTTGACTAGATGGACAAGTTAGCCAGTTTACCAATGACTACTTCTATTCCAGCATTGATCAGCTCCTGCTGTAGTGGCTTTTCTATTCTAGCTAACGGTGCTAGACTTCCATAATTCTTCCTACTTAGCGCATCAGCAACTACGTTTTCCTTCCCTGTGTGGTATATAATTTCACATTCATACTCCTTCACTAGCTCTAACCACCTGCGCTGCCTCATGTTGAGCTCCTTCTAAGTGAAGAAATACTTTAAGCTTTTGTGATCCGTATAAATCTCACACCACTCTCCATAAAGATAGTGGCGCCAGATTTTCAACGTAAAGACCACTACTGCCAACTCCATATCGTGTGTTGGATAGCGTTGCTCATATCCTTTAGCTGCCTTGAAGCGTAGGCTATCGCCTTGTCATTCTGCATCATCACGTAACCCAACCCTTGCTTCAACGCATCACAGTAGACTACAAACTTGTCATTGGGTGTCGGTACACAAAGTACTTGTAACGTCCTACGTTTTTGGGTACATTTAAACGACTCGGGTCGGGATTTTTCCCTCGGGTTAAGAATATTATTTTAAATAATATTATATTTTGTTTGTAAGTATTCCATGAGTTATTGCTAGCCAAAATATGAATTTTGTGATTTTAAAAGTCAAGATAAGACTTTCGGTCCTGGACCGACATAAAAACCCTGATCGGGTAAAAATCTCGGAAAATAAAACGAAAAATCATGGCAATTATATTTTGGGCATAAAATACATTCATAAAAGTTAAAGTTTGGTCAAAAATAATAAACCTAAAAGAAAATGGAAATTTTAAGGCATTTTGTGTTAAATGCCTAATTTTGCCGAAATGGGGAATTTTATTCCATGAATGGACCTTAGGTTAAATTTTATTATGTGATTAATTAAATTAAATGTGAGAGACATTTAATTTAATTAATTAATGTTAAGTTTGGTGATTAAAACTTAATAAGAGTGAAAAAGGTGTCAAAAGTCAATTTGGACTTTTCTTCTTATGAAACATTTATTAACCCTTTAAAAAAAAAAATGAAATGATCATATATGGCAAAGGGTGGCCGGCCATGTGGTCTTTTAGAGTTGTGTGAACCCACTTTTATAAGATTTAAATCCCATTTAATTAAAGGTTAGGGATAAAAGCAAGTGGGTAAAACACTTGAGTGTTTTTAGGGTAAATTAGATAGTATATAACTCTTCCATCCCTCCCCAACCGACCACACCACTCTCTCACATTCACTCATCTGATTTTTGAAGACCTCTCAAAGTGTTCTCTCCATTTTTCAAGCCCAAGAACACCAAGGAAACTTTGAGGCTAAGTCTTGGTCTAGGAAGTATTTTCCCTAAGGTAAACTTTCACTAATCTAGGTTTTTGTAAAGTTTTAAGCATAGATTTTTAAATAGCTAATTGACTATGTTGTTGGGGGAAGTTTGTTAGGGTTTTTGAAAGGTTTTGAAGGAGTCAAAGCTTATAGGAAGGTCCAAACCTTAAGCAAGAACACCAAAGAGGTAAAAAGTTTACTTTTGATGAGTTTGTTGTAGGGTTTTTAGTTTTAAGCATTATTTTGTATATCTAATGCTTAGAGTTTCTTGTTGATGATGTAATAAGGTTATGGTAGTTGTTTAATAATTTTTATGATGCATGTGTATTGATTTTTGAAAATGGGAACCAAAACCCCCAAGGGTTTTGTAGGATACCCTAAAACAAAACATGTTTTAAGCTGTGACTTCCAAGGGGTCAAGCAGCCACTTTATATTGTTTTTGTAAAATGAAATTTTACTGTGATGTTGTTGAGATTGAGTACATAAAATTGAGCTTTTGAAACACTAAAAAATGTTTAGAAATGAGTAAGTTATGATATTTCAAAGTTTAGGTAAAAACTGTTTTTTCGTATTCTTATTTTCGGAACCAAATTTGGACAGCCACTGTATAGGGAAAATGAACCCAGTTTTTTCTAAAATTTTGTGGACATATTGCTGGCATAACCTATTAGTCCACTGTAAAATTTGGTAAGAAAATATTAAACGGTTTGAAAGTTATTAACTGTCAAAGTTTGGAAAAAAATAAGGACTTGAAAATAAGGTCATTTTTACCTCATTGTTGGAAAATGATTTCACCAATCAAAAATGCTCATTTTGACCTAAGATTTTTCAAAGACCTAAATGGCATAACAAAAATGGAATTGGGAAATTTTGGTAACAATTGGGTAAGTAAATTTCAAGTTATGAACTAACGAAGTATGTAGTTCAAAATGTGAAAAATAGGTTTTTCACACTTAGTGTAAAAATGAGATTTTGGAACATAAGGTAAAAAGTAAAATTTTGCTTATTTCAAGATATAAATTGGTAAGTCTTGAAATCATATTTTCACTAAAATTATCCCTTTGAGTTTAAATGAATTATTTTTATTAAAGAGTTTTTATTCTTTCTAAAAATAAGAGATTTAATTTATTAATAGTTAATAAATTAAAAGAGGGTTTAAAACCCTATATTTTGAGAAAATAATTAAATAAATTATTTTCCTAGTAAGTAAAAATTGATTAATTGCTTTTGGAAAATTAATTAGTCAAGATGAGAAATTTATAACGGTTTTCCTAATTAAGACAAATTAGGCAATTTTCTTAAAACGGTTTTTAGATATTAAAACCTTAAGAAAAATAAAAGGAAAATTTAAAGAGTTTATTTTCTTTAAAAATAATTAAGGAATTTATTTGTATTTTCTGGATATAATACCGGCTAAAATCTTACATATTTTAACCGACTAGTCGAAAGTGCGGGTTAATGGCGATACCTTGAAAGAATAAGATTTTTAGCGGATTGTGGGAAATACCATTGTGATACCCGAGCCTAGGTATCGAGACCTTAGGATAGGTTTCCCCGAGACTTAGGGTTTAGTCTCGAATATTTTGTATAACTTTCCTTAATAGGTTTAAAACCAAATAAGGATTATAAATCCTTACAAATGACTTTTATTAAAATGACCAAACTGCCCAAAATAATAATAATGAATTATTAGTGCCATAATTAATCCGAGTATACTGTATGGATAACTACAGTATTGGCTAAGCGTAACTGGACTGAACGTTGGAGGGTGAAAACTTGCTGAGCGCTAAGGACTCCAAGTAAGTCAACTTATATTGTATGGCTGCAACATGAAATGATTATTGTCTTGTATGTTAGTATAGGGATACATGCACATATATAGGCTGTCATAGAAAGTTGCTTAGAGACGTTAGTCTAGTGAGTGCTGATTTAGAAAATATGAACGGTAGAAGTCCGTCATATCCTAGACGGTTGATCCCCGTCACACTGCTTGATTTTATTTATGTCCGGTTCATTACCGCGACGAGTGGCCATGAGATGAGGATAAGCTGGTTAAACCTAGGGGCGCCAAGATAAATGGGACCTAGGGGCCCTCATGCTTACTTAATCATTGGACGATTAGAATCCGAGCAAGTGCTCTGATAAGTTATTCCCGGATAGCAGCCGTGAATATTGGCCATTCCATGAGAGTGCCTAGAGATACTAGGGGTTGCCAAGATAGAGTGAGGTTGAACACCCTAGGGGCAGCTGCTCACCAGCACCACTGATTAACATAGAAGTCTCCGTAAAACCGTGTAAATTGGATTACGCTCTTGGATAAGTAGCGATGCCCTAGGTAACACGATAGTTACCCTTGATGAGAATATTTATTGGCTAGATCTTAGTGTGGAGACTCGGTTCTCTTTTATAGATTTGCAATTATGTTGGAGGGCGCGTTACGTCTGAATTGTTGGAAATTGTCGAGCGTTGGTCTCGAATTATATGGTGATATAATATATCTTCTTGCTCTGGGATTTTCTGAGTGCAGGGATATAATTGTTGATAAGATATAGTTGTGATATAATATATCTGCTTGCTCTGGGATTTTCTGAGTGCAGGGATATATTTGTTGATAAGATATAGTTGTGATATAATATATCTGCTTGTTCTGGGATTTTCTGAGTGCAGGATTTTTATCTAGATATGAATTAATTTATCCTTGGTTATCAAGCATGACTATAAGTTTGCCAGGACGCTTTAGCGTTCTTGAAATTGATTGTGTAGGGTCCGGAACCCTAATTCTCTACATGCTTTGTTTGAAAGTTGATCTTACAAAGCGTTTTCGCTTACCTAGTTGTTTCATGTTGTAGGTAAGAGCAAGGGCAAGGCAGAGCAGTGAGCGCTGGAGTCTTCCTTGCAAATGTACATGTGGATCGACCTTTTGGGAAGCCTTTTTATTTTTGGAAATGTTGTGTAATTTTCCTAAACTAGGCTCACTCTAATCTTTATAAAACATGTTTGTAACTAAAGGTTAAGTATGGCCATACGACTTTTTAAAAAGTTTTTTTTTCTATGGGTTTTTGAGACATTTTGTTAAATGAAAACATTTATATTTCCGCATTATTGAGTCTTGAAAATCCGGGTCGTTACAGTACTGGTGCTGAGCATAGCTTATCCTTTAGCAACTGGAAACTCTCTTCACACTTATCATTCCAGTTGAACCTCTGTTGCTTCTGAATCAGGTTTGTGAGCAGAGTGGCTATCTTAGAAAAGCCTTCTACAAACCTTCGATAATAGCCTGCTAGTCCCAGAAAACTTCTTACTTCAGACGCGTTCTTTGGTCTTGGCCAATCCTTCACAGCTTTCACTTTAGATGGGTCTAGAGCAATCTCGTCCTTGGATACTATGTGGCCAAGAAATGCTACTTGTGAAAGCCGAAATTTGCACTTCTTGAACTTGGCGTAAAGCTGATGCTCCTTTAGTCGTAACAAGATCAACCTTAAATGTTTCTCGTGCTGGACTTCGTCCTTTGAGTACACCAAGATATCGTCAATGAACACTACAACGAATTTATCCAAGTAGTCCTTAAAGACCCTATTCATTAAATCCATAAACGCGGCTGGAGCGTTGGTAAGACCGAAAGACATAACCAAAAACTCGTAATGCCCATAACGAGTTCTAAAAGTTGTCTTGGGAACATCCTCTTCCTGTACCTTGAGCTGATGATACCCGGACCGTAAATCAATCTTTGAGAACATGGTCGCTCCTCGGGGTTGATCAAACAAGTCGTCAATTCGGGGTAGCGGGTACTTATTCTTAATCGTCACCTTATTCAGCTCACGGTAAATCTATGCACATCCGCATGCCTTTGGGAATTCTCTTACAATACGGATGTCTCCAACCTTAAGTGGTGTCTCCTTTACCACATCTGTGATGCTGGCTAAGAACGTTTGACATCCTTTTTCCATCATTCTTTGAGCTTTGAGAGATGATACTAACGGGGTGTGTAATCCTGAAGCTTGTCCCATGAAGCATAGTTTATGGCCGTCAGGAGTCTCGAACATCACCTTCTTGCGTTTGCAGTCGATGGTTGCGCCATACCGTGCTAGCCAGCCCATGCCTAGTATTACGTCAAAGTCCTTGATCACCAAGTCTATCAGGTCTCCTTCTAGTTCTACATCCTCAATCTTGATCGGTACGCCTCGTACTATCCGTGATGATAGAACTACTTTGCCCGAAGGCAACTCGGTTACAAACCTAGTTCTAAATCTTTCACAAGGTTTGTCTAGTTTTTCTATCATTCCTAACCAGATATACGAATGAGTAGCTCCCGAACCAAATAATACAGAGCATATGTTATTGAGGATAGAAACCTGACCTATGACCACCTTATTGCTAGCATCAGCCTCTCCTTGGGTTAAGGCAAAAACCTAGCAGGAACCATCTTGTCGTCTTTCTTCCCTTCTGGCTTGCGCTGAGGACAATCTCTTTTCCAGTGTACTTCCTGACCACAGTTAAAACATTCCTTGGTGTTTTCGCAACATTCTCCATGATGTTTCTTCTGACACTTAGCACATGGTGGGTATTCCACATAACCCAGCCTATTTCCCCCATTATTTGTCTGTGCCCTATTATCGCTATCAGATTGCTTGTTATCAGGATGCCTTCTCTTCTGACCGTTACTGTTGTTGCCTGACTGATTGTTGCTATTATGGTTGTTATTCCGACTGGTCTGAGGTTGACCCTGCTGTCTAGGCTCAGGCTTACTGGATTCCTCTTTACTTACATTAGCCTGCAGCCTCTCTACTTCTATTGTCGTCTCTAGAACGTCGGCATACGTAGTATTCCCCGGGTTTGCTAGCTTAACCCCCATCTCGATCTTCGGTCGAAGTCCCCTAACAAACTTAGACACCCTCAGATAGTCAGTGGGAACCATTTCTGGAGCAAACTTAGCTAGGCGGTCGAACTGTCGAGCATACTTTGCCACTGATAAACTACCTTGCTTTAAGTTGGCGAACTCCTCAACTCTTGAAGTGAGTACAGACGAATTGTAATACTTCTTGTGGAACAGCTCCACAAATCGAGTCCATGTCATGGTGGCAACATCATGCGATTGTTGGACCAAGTCCCACGATATCCTGGCATCCTTCTTGAGCAATGACGAGACACAGGATATACTGTCCGCATTACTGAGATTCATGTGCGTCAGAATTGGCTCCACATTCCTTAGCCACTCTTCTTCCTTAAAGGGGTCTGTAGTCCCTTCGAAGTTTGGAGCGTGTTGCTTGCAGAACCTCTCATAAACTGGCTCCATGTGTTATACTGGATACAGCGCGTAATTCGCCATTGGCCATCCCCCATATGGACTAACTTATTGGGGTGCTGAGGCCATTTGCTATGGGTGCTGCTGTGGTGGAGGCTGAGGCTGAGTCTGGGGCTGAGCCTTTTGTCGTTGTTGCTGCAAAAGTTCCTCGACTTGTTGTCGTAGTCTGGCGATCTCCGCAGTGTTGTCAGCTGGTGGTGCCGGCGCGTTGCGGCTGGCAGTAGCACGCACTCCCCTTCTGCGAACTGGAGGGGCTTCATTGCTCACTGGAGCAGCGTTGGAGGCATTTCCGTTGGTGCGTGCATATCTTCGAAGCAACATCGCAGCAGAGTTCTAACAGTTCAAAAAAACATGTTAGAACTTTACCTAATAGGCTCTAAGGAAAAAATTCATTCTAAAACAAACATATCTTGGACCTATTGATTATGACTTCTTATGAAAATTATATAAGTCTTCTTTATTTTTAGAATGGGTTTCTATATTTAAAAAAAACAAGCCATCTTTATTTCTAAGTCTGTTTCTAATCATCTTATATGACTTAATTCTCAGGCTCGAAACTCATCTTTGTTCCAAAGTTAACCATATTGAGGGAGGACTGGGATCAGTAAAATTGTTCCCACTACTATGGCCCCCTAACTCTCAATATAGAAACTTGGTTCATTGGTTTGTATCCACCCTCACCGAACTTAGTCATTATTTATTTTATTTATTATGATTGCAAAAATAAAAATCAAACTCATACATGATAACAAAATAACATGATATTAATTTGGAAAAGAGTTTTCAATAATTACAACCATAAAACAAACAATAATTAAAACAAACAATAATTAAAACAAACAATGAAATTAACTATTCTAAAAATCAAGATCTTCTACATCCGATCCTTCATCTAGCATATCATCATCTAGCTCTTCATAATCTTCATTATCATGTGCCTCAAAATGTCCTCGAGGAAGGTTCGTAAAAATCCTATGCTTTTGCTCATTTGTAAACTGAAATTCTGATTTTGAAGTGAACCTAATTAAAAGAAAGTAATATCGCATTGCTATTGGCAGTTCATCTTCATCATCCATTGTTTCCCATATTTCCTCTAAGGCTGCAATTACGGGATGAAAATCTCTAAATAGTCTAATCACTAAAACGTATTGTTCCGTTGCTCTCATCATGATCTGCTTAGATTCTTGAAGGTGACCTATTTCTCTATGGAACAAAAGCAGTCTCCGAGTGATTCTCTCTAGTGTTCCTATGGTGTTTCTCGGTTCTCTTATTCTCTTTAAAGCCTTAATGGCTCGAATATCCTCATAGGTTAATGCTCCGTTCATACTTAACTGAAAACTTAAATGCTAAAATCATTAGCTATACATATAAGCATAATAACTATAATTTAAATACTTACTTGGCGGTCAGATTCGGAGCTTTGAGTGTGTGTATCGAGGAGAATTTCATGCGAATGAACCGTTTCTCTGACAACAACTGTAATGACCCAACTACTCTAGACTTTGGACCATTAATGACTACTATACATAGACACTAATTTTTAATAAAACTTACAAGTGAAATAATCATAACTTCATTAAAACTTGTAAAAGAACAAGTGTTAAACTACATAAAATTTAAAGTAGGATATGGGATCCCATTGTTTATAAAATGAAAACATAACATAACTTTAAATAAATGGATTACAAAATAAAGTGCGAAAAATACATATAAAGCATAATTTTTAAAAGACTAAGAAGCGACTTCATCCTCGAACCGAACGCTCAATCCATCCATTTCCATTCTGCCTCAATACACAACCCCCAAGCTGCCAAGAACCTTTCCGCCACCATAGCTATTTTCCTGCACATATAAACATAAAGGAATGAGCCTAATGCCCAGCAAGGAAAATCTAACACATAAATCATATACATAAAATTGACACCGCAACATATATTAAAACATATCATAAACATATGTCACATATACTATAATGGCCATTATTACTTGGGGCTCGTAAACTAAACAAGGCATATGCCCATTATATTTGTGGGGCTTGCTAGCTAAGCAAGTCATATGCCCATAAATTTATTGGGGCTTGTTAGTTATACAAGTCATATGCCCAAGTCTACAAACATACATAATATAACATATAACATAAGATAACATATAACATAACACATAAATCATAAGACAACATATAGCATAACATATAATATCATATCATATTTTCCTTACCAAAAATACTGGGATATGAGAATAGGATTGGGACTTTGGAACACTCCTAAAAACCATCAAAGATAGGTGAGTATACTAAAGAAAAAGGGATGAAAAGAATGGATGAACTATACCATCGAGAATATACTTACCAAAAATCTTACGTTCAAGATCTTAGATTTCCTAACCAAGAATAAAGAATAGAGTTAGGATTTTTAGTAGAAAACTATAAGAATAACACATAAATGAACTAGAATAATGAATACCTCGAATGCTTCTATAACCGAACTACACCTCGAATCGAAAAATACTATGAACCTTACTTCCCGAGTGTTTATTAAGCATATAAAGTTAAAGCTTATATTCCCAACCCAAGTGTTTAAGCACTCAAAAATAACCTAGCAGCTTGCAGCCTCTGAACTTAGCTTGATGAATGAATAAATGGCTGGGTACTAGGTCCTATTTATAGAGTTCAAGATTGAAAAGATCTTCATTTAACTTGAATAAAATAATGGCTTTTTAATTGAAAAATATTTGAATTATCGTTCAGCAGAGGCTGAAGACTCGGTCAGAAAGATGCTGGACTTATCAAGAGGTTAAAGATTAAAATGAGCTCGGTTTCAAAAACATTCAAAAATCATTCAAAAGACCCGATATATCGCCCCTAGTAGGCGATATCACCTGGGCTAATATGCCCGAGGCTCGTCGAGGTGGTCGTGCGAAGTTACGTGTTTTTCGTATCCCCGTATGGCGATATATCGCCCCCTATAGCTGCCATATATCGGCATACGCTGAAATATTAAACACGAAATTGCACATTTTCAACCTTATTTGAATTGAGTAAACATCCTTGACTAAGTCCTCTAACGATTTCAAAGCTGCTGACAGACCCTAGGATATTCAAATATTACTCTTAATAAGTTTATTCCTCAAAATACTTAATTATTCAATAAACATACATAAGACAAGTGTTACTATCTTATTGGGTCTATCTAAACCTTATAATATAATAAATATCACCATCAATATCAGTCATATTAATCAAACCTTAGGTTAAAATTAATATTCTTAAACTATAGGTTAAACTTAGAAAATCTACAAGTGTTACTACGAGTGTCCAATTAAATCCCGATCTGAATCAAAATCCACAGTCATAAAAAAAATACTACAACTATTACTATTGCTAATACTATCTAACTTGCTAAGTAAAGTTCTTGGACTCTACAGCCTTGCTAGCCAATCCATTCCAAGTATCACGTCGAAGTCTTTAATCTCTAGTTCTATCAGGTCTTCTTCTAGTTCTATGTCCTCTATCTTGATCGGTACGCCTCGTACTATCCGTGATGATAGGACTACTTCGCCTGAAGGCAACTCGGTTACAAACCTAGTTCTAAATTTTTCATAAGGTTTGTCTAATTTCTCTATCATTCCTAACGAGATATACGAATGAGTGGCTCCCAAATCAAATAATACATAACATATATTATTGAGGATAGAAACCTGACCTATAACCACTTTATTGCTAGCGTTAGCTTCTCCTTGGGTTAGGGCAAAAACCCTGGCAGGAACCATCTTGTCGTCCCTTTTTCCCTCTGGCTTGAGCTGGGGACATTCTCTTTTTTGGTGTCCTTCCTTACCACAGTTGTAGTATCCCTTGGTGTTTGCACGATATTCACCAAGATGTTTCTTTTGGCACTTAGAACATTGTGGGTATTCAACATAACCTGGCCTATTACCTCCATTGTTCGTCCGTACCCTTTTATCATTATTGGACTGCTTGTTGTCAGGATGTCATCTCTTCTGATCATTACTATTGTTGCTGGACTGATTGTTGTTGTTGTTCCTGCCATTCTGAGGCTGACTCTGATGTTTAGGCTCAGGCTTATTGGCCTCTTCTTTACTAACGTTCGTCTGAAGCCTTTTCTACTTCTATTGTCGTTTCTAAGACATCGGCATAGGTAGTATTTCCCGGATTTGCGAGCTTAGCCCCTAGCTCAATCTTTGGTTGAAGTACTCTAACGACCTTAGTCACCCTCAGAAAATCAGTTGGAACCATCTCTAATGCAAACTTAGCTAATCGGTTGAACTGCCGAGCATATTCTGATACCGTCAAGTTGCCCTACTTTAGACTAGCGAACTCCTTCACCCTTGAAGCGATGACAGCTGAGTTGTAGTACTTTTTATGGAACAACTCCACAAATCTGGTCTAAGTCATGGTGGCGACATCGTGAGTCTGCTGCACTAGGTCCCACCATATTCTAGCATTCTTCTTGAGCAGAGATGAAATGCAGGATATGCGGTCCGCATTGCCGAGATTCATGTGTACAAGAATCAACTCTAGATTTCTGAGCCATTCTTCCGCCTCGAAGGGGTCAGTTGTCCCTTCAAATTTTGGAGCAGATTGCTTACGAAAATGCTCATAGATAGGCTCCACAAGTTAAGCTGGGTATGGCATGTAGTTCAACATTGGCCATCCCCCATAAGGATTAACTTGTTGGGGTGTTGGAGCCATTTGCTGAGGTTGTGGTTGCGGCGGAGGCGGAGGCTGAGGCTGAGCCTGCTGTCGTTGTTGCAGCAGTAATTCCTCAACTTGTTGACGTAGTCTAGCAATTTCTACAGTGTTTTCAACCGGCGACGGCACATTTCGGTTGGCAGTAGAACGCACTCCCCTTCTGCGAATTAGGGCTTCATTGCTCTCAGGAGCGGCGTTGGAGGCATTTCCATTGGTGCGAGCAGACCTTCTGAGCAACATCTTCAGTAGAGATCTAACAGTCGAGAAAAACATATTAGAACTTACCCTAATAGGCTCTAAAACAAAACTTAGGCTAAGCAAACATAACTCAGACATATTAATTATGACTTCTTATGAAAAGAATTATTTAAGCCTTCTTTTTAGTTAGGGTGTATTTCTATACTTAGAAAAATAAGTCGTCTTTATTATTTTCTAAGTCTGTTTCTAATCATCCTATATGACTTAATTCTCAGGCTCGAGACTCATCGTTGTTCCAAAGTTAACCATATTGAGGGAGGGCTGGGATCAGTAAAAATCGTTCCCACTACTATGGCCCCCTAACTCTCAATATAGAACCATGGTTCATTGATTTGTATCCACCCTCACCGAACTTAGTCATTATTTATTAAATTTATTATTTATTATGATTGCAAAATAAAATCAAACTCATACATGTCATCAAAATAACAATGATGTTAATTTGGAAAAACAGTTTTCACTAAGTACAATCATAAAGGCAAAATAATAAATAAAGAAACTAATCTATTCTAAAAATCGGGATCTTCTACATCAGATCCTTCATCTAACATGTCATCATCTATCTCTTCATAATCATCATTTTCGTGAGCCTCAAAAATTCCTCGGGGAAGATTCGTAAAGATTCTATTATTTTGTTCTACTGTGAATTAAAATTCCATCTTAGAGGTAAACCTAATTATGAGAAAATAATATCTCATCGCCATTGGTATTTCATCTTCAACATCTATTGTCTCCCATATTTCTTTCAAAGCAACAATTACAAAAGGAAAATCTTTAAAAAGCCTAATTACTAAAATATATTGTTCCGTAGCTCTCATCATTATTTGCTTAGTCGTTTGGAGATGAACTAATTGATTATGGAATAAAAGAAATCTCCAAGTGATTCTTTCCAATATTCCTTCTGTATTTCTTGGTTCTCTAATCCTTTTTAAGGCCTTAGTGGCTCGGATATCGTTATATGTTAAAGCTCCATCCATATCTTTAACTTAAAACATAAGACTAAAACATTAGCTAAACACAGAAACATAATAACTAAAACATAAATACTTACATTGGCGGTTAGATTCGGAGCTTGAGCGTGTGTATCAAGGAGAATTTCATGTAAATGAACCGTCGCTCTGATACCAACTGTAATGACCCAACTTATTTCTAAGACTTAGATCATTAAACCAACTAGACATAACTACTACTTTGAATATAACATACATGAGAAAAATTTATAACTTTATTGAAAACTTTAAAATACTATTTGTAATACATAAATGAGCTCATTGTTTTAAAATAAAACATAACTTTAAATAAAATTGTTTACAAAGCTAAATGGAAAATACATAAAAACATAATTTAAAGAGACTAAAGAAAATAACGTTGTCCTCGAATCGACACGTAGCCTATCCACTCCATTCACCTCAACACACACACCAAGCTTCCAAGAATCCTTCCGCCTTTGTATCTATTTTCCTGCATCACACTAAAAGTAAAGGAGTGAGCCTAATGCCCAGCAAGGAAAAACTACTAACAACATAAACATATACATAAAATTATGCCATAAGCATATACTATAAACATATCATAAACATATACTATAATCATATGTCATATACTACTACAATGGCCATTATACTACTTGGGGCTTGTTAACTATGCAAGTCATATGCCCATTAGATTTGTGGGGCTTGCTAGTCAAGCAAGTCATATGCCCACAAATTATTGGGGCTTGCTAGATAGACAAGTCATATGTCCAAGGTCTATAAGCATACTATACATAATGTAAACATTACATAACATAAGATAACATAACATAAGATAATATAACATATCATATAAACATATAAAGTTCTATCCTATTTTCCTTACCAAAACTGGAATATTTGAGAACAAATGCGGGACTTGGAACACTCCTAAAACCAACAATAAAAATGGTGAGTATTCCTAAAGAGTAAAGAATAAATGTGGGAACTAAACCTTCAAGAAGAAACTTACCAAGAAAGATCCTTAAGTTTCAAAAACCTAGTCAAAAAAATAATATCAAAAGTTAGGATCTGAATAAAAGGAACTAAAGAAAACTAAAGAGTTTTAGAGAATTGAACTTAAAGAATAAGAGTAACTTAGTTGACCTTATGGATTGGTTTAACTCCAATACTGAAATACTCTAATCCTCACTTCCCAAGTATTTTATAAAGCTTATGAATGGCAAAGCTTTTTTTTTCCAACCCAAGTGTTTATCACTCTTATGGTCTCACTAGCACCTTGGAGTCTGATCACAATTGAAGAGTAAGTGAAAGGGTTGGGTACTAGGTCCTATTTATAGAGGTAAGGATTGAAACTAACCCCATTTTGATTTGAATAAAAATAATGAATAAAATTGAAAATAATTGAATATTCGTCAATCAGAGGCTGAAAACTCGGTCAAAACTATTAAGGGCAGGTCTAAGGAGTCAAAGCTTGATTTAAAATTAAAAATATATATATATCTACTAAGGGCGATATATCGCCCCTTTGTGGCGATATATCGGCTCTGCCCTAATCCCGAGCCTCTGTTCGTACGTTCGTGCAACATCAATATGTTTTCCATATCCTTCGTCAGGCAATATATCGGCTCCCAGCTGCGATATATCAGCATACGCGAATATTTTAAACACGTAATTGCACTTTTTCAGCATAATTAAGGTTGGATAACTGCTTTGATTGAGTCAAAATGCGACCCTAATAGTTTCTGGTAAGTGTTAAGGCTGCTATTTCTTTATTTAATCATTAAAATACTTAATTCCTTAATAATCATGCTTATGACAAGTGTAATATTCCTATTGGCTCTATCTAAACCTTAGGTTATAATAAATATCATATTTAGGACCAACAATATTAATCAAACCTTATGTTATAATTAATATTCTTAAACTATAGGTTAAACTTATAAAATCCATAATTGTTGCTAGAAGTTTCTGACTAAGTCCCAGTTTGAACCAAAATCCACGAAACCTAAAATACTACAACTACTACTAACTAGCTAACTAAGTAAACATTTTGGGACTCTACATTCTCCTATGCCCTGTTTTCAGACAGTTGTTGCATGTTTTAACTTGTCCAGTTCTTCAAGCTTTCTTTGAACCAGGTGGAGGTTCATCTGTCTCCCTTCTCCTAGCTTTCTTAGGTCTTCCAAGCAGCTTCATCTTAAGTGGTGGATCAATTGGGTTGAGTCCTGTTTGAGGCCACATATCTGGACTAGGCATAGGATGCACACTCTGTTCATATGCTTTCTGCAACGATTCTTTTTTATAGAATCTGTGGACAAAATCAAAGACATTACCTCCCATAAACCAGATACTAGCTAGTGCATGGCCACAAGGAAGCCCAGATAGTTCAATCCTCCTACATGTACAAGTTCTGAATTCCAAATCGAAAACCAAGGCACTACCACTGCTGCATTGAACCTAAAACTCAAACTTGTTAGACCTAGTAACTAGAAAATGCTTTGCAACCTCTTTTTTCTTCTCAATTATCTTCAAAATTCTCTTCCCCACAAGTTGAGTCATCTTCTCCAACACAAATTTTTTGTTATAAAAAAGAGACATTCACCAAAATATAATTTTCTCTAGTAAAGTTATAAGTGGCTTGTCACGAGCATCAAGTATGGCTGTGTTGAAGCTCTCACACAAATTATTCACCAAAATGTCACATTTCGAGTATTTTGAAATATGTGACTTGCTCCATTCTGTGGGGTTCTTCCCTGCCAGCCAATTGTAAGCACCATCCAAGACATCCTTGATTTTATGTATTGCTCGAGCAAACTCAGCTTGTGTGGTAATATTAGCTACTGCCCACAAAAGTTGCTTAAGTAAAAGCCCAGGATATTCCTTTTTAAAGTTAGCATGAAGATTCCTAACACAATACCTCACCTCACACCCACTAAAGATGGATCCCACCGCATTTTGTAATCCTTTTTAATGATCACTCATCATTGTCACCTTGGTAAGACTCAAATTCCTGGGATCATCCTTCAATATCTCCAAGAACCAAGTCCAAACCTCAATGTTTACCTTTTCAACAACACAGTAAGCAATGGGAAACATGGAGTTATTGTCGTCAATGCAATATCCTTCTAAAAAGTTGCCATCAAGACCAATAAGAGGTCTATAACCCCCCAGCCAGCCATCTCTACATGCCTTAAGACAAATATAAATATGCTAAAATTTCCCTCTCCCATTAACCAAATAAGTTTTCAACTTCACAGTAGAGCCAAGATTGGCAGCCAACAACCTTTTACAGTAATCATCAAAAATGGTGTATTGTTCCTTGACATACCCTTCCAACATCTTCCTTGCTTTTGTCTTGGCTCTCTAAAATGTCCATCTATACACACATGAGTGTTAGGGTTTTATGCCCTAATTAAAACACAATTTCTTTGTAATCTCATTTATTATCAATAAAAGAATAGAAATCATTTTTTTGACTTGGTCAATCACTTTGCTCACATGTTTTATTTTCATGATTATTTGTTTAATATAAACTTCTATTGAATCCCGAGCATATAGCTAATCGTATTTATAGTGACATAATCACAGTGGAGTATAAATATGATTATATGTTCAAATATAAGTTAGTCCTAAGATTAGTGAGTGCATGGTATTTACACTGACTTGTCAATCTACGATATGGTCTACTTGAACATTGTAGTGTTATGTTCTTTCCAGAACATTAGCAAAGTAGATAAGATCGGATGTATTTGTTACATCGGACTGGATCGATATTGACAGTTGATAGGATAAGTAAACATACCGTTATTATCTATTCTAGTCATGTCATATAGTTGACCATAGGTCAATTCAATCTCAATTCTGAGTGGTTAGTATTCTAACTGATTGTATTATTTGAGTTCTTTGACTTGTTCGTTACCAGCTTACCCTACGGACTAGCCCATACTTACATCTTGGAAACTCGGTAGTATAATTGAGTGGGAGTGTTAATCATAGATATGAACATTTATAGCTTCTGATGAAGAAGTGAAACGATGGTTTCCTTTTAGTTTGGTTCAAGGTGCTAAATGATAGAGATCTTATTTCAGTAATGAATATTAGTTTACTGAAATATCATTTACAAGGAACAAGTCTTTTAAGGATAAAATACAATGAAGGGTAAAACGGTATTTTAGTCCCATCTCATTGTAGACTGTCTATAGAGGATTGAATGACAATTATGGTTGTAACAATGGATAATTAATAGCGTATCTATATTTATTATAGAGCGTTCTATGAATTCAAGAGTGCAATTTCGAGTCTTTAGTGGAGTCACGAGGAATTAATATGTTAGTAAATTTATTTGTTAGATTTATGATAACTTATTAGAGCTTGATTTTATAGGTCCATGGTCCCCACTGTACCTTGGATAAAATCATCTAGATAGTCTCAATTAATTGATTTAATTATTAATTATAATTATCAAAGTTGACCAGGTCAATTTTGGATAGTTTAACAAAGTTATGTAATTTAGAGAAGAAAAGAGAAATTAGGGCAGATTTATTAATTAAGATAAATTGGTATCTAAATTAATAAATAAGTTTAAATCAAGGTTCAAATTATAAATAATTAATTTGATAAAGGATTTAAATAACTATTTAATTAATTAAATCAATAGAAAATAATACAGGCCTTGATTTTAAGTCCAATGGGCTTATAATCAAATGAGAAATTTCACGGGCCTAAAGCCCGTGATAATTTTGACCTAGGGCTGTTAATTGGCTATTATTTTATTAATTTTTTAATTAAATAAATGATCTAATTGAGTCTATAAAAGGAATGTTAAGAGAGAGTTGAAAACAGAAGATAAGTCAGATTTCTGAAACACTGGTTTTTTGATAGGTTTTAGAGTCTCCCTAAACATAAGTCATTTTCTAAGCCTCATTATTCTTTCTATTCTTCTCTCTGTATCTATCTCATGTGCTGAGAATTGCCTACCCTAGTCTAGGTGATTCCAAGGATACTTTGGAAGGCTGTGAAAAAAATTGAAGATCGGTTCAGTTTCTTGATAATACCCTGTGACAAAAAGGATACAAGGGTTAGAGAAACTGAAGGAATGACTCTATTATTCCGCTGCGTATAATGTAAGTATTCTTATCATTATTTCTCTTTGAATTTAATTTTAGAAATATGCTCTAGGTTATCTCATATTTATTTGTTTAATATTAGATCTACATGAAAATAAATAAAGATCATGTATAAGTTTTCCAACAGTGAGTACTTGGTCTTTGCAGTGATCTCCCTAAATGCAGTGTATTTGTAACATCCCAAAATTTCTATTAAGGCTTTGTGTCTTGATTATCATGTCGGGAGGGCACATGGGGTAATTACGTGGTAACTAATTAAATAAATATGTGATTATGTGGATTATATGAGTTATAGCATGATATGGCTATTTATGCATGTTTATGTGTATTAAATATGTTTAAAGGCCTGCTTTTGTTGAAGGGGGCATTTTTGTAAATTTGACTTGTTGAGGGTGTAATTGTGATGTTATATGTTATGTGTTTGAGACCACGTTATTACGTAGATATATTTGAGATATTCAGCTTTAGTAGGTCCTTTTGAGCATATTAGCGGAAAAGTCACAACGAGGACTAATACCCGGCTCGGGGTGAGTCTAGGGGTATTTGGGTAATTTAGTGAATTACTGGGAATTATTGGGTATGAGATATATTTGGGGAGAATAGATGTATAAAGAAGATTAATGGAGTTAATTGAGATTTTTAAGTATAATTTGAGGTTTAGCAGGGAAGTGGTGTCAAATGGCGTTTCCACCCTTGTGAGCTTTGGTGAGGGACTTAATAGGCAGGGGAATAATAATCTTTTGCCAGGGTATTAGCTAAAAATTAGCCAAGTATGAAGCCAAAAAAAAAACAATTTTTGTTTCTCTTACTCTCTCTCTCTCTCTCTCTCTCTCTCCGTTGGAAATTCTCTCTTAGGCCTTGAAGGGGAAACTCTTGGATTCTAAGTCTAGAAGTGGTATTTGGTGGATTTGGAGGTTTGTTGCTGAGGATTAGGAATTGCTAAGCTAGGGAAATCAAGTCAGAGAGCTCAAAATCTAAGAGGTAATTCAGTTATTTAAGCTTTAGAGTTTTTCTTTTTGTGTTTTTGAGAAATCATTGGATTTTGGGTTTGGGTGTGTGTTGGTGGTTTTTGGCGATTGTATGTTGTGTATCTGAGTTGCTAGTATCATTTGGTGGTCGAAAGTTTATTGGAATGAAATTTTGGTAAGGTTTTGGGTCGGTTTGCAATTTCTGAAATCGCATAATTTTGAGTTCTCGAGGTATGAACTCAATCAAGGCAGGGATGCCTTGAACCGCCTTAGCGCCGCGACGCTTGGCAGGCTGCGTGCAGCGCAAGTGCAAGGGACTTTGGGTCGAGGCTCTCAGTCAAGTTAGGTGTCGCAGCTCTTTTGTGGGGGCATCGCGGCTGAAATAGGGAAAAAGTCAAAAATCAAGTATTGGGTCATGGGGACCCAAACCTAAGGGCTCGGGAACTGTTCCACTACTCGTTTGGGTGGAATATGGGGTCCTGAGGGCTAGGGCTTGGTCTTGAAGCTCTTTATTGGTTTTAGTTCTTGATGGGATTCATTTTGATGTTGTGACTAGGGTTCTGTGAGGCACGAGAAAGAGAATCACACTCAAGGTTGCTTTGTCGTCAGCACAAGACTTGAGGTAAGAAAAATGACACATGCACTGAGTGTAGGGCTTAAGCCCTTGATTATTGAACACTAGTATGACATGTTGTCAATTTATTTAGAGTAAATGTTTGCTCTATATTAACATTTGTTGTTATAAATGTGGGTAATGATTGATTGTTGTTTGTGATTGATCGGTATGGAGACCGTTATCAGCCTTGAGGTCGTTATTGGCACTACATGCGTAATGTAGGCCGTAGTGGCATGGCCAAGTCGTAGTGGTGGGACCATTAAATGGATACGATGTGCATCTATTTGGCATGAATCGTCATACTAGTTGAATTATCCACATATATATGGTTATGACTTATAAAGCATGTATTTGATTGGAATGCTTATCTGAATATATGTCTCACTTGATTAAGTTTTCTTGTTGCGCCTTGACTCACGGATGCTTTGTGGTGGAGGTAAGGGCAAAGAATAACTGACCAGTCATGAGTTTGAGAGCTATAGGGGTGGTGCGTACATACTTGGCCTGCTCGGCCACCACGATCGAGATACTTTTGAGGAACATGGGATATTAACTCGATTTTTCCTCTTATGTTGGCTAATTCTGTAATTATGATAAATTTTTATTATTGATTTAAAAACTTTGGGATCCCATATGTTTAGTCAAACCCTTTTTAAATGAGAAGTTCGAGTTTGTTGACCAAATTTTTTAGTGCCTAAACCATCGTTTAGTTTTAATTGCACTTTTGAGTCCAAATGGCTCACTTACCAAGTTAAGCACGGTTTTAAACATACGGTGTAACGATCCTGGTTTAGTAGGGCGTTACAGTATTCCATACTCGGATTTAGCCAAAATTGCTCCAAAAAGTGCTTTGCAAGCCAAGTTGAGGTCAGATTTTGATTGTCCAAAACAATGCCACAACTATGTTTGTCAACAAGTGTTTTGACCCTCATTGTCTTGCCCTCTGTCTTGTTAACTATTGAAGCGAACAACATCCATTCACAATTTGTACCCTTGCACTTAATTTCTAGCTAGACACACGTGATTACTTGGTCTTTGCATTGATCTCCCTAAATGAAGTGTATTCCATACACGGATTTAGCCTAAATTGCTCCGGAAAGTGATTTGCAAGCCATGTTGAGGTCAGATTTTTATTGTCCAAAACAATGCCACAATTACGCTTGTCAACAAGTGTTTTGACCCTCATTGTCTTGCCCTCTGTCTTGTTAACTATTGAAGCAAACAACATCCATTCACAGTTTGTACCCTTGCACTTAACTTTAACTCTATTTGAATCATTGACAATAAATACATATCCTGATCACCTTCAATAAAGTACTCCTTTATTGCATTCCTTAAAATTGTAACAGTGACAAATTCCATGCCAAGAACAAATTGGAAGTTTTGCATTTTGATTTTCCTGTTGAATTCTTTGGAATTTTTACCAGCATCAAACTCATCATCAAACTTCAATTTGTGTAACTCCTCCTCAAAACATATACCATCTAAGTCTCCATCATCAACATTATGAGTACAAAAGTCTGAAACTGATTGCCACCACCTCCTTAGGTCAGATTGTGTACCCATCTCTCTCTCAGCTTCAACATCTTGCTTAAATTATTCTTCCTCCAATATGAAATCTTCATCATTCTCTCTTCTACTACTTTCAGTTTGCTTTCATTTCCCTTTTTTGTCACACCGAACTTTGTCTTGGCTCTCCTCAGTTGCATTTTTCCTCACCTTAGCTTGCTTTCATTTTCCTTTTCTGTCACCCTGAACCGGTTCGTGGTTCTCCTCAACTGTATCTTCCCTCACATCACCAATATCATCCTCTGAATCTGAAAGCACAACCACCGCTAGTTTTTGGTTCTACATATCACTTTCATAATCCATGTAGTCAAACTCTTCTTCATATTCCTCTTCATTAGGTTCATCAAAGTCAGCACCCTAAAATTCCTTTAAATATTGATCAACATCAAACTCTTCATGTTCCCCATCCATGGCTGCATCAATAGGGATACCAACAACATCTGCATGGACATCACAATCATCTGGTAGTTCCTCTATAATACATCTTTTCAGATGAGGTAAAGTGGTAGTAGGGACATGTGTTAACATCCTCTGATTCTTCCTTCCAATCTAAAGGTCGGACTGTTTAAGGAAAAACAAGATATATGCCAATCTTTGTAGCCCGATTCCTCTCAATATCCTCCACAATGCTTTGGATCTCCTTATCCCCTACCACCATGAAGCCCGTATTAAGCACCTTGCCTATTGGTTTGTACAAAAAACCCACTGAAATTTTATGTCCTAAGTCCAAGGCCATTCCATCCTCTTGAAGTAATCAATATGCACCCAATCAACATAATCAACTTTACCTCTTTCATATCTTCTATTTCTGAATGGAGTAAACCGACTTCCCCTATGGTGTATTGCAATAGTGAAGATGTTAGTATGACCACATGTTAAATAAATATAACTTTGGTTTAGAATACTGCCCTAGTCAACAAAAATAAAAACTGCTATGTCAACACTTCACACACACAAGCCAAAACACAATATACTTCACACACTTGAAGAGCAACATAGTCCACCACATGATTAAACCATGACCACCACACACAATAAAGATTCCCTCAATAAACAAAGCATATATTTTAATCGACCCCACTCTATCAACTGTATGCACATGCTTCCCAACAACAATTTGACCCAAATTTAATAATACCACTTACTATAAATCAACAAAACTCTCACCCCCAAAAATTTTGAAAACCGATACCCCTCCCCACCCAAAGTGATCTATATAGAGTACCCTTATCATTCCCCCCAAAAAAATTGTAAGAACATTTTGAGAAGAAATGAAACCCAGTCAACAGATTCTATACAAAATAAAAGAACTCACCATAGTCGGGTGGTTGTTCCTCCGATTGTCGACCGGTCGGCATTGTGGAGGCAAATCCGTCGTCGTCTCCTGGGTGATCCTATCGCGAAATGGATGGCTTCTTCGACTATTATCTCTCAAGCTCCTCTTCGATGGCTTCTTCTACTATAATCTCTCAAGCTTCCTCTGAACTTTCTGGGTAACGAATTTTTAAGGTTTCCTTCCAATTGGGTTTGGTTTAATTTTATCATATATTTTTTGGGTTTGGTTTTAGATTGTTTTTGTTTTATATTAGTTTTAGAAATGTTATTAAAATATTCAAAAAAAAATTAGGTTTTGTTAATGGTTAATTACTTAAAAATACATTTTATTATTATTTCTTTAAATTTAATAACCTTAACCCAATCGATTGTGCCATGTGTACCCTGGTATACCCCTAACGGCTTAGGGACCAACGGCTGCACCAAAACATTAATGGTAGGCATTGTAAAATCCTTTATTGGCATTTTTGATAATTATGACAAAATTAATTAAAAGGATATTTTCGAAATTAGTAGTTTCCTCTTTTGTAATATTCAGATTTTTATTTTATGTGTTAATAAAATAAATATATATATTTTCCTATAAAAGAATATCTTTTTCTTGAATTGGAAAATTATTATCTGAATTGGTTACCCAGAAATCGTGTACAGCTTGCAATAATAAAGGATATATTGTTTCCTTATTTATTTAAGGAAACTGGGTTGAAAATCTGTCCAGGTTCAATTAATCTGTTTGAACGGATTGTCAGTCTGTTTGAACAGATTCTGACTTTCCTGTTTTGGAAGATTTTCCATTTATTGGCTGTTTGATTCCTGATTTGTTTTCCACGACCTAAAGGGATTCTAAACAGTATTTAATCATCCTTAAGTCGTTGGTTTTTGATCATCTCTCTTGGGTATTACTTTCCAAATATTTTTTAAGTTTTAGAGAGAATTTTTATTATGTGAAGAACTTGAGTCCAGCAAGTTCTTAGTGGTTTATTACAGTGTACTTCTGTATTGTTTTCCTTTGTGTTAATTGTGCAGGTTGAACACACTTGGACATTGGTCATCAAGCTTCGGGAGAAGTCTTGTTCGTGAGTCACTTTTCGGGAGGAAAAGTGCAAGTGTTATGATTTGAAGGGAGTTCGAGATCTTAGCACTTCAGAAATTTGATTAGAAGTTTAGATTACAACAGTTGCGACAAATTCAAGAGGGAGTCTTTATTTGTATAAGTCAATTTGGTTTTGTAATCATTTAGATATTCTTCTAATAAATTTCATTCTCTGGGCGTGGCCTCGTGGACTAGTAGCAATCTGCAAAGATTGCTGATACCACGTAAAAATTCGTGTGTTCTTTACTTTATGTTCGTTTTTATCTTCTGGTCACAAACTGTTTAAACATATCTGGTATCTGTTTAAACATTTCTGTAACAGTTTAATAATTAATTATTTAATTTAAATAATTAAGTTGGTAATCATAAAAAACGGAATTTTAATTGGTATCAGAGCGGTTCACTAAACTCTTAGTGAGATCTTGTGGTTATTTTCCGTTTGATTTGTTTTGTGTGAAATGTCTTTCTTTGCAGAAGGTAGTTCGGTGTCTCGACCTCCATTGTTAAATGACTCAAACTATCCATACTGGAAAGTTAGGATGAGAGCTTTCATAAAAGCTCAAGATGAGAAAGCATGGAGAGCAATTTTGTCTGGATGGTCACCTCCTACTGAAAAAGGTGAAGATGGGAGCACAATTGTAAAATCTGAACTTGTTTGGGACACAGAAGAAGAAAAATTATCCAGCTATAATAATAAAGCTCTTCACGCCATATTTAATGGTGTTGGAGAAAGTTTTATAAAACTTGTTTCCACATGTGTCTCGGCTAAAGATGCTTGTACAATTCTTCAAACTCAGTTTGAAGGAACTGTAGATGTTAAAAGGTCTAGATTTATCATGTTACAAACCAGGTTTGATGACCTTAGAATGTCTGATTCTGAAACACTATCTGAATTTTATGAGAGATTATCTGATATTTCTAATGAGTATTTTGCACTTGGTGAAAAACTTGATGATTCTGTTCTTGTTAGAAAAATCGTTCGAGTTCTTCCTGACAGGTTCAATGTTAAGCTCACTGCTATGGAAGAGGCAAAAATTTTTAGTACTATGAAGGTAGAAGAACTGATGGGGTCACTTCGTACCTTTGAGTTAAATCAAAAGATTCATCAAAAAGACAAGCCAATCTCTTCCAAAGAAAAGGAGAAAACCATAGCTTTCAAGAGCACTAAAAAGGAAGTCTCAGATGATGAAGATGGTGATAATGAAATGGCAATGCTTGCAAAGAATTTTCGAAAATATATGAATAAAATAGGAAACAAAAAATTCAATGGCAAGATGTCAAAAGGTAACCTTTCTTCTCTTAAACCTTTTCAAACTAATAAAAAGGGTATTCAGTGCAGGGAATGTGAGGGATTTGGTCACATCCAGTCTGAATGTGCAAATACTTTGAAAAAGAACAAAAAAGGTATGATTGCTACTTGGAGTGATAATGACTCTGAAAGTAGTGAAGATGAGGAAGGTAATGTCGCTCTCACTTCTATTTTACCTGGTTCTAAATTTGAAAATAAAAAAATTGTTTGCTTGAATAATGTTTCAAAAGATGAAGAAAATTCTGATAGTGATGAATCTGAATTGAATGATGAGTCTTTGAGTGAATCTTACAAAAAAATGTATGGTTCATGGGTGAAAGTGTGTTCTGAAAATCGGTCATTGGTAAGCAAAAATAAAGATTTATGCCTTGAAATTAAACAACTTACTGATTTGAATGAAAATTTGGAAAAAGAAATCATTTCAAAAAATGTTGAAATTAATAAGTTGTCTAAAGATTTGGATACTCTTGAGAAAAATGTTAGAATGCTTAACCCCGGTTCAACTATTTTTGAGAATATACAGAATTCAGGTCAAAGAAGTCATGTGGGACTGGGTGCTTCAAGTTCTCAAAAATCAAAGAAAACTGTCTTTATCTCGGCTGGGATGTTATCGTCTGATGTTCCTGTTGCATCCTCAGTGAAATCTGTTGTATCCGGTACTCGGTTTGTTCCAACAGAAAGGACACAGTCAGCAGGTAAATACAATGGTAAATCTGAAAAATTCATTCCAATCTGCCATTTTTGTGGTAGGAAGGGTCATATTCGTCCTAAATGTTTTACTCTTATGAATTTTGCTAAAAATGAATATTTTGAAAAATTCAATTATTCTGATGATTTCAAAAGAGTAAAAAAGGAAAATGTTCAATCAAAGAAAATATGGATCAAAAAGAATAACTGTTTTGCTGGTTTTACTGGTGAATATGATAGATCTGCTTCTTCATATTTTTGGTATTTTGACAGTGGTTGTTCAAGACATATGACAGGTGACAAGTCTATTCTTACAGACATAAAACCTATGCATTGTGGGTCTGTTACTTTTGGCAATGGAATTGAAGGTAATGTTCTCGGTATGGGTACTCTTAACTTTGAAGGGTTGCCTAGAATCAAAAGAGTGTTACTTGTGGAAGGTCTTAAAGCTAATCTTCTAAGCATAAGTCAAATTTGTGATCAAGGTTATACTGTTAACTTTGATAAAGAGAATTGTTTTGTGTTAAACAAGAATGGTGAGAATGTTCTTGAAGGTTATAGATCTAATGGCAATTGCTACACTCTTCTGTCATCTATTATGTGTCAATCTGTTGTGAGTAATAACACTGATATGTGGCATGCTAAACTTGGTCACATAAATTTCAAAACCTTGAAAAAATTGTCACATGCAGGGAGTGTTCGTGGTTTACCTAAGTTAGGTAAAGAATCTGATGGTAAGTGTAAAAGTTGTCAACTTGGTAAGCAATTGAAAATTACACATAAAAGTGTTTCTGACATAAACACTTCGAAAGTTTTAGAATTGCTTCACATGGATCTTATGGGTCCAATTCAAATTGAGAGTTTAAATGGCAAAAGGTATATTTTTGTTTGTGTGGATGATTTTTCTAGATATACTTGGGTGGATTTCTTGAAAGAAAAATCTGACACTTTTGATGCATTTAAAACTCTTTGCTTGAAATTAAAAGTTGAAAAAGACTGCAACATTGGAAAATTTGTTTGTATAAGAAGTGATCATGGTAAAGAATTTGAGAATTCTGTCTATAATGATTTTTGTAAGTCTGCAGGTATCTCTCATGAGTTTTCAGCTCCCAAAACTCCTCAACAAAATGGAGTTGTAGAGAGGAAAAACTGCACTCTTCAAGAAATGGCTAGAGTGATGCTAAACAACAAAAAATTGACTAAACGGTTATGGGCAGAAGCAATTAACACTGCTTGCTATATCATAAATCGTGTTTTTCTTCGTCCAGGTACATCTAAAACATCTTATGAAATTTGGAAAGGTAAGAAACCAAGTGTGGCTTACTTTCATGTTTTTGGATGTGTTTGTTACATTTTGAGAGACAGAAAAAATCTTGGTAAATTTGATGCTAAAAGTGATGAAGGTGTTTTTATTGGATACTCCACTAACAGTAGGGTCTATCGTGTGTATAACATGAGAACCCAAACTGTAATGGAGTCAGCTAACGTTGTTATTGATGATTCCAGGGATTTTTCTGAGTTTTCTACTGAGGAAGAAATTGAAAGGTTTATTGATGAACCTACTGAAAAACACGAAGAAGCTGGTGTCAGTGATACTACTGTTGAAACGTCTGGTCCATCTGTTCCAACAAATCTCGAATCCGATGAAACAGATTCTGGACAGACAGAAAAGAAATTTCCAGATATTATTTTGGATGAAGTCCAAAAGGAGCCATCAACCAGAGTTAAGTTAAATCATCCAGCAGATTTAATTCTTGGAAATCCAAAAGACAGCATGGTAACACGAAGAAGGTTTAGTAATGTTGTTCAATTTGTTTGTTTCTTATCTTTAATTGAGCCTAAAAATGTGAAAGAAGCTTTAACTGATGAAAATTGGATTAAAGCTATGCAGGAGGAATTGGAACAATTTTTTAGAAACAAAGTGTGGATCCTTGTGCCAAGACCGTTGCATACCAATATTATTGGCACAAAATGGATTTTCAAAAATAAATCTGATGAATTTGGTACAATCGTGCGAAATAAAGCAAGATTAGTGGCACAAGGGTACACACAAGTGGAAGGAATAGACTTTGAAGAAACATTTGCACCTGTTGCAAGACTTGAATCAATTAGATTATTATTGTCCATTGCTTGCTTGATTGGTTTCAGGTTGTTCCAAATGGATGTCAAATCCGCATTTCTCAATGGGATCTTGAATGAAGAGGTATACGTTGAACAACCCAAAGGGTTTGAAGATCCCCATGCACCTGATCATGTTTACAAATTGGAGAAAGCTCTATATGGTTTGAAGCAAGCCCCTCGGGCTTGGTATGAGAGACTCTCTCAATTTCTTGTTTCTCATGGATACAAAAGGGGTGGAGTAGATAAAACTCTGTTTATCAAAAATATTAAATCTAACATAATTATTGCTCAGATTTATGTTGATGATTTTGTGTTTGGTTCTACTTCTGACAATGAGGTGCAGGTATTTGTGAAACAAATGAAAGAGGAATTTGAAATGAGCATGGTGGGAGAATTGACCTATTTCTTAGGTTTACAAGTCAAGCAATTAGATGAAGGCACATTTATTTCTCAAAGCAAATATGCTAAGAACTTGGTGAAAAAGTTTGGACTTGAAAGTTCAAAGATGGCCAAAACACCAATGGGAACGACTGTGAAGCTATCCAAAGATGAAAATGGTGTCAAAGTGGATCCTACACTGTATAGGAGCATGATTGGTAGTCTTCTTTATCTCACCGCTAGTCGACCTGATTTGAGTTATAGTGTTGGTGTGTGTGCCAGGTACCAAGGAAATCCCATGGAGTCTCATGTTGCAGCTGTCAAAAGAATCATTCGATATGTTCATGGAACTGCTGATTATGGTATTTGGTATTCAAAAGAAACTAACCCTAATCTAGTGTGTTTTAGTGATGCTGATTGGGCAGGTAACACTGATGACAGAAAAAGCACTAGTGGAGAATGTTTCTTCTTGGGAAATAATCTTGTTTCTTGGCACAGCAAGAAACAGAATTCTATTTCTCTCTCAACAGCTGAGGCCGAATACATTGCAGCGGGAAGTTGTTGTGCACAACTTTTGTGGATGAAGCAAATGATGATGGATTATGGGTTTGATCTTGACACTTTAACTATTTTTTGTGATAATACAAGTGCAATTAATATTTCAAAAAATCCTGTGCAACATTCTCGTACTAAACATATTGATATTCGTCATCATTTCATAAGAGAATTAGTTGAAAATAAAGTTCTTGTCTTGGAATATATTGAAACACATAAACAAATTGCAGATATTTTCACTAAAGCTCTTGATTCGGTTCGCTTTGATTTCCTCCGAAAATCTTTGGGGGTTTGTTCTCTTTAAATTTTCTTGCTATGGTGTTGTCCGCTTGATCTAATGTGTGTTATTTTTGGTTAAGAAAATTGTTAATCAATTTGAAAATTTTGTTGTGTGTCAAGCTGGATAATCTGTCTTGTGTTTATGAATCTTTGGTAGTATATTCTTGAGAGAAATTTAATCAATTCCTCCTAGGCATATTCGAGTAAATTAATCAATGTTTAATGTTTGAGCTTCCTTTTGTGTAGCATTGTTTCAAGCTCCTGTGCAAGAATAGAGCTACCTGCATCAGTGTGTGAAAGCCGTCTTTTGAGTAAGTTGGAACTTTGTAATTCGGAGTTATGAAGAGGATACGCTACCATAGAAAAGGGCTACCACTGGTGTAGTGTGACAGCGTCTTCATGGGTTACAATTATTTTAATTTCGAAAAAGACTTATTTTTCATTGGGCAATGTTCCCTTGCATACACTATCACACACTTATGCTTGAAACAATGCAATAAAAATTGTACACAGTTTTAAAAAAAAATGTGTGTAAGACTCATACATGTTGTTTGATTCACTTAAAGAATATGTGCTTGTGACTGAATTGTGCTTTATTTCTCTCGAATATTCTTTCTAAATTTTTCATTTTCACAAGTGTTCTTATCTTTGATTTACACTATCACTTATTTTCATTTGCTTGATTTTATTCTTATCAGGATGACTCTCTTTGATCAAAGCAGATTATTTTTGGGTTGATTTTTTATTTTTGTTCATATATATAAAATAATAAATGATAATAAAAAAATTTTAAAAAAAATGATAATCAAGGAAATTCATGGTGGACAGAATCATTGTGGTGATTATGAGAATTTATGCATTTAATTGTGTGATTTAATATATTCTTTGTCTCCAAGGAATCTATTTTTGTCTTATTTCTCTTTTTGGAATATCATGATGTGTATCTTTATTGTCTAGTACTTTGTTTAGGATTTTGATTAAAAAAAAAAGAAAAAAGAGAAGAAAAAGTCAATAAGGAGATCGTGTGGGGTATTTTTTTTGGTTACCTTTTTTGGTTTGAGAGTTTTTGAATAAACTGAAATTTAAAAAAAAAAAGGGGTAAGTTGTTTGAAGATCGTGTGTCTTCAAGTTTGTTTCCTTTTCTTGTTTAAATTAAAACATTTTTTTTAATAAAAAAGGGAAACCTCTTTTTGCCGTGGGTATTCTTTTTGGGTAAGTATTATATTTAAAAAGGCATGCCATTACCCTATTTCATCTCACCCACGATTTCATTCAGTTATTTCTTCTCCTTCTAATTTTTTTTCTTTCTTTCTTCTCTCATTCTCTTGTAAGTGCTTTCTGTTTTTCAGAGAAAACAATGGTGAGAACTCGTGGTGCCTCCTCCAAGAAGATCCCTGTTTCTCAATCCCAAAAGGTGCCATCTCCTTCGCCTCCTCCGTCTGTGTCAACGGCGCCTCTTTCTGGTCCATCAGCTCCCACATCTGTTGGAAAGTCCTGCAAATCCAAGGCTCGCAAGAAGGTGTTTTCGCTCTCTCATGAACATCCTATGGTGTTTCCAGATATCTCTGCTGACATTGTTGCACCACCATCTGAAGTGGTGGTGCCCTCTCGAGCCAAGGACCATTCTCCTCTTCCGTTTGATTCGTCTTTGGAGGCTAGGGAAAAATCGAAATCTGTTTCCTCCTCTTCCAAAGCTGCTGCTGCTGGATTGCTCAAATTGCCCTTGAAGCCGAGTCAGTCTAAGAAAAATTCTGTGACTCCCAAAAGGAAATTGGGGTTGGACGCGTCTCTTTCTCCTTTGTCTGCTGCCAAGAAAAAATTGAAGGCTCATCCCCCTTCATTGTCCTCCTCCGAATCTGATCCTGAGGAAGATAAGTCCGATTCTGAAGCAACTCAGGATACCACAATGTCTGATGAAACGGTTCCTGACATTGCCGAATCAGAGGCTAAGTCTGATGAGCCAGAAAAAGAAGACACTATCCCCTCTGAACAAGAAGCCGAATCTGACTCAGACCACATTGCATCTCCTTTGCCATCCAAAGCTAAAGGGAAGAAACCTATTTCTGGTTCTACACCTTCACCAAAACATTCAGGTGTAAATTTCAAACCTTATTCTTCCATTTTTTGCTATAATGATAATGCACATGATATGGTTCTATATGCTCAACGAAAATTTATCATTGAAAGAAATTATGTCTTGAGTGATCATCGTCCTTTTGGTGTGCTAACAATGCTTCAAGATCGTCAATGGACAGGTTCTTTGGTTAAATTTTCTGGTTTTGTGGATAGAATAATCAAGGAATTCTATGCCAATATTACTAATGAAATTATTGAACCTTCATCTCCTCTGTATAATAAAGTGTTTGTTAGGGGCCATTGGTTCTCTTTTTCTCCTCAAGACATTGCTCTTGCTTTGTGCCTTCCCCTTACTGTCAAGGATGATGTTGATGGTGCTTCTCTTGACAAGGACATGGTTATCACTGAGTTGGTCGGACAAAAAATGGTATAGCCATCTAACACAGTCATCTCCGTCTCCAATCTCACCTACACTTATGCTGTCCTCCATAAGTTTGCAACAACAAATTGGAAGCCCACATCTCACACGGCCACTATCTCTTTTGATATGGCATCTTTTTTGTACAAAGTGGGGACCGGTCTTGGTTTAAATTTGGCTTCGGTTATTCATGATCAAATCATTGGGTTTCGCAAAGGTAACAGGAAAAACTTGAATCTTCCTTTTCCTCAAGTTATTTATAAAGTGTTGAGTATGCAGAAACAAGACCTCCAACGTGATCAAGAAGACTTGGTGGCCCCAACTACTGCTGCTTCCTACAAAGCCTCTGCCCCTCCTACTGAAGCCAATGCTGCTCCGTCCTCCAAGAAAGTCAAGCCCCAATCTCTGAAGATTGCCTCGGATGACATTCCTCATGCCTCCTCCTCTGTTGCCACAGATTCAGGACTTGTTGCAACAGAAATAGCTGCTGTCCGAGCCTCTGTTGACTCTTTGACTGCTCGCGTAATGTCAATTGAAGGACTACAACGTTCTGTGTTGGAGGCTGTTCGATCTCTGTCTAAAGATCCAGTTGTTTAGTTTTATTTTAGTTTTGTCATTTAAACATTGATACTCTTTTTTGTTATTTTGTTTTATGGTTCTTTGGCTTCTTTGAAAGACACAAAGGGGGAGAGTAGATTTCCAAAAACCTGTTTGTTTGTTGTTTTGTTTAACTCTGGACCTTCTTATTTTGAGGGGGAGTTAAGTCTAGTTTATTTTCATGTTTGTTATAAGTTCATGCATGTTTGCAGGGGGAGTTCTTTCTCTTTACTTATCACTAACATTTGTGTTGCAGGTTTTTGAATTAATTTTGTCTATCAAATTGCCAAAGGGGGAGATTGTAAAATCCTTTATTGGCATTTTTGATAATTATGACAAAATTAATTAAAAGGATATTTTCGAAATTAGTAGTTTCCTCTTTTGTAATATTCAGATTTTTATTTTATGTGTTAATAAAATAAATATATATATTTTCCTATAAAAGAATATCTTTTTCTTGAATTGGAAAATTATTATCTGAATTGGTTACCCAGAAATCGTGTACAGCTTGCAATAATAAAGGATATATTGTTTCCTTATTTATTTAAGGAAACTGGGTTGAAAATCTGTCCAGGTTCAATTAATATGTTTGAACGGATTGCCAGTCTGTTTGAACAGATTCTGACTTTCCTGTTTTGGAAGATTTTCCATTTATTGGCTGTTTGATTCCTGATTTGTTTTCCACGACCTAAAGGGATTCTAAACAGTATTTAATCATCCTTATGTCGTTGGTTTTTGATCATCTCTCTTGGGTATTACTTTCCAAATATTTTTTAAGTTTTAGAGAGAATTTTTATTATGTGAAGAACTTGAGTCCAGCAAGTTCTTAGTGGTTTATTACAGTGTACTTCTGTATTGTTTTCCTTTGTGTTAATTGTGCAGGTTGAACACACTTGGACATTGTTCATCAAGCTTCGGGAGAAGTCTTGTTCGTGAGTCACTTTTCGGGAGGAAAAGTGCAAGTGTTATGATTTGAAGGGAGTTCAAGATCTTAGCACTTCAGAAATTTGATTAGAAGTTTAGATTACAACAGTTGCGACAAATTCAAGAGGGAGTCTTTATTTGTATAAGTCAATTTGGTTTTGTAATCATTTGGATATTCTTCTAATAAATTTCATTCTCTGGGCGTGGCCTCGTGGACTAGTAGCAATCTGCAAAGATTGCTGATACCACGTAAAAATTCGTGTGTTCTTTACTTTATGTTCGTTTTTATCTTCTGGTCACAAACTGTTTAAACATATCTGGTATCTGTTTAAACATTTCTGTAACAGTTTAATAATTAATTATTTAATTTAAATAATTAAGTTGGTAATCATAAAAAACGGAATTTTAGGCATTATTGCTGCAAATTTTTTTATATAAGCTTTTAAGTGCAATAAACTTATTTCCATAGGCATTATTGCCGCAAATTTTAAAAAAAATTACATATTTTATGGTCTTTCACACACATGCAGACAACAAAGATAGAATGATATCCACAAAAAAATTGCTGATTAGCTTAAACTCAACTAGAGAAAGAAAGTCCAAAGAGAAAGATAGAGAAGTAAAAAGAGTGAGTCAAAGAGACAATCTACAATTCAAAACCCAAAGTGATTAGCTTGTTTCTTAAACTTTGAGGAATTTCGTATTCTTTTTTGATAGAGGGATCACCTTTAAATCAACTTAACCTCTTCAAAGTAGGAGGTGTTTTAGCCACGACAAATTTTGAAACTGTATTTGGAAATTGAGAAGGTGAAGTAGATCTTTAACAAGTCATAATCATTATGAGAAAGTGAAAACCTCCTTTAAGCACCAACCATTAAAAGAACATGTAGAAGAAGAAGAATTAAAAATGGAGGTTGGGAACTTGGGGTGACATGTGATAGTGAAAAGAAAAAAAATTAATGAAAAGAGAAAGAAAGGGTAAGAAAGTTTTTTTTTTAAAAAAAAGTATAAGGAGAAGACATGTGATGTGATTGTGACAAATAGTAGAAATGGAGGAAAAGGAGTATAAGGAAGTGAAAAATAAATTAAAAATTAAAATTAAAATGTTTAAAAAAGGTGACGAGGTAAGCGGTACGGTATAAATAGTATTTGTGTAAATAGTAAACTTATATAACATTATTATAGTTAAATTAAACCAGTAAAAAAGAAAAAAAAAATGTCGTGTGAAAGTATAAATGTAACAAATGTGTCAATTTTTGTACTTTATGTAAAATTCTCTTTAAAGAAGGGAAATTCACAAAATACCTAAGATTTAAAAAAATACTAAAAATACAGAATCTAGAAAAAAAATTACAAAAATACAAAGGGGCATGATCGTAAGTAAAATATTTTTTTTTATAAACAAAGTTTACAAATTTGTAACAATACCGTTTTTTTTTTGTAATCAAAATTTACAAATCTATAACTAAAATTTACAAGTTTGTAACTATATTTTATAATTTTGTAAACAACATTTATAGATTTAATAAAAATTATAACAGCTGATTACAAATCTGTTACAAACTAGTATCCATATTTTTGTAAAATTTCATATTATTACAAAAAAATTAAATTTACATTGCTATGTGTAATTTTTCCTTTAAAGAAACAGTTTATCATATTTTTTTAGAGTTTATACATTTTTTGACCCTGTGTTTTGTCTTATTACTTGTTTGGACCTTATATTTTGATAAATTAATTTTTGGACCATATGTTTTGTAAAATTGTTCAAATAGAACCCTATTTTTTAGGAGTTTGGTGCAAAATGACCATTAATGGTGTGTGAAAGTAAATAAATGTCCATGTTTTTAATTTTTTTTAGTAAAATAGTCTAACCATCTTTTTAATATTACATATTATCAAATATGTCATTTAGCAAATTACTATTTTATTCTAAATTTTTTAATATTATGGTATATGTATATTACTTTTGTTTAACTAGTTTTTATTTTAAAGTTATTTTATTTTTTTCATTTTTATGGGTTGTTGAATTATATACTATACCATGAAATACATTTACTGAGTTGAAAAATAATATACTAACAAAACTTACAAAATTATTACTAAAAAATATATATACTATGCTAACAAAATTATATACTACCATTAAAATGTATATATCATGATACAAAATTATATACTACCATTATGTATAATAATATAGAAACTAAATATCATAAAAAAATAATATACCATACCACATAAAGTATATACACTAGTTGGAAAATAATATACCAACAACCCATAAAAAACTTAAAAAAACAATATAACTTTAAAATAAAAACTAATTAAACAAAACTAATATACATATACCACTATATTAAAGTCATATGCTTCTAAATAAATACAAAAATTATAAAAAATGACAATTTAGGTAATCAACAATGTAAAATTGTCATTTCTTTACAATTTAAAAAATAAGGATATTAGCTTCTTCATATCATTATTTTGGATCATTTACTATAATTTCTCTATGAGAATTTTTATGTAAATGGTTTTTTAGCCATTACTTTGCAAGAATATGGGGATCAAACTTTCCCTAATTTGTATGGAAAAATTTAATTAACAAAATCTCAATTTATGGGAAAACTAATCACATATAAGAACTCAAAATTAAACAAAAACACATAAGCAAATGAGAGGTATTATGGTAATTAACATAGCAAAAACTCCTCTGCTGAAACTTGAGTCCAAACCCCAGCCACACAAACTTGTTCTTTATGTGTATACTTCTAGGAATAATTGGTTACCTTCATGTTCTGATGTGTGTGTATTTCGGTGTTCTTTATGGTAATTGATTACTTATGTTACTAAAATCATAGTAACTTCTTCTTCATTTTATAATGAAGTGTTCTTCCTATTTTTCATTCAAATTGATGTTTCTTTTCATATTTAATGTGAGTAATTTGCCACCCCTCTTATGGTAATTGGTTACCCCTCCAATGACAGAAGGTTACTCCTCCTGATACATGTTATTTAACCTAGCTCTAAGATTTTGTTTTTATATAATTGTCAAATATCAATCAAGTTACTGATTACCATACCGACGATTTGAAAAAAAAAACGTACAATCTAAAAAAAATATTTATAATAAATAAAAAAAATAAACACAATTCATATTACTAAAAAAAATTGCAAGCAAGCAAAGAAAAATTTAATATAAAATTAGTTATAAAAAAATAATATAAAAAAAACAAATAAGCTAAAAAAATAATAATCAAATTACAACACATACTTTTCCAAATTAACAAAATTTGATTAAGAGTAAAACTATAAAATAAACCAAGATATATACAAAAATTATAGAAAAATAAATGCATAAAAATAAAAATTCTTAAAAAAAACTATATTTTTTAATACTTTATTAAAAATCACATATAAGATGTAATATTCTCTCTCTATTTCTCTATTTTAATTTGAGAGGCCCAATAGGGTGGTGTGTGGAAAGCCCTGGTGGATATCCAGTCAGCCATAAAATACACGTAAGCAAAAAGAAGTGGGACCGACATTCCAGTCCAACTCTTAGCTCCACCAAGACCAACAACAATAACATCTTTCTCTTTCCCTTGCCCTTCCTCAAAAGAACAACTCCATTTTTTAACTTATTATTTAAATATAAATATTATTTCATTCCCGATTCTCTCTCAGCAGGTAATCTCTCACAGCAAGCAATATATTTTTTTTTTCTTCTTTAATAAAATTTAAGATCAAGACTAATTAGGGTTTCAAATCCTTACTTGTACCCAAATTTGCGGACCAATTTTTCTTCTCAATTCTCTTATTTTTATTATTCAGGTGATTGGATCTGAAAATATGGCTCCAATTTCATGGAAAATTGAGCTTTTTTTTTATGCTTCTTTTTGCTTCCTTTGATTTGATTTCGCAAAAGAGGAACTTTCAATTTTTTTTAAAATTTTGATTTCTGAATTGTTTTAGGTACTTTTGTTATTGCTTTTTGGTAGATTGTGATAGAAGGAAGAAGATGGGTGCTTTCGCATCGAAGGTTTGGTTCATGCTTTTTCCAGCAAAAGAGTATAAGATTGTGGTTGTTGGTTTGGATAACGCTGGAAAAACCACTACCCTTTACAAACTACACCTTGGAGAAGTTGTTACTACCCACCCTACTGTGGGTAGCAACGTTGAGGAGCTCGTCTATAAGAACATTCGATTCGAGGTACCATTATCTCTTTTGTTCTCAATTTTCTTCTTTTTTCCCCTACGAAGTGTTTGTATTTGTCAAATTTGGTACTTTGTTTCGTTAGTTTTTTCGGAATAGATTAATTTCATGGGATAATCATGGTTTTATGCTGATGAGTCTAATGACCATAAGGGAACTGGACATGTTTTGGTGAATTTGATTAGCTAAATTAAGACGAGAATTTATTTAGTTAATATGCTTTTTAGTTATGAAATTCAGATGATGAGAAAAATCTCATGGTATGCTTCAAGCTTTCCATGTCAGTTGTAAGTTCAATTTTTGTAGAGCTCTCACCATTTGAAGATCTTTGGGATATGATACCAAGATCATATAGTGTATGTATCTATTGCAAGGTAGAGTGTCCCTAGTTGAAGACCATTGTGTTGAGCATTGGTTTGGCATAGATGGTTAGGTCATAGTTTAAGCTGGCATGATTTCAAGAGTAGCGATATGTGCAAATTATGCCCCAAAGCATAACGAATCACATTCATTTCAAATGGGCTCACTCTTTTAAAAAAACATTATCACATCAGTTGGTGTAGTGCGTAATTTTAGTGCACGTATCATTATTGTGATTTCAAAAGACGTCACAAGTTGGGTTTATGAGCATATGTAGATTGGTCGACTAAAGTCACGATTCACATTTCAAAAGCACATTGTTGTTAACTAATTATCGTTGATGATGATAAATAGTAGAATACCGAGCACTCTCTTTTTAACTATTCCCGTAATAACACAAACACTTCGGTAGTTTATTACATTCAATTTGCATGGTTTTTCCTTGTTACATCATCTGGCAAGGATTTTCCTTTTATTTTCCTCATCTGCCAATATTGTTCATATCAGGTATGGGATCTTGGTGGACAAGACAGGCTGAGGACATCATGGGCTACGTATTATCGTGGTACTCATTCAATTATTGTGGTAATAGACAGTACTGATAGAGCTAGGATCTCCATTATGAAGGATGAACTGTTCAGGTTACTGGGACATGATGATCTTCAAAACTCTGTTTTACTAGTCTTTGCTAACAAACAAGACCTCAAGGATGCCATGACACCAGCTGAGATTACTGATGCCCTTTCTCTCCATAGCATCAAGAATCATGACTGGCACATACAAGCTTGCTCGGCTCTCACTGGAGATGGTTTGTATGACGGTCTAGGGTGGATTGCTTCGCGAGTTACTGGGAAAGCAACAAGCTAAAAGATGGAGCAGAAAGTTGTGTCTCATATTTTCAGGGCATGGTGCAAGAGTGCTGTAAATGCCCTTTGTACCATCAAACTCTTTGAAAGCTGTTTCTTATCAAATATGTAGATTGTTTTAAATGTTAACATCCTAAAAATCCTTTTATTTTGCACCGATTTTTGAATTGATTGATATGTACTATGCAAATTACAAAAAGAAACGCTTCAATTGAAAAATTGTTACACTCTGCAAGTTGGTGTCCATTTCATTAAATGCTCACCAAATGATAAAGTATCGCTATAAACTAACATCTGCACACTGACGTATTTTTCATAGAATTTTGGCAACGAATTGAAAAAAAAATCTAAAACTGTAAAACGCTTGTAAATCAAAGCCATTGTTAACAAATGATGATGGAGGTGTTGAAGTTATCGATAGCCGTCACAGGATCCAGCATCTGCAACCTTTTGAATCTTGGGGCCCTTCAAACCATCGATCCCATAACGGATTAAGAGGGCCGTGTGTTCTGTCAAGCAGAGAAAATTGATGTTCAGATGAAGTCAAGTTCTTGATAAATTAATGAAATTATGCATAGGATTAGAAGAAAGCATTACACTGGGAGTAATGGATCAGGCCTTGTTTCTATATTACTCAGCATTCTGAAATCATCACAGAAAATTCAGTTTGAAAATCTGAAACGGTAAAAACTGTAAACAAGGCTTTAGGCTTACTCATTGCATGAGGCTGAGGCTCTTTCCATTCTTTCAAGCTGTTCAAGCTCTTCCTGTGTGTAGCACATACAGACAAAGCACATGCAGAATGCAGTTTTCAATCAAAAAAATAATATTTGAAGTCTAGTATGTTAAATCACACAACAGAACATTAATTTGTTCATTCATAAAGAGTTGATAAGTTCCCTAGCAGTAAATGAGCAAGCAGCTAGAAGAAACAATTAGAAAAAGTAACCAAGCAAAGACAGATTTGGAACAAGAACACAAAAAATTTGTCAGGATAAAATTTCTACAACACAATCAAATGAAACATTTGTGCCTTAAAAGTTACAAGGGTATGTTAAAGAAATACAAAGCAGACATCTCTCACTTGGACGCGTAAATGACCAAACTTGGCTAATACCAGGATCAGTTATCGCATGGAAAGAACAATAAAATACCTGCTATTCTAGGACTCATTCATTATTTTAACAAAAACCTTCCGGTATTTTTTATATGAAAGCAACGTCGGATGAATTTAAGCCATCTTCTTAAAATTAAAGTACCAGAAGTTTTTCAGGAAAATAACCCCACAACTCAGGACATGTGCACTAAAGTAACAAAAAGCTTTAAAGATACGAAAAATAAAATTGTAGTATTAATATTCTTTAGAAAAGGCACCATGCTAGACCAGTGCGGAGTAGAGGTAGGTAATATATAATCGACCACTCTCATAACATTTTAGAAAAGAAAGCAATAACACAAACTGTTTGCCTTGCCTCACTATCATTTCTAGGGCCTTAAACACTGTGAGCAACAATTCACAAGGGTTAAGTATGAGAAAGGGTATACCAAAGTTGGTGGGATTTCGGTGACACTGTTAAGTATGTTAATTGAAGTAGCTTATAAATATTAAATATAGAGCTATGGTTTTGGTAACATCTCTAAGTTGCAGAAGACACCATTCTATTACTACCCTAGTGCTAAGTAGGATGCAAGAAAGGATCAGAGATGCATCTAAAGCAGAGCCAGTTCCTGCCACAAAATGCTCTCTTTTATTAGCAGCATCCCATGATCGTAAATATCATTATCTGGTAGAAATAGGAGACAAAGTTCTAGATGTCAGAGTTTTATTATTTTTATATTCTTGGAGATTTTGCTCGCCAATCATATCATAGATAGAATAATTCCTTTTAACAAAATCTGATAGTGTGATTTAAAGATTACCATGGGCAATCTATCATAAATGATTATTAAGCCTGAAAAACTGACTCTGCAAGGAATAAATAAAGGGCATTTAAAGCCATTTACAGAAAGAGGACAAGAAAAACTACATGGACATGTGTACTACATAGTGAAGAGCACCTAAATACTGGACTCAAGAAGAAAAATACTATTTAGTCCTTGTAAATAATTAGGCCACCAGAAAGATGGATGAATAAAAACCAAGTAATCTTCCAGGAAAGTCAAAAGTCAAAATTATCAAAACCACAAGCCAGCACACTTTCAAGAAACATGACAAGTAATTTTCTTACAGTGATCCCCAAAAACATCTGCAAAACATAATGCCACTAAATAACACTAAAAGTCCTTTAAACACTTTGCTCCTGTTGTACGGCAATGCTCACATATTTACAACCAAATACTCCTAACTGTTTCTATCCACTGTCTAGTGCAGAGTGCAGATAAAAATAAAGCTCCAGGACTCTGTATAATGAACTGTGGTAGCCAAAGTACAAGGCTATTAAGTGTTTAGAAGACCAAAACCAAACATTTCTCTAAGTACTTTAAAACCCAAAACAGAATTACAGGATTCCATTCAAGGTGTTTAGTTTAAATTTTGATTGTATTTTTCCAAGGAAGAATACTAACTTTTACCTTTTGACCTCTGAACAGCAATCTTAAACGGCCACACGAAATGCAATAGTAAGATGCAAGTAAAAATGCCCAGACAAATTACCATAACAAAGCAGCATTCAATATATCACAAATCAAAACAAACCATTAAGTAAGTAATGTTTTCCTTCACACAGATTAGCCAAAAAATTCGAACTTGAACCAAAATTTATCTCATAATAAAAGTGTAACTCCAAACAAAATTTGATATTGGCTTTCAAATATCACCATGTCTAGTCCATATAAGAACAAAGATTTCCCATGAAACAATCAAAATCAAATAGTCAACATTCTAGGAATTAACGAAGTTCAGACCTTTATAACAGAAACCGGCTCAAACATATATTAATTAAAATCGAAACACTCACCTCTAAGAATCTTGTTTCTTGCTCGAGCCTCTTAAGCTCAGCCTGTATCCTATGCCTTCCTCTAGTATCAGCAGATGACAAGGATTGAAGCCGTTGGGTAGTCGGACTGGCGGTTTCGGACCCACCCGATTGCATCTTAGCTCAGTAACAGTCAAAGTCACAGCCAAAGCCTGCCAATGAAAAGACCCTACCTATTATTACACAGTTGCAGAACAGCTTGGCCACCAGAAGAAAACAAATTGATCATCTCAGATAAGCCATTATAGTGGAAAAGAAGGACGACCCAGAAAATTTTTCATGGACCCCACGAGGTTTGGTGAACCAAAACACAAAGAGGTGGATCTAGTTAAGAGAAAAGAGAATTTGGGTATCTGGTTTTGGCTGTTATTTGATAAAAAAAAACCAATGTTTTAAAAGGAAAAAGGGGAAAGGGAGAAAGGAAAAGGGAAAGTCTTTTACTTCCTTTCTTCTTTCATTTGTTTTGTTTTGTTTGGATGAAAGCTAGTATTCTTTTCTGTGCTTTCTTTCTTTCTCTTATTTTCTGTGTCTTTCTTTTGTCTCTCCTTTGAGACTGTTTTGGTTTGGTCTTCTCCAACTTTGTACAGCCAACAGCCCCCACGCGATTCTTCTTTTTCAACTCTGGGTTGTTGGACTCAACTCAGGCACAGAACAAGACAAAACAAAAAGTTCTAAGATTTATATGATATTTTATTGTTTTGCTTCAATGGAAAAGTTCTTAAATAGTAGCTCTCCACTGGTATTTGAGAAATACCATGTATTTAATACATTTTTTATTGTTTTTATTTATGCTCCAATATAGTTTTGGATAAAAGTACCTCCAAGTTTATTGTTCTTGTTCTTTATAATTTGGACAGCATAAAATGACTCAAGTCATAAAAGTTTAATTTTTAAGTGAATCATATTTTCAAATAAAGGGGTTAATGGATCACGAGGCAGTTGTTGGCTTTCCATTTTTTAAATTGTTTACTAGTATTTTTTTAATCCTTGAGAGGGATTTATCAAATAATTCATTAATAGTATAAAATTATCATATAGATTTATCTTTTAAAGTCATGTTTTTTTTTTGTCAAGTCTTTTAAAGTGATGTTGATTATGGACTAGTTTGGAATAACTAATCCTTTTACTTTAAATGACAAAATATTATAGTAAATATATATTTTTAATAATTATTTAGATATTTTATTTTAAATTACAAAAGGTTTTAAGGTATTTATTTTAAGATAATGATAAAATATTAATTTTAAAATTTTATTAAAATTAAAAACAAGTTCTTTTGCATTTTCATATATTTTCCAATAGAAGTAAATGCAGATTTACTTCTTTAGAAAGATATTCCAAGTACGACAATCACTTTTTCAAAATATATTTAAATATTTAAAAAATTAGTTTTTGTTCACTTTTATTTTAAGTTTGTGTGCCCATAATATAGGGTGGGTGACTGAATTTAAAGTGAGAGCTCAAATAAATTATTTTAAAAGTTATGTTAAACACACAAAATATGAATTCCTTGATATGTTATATTTTAAAACCAAATTCAAAATGCTACCTTTAAACTATATAAATATATATATATATAAATAAGAATTTTTAAATAGTTACCTTAATATGGTGGTTAAATTTTTAGTGACTTATTATAGAAGGTTTTAACAGATAATTAGTGTATAAATTTCTATTTTCAGATTTGTTTTGAAATTTAAATTAAATTTTCAAATATAAAAAAATTAAATTTATTATTTATTTAAATTTTTTTTTTTTTATCAAAAGAAGATATATATTGAACAACAAGCAGATACAAATCAAATCAGAGGCCGGACCAAACTACCTCAGCCTAAACCAGAACAACACTCACAAATTCATTACAAACTTAAGCATTTGCTTTTCACCATAAGAACACTTACTGCCCACTAAATTCAGAATTCTAGCTTTGATAGAAAATCTAATCATATGGTCAATCCTATACACTGGTAAACAAAAATTATTATGTCAGCAATGGGTCCTATTCTGCCATATGTAATACACAGCAGCTGCACAAGCAGCATACAAAACCACTGAAAACCAGCCATCCCGAGGTAGAGCCAGCCACTTGATCCAATTACTAAACTGAACCGGCCAAGAGAATCCTCTAAGCCAACCCTGGACAGCAAGGAGAACATTTCTGGAGAAAATACAATAAAAAAACAAGTGAGTATGAGACTCTTCCTCTTGACCACAAACAGGACAGCAAGCTGATAGAAGAGGGATATGGCAAGACAGCAACCAATCCCTGGTATTCAACTTTTGGTTTACTGCAAGTCAGAAAATGAACTGGTGTTTAGGAGCTGAAAGCCTACACCAGAGAGCCTTTATATAATGAACCCGCACACCAGGAAACACAGTCACATACAAGGAGCCCAGATGGATTTTACCATTCCTGACTGCAGCATTCATCACTGCACCAGACCAGAGATGTCTCAGTTTAATGAGTCTCCTCCAATACCAGCTTGTATCGTGCTTTAAACGATACTCCCAAATTGACTCGCCCTTTAGACAAACACCATTAACCCATTTAACCCATAACAAATCCTGCTTGGAAGAGATTGCCCAAAAATATTTTGCCATCACTACTTTGTTCCAAGAAGAACTGTCCTTGAAACCCAGCCCCCCAAAACATTTAGGCCTACTGACATGTTCCCAGGAAATCCTATGCATTTTACTTCTATTATTATTATTTATTGCAATAATGGTATATTATTAAAATTTCGATAATAATAAAATAAATAAAGTAATAGTTTTAATAATTTTTTTAGAAAATATTTTTATTAATTTTAAATGAATAAAAGTAAAATACTATGAGAAAACTCATGTGCTTTAAAATCTAGACGTTTAGTCTAAATATAGAAAATAAAATCTATAGAGCACCGTATTACCAAGATTAGTAAGAGAGACTGATAATCATTAGCATATACACTCCATTAGTGAGAAGATAAGCTAAGTCTATATTATAAATGTTGAAAAAAAGATTAAGAATCTCTCTAGCTGCAGATTACTGAGCACTATACTTTTGAGATCTTTCAATTATATTGATTTTCTAACTTAAATTCTTGTTGTTCAACTTATAATTTTTCTTTTTAATTTTATCATGATATAATTGAAAAAAAATACTCCAGAATGTAACTTAAAAATTATTTATAAAGTCGAATAATTGAGAACAAAATTTAATATTGAGCTGTTCAATTGAATTACTAAAATTATTTTATTTCTCTAGACTTTATATATTATATTTGTCTACTTTGATAGAGTATATATAAATTGGTTATTTCAATTACATTAATATTGAGTGGATAGGTTTCAGCAAACATAATGTACAAGCAAATTGAATCATTTTGTTTATGTATATTTAGAAGATCAGCCTTTCTAAACGATGAATACTCAATACTTTTTATAAAGTTTAATTTGTTGAAATAAATTAATAGCTAGACTAAAAATTTATTTATTAAATAATATCTAATATTTATTAACAGTCTTTTTAAGAAAATAAAATTTTAAATAAATACCATGTGAACTCGTAAGCATTAGGTTACCAGTCATTCATTAATACTTAATAATTTTTTAGTCATTTATCAAAATAATCACAACTATTCAATAATTCAATAATGATCTAACAATTAAAATTAATGTAACCATTAATGGAGTAAAAATTAATGTACCAATTGAGTACATACCCATAAATATATATATATATATATATATAAATTCTACAATAAAGACATGTCTTTTGTCTCCATGAGTAGGGACGTTTTTATTTTTAGTGCGTGAAGAAATAATAATTCAATTTTTTTTTATATGATGGTATACATTGTAGTTATAGTAGACATCCTACCAATTTTAAGGAAATTCTGAATAATTTACGATGCTGAAAAGACACTTCAAAATAATTTGTTTCACTCGCATATAAAACAAGCTTAAAAACAACATGCATTTTGTGTTTTTAGTATATAGATAGATTACAATTCAATTTTTTTATATGACGGTGTACAATGTAATCATTTATAATCCTCAATTTTTTTGAGAAATTCTAAATAATTTACACTGCTGAAAATAAGAAATAAGTTATTTTGAAGATTGTTTTCGGTATCGTAAATGTTGACGACAGAAACTCGTCAACGATATATGGATGGAAAACTCAAAGCTTGTTATGAAAACTGCGTAGATAGAACTTAGGAAAAATTTAAGAAAGAGAAATGCAGAACAACAATGGAGGATAATCTCGTATATTGCTCTTCTATCTCTGTCTACAATGAATTCCCCCCCCCCCCCCCCTTCTTAGTTTGAGAGGTAGAGGTCTATTTATAGCTTGGCTCTAATGGCCTCTGATACACGGTGGTCCCAGGGGACAAGAAGGTACTTGGATACACTATCATGGTAGTGACACAGGTCGTGGTGGAGCAGAGGATCGTGGTGTCGGTACTTGTTTGTGGTCAGAGACATGTAGGTAATGCCACCACTCCTCGTACTAGTTTATACCACCACTAGTTGTCGGATACAAATGTTAGGGCCATGCCTCTAACCTCCTCAGTTCAGCATGCTCCATACTTGTACGTATTCCCTGTACATGATGGTTGTCCTTGTTCCTCCAGGATATGACTTGGCTCCAGGCTTCTTTACATTCTATTATGCTCTGTGGGTGACACCTTCCTTAGAGAGTAAAGTAAGGCCTCGTAAATGAAGCAGGTGTTCCGAAAATAATATGGAGTTTGGGAGACAACAGCCTCTCGAGGCAATCTCTGGGCCCGAGTTGTGAGGTGTAATGCCCCGAATTCTCCGATTTGGTTTAATGGCGGGATTAGTAGGCCGGGAGGGCCATACTTGTTTAATTATGCCATTAAATGATAATATGCATGTTTATGTGAATTATATTATAATATGATGTTATATGCATGCATGTGGGTCCACATTTGAATAATTATGATGTTTTGATAATTTGGCCTATTGAGGGTAAATTTGTGTATTTGGGTGCATAATGTGATTTTTGAATGAGATTCCATTATTATGGAGATATATTCGAGCTATTCGGCATGAGACGGTCCTATTTAGTGGATTAGCGGTTTTGTCATAACGGGGTCAATTATGGGGTAATAGAAATGTTTATTTGATGATAAATTGGGAGTTATTGAGATCAGGGTGAAATTCTGGAAGTTTTGACTATAATGTCCCCGGGGGTGTTTTTGGAACCTCGAGAACTAGGTTTTATTTGAGGTTACTTAAGCTTGAAGTAGCTTGTCAGATAGAACGTACGTTAGAAAACCTCTCGTTCTTCTCCGTTAGCTCATTTTCACCATTCGAAGCGTTTTCGAAGATATCTTGAGTTCTAGGAGTCGGAATCAAGCGAGGATCGAGGCATAGCGATCCTAGGAAAGATTAGAAGCTTCTTGATCGAAAGATTTGACGAGAAACAACCCAATCGAAGGTAATCTAAGTTTAAAGTTTTGAGTTTTTAGAGTTTCTAAGCTTTGAATTGGACTTTGTGAATCGTTGAGTTTTTGGCTCGATTGAGCCTTGGGTTTTGAGGGTTTTGGAGCATTGGGAAGCTTGGGAACTTTGATTTGATGATTGGGGAATGTTTAGGTATGATTTTGGAGGCTTTGGGAAGTTGAAAATGTGTTTTGGAATGGCCCAGAGTTAGGGGTCGCGGCCCTATTCTTGGGGTGCCGTGGCCCTGACATGAAGAAGCAGGTGGGGATTTTTGTGCCTGCTGGGTGCCGCGGCCCTTGATGAAGGGCGCCGCGGCCCTTGCTTCAGGAAGTTCTGGGGGCCAAGGCCCAAGGTGCTAGGGCTGCAGCCCTTGCCTAGTTTTCACCCCGTTTGCATGTTTTGACCCCGGGAACATGGTTTTAGGCCTCGGGATCACTCCTACTACTCGGATTAGTGGGGATTGATGTCTTGGAGGCTAGATATTGGTTTGGGAACCTATGTTGGTCATTTTATTGATGGTATCCTATACTGTGTTATATGATTAGGTAACCGCTAAAGGACTAAAAGCTAAACCATTCTCAAGGATCGTTCTTTTATTCATTCTAGCTCGAATTAGAGGTAAGAAAACTGCACCCCATATGTGACATGCTTGGTTGTTCTTGAGGCATGTTGATTGTGTAAATGTGGACATGAATTAATTATTGAATGCTTAGCAAATCTTGCTCACTTGTGCATGGTACTGACTCATTAGTCAGATTTGGCAAAGGTGTCAGTGTCAACTATGAAGCTGTGACTCATTAGTCAGGTTCGGCAGTGGTACTGGGCACTGGTCACATAGAGCTGACTCATTAGTCAGGACGGCTTTAGCGTGTCCAACGCGAGCTAACAAAGATTAGATCTAATCGATATCTGCATTGGATGACTCAAAGAGCATTAATGCCGAACCGACCTCAAGTTCGATGAAAATTATAAGCTCTTGTGTGACTTACCCATCCGTCACTCATTTGTTAAGTTGGAGACTTACCTATCAGTCTCTCATCTGTTTAAGGCTAGTGGCTTACCTAGCAGCCACTCTTCTGATTAAATTAGTGACTTGCTTGTCAGTCACTCAGTATGGTTTTCCAGAACCTCAAGTGATATTCACTCATCTGTTTAAGAGCTATGAGCTCTGTGTGATTATAATGATAATTATTTGATAATGTTTACATATAATGCAATGTTTTCTTGCTGGGCTTTGGCTCATGGGTGCTACGTGGTGCAGGTAAAGGGAAAAAAAAGCTCACCAAGCCTTGAGTGGAGAGCTTAGGTGGTGATGTGTACATATGCGCCCGCTTGACCACCACGGCCAAGGAGTTCTCAGAGGAACTAGGGGGTTTACCCTATTTTTGCCGCTTAGGTCGGCGGGTTTGTAATTTTGGGACAGTAATGACCTTTTTGAGTTGTAAATAACTTGTAAATGTTCTTGTGGGCCCATGAACAGTTTTATGTATTAAATAAAACATATCCTTTCCTCTTTATTGATTTTCACCTTAGCCTGTTAATAACACTTAGAACACGTTTTTAACCAAAGGACTCGGGTAGCGAGTCAAATTTCCGGTTCACCGTAACGGTTCTGGGGTAACCAGGGCGTTACAACTTGGTATCAGAGCGTGCCAAGGTTAAGGTTCCTGTAGACTGGCTGGGCATGTACACACATCACTGAAGTCAAGATCGACTCATGGCTTGGTAACTATTTATGTAGTTATATGTATAACTGCTTAAATGTGGTATATGTGCTTTACCTGTATGCATGAGACACTGTGTTGAACCTGTGCCCTGAAATGTTATATCCTCAGTAACTGTGTGCTAATTAGTACTGAAATTGCTGGAACATACTCATTAGTATTGTTGATTATGAATGATTATGTGATACATGCTGAGTGCTGAATGCTATAAACATGTATCTGCCTGTACAATTGAATGACTGTGGAATATGATAATTGTCTGTTTGTTCTTGGACCATGAGGCGGCAAGAGGTTTAGTTATTACTACCTGACTGGCCGTATTGATCAATGTTTCAGCAAGGTATCAGAAATAAGAATGAACCCAGGGCAGACAGATACTTCAGCTGGCCAAAGTGATCAGGGCCAGAATAATAATAATAGTCAGGGTCAAGAGAATGACCAGTCTCAGATTCCACAACCAGTTCCTGCAAACTGGCAGCAGTTGTTTAATGACTTGCAGGCAACAGTGTTGAAATAGGGAGAGGAGCTTCGTCTCCTAAGACAGCAACAAGTGCCTACAGTGGCTAGTGTATCAGAGGCACCTCCTGTGTCGGTGCCAGTAGCAGAGCAACTGCCTGAGGTATGAAATAAATGGGAACCTCTTTATGAAAGGTTCAAGAAGCAACAACCTCCAGTATTTGAGGGCAGTGCAGATCCTGCCAAGGCAGAACAATGGATGAGCATGATTACCACTATCCTTGATTTCATGAGGGTAACTGGTAATGAGAGGGTGGCCTGTGCCACCTATATGTTTTGGGAGGATGCCCGTATTTGGTGGGAAGTAATTACCCAGACCAAGAATGTTAATGCCCTGAGCTGGGAGGAGTTTCAGATCTTGTTTAATGAAAAATACTACAATGATGCCATCAGGGCAGCTAAAGCTGAGGAATTTATTAGGCTACTCCAGGGAAGTTTATCAGTCACTGAGTATGCCTTAAAATTTGACCGTTTGGCAAAGTTTGCCAAGGAACTGGTGCCCACTGATGGGACCAGGAGAGAGAGATTCCTGCAGGGGCTACAGCCCAGGTTAGCCCGTGATGTTTGTATCACCACTATGGCAGGGGTTACTACCTATTCACAGGTGGTGGAGAAGGCACTCACAACTGAGAGTGCAGAGATCAAGATCTGACGTGACAGTGCAGCCAGAAAGGATTTCAGGAGGACAGTTCCTCCATTTGTGGGTTCAGGTAGGGGTGTTGGCCCCAGTGATCAAAAGAGGACGGTTCCTAATACCTTCCAAGTTCCAGGTCCTGACAGGAGGCCCCGTGGTATTACAATGGGTCATCCAGGGGGTAGTGAAGCCTGGAAGACTCGTCCTGAATGTCCTAGATGCAAGAGGCGTCATTTGGGAGAGTGTAGGGAAAATGCCTGCTATTTGTGTGGAGCAGTAGGTCATTTTAAGAAAGATTGCCCTCAGGTAAGAAAGGAAGAGCCCAGGAAGGTGGACAGCTCGGCCCCAGCTCGAGTGTTCACGTTGACTTAAGCAGAAGCTGAGGCTTCTCCCTTAGTTGTTACAAGTCAGCTTCTTAGTGCTGGAACCCCTTATAATGTCTTGATTGAATATGGTGCTACACATTCTTTTGTTGCTAGTAGTATTATTGATAGACTGTGCAGACCTTGTAATTTCTATGCTGTGGGGTTTGGAACTTTGTTACCCACTGGAGAGTTAGTGGTATCCAGGAGATGGGTCAGATCTTTGCCAGTGACAGTAGAGGGCAGAGATTTGTTAGTGGATTTAATAGAGTTGGTTATGACTGACTTTGACATGATATTGGGTATGGATTGGTTGGCAAAGTATGGGGCAACCATTGATTGTAGAAGGAAGATGGTCACCTTTGAGCCTGAAGGTGAGGATCCTTTTGTGTTTGTTGGTGCTGTGCATGGACCTCGCATTCCTATGATTTCTATGTTGAGGGCCAGGGATCTATTGTAAAGAGGTTGCATTGGATTCTTAGCCAGTGTGGTTGATACCACTCAGGTCATGCCAGTGAGACCAGAGGATACTAGACTTGTATGTGAATTCCTAGATGTGTTTCCAGAAGATTTGCCAGGGTTGCCACCACACAGAGAAATTGAGTTCGTTATAAAACTGGCACCAGGGACGGAGCCAGTGTCTAAAGCGCCTTACATAATGGCCCCAGCTGAATTGAAAGAATTAAAGGTATAGTTGCAAAAGCTGTTAGATTTGGGTTTTATCAGACCTAGTTTCTCACCTTGGGGTGCGCTAGTTCTGTTTGTGAAAAAGAAGGACGGTTCTCTGAGAATGTGTATTGATTACAGGGAACTGAATAAGCTGACAATTAAGAATAAGTATTCTTTGCCAAGGATAGATGATCTGTTCGATCAGTTGCATGGTAAGAAGGTATTCTCAAAGATCGACCTTCGTTCTAGTTATCATCAATTGAGGGTCAAGGAAGGAGACATACCAAAGACTGCTTTTCGTACCAGGTATGGGCATTATGAGTTCTTAGTTATGTCATTTGGATTGACTAATGCCCCTGCTACTTTTATGGATCTGATGAACAGAGTGTTCAAGGATTATCTAGACCAGTTTGTGATCGTCTTCATCGATGATATTCTGGTGTATTCTCAGACTGAGTCAGAACATGAGTATCACTTGAGGTTGGTTCTACAGAGACTAAGGGAACACAAATTGTTTGCTAAATTCAAGAAGTGTGAGTTCTGGTTGTCTCAGGTATCCTTTCTTGGGCATATTGTCAGTAAGGAGGGGATTAAGGCAGATTTAGCAAAGATCGAAGCGGTCAGAGATTGGCCAAGGCCAAAGAATGCTTTTGAGGTTAGAAGTTTCCTTGGATTGGTAGGTTATTATAGGCGTTTCGTGGAAGGGTTCTCAAAGATTGCTACTGCTTTGACTGAGCTGACACGCAAGAGTCAGAAATTTGTGTGGTCAAATAAGTGTGAGAACAGCTTCTAGGAACTGAAGCAGAGATTGATTACAGCTCCGATTCTGAGTCTGCCGACAGATCAGGAGAAGTTTGTGATTTACTACGATGCTTCTCATCAGGGTTTGGGCTGTGTTTTGATGCAATCAGAGGAGGTAATAGCTTATGCTTCTCGTCAGTTGAAGGAGTATGAAAAGAGATATCCCACTCATGATTTGGAGTTGGCGGGTGTGGTGTTTGCTTTAAATATTTGGAGGCATTATCTCTATGGAGAGAAGTGTGAGATCTATACAGACCACAAGAGCCCGAAATACTTCTTCACTCAGAAAGATTTAAATATGAGACAAAGGCGTTGGCTGGAGTTAGTAAAAGATTATGACTGTGAGATTTTGTATCATCCAGGAAAAGCCAACGTGGTAGCTGATACTTTAAGCCGGAAGGGTCCGCGACAGATTCATGGTATGAGGCTAATAACAAGAGAGTTAGCAGATGATATGACCAGAGCTGGTATAGAGCTGCTGGTGGGCCAGTTGGCTAATATTACGCTACAGTCTACACTGTTGGAGAGAATCAAAGAGGGTCAACTGAGTGATCCACAGCTGAACAAGATCAGAGAGGATGTTCTGGCTGGAGCGTCCAGAGATTATTCAGTGTCTGAGCTAGGCTTGTTGAGATACAAGGGGCGGATATGTGTTCCGTTAGACACTGCTTTGAGGCGAGAGATTCTGGATGAATCTCATACTACACCTTACTCTTTGCATCCAGGCACCACGAAGATGTACCAGGAGGTGAGATCGTTGTATTGGTGGCCAGGGATGAAGAGAGATGTAGTAGAGTATGTGGCTAAGTGCTTGACATGTCAACAGGTCAAGGCTGAGCATCAGAGGCCGGCAGGGTTATTGCAGCCTCTGGATATCCGAGAGTGGAAGTGGGAAGACATCACAATGGATTTTGTGGTGGGCTTACCCAGGACTGTTGGTCAGCATGATTCTATTTGGGTGATAGTAGATCGCTACACCAAGTCAGCTCACTTCCTGCCAGTGAGGACTACATATACAGTTGAACAGTATGCAGATCTCTATGTAAGAGAGATCGTGCGCCTCCATGGAGCACCTAGGTCGATCGTGTCAGATCAAGACCCTACTTTTACTTCCAAGTTTTGGGGGAGTTTGCAGAAAGCCATGGGGACACAATTGAAGTTCAATACAGCTTATCATCCTCAGACAGATGGGCAATTTGAGAGGACAATCTAGATTCTGGAAGACATGCTGAGAGCATGTGTGCTGGACTTTGGTGGATCTTGGAGTAAGTATCTGCCTTTGATAGAGTTCTCCTACAACAACAGTTATCAGTCTACCATTGAAGTTGCACCTTATGAGATGCTGTATGGTAGGAAATGAAGATCTCCCATTCATTGGGATGGGATAGGTGAAAGGAGATACTTAGGTCCTGAGGCAGTTCAGAGGACCAGTGAGACCATTGAGAAGATTAGAGCTCGGATGCTCGCTTCTCAGAGTAGACAGAAGAGCTATGCAGATCCCAAGCGCAGGAACGTGGAGTTCCAAGTGGGAGACTATGTCTTCCTTAGAGTCTCGCCATGGAAAGGGGTGAGAAGGTTTGGAAAGAAGGGCAAGCTGAGCCCTAGATTTGTAGGTCCATTTGAGATCCTGGAGAGGATTGGTCAGGTGGCTTATAGATTGGCTTTGCCTCCGGTGTTGTCTGCCGTGCATAATGTGTTTCATGTATCAGCTCTTCGGAGGTATGTATCTGATGTGAGCCATATTCTGAGTTATGAAGATCTGGAGCTTGAGCCAGATCTCTCCTTTGAGGAGTAGCCTATTCAGATACTTGACAGAAAAGATAAGGTCCTCAGGAATAAGACGATACCTTTGGTTAAGGTATTGTGGAGAAACAACAAGGTCAAGGAAGCGACCTGGGAGCTGGAGTCAGATATGCAGAGTCAGTATCCCGAGCTGTTCAGGTAAATTTCGAGGACGAAATTTCAATAAGGAGGGGATAGTTGTAATGCCCCGAATTCTCCGATTTGGTTTAATGGCGGGATTAGTAGGCCGGGAGGGCCATACTTGTTTAATTATGCCATTAAATGATAATATGCATGTTTATGTGAATTATATTATCATATGATGTTATATGCATGCATGTGGGTCCACATTTGAATAATTATGATGTTTTGATAATTTGGCCTATTGAGGGTAAATTTGTGTATTTGGGTGCATAATGTGATTTGTGAATGAGATTCCATTATTATGGAGATATATTCGAGCTATTCGGCATGAGACGGTCCTATTTAGTGGATTAGCGGTTTTGTCATAACGGGGTCAATTATGGGGTAATAGAAATGTTTATTTGATGATAAATTGGGAGTTATTGAGATCAGGGTGAAATTCTGGAAGTTTTGACTATAATGTCCCCGGGGGTGTTTTTGGAACCTCGAGAACTAGGTTTTATTTGAGGTTACTTAAGCTTGAAGTATCTTGTCAGATAGAACGTACGTTAGAAAACCTCTCGTTCTTCTCCGTTAGCTCATTTTCACCATTCGAAGCGTTTTCGAAGATATCTTGAGTTCTAGGAGTCGGAATCAAGCGAGGATCGAGGCATAGCGATCCTAGGAAAGATTAGAAGCTTCTTGATCGAAAGATTTGACGAGAAACAACCCAATCGAAGGTAATCTAAGTTTAAAGTTTTGAGTTTTTAGAGTTTCTAAGCTTTGAATTGGACTTTGTGAATCGTTGAGTTTTTGGCTCGATTGAGCCTTGGGTTTTGAGGGTTTTGGAGCATTGGGAAGCTTGGGAACTTTGATTTGATGATTGGGGAATGTTTAGGTATGATTTTGGAGGCTTTGGGAAGTTGAAAACGTGTTTTGGAATGGCCCAGAGTTGGGGGTCGCGGCCCTGTTCTTGGGGTGCCGCGGCCCTGACATGAAGAAGCAGGTGGGGCTTTTTGTGCCTGCTGGGCGCCGCGGCCCTTGCTTCAGGAATTTCTGGGGGCCACGACCCAAGGTTCTAGGGCCGCAGCCCTTGCCTAGTTTTCACCCCGTTTGCATGTTTTGACCCCAGGAACATGGTTTTAGTGCTCGGGATCACTCCTACTACTCGGATTAGTGGGGATTGATGTCTTGGAGGCTAGATATTGGTTTGGGAACCTATGTTGATCATTTTATTGATGGTATCCTATACTGTGTTATATGATTAGGTGATCGCTAAAGGACTAAAAGCTAAATCGTTCTCAAGGGTCGTTCTTTTATTCATTCTAGCTCAAATCAGAGGTAAGAAAACTGCACCCCATATGTGACATGCTTGGTTGTTCTTGAGGCATGTTGATTGTGTAAATGTGGACATGAATTAATTATTGAATGCTTAGCAAATCTTGCTCACTTGTGCATGGTACTGACTCATTAGTCAGATTTGACAAAGGTGTCAGTGTCAACTATGAAGCTGTGACTCATTAGTCAGGTTCGGCAGTGGTACTGGGCACTGGTCACATAGAGCTGACTCATTAGTCAGGACGGCTTTAGCGTGTCCAACGCGAGCTAACAAAGATTAGATCTAATCGATATCTGCATTGGATGACTCAAAGAGCATTAATGCCGAACCGACCTCAAGTTCGATGAAAATTATAAGCTCTTGTGTGACTTACCCATCCGTCACTCATTTGTTAAGTTGGAGACTTACCTATCAGTCTCTCATCTGTTTAAGGCTAGTGGCTTACCTAGCAGCCACTCTTCTGATTAAATTAGTGACTTGCTTGTCAGTCACTCAGTATGGTTTTCCAGAACCTCAAGTGATATTCACTCATCTGTTTAAGAGCTATGAGCTCTGTGTGATTATAATGATAATTATTTGATAATGTTTACATATAATGCAATGTTTTCTTGCTGGGCTTTGGCTCATGGGTGCTACGTGGTGCAGGTAAAGGGAAAGAAAAGCTCACCAAGCCTTGAGTGTAGAGCTTAGGTGGTGATGTGTACATATGCGGCTGCTTGACCACCACGGCCAAGGAGTTCTCAGAGGAACTAAGGGGTTTACCCTATTTTTGCCGCTTAGGTCGGCGGGTTTGTAATTTTGGGACAGTAATGACCTTTTTGAGTTGTAAATAACTTGTAAATGTTCTTGTGGGCCCATGAACAGTTTTATGTATTAAATAAAACATATCCTTTCCTCTTTATTGATTTTCACCTTAGCCTGTTAATAACACTTAGAACACGTTTTTAACCAAAGGACTCGGGTAGCGAGTCAAATTTCCGGTTCACTGTTCATCGTAACGGTTCAGGGGTAACCAGGGCGTTACATGAGGGGTCTCTAATAGTCTTATCTAGAAGGGGGAGATGCGAGGGCACCTCACATGATCTTCGCAAGTCTCCAAGGCATGATGTAGGGTCGGCGAGACAGGCGTCTCGCATGGCCACTTAGACGAGAGGCAAAGGGACTCATAGGGTCTTACGAGGCATCTCACGGGGCCACCTAGGGGAGTCACGAGGGGGTCTTGCATATGGACAGCCTCGCATAGCGAGACCCTTAAGTGTGTCTCGTGTGGTATCTCACGGGGCCACCTAGGGGAGTCGCAAGGGGGTCTTGCATATGGACAACCTTGCATAGCGAGGCCCTTAAGTGTGTCTTGCATGGCCACTTGGACGAAAGGCAAAGGGACGTATGCTCACATCACGGCACCTGGGCACCTGAGCGAGGAGTGGGGGCATGTGTGTGAGGCCCTGGTGCGAGGCATAGGGGCATGTGCACGAAGCCGACTCGCATAGTGATGGATTTAAGTGTGTCTCGCGTGGCCACTTGGACGAGAGGAAAGGGATGTGTGCGCGCATCATGACACCTGGGCACGTAAGTGAGGTGCGGGGGCGTGTCTGTGAGGCCCTAGCGTGAGGTGCAGGGGCATGTGCGTGAAGTCGCCTCGCATAGCGAGGACCTTAAGTATGTCTCGTGTGGCCACTTGGATGAGAGGCAAAGGGATGTGTGCGTGCATCACGACACCTGGGCACCTGAGCGAGGCGAGGTGTGTGTGCGCGATGCCTTGGCGCGAGGTGTGGGGGTGTGTGCGCGAGGCCCTAGCGCGAGATGCAGGGGCGTGTCAGCAAAGCTATTTCCATCCCAAACCTATGTTTTGAGGGTCATGAGGCAGGGGCCTCATTCAAGCTGAATTTTGGTATCCACACTTGCCCCCAGTCTATAAGGAGGTCTTTAGGCGTCCTTGTAGACTCATTATAATGCTACACTTACTAAGCTCTAGTAATATTTTTGTGTGATTTCTTGTAAACCAAGTTATTGACAGTGAGAACTCGTCAATGAAGTTTGTGAGGCTAGTGACAATGGTGGAACACTCTGGGTTGTCATGGTCATGTGAGTGGAAAGACAGCTAATTGATATCCATGCATGAATTACCTCCACGAGGAAGTTGTCGAGCATCATGACATGTTGTTATTATTTCGTGAGATCTCTCGAGATGACTAGGTACAGATGAAATCGTATGGCACTCAAGATTAGGCTTTAGAGGGCATGATCAAGTGCTGGATGAAAAGGACTAAGCATGGACACGCGAGGCCACAAACAAAGTTATTCAGGAGCCTCGGGCTAAGGGTGTCCTTCCTTCTTGCCTCTGAGTTTTCAACCTTCATCTATCAACACGTGAAGACTTTTGTTTGTCACCTTTTTCATGACTGCGATACTTGCATTATACTTGGCGACATATAAGGCATCAAAAGACGTCATTCAACACTATTGGGTGATAAAGGCCTCGCTATGCAAGATGGTCTCGCACAACGAGACCCTCTCACATGGTGAGGCTTGCCTCCTTCTCTCATTGGTGTGAGACTTTGAGAAGCCCACTCTTTTATTTAGTATGGGACCTTGAGAAGCCTTGTTTTCATTAGTCTGGGACTTCGAGAAGGCATTATTTTTTTCCCTGTTTTTTTGTATGAGGAGCTTTTGCAAGTCCTCATGGTCAATAGCTTTATTTTGAACGAGCTCCCTTTGGGACCCCTTTACTACGCGTGATTCGTGTCTGTTGGTGCACCTTGATTACTTGTAAGGATATGTTGACCATTTGGGTTCTCGCTATCCTTTTATATATTTTTGCACGCACATTTTATTTTGTAAGAGAAGCGTCCTTCTCGTCATTATGCATAGTACTATTTTTGCAAGCGTCTTCTTCGAGACCCTTTTTGCAAGCGTCTTCTTTGAGATCCTTTTCACAAGTGCCTTCTTTGAGACCCTTTTCACATTTGTCTTCTTTGAGAACCTTTTCACAAGCGTCTTCTTTGAGACCCTTTTTAGGCCAGGTGACCTTGGCCGACCTAGGATTGTTATGAGGACCTTTTTTGGTCTTTGACGTGATCTACCCTTGGGTTGGGACCCTTTATAGGGAGATGGTATTTGTGAAACCTCGCAAGCGCCTATTTTCAAGGCCTTTTTTCCCTTGGTAAGGCGACTCAGTCGATCTAGACTTAGGGATCTCTTTGGGCTCCCTTTTGGTCTTCTGTGACGTGGTCCCTTTATAGGGTGCGTGTGTTCGTGGAGAGGTAACTTTTGAGGGACCTTTTGACTTTCTTAGATTCTATAAGGGTAGCTAGTCCTTATAGATTCAAATGTTGTCTTATAAGGTTCACCACTCATACATACATGTATTATAAGTATTTACATATAAATTTCACAAGGCTAGACACCCGTTTTGAACTTTGTCAGGAACCTATTGAGGCCTGCAAGGCTAGGCACCTATTTTGCACATGGCTAGGTGCCTGTTGAGGCTCACGAGGTTAGACGCTTATTTTGCACAAGGTTAGGTGCCTGTTGAGGCTTGCGAGGTTGGACGCCTCCCAAGTGGTTAGTGGGGTCTATCTTGCCAAGCACTTTTTTTTTTCTTTTTCTCTCTCTGATATGCTCTTACAATTTCAGACTTCTGGAGTCAGCTTGGTGACCTCTTTGGATCTTTATGGGAGCCAATTGTGATGACTTCTTTGGATCCTAAGTGACTCATATAAAGGGAGTCTTATCGGAGGTTATCCTTGTTGAATCCCGCTTGCTTCTTCCATGAAGCCTTCTTGTAAACCTTTTCCAATCTTCAACTTGATCAGTGACTCCTCTATCACAACGATCTCTTCTATGCGAGATCTTCAGACGTATTGGTAGAAGGATAACTGGAGGAAGGCTTGCTTCCCTCAACATGCAGGTTCTTATGGCCCTCTTCCACACGTATATACTTTTGGGCTCTTTCAAAGAACTCATCTAAGTTTGTAATCTCCTTCTTGAGCATGTTATCCCATAACTTGCTTCCAGAACGAACCCCAACTGTGATTGCCATCTTGAGTTCTGCTCTAGTCACACTCCCCATCTTAGTTGCTTCCATGTTGAATCTGTGGATATAGCTCTTCAGGCTTTCACTTTTTCCTTGTTTTATGTTAGCGAGGCAGGTACTCGGCATAATATAGTCACAGACCGTGTGGTGTTGCTGAAGAAATTTATCAGAGAACTACTGCCATGACCTGATTGTTCCTGGCCTTAACCTCTTGAACCACTTATACGCTGCCTCTTTGAGTGTAATAACGAAGTAATGCCACTTTGCTCTACTGTTGACCCCCTTTAACTTCATCAGGTTATTGAAAGTGTCTAAGTGATATTTTGGGTCCGTGTTGCCCTCGTACGGAGTCATACTGTTGCTGAATCCCGCTTGCTTCTTCCTTGAAGCCTTCTTGTAAACCTTTTCCAATCTTCAACTTGATCAGTGACTCCTCTATCATAACAATCTCTTTTATGCGGAATCTTCAAACGTGTTGACGAAGTAATGGAACTTTGCTCTACTGTTGACCCCCTTTAACTTCATCAGGTTATTGAAAGTGTCTAAGTGATATTTTGGGCATGTTATCTCATAACTTGCTTCCAGAACGAACCCCAGCTGTGATTGCCATCTTGAGTTCTGCTCTAGTCACACTCCCCATCTTAGTTGCTTCCATATTGAATCTGTGGATATAGCTCTTCAGGCTTTCACTTTTTCCTTATTTTATGTTAGCGAGGTAGGTACTCGGCATAGCATAGTCACAGACCGCGTGGTGTTGCTGAAGAAATTCATCAGAGAACTACTGCCATGACCTGATTGTTCCTGGCCTTAACCTCTTGAACCACTTATACGCTGCCTCTTTGAGTGTAATGACGAAGTAATGGGACTTTGCTCTACTGTTGACCCCCTTTAACTTCATTAGGTTATTGAAAGTGTCTAAGTGATATTTTGGGTCTGTAGTGCCCTCGTATGGAGTCATACGAGGCTCTTTGAGGCTGGTGGGGAGTTGCTCAACCTGAATCTCCCTTGTGAAGGGAGACTCACAATCAAATTCTTTGTCATCTCTGTGCCCCCCAGGTGCAGCAATAATCTCGCTTCGAGGGCTTTGAATTTCAATGTTTAATTCCTTCATCTTTCTGTTGAAGGAGTCTTGTGGATTCTTAGGGCGAACCCTTGCTTTGGTTATGTCCATCAGGGGAGCTGTAGGGGGTGTTATTTTTACCTCGGACCTTCTCTGGTTATGTTTATCCCTCAAGTCGGGTGAAGCTCTTTTGGAGGTTGCCTTGGGTTCGCACCTCCCGTAGATGGGGTTCACGTCGGGTTGCTCCGTTTGTGTAGAATCTTCCTTGTGTCCTTGGCTAGGGGTACGACTAGTGGAGATTTGCATTTTCCCCCCGTCCACAGGCATGGTGGTTTCTCTTGATATATGTTCCCTCTCTTTATGCCTAGAGAGGGGAGCCTCTGACTTTTCGTGTAACAGGTCGTTGAGTACCTCTTGCATGTTCTCCACGGTGGCCTGCAAGCTTTGGTTTTTTGAGTGTAGGTCACGTATTTCCTCTTCGTAGCGACGATGTCAGCCACTTGAACTCACTGAGTGTACTCGTGGGCATTTACCATGTATTTGTTTTGAAGGACCCGAGTCTCGATGGTTCGGACTTGGGGCCACCGGTGGCAGTGGCGGAGGGTGAGTTGTACAACCTTCCATTGGAGCGGCGGAATATTACAGGGCCCGGTGTAGGATGAATGGCAGGGGATGATACTTCTTGTTGGGGTTTTATGCCCTAATTAAAACCCAAATTCTTTGTAATCTCATTTTATTATCAATAAAAGAATAGAAATCATTTTTTGACTTGGTCAATCACTTTGCTCACATGTTTTATTTTCATGATTATCTGTTTAATATAAACTTCTATTAAATCCTGAGCATATAGCTAATCTTATTTATAGTGACGTAATCACAGTGGAATATAAATTTGATTATATGTTCAAAATAAGTTAGTCCTAAGATTAGTCAGTGCACTGGATTTACACTGACTTGCCAATCTACGATATGATCTACTTACACATTACAGTGTTATGTTCTTTCCAAAACATTAGCAAAGTAGATAAGATCGGATGTATTTGTTACATCGGACAGGACCGATATTGACAGTTGATAAGATAAGTAAACATACCGTTATTATCTATTCTAGTCATATAATATAGTTGACCATAGGTCAATTCAATCTCAATTCTGAGTGGTTAGTATTCTAACTGATTGTATTATTTGAGTTCTTTGACTTGTTCGTTACTAGCTTACCCTACGGACTAGCCCATACTTACATCTTGGGAACTCGGTAGTATAATTGAGTGGGAGTGTTAATCATAGATATGAACATCTATAGCTTCTGATGAAGAAGTCAAACGATGGTTTCCTTTTAGTTTGGTTCAAGGTGATAAATGATAGATGTGACGCCCCACGTCACTATGGCTGCTTTCTGGAATGACGACTGGCCCTACAAACCAAGACAAGTCTTTCCAGTGTGCTTTGTCCTCACTCGCACACTTCCTGGGAAAACTTCCCAGGAGGTCACCCATCCCTACATTACTCCAGGCCAAGCACGCTTAACCATGGAGTTCTCAAGTGATGGGTTACTGAAAAGAAGATGCACCTTCCTGATATAGGTAGTACCCATCAATCCATTTAAGCCCTCTTCAACTGTGTAGTCCCATACCTACACAGTCTTAGAATCATCACACTTGACCTTCCCCAGGCGTTGTGGGATTGCACAGCTTACCCGGTCTTTCCCCTTACGAATCACGGGACTCTGACTGTCACAATAGAGATCTCATTTCAGTAATTAAATTAGTTTACTGAAATATCATTTACAAGGAACTAAGTGTTTTAAGGATAAAATACAATGAGGGGTAAAACGATATTTTAGTCCTGTCTCATTGTAGACCGTCTATAGAGGATTGAGTGACAATTATGGTTGTAACAATGGATAATTAATAGCGTATCTATATTTGTTATAGAGCGTTCTATGAATTCAAGAGTGCAATTCCAAGTCTATAGTGGAGTCACGAGGAATTAATAAGTTAGTAAATTTATTTGTTAGATTTATGATAACTTATTGGAGCTTGATTTCATAGGCCCATGGTCCCCATTGTACCTTGGATAAAATCATCTAGATAGTCTCAATTAATTGATTTAATTATCAATTAGAATTATCAAAGTTGACCAGGTCAATTTTGGATAGTTTCACAGAGTTGTGTAATTTTGAGAAGAAAAGAGAAATTATGGCGGATTTATTAATTAAGATAAATTGGTATCTAAATTAATAAATAAATTTAAATCAAGGTTCAAATTATAAATAATTAATTTGATAAATGATTTAAATAATTATTTAATTAATTAAATCAATGGAAAATAATATAGGCCTTGATTTTAAGTCCAATGGGCTTATAATCAAATAAGAAATTTCACAGGCCTATAGCCCATGATAATTTCGACCTAGGGCTTCAAAATGACTATTATTTTATCGATTTTTTAATTAAATTAAATGGCTTAATTGAGTCTATAAAAGGAGTGCTTAGAGAGAAGTAAAAAAAAAAAGAAGTTTGATAAGTCACAAGTCAGATTTTCTGATAGTTTTAAATTCTCTCTAAACACAAGTCCTTTTCTAAGCCTCTTTGTTATTTTCTCTTCTTCTCTCTATATCTATCTCGTGTGTTGAGAATTGCATACACTAGTCTAGGTGGTTCTAAGGATACATTGGAAGATCGTGAAGAAAATAGAAGATCGGTTCAGTTTCTTGATAATACTCTGCGACAAAGAGGATACAAGAGTTTGTGAAACTGAAGGAAGGACTCTTTAATTCCGCTGCGTATACTGTAAGTATTCTATTCTTTGTTTCTCTTTGAATTCAATTTTAGAAACATGTTTTAGGCTATCTCATATTAATTTGTTTAATATTAGATATACATGAAAATAAATAAAGATCCTGTATAAGCTTTTTCCAACACTTCTTCCTCTTCGCCATTGTCTCTAGGCGGATCTGTCGCACCTCCATTCATTGGCGTGGGAGGATCCCTCAAGGACGCCCTTAGCTGGGTCCTGTCTAGGTGAACCTTCGCTTCTTGGTGGTCTTGTAGGCGTTTTGAACGCCTTGGTATGCTTTCTTGTCAAAGTTGATGGAAGAACAGTGGCTTGATAGTTGTCCTTCCCACAGACGACGCCAAACTTTTGACGACAGAAACTCGTCAACGATATATGGATGGAAAACTCAAAGCTTGTTATGAAAACTGCGTAGATAGAACATAGGAAAAATTTAAGAAAGGGAAATGCAGAACAACAATGGAGGATAATCTCGTATATTTCTCTTCTATCTTAGTCTACAATGAATTCCCCCCTGGTTTGAGGGGTAGAGGTCTATTTATAGCTTGGCTCTAATGGCCTCTGATACAAGTTGGTTCCAGGGAACAAGAAGGTACATGGGTACACTATCCTAGTAGTGGCATAGGTCATGGTGGAGCAGAGGATCGTGGTGTCGGTACTTGTTTATGGTCAGAGAAATGTAGGTCATGCCATCACTCCTCATACTAGTTTATACCACCACTAGTTGTCAGATACAGATGTCAGAGCCACACCTCTAACCTCCTCAGTTCAGCATGCTCCGTACTTGTACGTATGCCCTGTACATGATGGTTGTCCTTGTTCCTCTAGGATATGACTTGGCTCCAGGCTTCTTTGCATTCTATTACGCTCTGGGAGTGAAAACTTCCTTACAGAGTAAAGTAAGGCCTCGTAAATGAAGCAAGTGTTTTGAAAAGAATATGGAGTTTGGGAGACAACAGCCTCTCAAGGAAATCTCTGGGGCCGAGTTGTGAGGGGTCTCTAATAGTCTTATCTAGAAGGGGGAGAAGCGAGGGCACCTCACATGATCTTCGCGAGGCTCCAAGGCATGATGCAGGGTCGGCGAGACGGGCGTCTCGCGTGGCCACTTGGACGAGAGGCAAAAGGACTCATAGGGTCTCGCGAGGTGTGGCGTGCTGCCCCTTTGGCACACCCACATGGGGCCATTTTGTAAGTGAGCATGCCTTGGTGCTTGATCATTAGTCATGTCTTGCACCAAGCAACCTCATAGGGTAGGGTAGTGGAAATTTTGTAATTATGTCTTTGTCTCCCAGACAAAAATCATATATGTTACTGGAAAGACCTTGTATCCCTAGAAGGCTCCTTAGGGGGATGTGACCTGGTGACTTAGGGAAACACCATGGCCACCGGCAAGGCTATATATTAATAAAACGATGTTTATCCATACTTGCCCGTGTATGCTTCCTTATTGCCTATGTGTTACTTGTTTGTTATCTTCGTTGGCTTGCCTTGTTGTATGCTTTGTGTTGTGTGGACATTCCAATGAATGACTTGCTTTGTGCTTGCTCATACTTCGTTATTGCCTATTGCATGTCTGAGATGTGTTTGTGGCTAACCACTGAGTTTGTTTGCCCGCAGGTGTGTGTTGTAGGCTGACTTTCTAGCTTGAAGTTTCCACAAGTGTTGCACGTTCTGTCTACTTGGAGTTCCCAAATAGTCGGCCCGTGACAGTTGGTATCAGAGCCAGGTTAGAGAAAGCTTGGCAGAACACACAAATGGTGAGCAACACTCAGAGGATTGAAGTGCTTGAGAAGCGTGTGGGGGAACTAGATGGCCTGGATGAGAGGGTCAAGGATTTTTCCTTTGCTAGCCATAATTCTAGTTCGTCAAATGCAAGCAATCGCATAGCTGCGCTAGAGAAGGAGAATGATGTTCTGCTAACTAGAATAATTGTGTTGGAGCAAAGAAACACTCCAACAAGTACATCTGTTACCCCTCGGTGGGAGGAGCGCATGTTGAAGGAACAACAAGTCTCCATAAATGACACCACGGAAGACTGTAGGGAGTCAGTTGGCACGCTCAGAGAAGAAATGACTGAGCTATCTACAAAGGTGAACCTAACCATGCGAGCGGTTGGGAAAGCACCTACAATGGGGCCGATAGGTATGGAATATGGCCGAGTTAAAGTGCCTGAGCCGAGGCCTTATAATGGGGCTAGAGACTCAAGGGACTTGGAAAATTTTCTCTTCGAAATGGAACACTATTTTAGAGCCGTGCAGGCCGATTCTGAAGAAGGAAAGATCGCCATGGTTATCATGTACTTGTTTGAGGATGCCAAGGTGTAGTGGAGGACAAATTATGACAACATTGAGAATGGTAGATGCACCATCACATCATGGGGAGACTTGAAGAGAGAGTTGAAGACACAATTTCTGCCAGAAAATGTCGCCTACATGGCTTGACGCCAGTTGAGAGAGCTTAAAAAAGTCGGGACAGTCCGAGAATATGTGAAGAAATTTTTGGGACTGATGCTTGATATAAAGGATATGTCTGAAGTAGACAGGCTCTTAGGCTTCCTCGAGGAATTAAAACTGTGGGCCAAACAAGAACTTCAGAGATAGCGTGTGTCTGACCTAGCCACCGCTCAAGCTGCTGCAGAACGCTTGACAGACTACACACCGGAGAGCAGCCTGTCGAAGAGGGCTACCCCTACAACCAGCTCAAGTAGCGCTGGGAGTAAGAAGTCTGGAAAGTCATGGCAGGGCAAGAGTGGGGGAGAGAAGAGGACAACAGAGTCTAGTTATTCCAATGGTACAGATGCTGCTGCAAGGAAGAAGCCGCTAGCTTGTTGGCTCTGCAAAGGACCACATAAATCGGCAGTTTTCCCTTACAGGGGCAAGTTGAATGCCCTCATTGGTCAAGAAGAACAGTGTGAAGGAGAAGAGGAGGATGAAGATTACGCGCACATGGGCGCTGTCCGCCTGTTGAATGCTCTCAAGAAGCATGGCAAAAAAGGGAAGAATACCCTAGGGAAGAGACTAATGTTCATGGATGCCACCATCAATGAAAATCCGGCCAAGAGCGTGATGATTGATACTGGCGCCATCCACAACTTCATCTCGAAACTCGAAGCCAAGCGACTGGGACAAAAACTAGAGAAAGATGCAGGCCGCATGAAAGCGGTCAACTTAAAGGCCTTGGCCACAACTGGAGTGGCTAAGGGCGTAAAAGTTAAGATCGACACGTGGGAGGGGCAGACTGACTTAGTGGTGGTCCATATGGACGACTTTGATGTAGTTTTGGGAATGGACTTCCTAACCGAGAAAGGGGCCATCCCGATTCCTGCAACTGGGAGTTTGCTCATAATGGGAGAGACTCCTTCAATGGTGCCTGCAAAGGTGATACCACCCCTGGTGTGAAGCTTCTATCAACTTTACAGTTAAAGAATGGTGTGAAGAAACAGGAGCCCACTTATGCAGCGGTACCCACCGTGTTCGAAGAAACAATGGAAGAGATTGTTCCGCTTAAAATTATGAGGGTCTTTAAGATGTATTGGGATGTGATGCCAGATAAACTCCCCAAAGCCTTGCTGCCAAGAAGGGAGATTGATCACAAGATAAAGCTGGTGCCAGGAGCAAAACCTCCAACGAAAGCGCCTTATAGAATGGCACCCCTCGAGCTAGAAGAGTTAAGAAAGCAACTAAAGGAGTTATTGGAGGCAAGCTTCATCAGACCGTCAAAGGCGCCATTCGGTGCACCTATGCTATTCTAGAAGAAACACGATGGGAGCTTGAGACTGTGCATTGATTATAGGGCTCTCAACAAGGTGACAGTTCGCAAAACCTACCCCATCCCTCTGATCGCTGATTTGTTCAACCAGCTAAGTGGAGCCAAGTATTTCACAAAGTTGGACTTGAGATCGGACTATTATCAGGTGAGGATCGTAGATGGGGATGAACCAAAGACAACCTGCGTTACTCGATATGAAGCATTTGAGTTTCGAGTAATGAAGTTTGGGTTGACGAATGCACCTGCCACTTTCTGCACACTGATGAACAAAGTATTCCACGAGTATCTAGATAAGTTCGTGGTGGTGTACTTGGATGATATCATGTTTTATAGCGCCACGATTGAAGAGAATCAAGAACACTTGGCTCAAGTGTTTCAGAAGTTGAGAGAGAACCAACTATTTGTGAAGCGCGAGAAATGCTCATTTGCACAGGAGAGCATCAAGTTCCTAGGCCACGTTGTGGAACATGGCTGAATTCGTATGGACTTGGAGAAGGTGAGGGAAATCCAAGAGTGGAAAGCCCCCACAAACGTGAAAGAACTATGCTATTTCCTGGGTCTAGCCAACTACTATAGACGATTTATGGACAGCTACTCAAGAAGAACGATACCCTTGACCGAGTTGTTGAAAAAGGGTGTGACTTGGGCGTGGACTGATAAGTGTGCTGAAGCATTCAGGAGTTTGAAGGAAGCCATGATGAAGAATCTTGTTCTTGTCTTGCTAGATGTTAGCAAGCTCTTCGAAGTACAGACGGATGCGTTAGATTATGCTCTGGGAGGGGTACTGATACAAGAAGAGCACCCGGTAGCATATGAGAGTCGCAAGCTGTCCGAAGCTGAGAGGCGATATACTGCCCAGGAGAAGGAACTCCTTGTGGTTATCCACTGCTTGCGGGTGTGGAGACATTACTTGCTGGGGTCAAAGTTTGTGGTGAAGATGGATAAAAAGTGGTTAGTCATTTCCTTACCCTGATGGCAGGAGTTCGTGGCAGAATTCAACTTCCGTTTTGAGCACAAGGCAGGACGCTTGAACCAGGTAGCTGATGCCTTGAGTTGCAAAGCAGAATTGGCGACTATAAAGATCTTGGCTAGTTTGTCAGCTAGCGTGGTGAACACTCCACTCAAGGAGCGTATCAAAGAAAACCTAGAGAAAGACCCGGTTGTCAGAACCATCCTATAGCTCGTGAAAGAAGGCAAGACTCGCCAGTTCTGGGTGGAGAATGATCTTCTGTGGGCCAAAGGGGGCCGCTTGTATGTTCTGAAAGCTGGAGATTTGTGGAAGACATTACTAATCGAGTGTCATCACACCTTATGGGCAGGTCATCCAGGGTGGCAGAGGATGCATGCCCTTTTGAAGCAGGGATACTACTGGCCATAGATGCGAGGTGATGTAGTGGAGTACACCAAGACATGTCTCGTCTATCAGCAAGACAAGGTCGAGAGGAATAAGACACCTAGGTTGTTGGAGTCGTTGTGAGTCCCAAGCCGACCATGGGAGAGTGTGTCGCTTGACTTTATAACCAGCCTACCGAGATAGGAGATTTAAGTGCAATCTTGGTGGTCGTGGACAGATTCTCAAAGTACGCAACATTCATCTCGATGTTGAAGTACTGTTTGGAAGAGAAGACAACACGACAATTCTTCAAGCATATTGTCAAATATTGGGGAGTGCCCTAGAACATTGTTAGTGACCGAGATGGGAGATTCACTGGGACATTTTGGTCCGAACTATTCAGCCTCTTAGGGTCACAATTGAACATATCCTCGAGCTACTATCCACAGATAAATGGGCAGACAGAAAGATTCAACAGGATGTTGGAGGAGTACTTGTGCCACTTTTTCAATGCCAATCAGAAGAACTGGCCGCAACTACTCAATGTAGCTCAATTTTTCTTCAACTCTCAAAAGATTTCATCATCGAATAAGAGCCCTTTTGAAGTTGTTAATGGACAACAGCCACTGTTGCCCCACATAGTGGACGAATACGACAGTCAGAACCCGCAAGCCTTTCACTTCACAAAAGACTGGAAGAAAACGACATAGATTGCCCGAGCTTATTTAGAAAAAGCATAAAAAAGAATGAAGAAGTGGGCAGATCAGAAGCGCAGACCACTGGAGTTTAAAGCAGGTGACTTAGTGTTAATCAAGCTGAGGCCCGAACAGTTGAGATTTCGAGGGGACAAAGACATCAAGCTCGTTCGCAATTACGAGGGTCCGATCTCAATCATCTCAAAAGTTGGCCTAACTTCCAACAAAGTCGACCTACTAGCATGGATGAAGATACACCTAGTCCTTCACGTCAGCAACTTGAAGTCGTATCATGGAGATCCAGCAAATCCAGAGTGCAACCAGTCAACCAGAGGAGGAGTCATCATTCAACCAAGGAGCAAGCGTCAACCTAAAGAGATCCTGGCGGAGAAGACGGTCACCACTGATCGTAAAATGCAAAAGGAATATCTGGTAAAATGTAAGGGGCTCGCAGATGACGAGATAAGCTGGGAGAGGGCAGAATACTTGAAGAAGCTCAAGCAGAAGATTGAAGATCTACAAGTTACTTCGTTGAGGACGCCGAAGAATTGAATGGGGGAGATTGTGGCGTGCTGCCCCTTTGGCACACCCACATGGGGCCATTTTGTAAGTGAGCATGCCTTGGTGCTTGATCATTAGTCAAGTCTTGCACCAAGCAACCTCATGGGGTAGGGTAGTGGAAATTTTGTAATTATGCATATATCTCCTAGACAAAAATCATATATGTTACTGGGAGGATTTTGTGTCCCTAGAAGGCTCCTTAGGGGGAGGTGACCTGGTGACTTAGGGAAGCACCATGGCCACCAGCAGATAGGGGCCAAAGATGTGTACTCCCTTGCCCTATCAAGGCTATATATTAATAAAATGATGTTTATCCATACTTGCCTGTGTATGCTTCCTTATTGCTTATGTGTTACTTGTTTGTTGTCTTCGTTGGGCCATCGCGTGCCACTTGCCTTGTTGTATGCTTTGTATTATGTGGACGTTCCAAGGAATGACTTGCTTTGTGCTTGCTCATACTTCGTTATTGCTCGTTGCATGTCTGAGATGTGTTTGTGGCTAACCATTGAGTTTGTTTGCTCGCAGGTGTATGTTGTAGGCTGACTTGCTAGCTTGGAGTGTCCGCAAGTGCCGCACGTTCCGTCTACTTGGAGTTCCCAAATAGTCGGCCCATGACACAAGGCATCTCACGGGGCCACCTGGACGAGAGGCAAAATGACTCATAGGGTTTCACGAGGAATCTCACGGAGTCGCGAGGGGATCTTGCATATGGACAGCCTTGCATAGCGAGGCCCTTAAGTGTGTCTCGTGTGGCATCTCACAAGGCCGCCTAGGGGAGTCGCGAGGGGGTATTGCATATGGATAGCCTCGCATAGCGAGGCCCTTAAGTGTGTCTCGCGTGGCCACTTGGACGAGAGGCAAAGGGACGTGTGCGCGCATCATGGCACCTGAGCGAGGCGAGGCGTGTGTGCGCGAGGCGCGGGGGTGTGTCCGCGAGCCCCTGGCGCGAGGCGCAGGGGCGTGTGCGCGAAGCTGCCTCACATAGCGAGGCCCTTAAGTGTGTCTCGCGTGGCCACTTGGATGAGAGGCAAAGGGACGTGTGCGCGCATCACGACACCTGAGCGAGGTGAGGCGTGTGTGTGCGAGGCCCTGGCGTGAGGCACGGGGGCGTGTGCGCGAGGCCCTGACGCGAGACGCAGGGGCGTGTTTGCGAAGCTATTTCCATCCCAAACCTATGTTTTGAGGGTCACGAGGCAGGGGTCTCGTTCAGGCTGAAATTTGGCATCCACAGTAAATTATTCCTATTTTTTAAAAAAAACTTGTGGAAGTTCCTAAATAATTATAATGTACACTGTCATATAAAAAAAATTATTATAATTTTTCCACGTGCCAAAAATAAAGACGCTCCTACTGATGGGGGCAAAAGGCATGGCCCCATTGTAATCGTCCCCTGTGTATATATATATATATATATAATTGGTAAAAACATGCAACACCAATATAATGATCTTATTCAAAATATACTTATACATACATTAAAACATGATTTTTAATTTTTAAAAAATATTGAAGAGCATTCTCAATTAATTTTCTATTCTACTCTTTTAAATACATCACCAAAATTCAACTTCTTTTATTTATATTATACTATATACCAATTTCTTTAATTTTTTTATATCATTAGTTCTTTTTTTTATATATTTAAATATTATATATATTTTATTCATTTCAAATATGAAATAATAAAAAAAAGAGATGAGATAGAAATATTATTAAAAACAAAGTTTGAAAGATGAATAATGATGTATATATATAAAGAAGACACTTTAACAATATGTAAATATATATAATTTTTTTTTAATAATTTTCTTTATATTTTGGAAAAATATCTATTTTACATAATACATCCATAATGTTTAAAAAAAGTGTAACTGGTGGTAAAAAAAAATACACGGTAAAAATTGTACCAAAATATTATTTTGAAGTACTGAATACATCACATTTTGTGCTCCGGTCGAACTTTTTTATTCAATTGCTAGACATGACATATGTATTTTAATAGGGAAATATTATATATTATGCATTCTAATATACTATAATTTTAAAATATGCCATTATAATTAACTATCCTAAAACTATGATGTTTTGTAAGATTTAGACACAATTATCACAGGCATTAACAACTCGTCTCTCTCTAAAACTATCTCTCAAACCCTCTCTCATTTGACACTACCACCACAACCTCCCCACGGCGGCAGAGCACCAACTCCCCACGCTGTCGTTGTCATTACCACCGTCCTCTCCATTGGCGTTGCCACCTTGTATCACCGTTGAAGCATCCCATCGAATATCTCTCTTCATTTTTTTATGTTTTAATGATTCGAAATGCAATCATCGAAATTGTATGTTCTACATACAAATTTTAAGATTTTACAAAAAATACCAAATTAAAAAAAAAAATCAACTGAAACAAACATTTGAGTGAAAAGATCTGAACCTCCAAAGTTTTCATCAAATTTCAGCGCAGAGTATCGAAATTGCATCAAAAAAGCATTGTTTTGGCTAAAAATCAAGTTTTCATAATTGAATCGCAAAAATATCGAAACAACATTGATTTTGTATAAAAAAAACATCAATTTTGCATAAAAAAAGTATCGTTTTGACCAAAAATCAAGTTTTCATGATTGCATCGCAAGAACATCGAAAAAGCATCGTTTTGGCAAAAAAAAAAAAGTTTTCATGATTGCATTGCAAGAGCATCGAAACAACATCGATTTTGCATAAAAAAGCATCGTTTTGCCCAAAAAAAATCAAGTTTTGATGATATTGCACCGCAAGAGCATCGAAACAACATCGATTTTGCATCGAAAAAACATCATTTTCGTACCCAAAAAAATAATGAAAAAATGCAAATTCGATGCTTTTTCGATGCAATCATGAAAATTTGATTTTTTTTGTTGCCGAAACAATGTTTTTTTAATGCAAAATTGATGTTGTTTCGATTTTCTTGTGATGCAATCATGAAAACTTGATTTTTTTGCCAAAACGATGATTTTCGATGCAAAATCGATACTGTTTCGATGCTCTTGTGATGCAATCACGAAAACTTGATTTTTGGTCAAAACGATGCTTTTTCGATGCAAAATAGATGTTTTTTCGATACAAAATCGATGCTTTTTCGATGTTCTGCTTTGAAATTTTATGAAAATTTTGGAGGTCCTTATCTTTTCAGTCAAATGTTTGTTTCAGTTTATTTTTAAAAATTTTGGTATTTTTTTTAGATTTACTTAAAATTTGTATGTAGAATATACAATTTCAATGATTGCATTTTGAATCATTAAAACATAAAAAAAAAATGAAGAGAGATATTTAATAGGGTGCTTTAATGGTGATGGAAGGTAGCAGCGCCAATGGAGAGGGCAATAATAATGACGGAGATAGCATAGGGAGGTGGTGCTCTGTCGTCGTGGGGAGTTTGTGGTTGTGGTGCTGTCATGGTAGAGAATATGAGTGGAGTTGAGAGAATGTTTGAGAGAAAGTTTTAGAGAGAGAGAGAGAGAGGAGTTGTTAATGTTTGGGACAATTGGTCCAAATTTTACAAAATGACAAAGTTTTAGAATAATTAATTATGTTGACATATTTAAAAATGATGGTATATTAGAATGCATGTAATATTTCCTTATTTAAGTTTGAAGCATTTTACGTATGAAGCATTTAAATAAAAAATTCCACATAAAATGTTGTTAAAGAGTGACTCCTCAGTCCTCTTTAAAGAGTATACAAAAATAAAGCATTACTGTATTAATTTTGTTTTTTTGTTTGAAAAAAATGTTTATTGGTTACTATTAAATACTTGATAAAATATTTATTCAACAACCATATATTATAATGAGGATCTATCATTAAATTTGCAATTACTAAAACATGTGTCTATTGATTATGTCGGTTTGAAAGCGACAAATACGACTTTGTTCATTTTTTTATATATATTATAAAATATACTTAAAAAAAAAGTGGACATTTCACAAATTAAAGCATATAATGAGCCATGATTATATTTATGGAAAAATTACACATACCATTATAAATTTAAAAAAAATACCGATAATAATTAGTAACCATTATACTATTGTTTGTTACAATTTTTATTTAGATTATAGATGTTGTTTACAAAATTATAACACATAATTGTAAACTTTGTTTACAAAAAAATTATATCGTTACAATTTTGTAAAATTTATTTATTTTTTTTAAAAAAAATCATATATTTATGATTATGTCTTTCCGTATTTTTATAATTTTTTTTATTTTCTGTATTTTTAGTATTTTAAAAAAAAAATCTTAAGTATATTGGTAAACTTTCCTATATTTATTGTCACTTGAATGTGATGTGATAACCATTCCTCTAATATATGTTATTTTACATATATTTCCCTTCTTCTTCTTTTTTCATTATTGTTGATAAATATTATAATTAATATCACTTAAATATTATAAATAATATCACATGGAAATAAAAAATTATTAAGTAGAAGATGAAAAATAAAAATAAAATTAAAATGTGATTAGTAAGAGTTTAATTATTATAGTTTTCATCAATTCCTCCGAATTGAGATAACCACTATTTCTATTTTGGCAACAAATCCCACAAAAATAAATTTAGATAGATAATTGAAGGAAAAAAAAGGCGAGGGCTTTCTTATCTTAGGTAACTCAATTATCATCCTATTTATTTTTTAATAAATAATTTATATAGAAAATACTCTCATATATTTGCTTGGCTTAGACGTCTATGTCACTCCTCTATATATTTCATACATGCTAAATATATTTTATAATTTTACATCATTGATACTGTTATACTTGATTTTCAAGGTGAGTAATATTAGCTCGAATAGAAAAATAATGAGCTCGAAAGTTAAGTATTATTAGCTCAGAACAATGGTGATGGGGTTACCGAGAAAAGATAAAGGGGTCGGCTAAGAAATAATCCATTATTTCAGCTCGAATTAAGGGTCAAGAATCAGCTCAAAAGCATGTCAAAAGCATCTGAAAGGATAAAGTATCAATTTTTAAAAAACAGTTTCACTCTTATTGGAGACTATTTAGATATTTTTACAGATATAACCAAATTTGTATTTTAAATTTGAATTAGTATTTTGTAACTTCCCTTATAATCGTGGGAAGAGAATAGGTAAATTTTAACTACTCAACCATGTAAAAAATTTTGTGTTTATCTTTTTTCATTTTTAGTTGACGAAAAAATGTGTCAATAGTTTGATGCTTTCATTGAGAGCATCAAATGATTCAAGCATTCCTCCCTAAAAAAAAGTTTTATTTGTTGTTGCAATTTCTGCCCACTCTAGAAACATTCCACTTCCTGGAAGTAGAAATCATCTTCCTAGTATACCAGAAGGACTAGAAACATTGCCTCGAACAAAGGAACACCCTCAACGAGTCGACAAGCGACCAATAAATGAAGGACCAGGTAACAGCGAGGGAAGTTCCTCAACAACCCCAAGGGATCCGGGATAGTCTTCATGACAACCCCAGCAAGGCTATTATGATTTGATGAAATATGTTCCTTTGGTGGAGCTCGAAAACCACCGACTTAAGGAAAAACTCACTGAAGCAAACTGGCAGAGTGAAGAAATGGATAGACAAGCCATTGCGATTGAGGTAGCCCCAAGGAAAGCAAATGGACTCCCACGTGGAAGTATCGTAGCCCGAATGGTGGAGCAAAGAGCTCGCCAAGCACAAGTAGGAGGGACTGCCACAAACAACGCAAGGGAAAATCAACAAAGGAACCATTCTCGAAATACCACAGAGGATACCAACCAAGCCAAGGAAGTTCCTGTACACACTGGGAATAACCAGGCTACTCAAGGGGAAGCTCGGATGAATAACTCAGGACCTGCTCGGAATAATGAAAGGCCTCCACCATCACCTATTCGACATCCTCCATCTCCTTTGGGATTTAAAATACCCCATGTGTTCTCATATGGAAACAATACCAATTCTAGAAGTCGCTTAAGTACATTCAACACCGTAATGAGGGCAAGCAATGTAGGGCTCAAGCTCTGATGTATGCTTTTCCCCACAACACTAACTGGGGCCGCAAAAAGCTGGTTTAATAAATTTTGTAAACGTTCAATTTCCTCATGGGAGCAATTATCCAAGGAATTCAAGAAGCAATTCCAAGCTGCAAGGAGCATAAAATCTGAGGCCTCCTCTTTTGCAAATATAAATCAGCAACCAGGAGAATCTGTTACAAAAATATGTTGGAAGATTCGATATCGAGGCTGCTAGAGCTCAAGATGTAGATGATAGTAGCCATTTTATGGCCATCCTAGATGGAATAATCAAGGAAGTCCACTATGGAAAATCTGTAGAGAAAACCAGTCTGAACTGTGTTGGAGTTCACTGAACGAGCTCAAAGGTTCATAAATGTGGATGAAGCTAGGTCAATGTTACAATGAACGTCACTAGCTTCACTTACCACTTCCAACCTTAGTACGATTACAATGATCGTGAGCTCAACCACTCCCACTGCAACCTACATTTCCAACGATAATGCTGGAAAGAGGAAAAAGAACGAAGGACGTGCTCCCGGTGCAGAGGGAAACAATAAAAAGAAGGTAGAAAAGTATATATCTATATATATGGTCTACACTGAGGTGACTAATGCTCAGGAGAACATTTTCATAACAAATGAAAATTAGGTCCCATTTAGGTGACCCGAGCCCATGCACAACCAATGTGCACAAAGGGATCAAAAAAAATATTGTTGATTCCATGAGGATGTGAGCCATCTCACTGAGGAATGTCGAGAGCTAAAAGACGAGATTGGGAATCTGATCTCGCGCGGGTATCTCAAACAATATGTCTAAAATAAAGCAGCCAATAATTAACAAGGGCAAACTCAAAACAATCAAAGAGCTGCTCTAACACAACCTGCAGCTCGAGAAGTTAACTGGACACCTCTAGTAGAAGGATAAAATGTTATAACCATCTTTGCGGGAACTCATATCCCTGGAACGAGTAGGAGAGCTCAAAAGAGATATGTCCAAGATCTAAAAGCAGGGGACAATACCCCTTATGTTACGAAACCTGTTGACCCTCGATTTGGTCAACTGACACGGAGTCAAATGCTTGATATGATGTAAGGTGTTGAAATGGATCTAATGGAAAAAACATTAAATGACACACAAAGTTATAGTGGTTCGGCCCCAAGAACTGGTAATGACCTACGTCCACTTAAGCTATTATCGATACCGGTTCTCAAAGGAGTGATCAATGAACTAGGGTTCTCTGAGTTTCACAGACCTAAGAGAGATGAATAATACAATCGTAAGATAATTCCCTTAATTCTCTTGTAAAGCGTAAACTTAAATCAGCCAAAAGTCAAAAGGTCCCTTCCTTGAGCTATTTCTCTTTATTTATAGGCTCAAGGAGGGTTACATGAATTAGTTACAGATATTCTTTCCTAATTAATCGGATCTTCAGGAATCACGGGAGATAATATTGGATATGATCATAATTGCATAAGATCTTCTCCAAATATCCGGAGTATACGACCTGGCTGGTCGTATATAACATTCAACTATTACGTCAGGGGAACCTCACTGGTCGATGGTCGATCAGACCCTTGCCAGGTGTCAGCCACGTGTCAAAAATGTCTGCCATGTCATCCGCGCATATTCTTTGGATAACATTTGCCCCCAAGTTTATTTATTGCGACCAGCAATAAGTAAAATTAGAAAAACAACCTTGCATATGCCCCACGAAATCTGTCAGAGCCCTCGTGTGTTTTTGAAAACCGTGACCTAATCACGTCTAATCAAGCCCTTTCAGTTTTCAAGAAAAAACCTCGACGGCTGTCACACTCCCCCATGCTTCGAAAAAGGGAAAGTCACGATTGCCACTTTTTGTTACACTTCGGCTTCTACAAGTAACCCCCTCATCCCCTTTATAATCTTTTACTCACCATTTTCTGTCAAGAATTCTCAAGAACTCCATCCCATAATTCAGAGCTTCGAAAGTCTCAGACATCCTGACGGGGATCCTACAGACCCAAAGCTTCTATTTTTTCAGAGTCTCCAACCTTCATCCAGGTAATTTTCTTCGTCTTTTATACTCTTTGAGATGCCATGCATACTGCTTTTGAGTTCCGAGACTTTTCGTGTTCTTGAGTAGAGATTTGTGAGGATTTTGTATATACCATTGATGCTTGATAGGGCAGTGTACTTTTCATTTATGTAAGTTATGAATTAGTTTGATAGTCAGGATCATAGATTTATGGTGTAAAATCGACGTAAAATTTGATTTTTAGGCTAGTTGAAAAATGGGCTTTTCCCGCCCCTTAGGAATTGAAAAAGCTTCTTTTTAGAAAACCTTTTACTTTCCTTTTTGATCCGTTTTTCAAAATGCTAGCATAAGACTTAGTGTTTGGTTAGAATGCTGCTGGTCGATAGATGCGAGCAACGTTATTCTCAATTTCAACATAAGTTCCCAGGCTGTGCGTCTTATCTCCTCCTTTGTCTGTTTGCAGTTCATATGCAAGACCCGTGAGGAGGAGAAAGACCTATCGACGATGATCTCTTAGTCCAGCTGCTTGAAGACGAAGAACAAACTTCGACTCTTATACCAGATATTCCTTTTTCTCACCTTAGCCTAAACACTTCCCCAGTTTCGACCGAAAATATGGCTCGCACCAAAACTAAAGCTCGAAAAAGAAAAAATCCCAACACTTCTCATTAGCCTACTGCTGATGCTCCCTCGATCAGTGGTCGAGACGAAAATATTCCTGACCCAAATGTACAAAGGCATGCCTGCCCTCAACATGCTACTCAGCTGGATGTCGAGTGGCATGTTGTCGCTGAGAGTAAAGTGACGATTAGGATGATCGCCAACTACTTAAATAAATACAATCTGACAGGGGTGACCCTAGTCAAACCTAACCCTGACCAAAGGGCTAATCTGCCCGGGGGTGCTTACAGCGCCTGGTCGCGGTTTCACATCGAGGCAGGTGCCACTTTGCCTCTTCACTCATTCTTTCAGGGGGTGGCCAACTACTACGGAGTTGCCCCTATCCAAATCATCCCAAACGGATATAGAATGCTTGCTGCACTCTATATCCTGTATAGCCAGAAAAATTTGCTTGCGCCGTCGCCACATGAGGTCAACTTTCTGTTTGACCTCAAATCTAACCCCAACCAAGAAGGCACGGGGTTCTTCCATCTTTGTCATCAGGAAACCAGGTGCACTTTCCTGATTGACACCACCCATATCTCCAACATGGGGAGGTACCACCACGAGTACTTCCTTACGCCTGACCTGGTCGCAGACAACTTGGCTTTCACACGAGGAGGTAAAATTTTCACGTCGCTAGCTTCTTCACTTGGTGCTTTTCTGCCACAATGTCTTGAACTTTCAATGTGTTTCAAGCCCATGGTTGCGAGCAAACCCAACTCCAGGGATGGAGTCAAGGGTGACATTCTTAGCCAGCATGCCAGATATTGAGAAGAGTGTCAAAAATTTAGTTATAGAGGCTAACCTTAGGTTGGCTGGCCTCCGGGACCCTCAACCACCGATGAGTGGGCCTTCGGCGGAAAATTCTCACGCCAAAGTGGAACCCGAGCAGCAACCCCAAGCGTCTCCTCCGCGGAGGAGACCAACTGGGGTTACAATCAGGGAACCTGCCGACACTCACCGAATGGAGAGGCCCTTGGCTCCCAAGGGAAAAGGGAAGCAAAAGGCTGTCGAGCCTACCAAACTCTCTGATGACTCATCGGATGATAACAGTACATTCATTTCGCTTTTAAACCATTTGCCAATTCACTGTCATCTGTTTGACAGGGACGACAACTTTAAGAATGCTCTCGTCTTAAATTCAGATTTCTTCCAGGCAATAGGTAGTTCGGTAAATAATGTAGCGATCGATAGTTGTAGCGCGGGTACTTTACTTGTGATTTTTTTACTCTTATTCTTTTGCCTTGTGTGACCATTTAGTCTTACTATTCACGTTGTTTCCTTTTGTGCAGATATGGACTCCGAGGATGTGTTCGAGCATTACAGGGCTGCTGCCATCTCTTCGGGCCAAAAGAAGGACAACAAGAGGGGTCGAGGGGAGAGCAGCAAGGCTGCTTCAAAGAAGGTACGAACCGACGCTCCTCCGGATACAGCTTCTTTGAAGGAGAACTCACCACCTCCAATACCCTTCGAGAAGCTGGCCCCAACTTCCGCCAACCAGCAGTCTTCTCCTAAGGCTCCTAGCAGCCAGACATTGCATACTCCACCCGAAGGCTCCCTGCCCAGCTTCGTGGTCAGTTCTGCCAGGGAGAGAATATACAAGCTTTCCAAGCATAAACGTATCCAGGCAACTATTACTGAAAATTTCTCTATGGAAGCTGATCAAGTTCTCAATAGAGGGCTGAACGAGATAGTTAGCGTAAGTCAACTCCTGTTGATGTAACATTTATTTTTGATTCCCTGCCTTTACATTATCTTATTCTATTTGACTTTAGGGGCTGCTGACCATAACCGCTGACTGGTGCCGTACTGGGGCGTTGGTGTCTCAGGGCAGGAACTTCGATGCCAGGCTCGCTGAGGCTAAGCAAGCACTCGAAGCTAAAAACAACAATCTTGCTAAACAGAATGGTGAGCTTCTCGGGGAGAAGACGAAGCTGTCCAAGCAAAAAGATGAACTGCTCGAGGATAAAGATACTTTGACCAAGGAGCTACTAGATACCCAGGAAGCCCTGAGGAAAGCTAACGAATCCAAGGAAAAGTTCAAGGAAAGCTCCAAGCTCAACTATCAAGAAGCTGCACAGCTCGAGCTTGTTCTGATCGCCAGCTGGCAGGAGGCGGAGGAGCTCGGAAAGCGAGTGCAGGAGCTCAAGGAGGCTGGGGCCAAGGATTTGGAGAAGTACAAGGAAGCCACTCATCTCTACTTCTACGAATTCTGGAAGCATAACCGGGAGGCTAACTTCAACTATCTGTCCGAACACTTGAGGAGGACTCTAATGACGCAGTGCGCCATTCGTCTGGAAGAAGAAGAGAAGGCAGGAGTGCCTGCTTCCCCAGAGATTTCCCTGGCAGTAGGGATAGACGGTGCAAATGCTGAAGCTGGCTCAGCTGTCGACCAAGGCGCTCCTCAAGACCCTCCAGCTCCTTAATCTTTTTTTTTTCTTTTGTTATCTCAACTACACGACCCACGGGTCGTGATGTAAAGACAATATTTTTTATTGCTGCAAGGGCAACTATTTTACTTTTATTTGAACAGTTACATCCGAGCAGTACTGCTCGCGGTGTAAAAGGATTCCTTTTGATATTATAATATTTCTGCTTTATTATAACATGTGTTCGCATGACCGAACTTAGCATAGTACTTTGACTTGATTTAACAAAATATAAATTTTGAAAAATACTCTAAGTACCGTAGCATGCTTTCACTTATTTTGTTCATGTGTTTACATACCTCTTGGTATGCTTTGCTATCGATGTACCTTATATGCCCCCCAAGTGACTGAGGAGCTTTAGGTCCTTGGTCACTTGCCTTGACCATGACCTGTACGAACATTGCTGCTCGGTATAAAAAAAAAACTTATAATACAGCAAAACAACACACGTAATGAACAAATACTTGTAAAAAAATTTACAAAATTTGGCAAGAATGACTGGCTGCGCACATTCCCTTATAATTCTCGTATTAAAATGGACTAAACATGTCTTTACGAGTAATCTTTAAAAGATCTTACACTTATAAGCGATTAGTCATACAACATGACTAACCCTTTTTCAAAACTTGTAAAAAGTAAAAATTAATACAAGCCAGTCCTTTAAGAAGGACTGTTTACTGATAATACTTGCACAGGTGTTCTCCGTTCCAATAGCGCGGAACGAGATCTCCATTTAAGCGTGCATGTTTGTATGTGCCAGGATGAAGGACTTCTTCAATCTGGTAAGGTCCTTCCCAGTTTGGTCCGAGTACTCCAGCAGCCGGGTCGCGGGTGTTTAAGAAAATTCTTCGAAGCACTAAGTCTCCGATGCTGAACTTTCTTTCTTTTACTTTAGAGTTAAAATACGGGGTGACTTTTTGCTGGTACGCAGCTACTCGGAGTTGGGTTTTTTCTCGTTTTTCCTCAACCAAGTCTAGGGACTCCATCAACAGTTGACTATTTTGGTCTTGGTCGTATGTGATTCTTCGATGTGAGGGCAGATCTAACTTGACTGGCAACATGGTTTCATACCTGTATTGTAAGGAAAACGGGGTATGACTTGTTGCTGTTCGATGAGAAGTTCTATATGACCAGAGTACTTCAGGCAGTTTTTCTGGCCATGCTCCTTTAGCTTCTTTGAGCCTTTTCTTCAGGGTATCCTTTAGTGTCTTATTTACCGCTTTGACTTGCCCATTTGCTTGCGGATACGCCACTGAAGAAAAGCTCTTGATGATTCCATGCCTCTCGCAGAAGTCTGCGAATAGGTCGCTGTTGAACTGGGTGCCGTTGTTTGAGACAATTTTCCGAGGCAATCCATATCGGCAAACAATGTTCTTGATGACAAAGTCAAGAGCTTTCTTTGTTGTTATGGTAGCAAGTGGCTCAGCTTCGGCCCATTTGGTGAAGTAGTCGACTGCTACAACTGCGTATTTTACTCCACCTTTTCCTGTTGGCAAGGACCCAATTAAATCGATATCCCATACTGCGAAGGGCCACAGACTTTGCATTTGCTTTAACTCATTAGGAGTTGTGCGTGGGATCTTGGAAAACCTCTGACACTTATCACACTTTTGCACAAACTCCATCGAGTCTTCGTTCATAGTCGGCCAGAAATAACCCTGCCTCTGAATCTTCTTCGATAAGCTCTGCCCCCCAGCGTGATCTCCACAGAAGCCTTCATGTACCTCCTTCATCAGCTCTTTAGCCTTTTCTAGTGTAATACATCTGAGCAGTGGCATGGAGTATCCTCTTCGGTATAGAACACCATCGACCAGTATGTATCTAGCAACCTGTCTTTGAAGAGTTCTGGCTTTGTTTTTATCTGATGGTAGTACGCCACTAGTGAGATACTTCAAGTACGGTGCCATCCATGTATCTTCTAACCGTACCTCCATACTGGCTTCATCTGCTCGTATGCTCAGCTCGTGTAGCCGCTCCACTGTCACTATATTTAAAGTGTCAGCATCTTTCACACTCGCGAGTTTGGCTAAGGCATCTGCGTTTGAATTCTGATCTCGAGGTATTTGCTGGAGGGTATATTTCTCAAACTGTGCCAACAGATCTTTGGTTTTGTTTAGATAGGCCACCATTTTCAGACCTCATGCTTGATACTCCCCTAAGACCTGATTCACCACCAGCTGTGAATCACTGTAAATATCCAGCACCTTTATACTCATGTCTTTAGCCAACCTTAGCCTAGCGAGTAGGGCTTCATACTCAGCTTTATTGTTTGAAGTGGTGAAATTGAACCTAATAGCGCAGTGAAATCGATGCCCTTCTGGCGTTATCAATATCACTCCTGCTCCTACGTGAGATTCGTTGGACGATCCATCTGTGAATAACTTCCACGAAGGAGCTTCAACTTGGGGCTCAAGTGCACTAGGTTTTTCGCATTGCTCGTTGTCTGGGAGTTCAATAAATTCGGCGATGAAGTCAACCAAGACTTGTCCTTTTACTGCTGCTCACGGTGAATATGTTATATCGAATTGCCCGAGTTCGACTGCCCATTTCAACAAACGTCCAGCAGCCTCTGATTTTTGTAGAACTTGCCGAAGGGGCTGGTCAGTTAAGACTGTGATGGGATGGGCTTGGAAGTAAGGGCGTAACTTCCTTGAGGCCAAAATTAAGTAATAGGCTAATCTTTCGATAGGAGGATACCTCAATTCGGCCCCGATTAACCTCTTGCTTACATAATAAACTGTCTTTTGTACGCCTTCTTCTTCTCTTACTAGCACCGCACTAGCAGCATATTCGGTGATCGTCAGGTAAATGAACAAAGTTTCTCCATCTATAGGCTTTGATAAGACAGGAGGCTGTGCCATGTGGGCTTTTAAGGCTTGGAAAGCCTGCTCGCAGTCTCCAGTCCATTCGAACTTCTTGTTGCCTCTAAGTAGATTAAAGAATGGGACACATTTATCCGTCGACTTTGAAATGAATCTACTGAGTGCGGCAATCCTTCCAGTCAAACTTTGCACATCTTTGATTTTCACCGGCGATTTCATATCAATCAGGGCTTTGATCTTTTCAGGTTGGCTTCGATTCCCCTCGAATTGCCAATGAACCCCAAAAATTTCCCTGATCCCACTCCGAAGGAACACTTGAGAGGATTTAGCTTCATCTGAAACTTATTCAAAACATTGAAACACTCCTGAAAATCCTTCACATGTCCTTCTGCCTTTTTCGACTTTACCAGCATGTCGTCCACGTACACCTTCATGTTTACTCCGATCAACTCCTTAAACATGTGGTTAACTAATCGCTGGTAAGTCGCACCAGCGTTTTTCAGTCCGAAGGGCATTACTTTATAACAGTATAACCCTGTATCGGTTCGAAAGCTAGTGTGATCCTCGTTAGGGGGATGCATACTGATCTGATTGTATCCTGAGTATGCATCCATGAAAGAGAGGATCTCATGTCCTGCAGTTGCATCGACCAGCTGGTCGAGCCTTGGGAGTGGGAAGCAATCTTTTGGGCAGGCTTTATTAAGGTCTGTGAAATCCACACAGGTTCGCCATTTTCCGGTAGGCTTGGGAACCAGTACTGGATTAGAGACCCACGATGGATAAAACACCACCCTGATGAACCCATTCTCCTTCAGTTTTTCAACTTCTTCTTTTAAGGCTTTCGATTTGTCTTTATCGAGCAGCCTTCTTTTTTGTTGCATGGGTGGAAATCTTTTGTCGACGTTCAGGACATGGTTGATGACTGCAGGATCTATCCCAGCCATGTCTTTATGTGACCAAGCGAAAACTTCCTGGTTCTTCCTTAAAAATTCCACCAGTGTGTGCTTTGTTGTTGCTTCCAAATTTTTACCGAACTTTACTACTTTGGCCGGAAACTCTTCGTCAAGATGGACCTCCTCGAGGTCCTCAACAGGTCCAGCATCTTCCTCAAAATCCTCAAAGAGAGGATCTAAGTCTCTATCCTCACTTTGGGCAACACCCTATTTGGTGACTTCATCACCTGATTGGGCTTGTGTATCAATGGCCATCTGCAACTTCTCTGGGGGAGTGCTCCTCGACGTTCCCTTCTTGGCCTTAGTTATTGAGGCATTATAGCACTCCCTTGCTTCCCTCTAATTTCCCAACACGCGTCCTACCCCTGCGTCTGTTGGGAATTTCATGGCCAGGTTCCAAATTGAGGTGACGGCCCGAAGGTCAACCAGTATGGGCCTTCCGATTACATCATTGTACGCCGAAGGACAATCGACTACTATGAAAGTAGTGAGTAATTTCCTGGTAGCAAGCGCTGTACCTGCTGTTACCGGAAGTCTGATTGACCCTGTTGGGGTGTGTCCCTCACCAGAGAAGCCGTAAATTGTTTGGTTGCAGGGCTCCAAGTCCTTGACGGACAACTTCATGCGTTCCAGTGAAGATTTATACAGGATGTTTACTGAACTTCCTGTATCGACCAGCACTCTCTTTACCATTATGTTGGCGATTTAAACATCCACGACCAGCGGATCGGAATGCGGGAACCGGACATGCTGGGCGTCGCTATCAGAGAAGGTTATTTCATCATCCTCTGACCGAGCCTTCTTTGATGCCCGATCCTCCACAGTCATCATCTCAATATCCTGGTCATGGCATAGGGTCCGAGCATATCGTTCCCTTGCCTTTCCGCTGTTTCCCGCGAAGTGCGGGCCACTGTAGATGACGAGCAAAGTGCCAGCTACGGGATCAGGCTGCAAAGGTGGCGAGCGTTGGCGTGCAGGCGCCTGCTCGTTGCCACCTGGAGCCTCTCGTTGGGAAGTTCCCGAGGCCCGTACATAAATCCTTAAGTGTCCTTGTCTAATAAGGAACTCGATTTCGTCTTTCAGCTGGTTGCACTCGTTTGTATCGTGTCCGTAGTCGTTATGATAATGACAGAACTTGGTAGTATCTCTTTTCGAAATATCCTTTTGAATGGGAGCGGGTCTTTTGTAAGGCACATTGGAACTCGTGGCCTGATACACCTCTCCTTGAGACTCGATAAGGGCAGTGTAGTTAGTGAACCGCGGTTCATAACGGTTGCCCTTAGCGCGCTTATTCTCGGAGGTGGAAGGTTCATTATGGGACCTTTTCCCCCCATTCTTGTCGTTGCCATTGCCATTCCCGTTGCCTTTACCATTGCCGTTGGGTTTTGACCCATTGGCAACTTTGGCGGGGTCTTTAGTCCCCTTATCTTTGCCTGGGGGCTTTCCCTCACTGGCAATGGCATCTTTGAGCTTGATGTAACGATCAGCTCGATCCAAGAATTCTTGGGTAGTCTTAACCCCATGCTTTCTGAGGCTACTCCACAAAGGCGTACGACACCTAACTCCTGCAGTTAGGGCCATCATCTTGCCCTCATCTCCCACTGTTTTAGCTCCAACAGCTGCTCGCATAAAACGCTGGATGAAATCTTTCAGTGGTTCTCCTTCTTGCTGGCGTATCTCAACCAGCTGGTTCACCTCAGTTGGGTGCACATGACCCGCATAGAATTGTCCGTAAAACACCTTTACGAACATCTCCCAAGATAACATACTTGCAGGAGGGAATTTGAAAAACCACTCCTGTGCAGCATCAGAAAGTGTTGCAGGAAAGATCCTGCACCGAGCGTCTTCAGACACTTTCTGAATGTCCATCTGTATCTCAAACTTGTTGACATGAGATACCGGATCACCATACCCATCAAAGTTTGGAAGTGTGGGCATTTTAAACTTGCTAGGAGTTTCTGCCACAGCTATCCTCTGAACGAAAGGAGTGCCTCTTCTTCTGTCGTACTCGATATGAGACGTTCTTCCCCCGACCAGCTGTTGTACTGCTTAGTTCAGGGCATCTATCTGGGCTTGCACAGCTTTAGGAATCACCAGGGCCTCAGCTGCTGGGGGGATGTATTCATCGTGTCGTTCCCGGCGGTTGTTGAGTACATCCCTTAAGTCTTCGTCTCTTCGCCGCTGCTCGCTTGCTCCGAGCCGGTTAAAGACGTTGTTTTGTCTGGGCTGCCCCCCAGCGTTACGTCTCTTCTGTTGGTCTCCCCTAGGTGGTGGGCTTTTGCCTCCACCTCTCTCTTCATTTCTTCGATCGTCATTACCTCTGCTTGAGTCGGCCTCATTGTAACCATGGACATCTTTGAATCTAGATTGCCTATGGTGGGATCGACTGTCCCCTCGGTTACCCCCTCGGGCTGGAACTTCCCGAGCGTTAGAGGGTGGCCTGCGTTGGTCGGTAGCTCCCCGTGCATTATCATGTTGTGGGGGGCCCCGGACCGCAGAGCTTATCTTCGAGTTCCTTCTGTTGCTAGAAGGACGCTGCCCCCTGCTTGGTGGGTTCGGCTCTTCACCCCTATGGCGTCTAGGACTACGGGCTGCTGCCCGGCCCTATTCTGCCTTGGCTGTGGGGGATTGCCACGACCAGCCTGGGATGGAGGTTGCATCTCAGGATCCCTTAGTGGGACATCATCCTGAGGCATTGGTGGCTGATCGGGCCTTTGAGGGCTCGTCAGCTGGATCAAAGGGATAGGATTGGGACCCCTTTGGGGTGGCCCATTCGAGGGTTGATCAGGTTGTGAGGCAGGTGCAGCCTGATTCCTAGCCAACTGCAGGGCTACTTCGAGGGCTGCCATGGCCTCCCTCTAACGACGGTCCATCTCCGCCTGTCTTTCACTTAGCTCCTGGCACTGTCGCTCAATCTCTTGTTGCTGCCGCGCCATAATCTCCGCAACACTTTCTTGACTGGCCCTCAGATTGGCCAGTTCATCTTGCAATACCCCCAAGGTATTTCTCAGCGTCTCGGAGTCCAGTTCCTCCTCATCAAATTCCAAGTGTGGCTCATTTTCAGCCATGTTTGGGGGAGGAGGCAGTTGAGATGGTGCAACGCCAGCCGCCTGCCCAGTCTTCTTTGTTGTTTTTGCCATTAATGCTTCAACAATCTTGTATCAAGCTCTCAATGAAAGCACCAGAATGTTGACCCTCGATTTGGTCAACTGACATGGAGTCAAATGCTTGATGTGATGTAAGGTGTTGAAATGGATCTAATGGAAAAAACAATAAACGACACACAAAGTTATAGTGGTTTGGCCCCAAGAACTGGTAATGACCTACGTCCACTTAAGCTATTATCGATACCGGTTCTCAAAGGAGTGATCAAAGAACTAGGGTTCTCTGAGTTTCATAGACCTAAGAGAGATGAATAATACAATCGTAAGATAATTCCCTTAATTCTCTTGTAAAGCGTAAACTTAAATCAGCCAAAAGTCAAAAGGTCCCTTCCTTGAGCTATTTCTCTTTATTTATAGGCTCAAGGAGGGTTACATGAATTAGTTACAGATATTCTTTCCTAATTAATCGAATCTTCAGGAATCACGGGAGATAATATTGGATATGATCATAATTTCATAAGCTCTTCTCCAAATATCCGGAGTATACGACCTGGCTGGTCGTATATAACATTCAACTATTACGTCAGGGGAACCTCACTGGTCGATAGTCGATCAGACCCTTGCCAGGTGTTAGCCACGTGTCAAAAATGTCTGCCATGTCATCGGCGCATATTCTTTGGATAACAAAACCCTAACCTAAAAAATTGTAAAGGGTTGAGTCTAAACCAATTACATTAACCGAAGAGGATGCTTCTCATGTACAATTCCCACATAATGACCCATTAGTAATAACCCTTTAGATCGCAAACAAAAGGGTGAGAAGGGTACTAATTGATGATGGAAGCTCAGTGAATATCCTATATAAAACAACACTCGAGAAAATGGGTCTTTTGGTTTGAGACCTAAAAGCTTGTGCTACCACACTTTATGGATTCTTAGGAGAAGGAATCACAAGCACATGAGCAATAGAGCTCCCAGTAACTATAGGAGAATACTCAGTATTACTAAATGTTTGAATTCATAGCAGTTGATGCATCATGTGCCTACAATGTAGTGCTCGGGAGACGAACCCTTACAGGGTTAGGGGCAGTAACCCCAGCCAGGCACTTAGTAATAAAATTCCTGATTCCAAGCGGTATTGGTACAATAAAAGGAGATCAGATGGCCGCTCGAGAATGCTATAGCATATGTATGAGTGGTCGAAGCCAGCCTAATGCCCAAGCACTTGTAATAATTGAAGAGATACTCGATAAAACTTATTTTAAATAGAAGATGTTGAGATCGATCCTCGACTGGGAGATGACCGAGCTGAACTCGGACCCATGGAGGAATTGGAAGAAATAGTGCTTGACCAGAACGACCCTTCCAAGTTTGTCAAAATTGGGGAAAACCTTGCTAAAAAAGCAAAGTATCAAATAACCCAATTCTTGCCAGCTAACCAGGACATTTTTTCCTGGTCCCATTCAGACATGATAGGGATTAGTCCAAATTCCATTAGCCATGCACTCAACATAGACAAGTGTTTTCCTCCCAAACATCAGAAGAAGAGGCTGCTTGACGATGAGAGAAGACAAGTGTTAAATGAAGAGGTCGATATATTGAAAGAAAATAATTTTATTAGGGAAGTATTTTACCCTGATTGGGTTGCAATTCCCGTGTTAATTCCAAAACCAAACGAAAAATGGAGAACATGTATTGACTACATTGATTTGAATAAAGCTTGCCCAAAAGACTGCTTTCCTCTACCTCAAATAGATTAGCTCGTGGATGCCACTTTGGGACACGAACTAATGTCATTCATGGATGCATATTTTGGATATAACTAGATAGAAATGCATGCTCTGGATCAAGAACACACGGACTATACAACCAACATGGGATTATATTGTTACAATGTAATCCCATTCGAGTTAAAGAATGCTAGAGCCACATATCAATGGTTAGTAAACAAAATGTTTGCCGATTAGATAGGAAAAAACATGGAAGTGTATATAGATAGCATGTTAATTAAAGTCCAAACATACCAATTACCATGTAACCAACCTGATCGAATGTTTTACTATACTAAGAAAATGTAATATGAGCCAAAACCCAGAAAAATGTTCTTTTGGAGTTTCTTTGGGGAAATTTCTCTGATTTATAGTCAATGCTCGAGGAATTGAAGCTAACCAAGATAAAATAAAGGCTTTAATAGATTTTCCATCACCTCGGAAACATAAATATGTACAAAGTTTTACTGTGTGGATGGCTGCGTTAAAAAGGTTCATCTCAAAATATACAGACAAATGCTTACCATTTTTAACCTCTTATGGGGTAGTAAGAAATCTGAGTGGACAAATGAATGTGAACAAGATTTTCAAGCCCTTAAAAAGCACCCCATGGAGCCACTTACTCTATCCAAACCGATCACTAGAGAAGTATTATGCATATATCTTGTTGTGATCAAGCATGCAATTAGTGTGTCACCCTGTATATTACATTAGTAAAAGGTTACTGGGAGCTCAATCTTGATACCTGATCATGGAGAGCTCGCATTGTATCTGGTACATGCATCAAGGAAGCTCCGACTGTATTTCTAAGCACACCTGATCTACGTACTTACTAATCAACCACTACGACACGTTATAGCAAAATCGGAAGCATCAAGACGTCTAATAAAATGGGCAGTTGAGCTCGGGCAGTTTGAGATAACTTACTACCCGAGAACGATGATTAAAGGACAAGCCTTAACTAATTTTATAGTAGAATATACTGGGATGACAGACAAAGAGGTTATAACCCCATCTCGAGATCTGTGGAAACTATACATTGACAAATCATCTAATAAAAACAGCTTAGGGCCAGGCATAATACTCATAACATATAAGGTGTCCAACCTGATTAAAGTCAGGCACTCGACTATTGCATTATATGTTGACGAGTAGTCGACCACTATAAAATCAAACATCTTAGTGATTGTTCGAGCGTTTTCTCCTACCGTTAAAGTGAGCTTAATTGTTCCTAGTGCGACCATTCCATCGCCTGAAAATCCATATAAAGCGGTTGAGCACACTTTCAGATATCGAACTAATAAGCCCATTTTCTTCAACATTGCATTGTATACTATATTCTCCGAAATACCATTATCAATTTGGACGCAGTGAACTCTTTGATTTGGAAACTAAATGGATATTACTAAATAGTCATAATGTAGGAATTGGATGTGATCTACATCTTCTTTAGTGAAGATTATGGGTTTTTTCTCAATCCATTAACTGATTTGATGCCTTGTGTTTAGGAATAAATGGGGTATTATCCTTGGTATTAAGTTCCTTGCAAGTGAGCTAAGGGATTCATCTTGATCAAAGTTTCAATCTTGTATTTTAATTGTCGATAGTCGATAGTGGTGTGCTCGATATCATTTTGAAAATGGCAAAACTTTGTAGGATCCTTCTTTGATCGTTGGTTCTTCATAGGCTTGAGCTTTTTCTATGGGAAGCGAGTTGCGTTTACCATATATATGTTTTCCTAGACTCTGTTAGCTCATAATACACTGTGTAGATTGAACCATACTTTTTTGCAGCTTTATTCTCCTTGGAGTTCATGTTGGTTTGTTCTCCTTCACTACCCCATTTGATTATGTTGTTATTGGCTTGTTTGTTATTCACATTTTTTGGCGGAATTATAGCCATGTTTTTTGTCACTTTTACTGCAGAATGGACAATATGTTTGTAACGACCCAGATTTTCAAGACTCGATAATGCGGAAATATAAATGTTTTTATTTAACAAAATGTCTTAAAAACCCATAGAATTTTAAAAAAAAAAAGTCGTATGGCCATATTGAACATTTAGTTACAACATGTTTTATAAAGAGTAGAGTGAGCCTAGTTTAGGAAAATTACACAACATTTCCAAAAATAAAACGGCTTCCCAAAAGGTCGGTCCACATGCACATTTGCAAGGAAGACTCCAGCGCTCACTGCTCTGCCTTGCCCTTGCACTTACCTACAACATGAAACAACTAGGTAAGCGAAAACGCTTAGTAAGATCAACTTTCAAACAAAGCATATAGAGAATTAGGGTTCCGGACCCTACACAATCAATTTCAAGAACGCTAAAGCGTCCTGGCAAACTTATGGTTATGCCTGATAACCAAGGATAAATTAATTCATAACTAGATAAAATCCTGCACTCAGAAAAATCTCAGAACAAGCAGATATATTATATCACAACTATATCTTATCAACAATTATATCCCTGCACTCAGAAAATCCCAAAGCAAGCAGATATATTATATCACAACTATATCTTATCAAAAATTATATCCCTGCACTCAGAAAATCCCAGAGCAAGCAGATATATTATATCACAATATAATTCGAGACCAACGCTCTACACTTTCCATCAATTCAGGTGTAACGTGCCCTCCAACATAATTGCTAATCTGTAAAAGAGAAATGAGTCTCCACACTAAGATCTAGCCAATAAATATCCTTATCAATGGTAACTATCGTGTTACCTAGGCATCGCTACTTATCCAAGAGTGTAATCCAATTTACACGGTTTTACAGAGACTTCTATGTTAATCAGTGGTGCTGGTGAGCAGTTGCCCCTAGGGTGTTCAGCCTCACTCAATCTTGGAAACCCCTAGTATATCTAGGCACTCTCACTGAATGGCCAATATTCACGGCTGCTATCCGGGAATAACTTATCAGAGCACTTGCTCGGATTCTAACCGTCCAATGATTAAGTAAGCATGAGGGCCTCTAGGTCCCATTTATTTTGGCGCCCCTAGGTTTAACCAGCATATCCTCATCTCATGGCCACTCGTCGCGGTAATGAATCGGACATAAATAAAATCAAGCAGTGTGACGGGGATCAACCGTCTAGGATATGACGGACATCTACCGTTCATATTTTCTAAATCAGCACTCACTAGACTAACGTCTCTAAGCAACTTTCTATGACAGTCTATATATGTGCATGTATCCCTATACTAACATACAAGACAATAATCATTTCATGTTGAAGCCATACAATATAAGTTGACTTACTTGGAGTCCTTAGCGCTCAGTAGGTTTTCACCCTCCAACGTTTAGTCCAGTTATTCTTAGCCAATACTGTAGTTATCCATACAGTATACTCGGATTAATTATGGCACTCATAATTCATTATCATTATTTTGGGCAGTTTGGTCATTTTAATAAAAGTCATTTGTAAGGATTCATAATCCTTATTTGGTTTTAAACCTATTAAGGAAAGTCATACAAAATATTCGAGACTAAACCCCAAGTCTCGGGGAGACCTATCCTAAGGTCTCGATACCTAGTCTCGGGTATCACAATGGTATTTTCCAACAATCCGCTAAAAATCTTATTCTTTCAAGATATCGCTATTAACTCGCACTTTCGACTAGCCGGTTAAAATATGTAAGATTTTAGCTGGTATTATATCCAGAAAATACTAATAAATTCCTTAATTATTTTTAAAGAAAATAAACTCTTAAATTTTCCTTTTATTTTTCTTAAGGTTTTAATATCTAAAAATCGTTTTAAGAAAATTGCCTAATTTGTCTTAATTAGGAAAACCGTTAAAAATTTCCCATCTTGACTAATTAATTTTCCAAAATCAATTAATCAATTTTACTTACTAGAAAAATAATTCATTTAATTATTTTATCAAAATATAGGGTTTTAAACCCTCTTTTAATTTATTAACTATTAATAAATTAAATATCTTTAATAAAAATAATTCATTTAAACTCAAAGGGGTAATTTTAGTGAAAATATGTTTTCAAGACTTACCAAGTTATATCTTGAAATAAGCAAAATTTTACTTTTTACCTTATGTTCCAAAATCTCATTTTTACACTAAGTGTGAAAAGCCTATTTTTCACATTTTTAACTATATACTTCGTTAGTTCATAACTTGAAATTTACTTATCCAATTGTTACCAAAATTTCCCAATTCCATTTTTGTTATGCCATTTAGGTCTTTGTAAAATCTTAGGTCAAAATGAGCATTTTTTATTGGTGAAATCATTTTCCAACAATGAGGTAAAAATGACCTTATTTTCAAGTCCTTATTATTTTTTTTCTTCCAAACTTTGACAGTTAATAACTTTCAAACTGTTTAATATTTTCTTACCAAATTTTACAGTGGAATACTAGGTTATTCCAACAATATGCCCACAAAATTTTAGTAAAAAATGGGTTCATTTTCCCTATACAGTGTCTGTCCAAACTTGGTTCCGAAAATAAGAATATGAAAAAAACAGTTTCTTACCTAAACTTTGAAATAGCATAACTTACTCATTTCTAAACATTTTTTAGTGTTTCAAAAGCTAAATTTTATGTACTCAATCTCAAAAACATCACAGTACAATTTAATTTTAAAAAACCAATATACAGTGGCTGCTTGACCCCTTGGAAGTCACAGCTCAAAACATGTTTTGTTTTAGGGTATCCTACAAAAACCCTTGGGGGTTTTGGTTCCCATTTTCAAAAATCAATACACAAGCATCATAAAAATTATTAAACAACTACCATAACCTTATTACATCACCAACAAGAAACTTTAAGCATTAAATATACAAAATAATGCTTAAAACTAAAAACCCTACAACAAAATCATCAAAAGTAAACTTTTTACCTTTTTGGTGTTCTTGCTTAAGGTTTGGACCTTCCTATTAGCTTTGACTCCTTTAAAACCTTTCAAAAACCCTAACAAACTTCCCCCAACAACATAGTTAATTAGCTATTTGAAACTCTATGCTTAAAACTTTACAAAAGTCTAGATTAATGAAACTTTACCTTAGGGAAAACTCTTCCTAGACCAAGACTTAGCTTCCAAGTTTCCTGGGTGTTCTTGGGGTTGAAAATGGAGAGAACACTTTGAGAGGTCTTCAAAAATCAGATGAGTGAATGAGAGAGAGTTGTGTGGTCGGTTGGGGAGGGTTGGAAGAGTTTATCACACTCTAAAATTCCTAAAAAAAACACTCAAGTGCTTTACTCCCACTTGCCCACTTGACATTGTCCCAAACCTTTAAATAAATGGGATTTAAACTCAATTAATTAATAAATGGGATTTCCAAACATCACATGGCCAGTTACCCATTGTTATATATGTGATCATTTCATTTTTTTTTATAAAGGCTAATAATTATTTCCTAAGAAGAAAAGTCCAAATTGACTTTCTATACCTTTTTCACTCTTTTTAAGTTTTAAAAACAAAACTTAACACTAGATAATTAAATTAAATGTCTCTCACATTTAATTTAATTAATCACACAATAAAATTTAACCTAAGGTCTATTCATGGAATAAAATTCTCCACTTCGGTAAAATTAGGCATTTAACACAAAATGCCCTAAAATTTCCATTTTCTTTTAGGTTTATTATTTTTGACCAAACTTTAAATTTTATGAATGTATTTTATGCCCAAAATATAATTGCCATAATTTTTCATTTTATTTTTCGAGATTTTTACCCGATCAGGGTTTTTGTGTCGGTCCAGGACCGAAAGTCTTATATTGACTATTAAAATCACAAAATTCTTATTTTGGCTAGCAATAACTCATGGAATACTTCCAAACAAAATATAATATTATTTAAAATAATATTCTTAACCCGGGGGAAAAATCCCGACCCGAGTCGTTTAAAGGTACCCGAAAACGCAGGACGTTACAATGTTGACAGTTGCACTTATGCCGGACTTGGGTTCTTTTAAGTTAATCCACTCCTGAGTTCGCGATAGAAATTCATATGTGTCATTGACGCCTTTCCTTTGGAGGTCTTCTCAAAACTGTCCTACTGGAGTGATTCCATCTCACATGGTTATTAATTTGGCTCTATTGTTAACATCCTAGGCATTAACAACTGCATTAGTTAATCAGTCCATGAAACTTTTTAGGGATTCTTCTAGCCGCTATTTATGTTTGCTAAAGTGTTAGCCTCTACCCGTCTTTCTTTGGCTGTCTGGAAATGTTTCTTGAAGTTGGACGACAATTTATCCCATGAAATTATCCTATGCCTTTGAAACTTGTCGAACCACATTTTAGCCGCACAAGTTAACGTTGCGAGAAATGGGACACACCGGAGATCATAGCCTACATTGTGGGCTGTCATAAGGGTGTTAAATGTGACAACATGGCTATTGGGGTCTGTCGTCCCATCGTAGGGCACCAGGTGGGGCATTGTGAATCCTAGCAGATAGGGAGCTGTAGCAATGTGCATAGCAAAATGGTCAAGCTTTTCATCCAAATCATAGGTTGTAACCTTGTTATTCTCAACCAATAGGAGCCTCATCTGTTCCTTAACAAATGCCAACATCTCTTGAGTTGGATATCGTACTACTGAAACTTGTGGGGGCTGGTTTAAAACTCAAGCTCCTGCGGGCACATTGTACAGGTTAGAATCCTCTCAAGCATGAACTCAATCATCAGGGAAATTTTTGTTTTCATGTAAGTTAGTCGGGTTATTTCCTGACTGGTTGTAACTTTGCTCACGACCATAGTTCTGAGGTCTTCTATGTGCCTTTTGATGCTCTCGCATATTTTATGTTGTATGATCGTGACAACTTTGCTCAAGCTTTTCATCCAAATCATAGGTTGTAACCTTGTTATTCTCAACTAATAGGAGCCTCATCTGTTCCTTAACAAATGCCAACATCTCTTGAGTTGGATATCGTACTATCGAAACTTGTGGGGGCTGGTTTAAAACTCAAGCTCCCACGGGCACATTGTATAGGTTAGAATCCTCTCAAGCATGAACTCGATCATCAGGGAAATTTATGTTTTCATGTAAGTTAGCTGGGTTATTCCCTGGCTGGTTGTAACTTTGCTCACGACCATAGTTCTGAGGTCTTCTATATGCATTTTGATGCTCTCGCAGATTTTATGTTTTATGATCGTGACAACTTTGATCACTGTTCAATTACTCTTGTAGGTTGGGTTCTTACCAACTCTGTAGTTGATTATTATTATTCCTTGGAATAGCATCAGTGTTATAAACACTTACTGAGCTGTCTATGTTGTGACTTTTAGTCCAATAACTTCCCTCAGTAAAACTAACAACTCGTTGTTCAGGTCGAGGAGGTGGTGGATTATTCACATGAATCATGATCCTCGTGTTGCGAGACTATAGCAAATAACTTAAATTTGTTTGAGGTTGAGGGTTATTGCGCTCAGTCCCATAAGCTGTCGCATTTCTCATTTCTTCATGGAATGGGATTTCCCCAGGTTCTCTGTCCGGAAACTTGAGCTCGAGGAGGAGTAGGATGTCTAATTGGAGAAGGAGGATGACGAATGGGAGAAGGGACACACTTGTTTTCCTATTTAGGTCTCTGAGCAACTCGAGGTTATTCAACATCTACAAGAATTTTTCTGACCTCCATAAGGGGTACGCCATTTTTGGCTGTATAATTATGAGGTTATGTGTTTGCTTGTGGGTGTATGCCTGAATTCTTAAGCACTTGACCTCAAGGTTGATTATTACCTAGCAGGGGTACACCGAATTTCTAGGCACCTGTGTGTTAGGTGTTGCAGTTCTATCTAAACAACTTCTGTTTGTATGAGGCCTCCCTTGATATCTAGATTGTTGTGAGGCATTTGGACTATTGTGAGTGTTTTCGCTGGCCACAAGAGGCAACCTTGCCATGATTTCATTGATATGTCTATTTTCACTCACAATCTGATCCTAAGGTGTGCATTTTCTTGTTTTATAAGATTTATATAGTACAGGGACACTGTTAGTAACTGGTTTACCATGTGCGCATCTGAATGTACAGGGTGGTGGGCCTAGGGATTTCAAAAGAAATTATTTAAATAACCAGATCCATAAATATACAAACAGTAATCAATGAGATAGAAAAAGATAAGGATTTACCAGTTGTAGATCTATCAAGAATCCTTACTATCTTTTTGTATCTCCTATGAATATCCAATCCAAAGTAGCCTCCAAAATAATCAGACCAAGATATTTCAAGATGTATCTCTACACCTCAAGACGCGTGTGGACACGTAGAGTTATGGTGGGAATTTTGTGATTCACAAGATATTCTCAACACATGAGATCTTGGAATTTTTCAGGTCTAAGACAATTTCAGGGATAAGAGAAATATTATGATATATTTTTCTCCGTGTGAAAGACTTAAAATTCTCTAGAATCTTATTGAAACTAATTTTCTATCAGATAGATTTATAAAAGAATTAATTAAATTCAAAATTCAAATAATAAACCAATTATTAAATAAATAAAAGAAATATCTAAGATCCAATCATGGGCCTAGTCACATGCCAATCATAGTGCATGCACTGTGATTGACATGTAGCATATCCCTTTTCAAGGATATGTGTCTTAACCACTTTTATTTAATTATTATTTAATAATCATTTATTCAAAAATATCTAAACATGATAACTAACCTTATCAGATTAATTAATGAATAAATTTCAAATTAATTCAAACCAATTTTAAATCATCTAAAATATTTTTTCACATTATTTAAATAAATAAAATTAATTTTCTTAAATATTTAAATGCCAATTTTGAAAATACCATTTTAATTAAAAAATAATTTTTGAAATTTTAATTAATTAATTTGTCTCATTTAAATATTTGACCTCGAAATTTTTTTTTCTTCCAAATATGTCATTTCCCTAAATTTTTCCTTGTTTCAACTCTTATCTCGAATAGTATTGATAGAGCCACCTTGGGGACCTATGGACTTATAATTTCAAGCTCCAATAAATTTAGATTATTAATTAAAACTCTTTAATATAATAAGCTTAATTTATTAATATTAATATTATTCCACTAAAGATATGAGATTGCACTATTGTAATTATAGACATTTATTTATTGAGTAATTTTTTAAATATAAAAAGCGTCTATCGATTTAATCATTACATACAATTTAATCATCTATTAATGGTTCATAGTTAAAGTAGGGATAAGATACCATTTTACCTCATTAATTATATCTTGTTTCCTTAAGTACCATTAACTTTACTAGTGAAGGTTAATTCATAAACTGATTTATGAATTTTAACTCAATAAACTTTTAGTTCCAAAAGCTAACCCTTAAGAGAACCATTATTCAATTTCTCTAGAAAATGTATAGATTCCATAGCTGTAGATTATGTCCCCAACCATTTACACCAATGAGTCATCAAAACATAAGTTCTTAGCCTGATCGTTTTGACAAACCATAACGAGTGAATCAAATAACTCAAATGACATAAAAAATAGTTCATAATAACTTCAGAATTAAGATCAATTTGTATATGATCATCTTATTGATATGTTTAACTAATACTTATAAAACAAATAGTATTTAGTTAAGTATTAATAACATATCGGGTCATGTTCATATATAACCACTTTATACAAAATACCTCTACTAAGATTACATCAGTAATCTGGATCTAGATTACATGTATTCATAATACTAGTGCATCATACTTACAATATTTAATCCAAAGATTCCATATAACTTTGTTTTACTGCGAACTATTTAAATTCCTTCCCTACAATCTTAATTCTCTCGTACCAATACAAGATTGTAGTCACAATAATGAATTTGGAAATTTTCTGATATTAATATAATATTATTAAAATAATAATAATAATAAACAATCAATATATTCAAAATTTTATTTTAATTATTTATTTCATACAACATTGCTTAACACATATGCTTTAAAGGGCACAATTCCCAACAAACACGTGTTCTCCGACCTTACACCTATTGTGGGAAGATGAACTCCCAGTTTTCTCATGCTGGTTATTTCCAACATTGGTTTGCATGCATTTTTTTTCATGCCCAAATGTTCCTTCTCCAGTAGGAACAACATGTTCATATTCCTCCTGGGCACTAGGGAGAACGGAATATCCATCTATGCAGAGCACCTGTTAGTCATTAACATTTTGCAGAAAAATATTTCTTCAAGGAGAAAAGAATCAAGAGGAAAAATTTAGCCTAATGCTCTTAATGAAATAACCAAACTGTTGACTTGGGTTTTCATCAACTTAAGATAAAAGAGATTAGACTAAACATAAACTGATTTGATTGAATAATAATAAATAACACAAGGATTTTTACGTGGTTCATGTTGGGAGAGAGTGAGATTACACAACCACAATATTAAGAATCTACACATAAATATCCTTGACAGAGGCCAACAAAATATTGAGTTAGAGGATACAAACCCTAGTTTGTAGACAAACTTCTTGAATATTCTTGAAGCATCAAAATCTTGCTAGTATACCACCTTGAACTTCTTATTCTTCAACAAAACATAACTAAGGCTTATACACGAGGAGTATCGCTGTCCTCATTCTTTATTTCCTAGCCCTTGATGGATGCTTAAGGCCTTTCTAAGAGGAAATGAGAATTGGGATTGAACAAGCTTTTAAATTCATAAAGATAAGCACTTTCTTTATGAATCTCTTGGAGAAAACATGAGTTCTTGAAAGCTAGAGAGAGAGAGATTTGAGAGAGTGATCAAGTCTATCAATACTCTATGAGAACCCTTTTATAGAGTAGGCATAGTCATTATTTCTAACCAATGGGATGAGAGCCTCAAAACACACCATTTGGAGCTAAAACACGTGTTTGTATGGACACATCAAGCGATGCGTCGCCTGCTTGTAGGCAATGCATTGCCTACTAGCAGGAAATGCTACACCACAAGAGTGGTGACGCAACACCACCCCAGCAGGTAAATACATCTGAAATTGAACCTAAACACCTCCAAATGCTTCCAAACTTTTTGGGCATCCTTAGATACCTCATTGTATCACTTTGGACCCCAAAAGAAAATTTTTAAGTGCCTAAAATTGAAACTCAAATTTCACATCTTCACTATGTGATATTATAAAGTGTTTTACACTTAGCTTGTGTATCAACACTTAGTGTTTTTATTTTAATCAATCATAACATTCCCCCACTTTGTTAAATACAAATTTCTACCTTTAGTTCAAAATAGTATTGGTGCCTAAAGTAAAGTGCCTTTCGAATTGAACTTTACCTTAGTTAAGATACCACAAAGTCTTATTGAAATCATTGGTTGCTTAAAATCTTGAACCAATTATTCCTTATGATAAAGATGGTGATACCACACACACATCCACTAGATCTTTCGTTTCCCCATTTTTCTCGCTTATCACTCATATGGTCATGTGCTCATCCCTTCATGAACTTTCCAGGGAGAAACTCCAACTCTCATGAGAGGTGACATCACCTTTAAGTTCACATAGGTGAAGTTCTTACATCATCTTTGCTACCTTTATAGATGCTTGTTCAACTAAACTTCATTACAAGCCCTAGGCTCAACCCTTACTCGATAGCAACCAACACTAAGCATCTTGGATGGAGCTCACTAAAGTTTTAGTGTTGAAACCATTCACTTATCAATGACTTGTTCTTACCAATTAAACTCTTTTCATTGATGTTAACAAGGTTGGAGTTGGGTTGCCATCATTTGTGAATCTCTTATTCTTGGAGTTTCAGTTCCATCCTTTTTGAAATGGAACTTACTAACCTTCTCACAAGAGGTTTTGTTAATGGATCCGCTAAGTTCTCAATTGTCTTAAAATATGAGATTGTTATGATTCCATCTTGAATCAATTGTCTCACATATTCATGTCTTAGACTAATATGTCTAGACTTCCCATTGTACACACTATAATATGCTCTAGTAAGAGTGGATTGACTATCACAATGTATCGAGATCGTCGATACCATATCCGTGGTAAAAGGGATATCTAACATAAGACCCCTAAGTCACTCGACCTCTTTGCCAGTTGCCACTAGAGCTATAAATTCTGCTTCCATGGTTGAGTGTAATATACAAGTTTGCCTCTCAGATTCCTAAGAGATAGCACCTCCTCAAATAGTAAACACATAACCGGTGGTGGAAAGATTATCTCCCACTCCCGATATCCAACTAGCGTCAGAATATCCTTCAAGTTTCCTTTGAAAATTTGAATAGTGAAGGCTATATTCTTTGGTATTGTTAAGGTATCCTAGAATCATTTCAATAGTCTTCCACTGCTTGATACTTGGATTGCTAGTAAACCTACTAAGTTTACTAACTGCATATGAAATATTCACTCTTGTGCTATGAGCGACGTACATTAGGTTCTCTATTGCACTTGCATATTCTAATTGAACCACCGCTATTCCATCATTCTTTTCAAACTTCATGTTTGAATCGAATGGTGTATTTGCCTCTTTGATTTTGAGATGACTATATTTGTCAAGCACTTTCTCGACATAATGAGTTTGAGTCAATATTCTAACTTTGATACCTAGAATGGTATTGACCTCTCCAAGGTCCCTCATCTTGAAGTTAGAAGCTAGAAACTTCTTTGTTTCTATTATACCTCTCATGTCATTACTCAAAATCAACATATCATCTACATAAAGACATACTAGTATGACATAGTCATCACAAGTCTTAGAGTATAAGCACTTGTTCGCATTGTTGTGTCTAAATCCATTTGAAATAATGACTTTATCAAACTTCTCATGCCATTATTTTGGAGCTTGTTTCAAACCATATAATGATTTGATAAGTCTACACTCTTTATGTTCATTTCCTTGAAGAACAAAACCCTCTAGTTGTTCCATATAGACCTCCTCCTCCATATCTCCATTTATGAATGTCGTTTTGACATCCATTTGGTGAACATAAAGGTTATATATATATGATAAGGAAAATAACAATCTAATAAAAGTAGTTCTTGCAACCGATGCATATGTGTCAAAGTAATTTATTCCCTATTTTGTTTGAATCCTTTGGCTACTAATTCAGCCTTAAAGATTTGCATATTGCCATCGGTGTGGTATTTTCTAATAAATACCCATTTGCACCCAATTGGTTTAGACCCCTTTGGAAGGTCAACCGATTCCCAAGTGTGGTTATATATAATTGAATCCATTTCATCATTTATTGCCCCATTCCAAAAAGCAGAGTCCCTTGAGGTCACAGCTTCTTTGAAAGTTTTGGAATCATCCTCTAATTGAAGTACTATTGGATATTGCCAAGTGACTTCCTCATTATTTCCTTCTATAAGGTATAGTGTCTCTATTTGAGAACACTTACCACTTGATCCTAAATCTTTGAGCCTTTGGCTCTTTCTGGCAATAGAGGTTGCTCACCAACCCTTTTAGGAGTCTCCTCTTGAGGCTCTCTAATTTGAGTTGGTTCTATCAACTTATTGCCATCTCGTGACATATTCTCAAAGAACTCAACCTCTCTTGATTCAATTATCACATTAGATTCCAAGTCTAACAATTTATAAGCTTTGTTATTTGAGGCATAGCCCACAAATGCACATCTTATAGCCCTTGGACTCAACTTCATGTTATGATTGGTTAAATACATAGTGAAATTGTTTAGGCATGAAGAGGTGAAAGAATCATAATGGCTTCACTAAAGTCAACATGTGTGAGTTGAATTTTGGCCTAGGCATCTATAAATATTATTTTTGGGTCCAAAGTGTTTCTTTGGAGTTAATAAGAGTACCCAAAAAAGTTTGGGAGCATTTGGGGATGTTTCGAGACAAGTTTTGGGGCGCCAAGTCAGTGGGACCTGCATTGCGTCACCTCTAGGAGGTGACACATCGCTAGTACATGAAGCACTAAACATGCGACCCATCACCTGCTAGGTGATGCATCGCCTGGGTGAAGGCGACGCGTCGTCTAGTCAGTCTGTACATGATCGTATAGTGACATGTTTTTGGCTCCAAAATTCAAATTAAATGCTATAATCTCATTGGTTGAGTCTAATGAGTGTTCCATTGGTGAATTTATTACTCTCCTCTCTCTCTCTCTCTAACTCTCAAGATTACTAGTTTTCTCAAAGATCTTCATCAAGTAATCTTGACTTGCATGAAGATCCAAGGCTTGTGAATACCAATCTCATTCCATTGTAGAAGCTTCAAGCAATCTCAAGGAGGAGGCTAGGAATAGAGATTTTTGGACAACAAATCTTCATTTGTGTCAAGCCTTTGTTACATTTTGTGATTCACATAAAATCATAGACTTGTAATTTTTTGTATCAAGGTTCTTTAACCCAAGGGTAAATTCTTCCACTTTTTTTATTTGTGTTATGTTCTTTGTATTATTCTTCCATTAGAGTATATATTATCATTTTTAATTATATGATTTGTAATATAAAAAGCTTGGTTTATAGCCTCAATCCCTACAATAAAAAATCTTTAACCCCAAACCTAAGTTTTGTATCAAAGATTGTCTTACTCTAAGGTTTATCTACTCATCAGGTATATGGAACAAAGCTCCTCAATCTCAGTCCTCAAGTTCATGTCTCAAGATCTAGTGAGACTAGATTGATTCGATGGCTCAAACTTTGTTCGTTGACAAGACAAGATCAAGTTTCTTCTCACAACATTGAAGGTTCACTATATCCTTGACAAAGATTTGAAGACTTTGGATGCTCCAAAGAATGATGAAACTCAATAAGTGATCAAGGAAAAGAAGAAAAAGGAAGAAAATGAGCTTATATGTAGAGGCCACATACTCAATGCCCTCTGGGATCGTCTCTATGATCTCTATACCAATACAACATCGGAAAATGAGATATGAGATGCACTTGAGAAGAAGTATAAAACCAAACAAGAGGGTACCAATAAATTCCTCATAACTCAATACATGGAATTTAAATTCTTTGATGAAAAATCCTTACTCCCCCAAGTACAAGAGCTAGAAGTTATTGTGAATAAGTTATTTATTCTAACGATAACTTGTAACGCCCTGGGTAACGAAGACCGTTACACTGCGTGTTTAAATTAGCGCAAGACTTGTTATTCAAGTCATTTTAATAAAAATGTGATCTTAAAGACATAATCAAGTTAGGGTTAAAAGATTTTGGTCATAAACAAATAATTTTCATTAAAATAAATGCTTAGTACATGGGATCCCAAAAACAGGGTTTAAAGGACAAATTTACAAACTTCCAAAAGTTATGTATAATCAAAGGCCATTCTAATGGAAAAATAAACATTTTAGGTTTCTGTGCCTGTATAGTCCCTCGGCCGTGGCGGACGAGCAGCTGAAAATGTACACCTTGCCCCCAGATCTCTCCAACTCATGGTTGATCCATCTTACCCTTGCCTTTACCTGCACCACGTAGCACCAGTGGGCCAAGGCCCAACAAGAAAACCATAACATCATAGCATAATCTATAATGATTATCAAATAATTCACAAGACAAATAACTAGATTTTAGTAGGCCATAGTAGACACATAATCAGTGATAACAGTCAATGAATCACCAATCATTCATTCGGATATTCAACAAGCTATAAGCATCATATTAACAACAATAAACATATTTATGTTAAACAGTTTATCACAATCATCATACAATACTCAGGGTCAACGCCCTTAGGCCGCACCCTCTGTTTAACCCACTGGCTCTGGCTCGCTTAGGCTGAGTCCAGTGTTTATCTAGCTGACCCCAGCTCTCAGTGGCCAAGCCGTGTCCTGTGCACAAATTATCAGCCCCGACTCTCTTAGGCCGCTTATTTCATGCACACATGGCATATTATAATCATAAAACATTTGTATTCAAACATAGGGAATCTCAGTCCCAACATAACCATGCAAGGGTACAATTTTCTTACCTTTAATTTTGATTGAAGATTATGAAATGGTTTCGAGCACGATCCTCAGCCCCGAGCCTTGGCGATAAACCTAGTAACAGTGTCCAATGAGTAATTATAAACTTCCAATCCAAATAAATACTTAGGAGACAGAAATTAGCCTCTGGGACCTCAATTTCTACTAAACCGGGTAGTAGAAGTTGTCCCGAGTGCTAGGTTTGAACCCCCAAGCCTTACAGTTTCTAGAAATAATTCTAAGGCTAAAATCCCCAGGCGGGTTGCGACTTGGCTTAGTGAATCATGACTTGCCCCAATTCAGATAGCAAAGACCCAAGCCAAAGGGGGAGGCGGGTCACGACTTGGTCTAGTGGGTCGCGGTGCGCCCCCAAGTCAGAGGCCACGCCTAGGAAAAAATGGCCACACGCGCCGCGACGCCCTAGAATGGGTCGCGGCGTGCCCCCTTCGAACCCAAAAAACCTGGGTTTTCTCCTCCTTCCCAGCCAAGAACACCAAGATTAAACCCAAAATTTCCCCCAACAAATCTCCTCAATTTCACACCAAACCAGCTACGAATTCATAATTAAATCACATACTTTAAAAATTAATCTCCTAAACAATTATACCAGAACCAATACCCCAATTCAACCAGAATTCATTACTCCAAAAATCTAGTCTAATTCTACTCAAATCCCAGAGTAACCCATGTTCTAAGCTTTAAACTACTCAATCCAATTCTACCCAATTTAAGCTATATTCTTCAGCAAATTAAGAGACCAAAAATTACCTCAACTATGGCTGATTCCACACAGGTTTTAGCTTTGATTCCTAGCTTGAATCCTCTCCAATTCCTTCTTTTTTCCTTCAAAGATTTCCAGCCCAAGCCTAGCTTATGCACCCTTTGGATCCTTAGCTTCAAAATTCAATAAGAGAGAGTGAGAGAAAGGGAGTACGTGAGAGAGATGAGAGAGAGAGTGAGCTGAGAGATTTTTTGTAACGACCCAAACTCGCTAATAAGGCTTAAGGGCCTTGATTAGTGTGCCTGGAGGGCATAATGGGAATTATGTGTGACTTTAATGATTAAGATGCATGATTATGATTTAAAGCATGTTATATGACTATTTGAATATTTGAGATGCATGACTATGTGTATTAGTATGCATGTAGGCCCTGATTAGGTTAGAAGGGCATAATCGTAATTTTGGCCATTATGGGCATAGCTGCTTTGATATATGTGATAATTGTCGAGACCACATTATTATGTGGATATATCTGTGATCTGTGACTCGAGACGATCCTAGTGAGCAAAGTAGCGAAAAAGTCATGGCGGGGATTTATACCCGGCTCGGGGTGAGCTTAGGGGTATAAATGGGAATTTAGTGAGTATACTGGAGTCTATCTTGACATTGAGAAATATTATTGGTGATTAATTAGGTATCGGGAGTTAAGCAAGAAATATTAGAGACACTCGAGGAGTTAGCGGGAATTGGGTAAAATGACTAGAATGCCCTTAAGTGGATTAAAGGGTTATAAATAAAAGGGAGGGCATTAAGGTCATTTGGCATTCTAAAGAGGGGAAATTACTGAGGCTTTATGATAGTGGAAGTTGTAGAAAAATATAGAAGTCTGAGGAAAGAAAGAAAAGAAGGAAAAGGAAGAAAAAGAAAGGGAGAAAACAGAGAGAGTTTTCTAAGGTCGGTTTACACTTCCTTCATCAGTTTCTTGAGGATTTTTGGAGCAAAGTTCAGAGGAGAGTTGGGTTAGGCTGAGCATCAAGGATCCTAAGCTAGGTTTGAGGAATTGGCAGAGGTTTAGCAAGAACTCACCAACACTTGAGGTAAAATTCTATAAGTTCCTTCAGTTCTGGTTTTGGTGTTTAGCAAAGATATCTAAGCTGTGTTGATGGGAATTCTAGGGAAGTTGGAGCCAAGGGTTGAGGAAAATCAAGCCAAGGAGGCCTATAGAAAACTTGAGGTCGAAATTCCACCAAAGGTATAATTCTAAGCCTTTAACTCTGATGTTTTGACTGTTTTTGCTGAGTTTCTGAGCTTAGGGACAGCTATGGTGAATTTTGGGATTAGAGATGCATGTGATTGGGTTTTGAGTTTTGGGGGTGCTTGGGATGAGTGGAGTATGTTTATAAGGTTGTTTTTGAGGTTGGCAAAGGTTTGGAGAAGTTTTGGTTGAGGTTGGTTCGAGGAAATCGCAGGAAGAGAAACTCAGAGTTGGCCTGTCTGTGACTAGCGCTACAGCACTAGCCTTTGGGCGCTATAGCGCTAGGCCATGCATGCTGAGGGGATTTTGCTTCTGTTTGTAGCGCTGTAGCGCCCTCCTAAGAGCGCTGTAGTGCTTCCCTATTTTTAGAAAGGGATTTTAGGGTTGTTTGCAAGGGTTTTTGACCAAGGGTTTGGGGTTTGATTCCACCACCTTGTTTGGTGGAACTAGGACTTCCCGGGGGCTCGGGATTGGCCCCGAGGCTAGGTTTTGGACTTGAGGATTGATGATGACTTTGGCCTATGGTTGTGTTTAGGTGAGCGCTAGGGCCCGAGGGGGATCGTGCTCAAGGAGTCGAGGGATCAAAGCTAGTGAATTAAAAGGTAAGAAAATTGCACCCGGTTATATGTTTGTGATGGGACTAAGTGCTCCTGATATTTGTATCGTGTCAATGATGGTATTATTCCATGGGACATGTAAAAATGGCCTAAGAGTGCCGTACACAATATTTGCACACAGGGCGCAGGTTGGCCATTGGTAGCTAAGGACAGCTTAACATTCACTGAGCTCGGTTTAAGCGGGCCGGAGTCAGTGGGATAACGGAGGGAGCAACCTGAGGGCGCTAGCCCTAGTTATCACTGGTGATCTGATATGTGATATGAGATGACATGTTAGTGTGTTGAATACTTGATTATACTGAATGATTATATGGTTGAGATTATGTGATGCAGTATAAGATATTGATTTGTCTGTTGATTGCTTATGCCCTGTTCTTGTGTTTTCTTGTTGGGCCTTGGCTCACGGGTGCTACGTGGTGCAGGTAAAGGCAAGGGCAAGTTGGACCAATCCTGAGGTGGAGAGCTGCGGGGTTGAATGTACATAGCCAGCTATTCGATCACCATGGTCGAGGAGTGGATCAGGACAGGGATTGCCTAACTGTCTGTTTTGCCTTAATATGGCTTGTTATTGTGTCTAAACCTTATGACTTTTGTAAACGGCCTTTAAACTTATTATTTTTGGGATCCCGTGTAAACAGATAATGTTTCTTAATGAAAATGCGACTTTTGGGACCAAAACGTTTTAACCCTAGTTCCTCTATAGTTTCAGTGACACGCTTTTAGTTAAATGACTTGATTAGCAAGCCTAACACTTTATAAACACACAGTGTAACGGTCTTGGATATCCAGGGCGTTACATTTTCCTTGAGTTATTCTACCTCTTTCTGTTTTGTTCTAAATTCCGAGTCTATCTTTAGTTTCTAAGCAAAAGACCCTATTGCCTCTCTTAATTAGCTAGCCCTCAACTTACCCTTAGGGGTAAAATGGTCATTTTCCCTATTCCCGCTAATTCCTCAAATGTTCCTAATATCTACCAATTAAATCCCGGCATTCAACTAATTACCAAATATTTATCCAAAGTCTAATAATTCTCGATATATTCTCTAAATTCCCAAAAATACCACCAGGTCTCCCTTGAGCCGGGTATTAATCCCCGCCATGACTCTTTCGCCAATCCGCTCACTAAGACCGTCTCGAGCCATATAATGCAAATATATCCAAATTATAATGTGGTCTCAACAATTTATCCCATATAATCACATTTATGCCCTCAACGAGCCAAAAGTACAAATATGCCCTTATGAACTAAACATGGCCCACATGCATATTTAATACTCATAAACATGCATTTCACATATCCATATAATCATATAATCATGCATGCCACAACATTATGCATTTTATTATTTAATCACACACAAACTAATTAAGCCCTCCTGGCACGCTAACCAAGGCCCTTAAGAGTTATTAGCCATTTTGGGTCATTACATAACTGTTGTACCCCAAAAATACAGGCTAAATTACTCAGCACGAGGTACAACTGAAAAACAAGCGCATAAAGAAAATATACATAAAAAGCATTTTGTTAACTCTAGAATGAGTAGCTCGAGCTTACTTGACAGTATGTGACAATCCGAGTTTCTAGATTGCCTCTTACGCCAACAACTTAGTTCAAGGTACGAGGAGTGTGTTAAGCTCACAGAAGCCAAACTATGACACACAGTGAAAAATCCCAAAAGACACAGAGATTCCTTATACACGTAATAAATGCCCAAAATTTATTATATATTTATTACCCGATATAACGAGTATAGAATTAATAGTCAATCATGTATTTATGTAAATGGAAAGTTACCCAAATTTTTCAGTTACCATATTAATGGACGGTTACCCAAAATTGTCTAGGGTGATCTCTTATAAATATAAGGGGAATAGACAAAAAAAGGGATCGATTTTCTGTAAGCTAAAACTCTACAGAAATCACCATAAATGATTTTATCAAGAGTCCAAAACAAATCAATAAGAGTGACTCATGGACTAGGAGGATTTTAACCACTGAACCACGCAAAATCGTGTGAGTATTTTGTGTTCATGTTTTTTTTTATTTCTTTCTATTCGGTTTATCAAAAGTCTAGTCTCTCTATTGTCAGATTTCTAAATCCTCTGCTGTAAAAAAAGTGCATCAACAATAACATTGCCGTAATTCTTCATAGTGGGTATTAGGGTTGGTGCCCTAAAAGCATGTGAAAAGATATTTTGATTGATTTAAATAAAAGTAAATTTGTATTATACTTGATTATTTATATTATTTTTTTAATAATTTACACATAAATATAAAAAAAATTCAATATTCATCTATGAGAATATAATTTTGTATGCGTTCGAGAGAATTAAGATCATATACAATGAATAAAATAGTCAGCAACATATTAAATTACATAATCTTTAATGAAAAGTTGCTAGTACGGTTTACTAAGCATATGAGATGCAAGTAATGTAGATTCAGATTACTGATGTGGATAGACATCTTTGTAAATGTACTTTATATAACAGTGATTATATATGACAGGACCGATGTGAATTAATTTCTTTATAAACTTACCATTTTCGATAAAGATTTTATTCATATCTTAAAAGATGATCCTTTGTAGATCAGTCTAAATCCAAAGTTGTCATGAACTCCTGTTCATGTTTATTAGATCTTTTGATTCATTTGTTAAGGTCTCTTAATATAATGAGGCCAGTGACTTTTGTTTTGGAGATTCAATATCATGAATGGCTGGGAACATGATTTTATAATATTGGAATCCATGCTTTTCTAACGGATCGAATATTGGTTCCCTTAAGGGTTAATTCTGGGAGTGAATAGTTATTGAGCTCAAATCTATAATATGATTATAGATTAATTATTTACTACTGAAATTAGTGGTACTTAAGGAACAATATGTAATTAGAAAGGTAAAATAGTAATTCTTGACCAACTCTAATTAACGAACTAATAAATGAAGGACATAACTACATATATTGATTATATTAATGGACTACAAGAGAATACTCTGTAAATATAATTCTATATTTACTAAGAGTGCAGTTCTATATTTACAGTGGAGTAATAATGGAATTAATAAATAAAATTATTTAATTAAAGAATTTATTAGTAGTCTAGTTTATTGAAGCTTAGTACTATAGGTCCATGATCCCCGAGTCGCCTATGTCCTACACTGTCTAGGGTAAATATGTCACATGCAAGATTAATGGAGAAATGGCTAAATTGCAAAGAATTTAATTTTCCACGACTAAGTGATAATTATGTACAATTAATTAATTATTTGGATAATTAGTTTTTATTTAAAAAGCTTTATATTAGTTGATATTAATATTAATGAGTGTTTGGATTAATATTAAAGAGAGTTAAATATTATCTTAGTATAAAATAATTATTTAAACTGATCAATTAAGATATTAATTTTGAAATAACTGATATTTAGTTTTGAAATAATATTTAGAATAAATTGCATTTTTGCCCCTGACTATGACCAATTCAGGTCATGCCTCCCGAATGATTCGAGATGTTAAAAATCCCCTCCCCCGAACTATACATGTTACTCAAACATGTGACTTCTATTAGATTTCGTCTTAAGTGGCTAACAAAGTGATGATGTGGCATTTTGATGCTGATGTGCAATGCCATATATTGAATAATAAGTTATTTTACCCCTCCGAACTTTGACCACTACCAAATCTTGCCTCTTTTATTAATTTTTTTCTCAAACAAATAATTAAAACCTTAATTTAAAAAAAAATCATTTTAAAAGATTAAGAAAATAAAAAATACTAAAATTTTCAAATTAATTAAAAAAATACCAAATGTTAAAAAATTAAAAATCTAATTAATAAAATAAACTTTTTTTTTATTTTCTTTTTACAATATAAAATAAATCTATTTTAAAATGAAAATTAAAAATAAATCCTAAAACTAACTTTTTTCCCTTTCTAGGTTCTGTTGCAAGATGGACAGTCGGAGGACACAATGGAGACAGTTAGAGGATGAAAGTGTAGCGTCTCAGAATTTTACTTAGTTAGAAGTAGTTGTAACGCCCTAATCTCCAAAGACCGTTACGGTGTGCATTTAAACATTGCTAAACTCGCTAACCGAGTCATTTGGCCATAATTGTGTAACTAAGTATGATTAGCGGTTTAGGGTTAAATTTTTTTGTTAAGATATAACGTTTCACTAAAACGTTTACTTTATACATTGGGATCCCAAAAATATAATTTAAAGGTTAATTACAGCAAAATATTTACAACCAGCCGACCTAAGCGGCAAAATAGAGTTTAACCCTAGTTCCTCTTTAAACCCTCGACCATGATGGTCGAGCAGCCGCATATGTACACATCGCCACCTAAGCTCTCCAACTCAAGGATGGTCCAGCTTTCTTTTGCCTTTACCTGCACCACATAGCACCCGTGAGCCGAAGCCCAGCAATAAAACTCAATATGCTCATGAATAAGTAATAACATGTTACTAAGTCATAAGAGGCATGCCTAGCAGTAATAACCCTACTCATGCATGCAAGCAGGTACAAATAAATGTTTGTGAAGTCCTACGCTCTGAGTAGATGACTAATAAGTCTCTCGCTCTGAGGTAGATGACTAATAAGTCATTCTTTGAACAATTGACTAATAAGTCACTCTCTAAATAGATGTCTGATAAGTCCATCTCGGTCAGATGATTGATAAGTCCATCTCGATCAGATGACTGATAAGTCCATTTCGGTCATCTGACTAATAAGTCCATCCTGGTCAGGTGACTTATAAGTCTATCCCGCTCAGGTGACTGATAAGTCTATCCCTGTTAGGTGACTGATAAGTCTGTCTCGGTTAGATGACTGATAAGTCCATCTTGGTCAGATGACTGATAAGTCCATCCCGGTCAGATGACTGATAAGTCTATCCTGGTCAGATGATTGATAAGTCCATCTCGGTTAGATGACTGATAAGTTCATCTCGATCAGATGACTGATAAGTCTATCTCGATCAGATGACTGATAAGTCTATCTTGGTCAGATGACTAATAAGTCTGTCTCGGTCAGATGGCTAATAAGTCTATCTCGGAGGTCCCATACCCTCCTAGCCATGTGACGTGTAGGTCACCTTAGCCTTTCTGGCTGTGGCTCTAAATAACTAGCCTTTAGACTAGACAAGCGCTTTTAGTTTTCATCGAGCTTGAGATCGGTCCAGCATTAATGCTCATGATGAGTCATTCAATGCTGATTTTGATTAGATCTAATCTTTATCGGCTTGCGTTAAACACGCTAAAACCGTCCTTGACTCATAAATCAATGCCATACGACCAGTGCTCGGTACTACTGCCAAACTTGACTAGTAAGTCACAGCTTCACAATTAATACCGACACCATTGCCGATTCTGACTAATAAGTCAGTGCCATTCACAAGTGAGCAAGATTTGCTAATGGACCCAAATAAAACCTATCATTTTATGAATATTTTATTTGGCAAATTCCATATATTAAACAAACAAATGAGCCACTATATGCATCTAAGCACAATTGCAAAAATACCACATATAGTGCAAACAAACATGTTATAATTGGATGGGCCTAATCATGTTACTATATGAGCAAGTCTATGAATTTATGCAAAAGTACCATAATTTATTTCATTTGCAAAAATATCACAATTAATTATCTAGAATTTATCAAAAATTCAAATTAATTAATTTTTTACAAAAAATTATAAGTCAATTTAAATGAAATTTATCAAAAATTAACAATAGTTAATTTAAATTTTATTTATCAACAATCAACTTTGTTTAGGTTAATTTGAAAAATATTAATTTAATTTAAATAGGATTTATCAACAATGAACCAAAGTTAATTTCAATCCCATTAAAAAATATTTTGATAATTGGTTGAAAAAAATTATATTTTTCAAAATTTAACCAATTTAAAATTTTAAAATCAATATCTTAACTGTTTTTCAAAAAATATCTTATGTTGTTACAACAACAAGCTAATATTTTAATCATTTAAAAAAAATAAAATATTCATAGTTATAACAACCCTAAAATATCTCAAAACAGTTAAATAAAGTCAAATATCCATGAAAATATCTAACTAACAAATTTCAAATAATTTAAATATTAAAAACTATACCATAAACAAATATTTATATTTTCAAATAAAGATTTAATAAAAATAACAAGTATTTAAAATAAAATATCTCATATCTTAATTCTAATATTTTAATATATAAAAAGATTTAAAATTAACTTGTTTGTCTATTTTTAAATTTGAATTTGAATCTTTGTAAAAATATCTAATTATTAAATCTCAAACAAAAAAATATCTTATTTTAAAAAATATTTTTAAATGATAAAATAAATATGATATTTTTGGCTTTGATTATAAATAATCAATTTCAAAATTAAAAAAAAAAATATTGTGATGAACAGTACCCGTGTCGAGTACTGTTCACTGTGCTGTGGTGTGCGCGCGCGGTGTCTGGGTGGTGCGCACGTGCAGGGGGATGCGCACATGCATGCGCACGCGACTGGTAGTTTTTGTGCAATTTTTCAAACCAAAAACATTTTCTAATTAATTTTTACCATGTTTTACACAAAATAAAGCATATATAAAAAATAATGGCATAGAAAACACAACAAAATAACCTAAAAATTACTAATAATCACATAGAATTCAATATGCTTCATAAAATCATGAAATCCATCCAATTACTCAACACATCAAATAATTCAATTTTTAACATGTTCATGCATGAAAATAAAGATTACCAAAGGCTCTAAGGCCAGTTGTTGGGAAAACTTATACGTGATCTTTATTTATTTTCATGTAGATCTTATATTAAATGAATTAATATAAGAAAACCTAAAACATGTTTCTAAAATTGAATTCATATAGAGATAATGATAAGAACACTTACATTATACACAGTGGAATGATTGAGACATTCCTTCAGTTTCTCTAACCCTTGTATCCTTTTTGTCGCAGAGTATTACCAAGAAACTGAACCGATCTTCTATTATCTTCACAGTCTTCCAAAGTATCCTTAGAATTACCTAGACTAGGGTAGGCAATTCTCAACACATGAGATAGATACAGAGAGAAGAAGAGAAAAAAAATAATGAGGCTTAGAAAATGACTTATGTAGTAGAGAGAATCTAAAACCTATCAGAAACTTGTGATTAAACTTGTGATTTCAACTCTCACTTAGCATTCCTTTTATAGGCTCAACCAGGTCATTTAATTTACTTAAAAAATCAATAAAATAATAGATAATATTAGCCCTAGGTCGAAATTATCATGGGCTTTAGGCCCGTGAAATTTCCCATTTGATTATAAGCTCATTGGACTTAAAATCAATGCCTGTATTTTTTTTTTCTATTGATTTAATTAATTAAATAATTATTCAAATATTTTATCAAATTAATTATTTATAATTTGAACCTTGATTTAAACTTATTTATTAATTTAGATACCAATTGATCTTAATTAATAAATCTGCTATAATTTCTCTTTTCTTTTCTAAATTACATAACTCTGTGAAACTATCCAAAATTGACATGGTCAACTTTGATAATTCTAATTGATAATTAAATCAATTGAGACTATCTAGATGATTTTATCCAAGGTACAGTGGGGACCATGGGCTTATGAAATCAAGCTCCAATAAGTTATCATAAATCTAACAAATAAATTTACTAACTTATTAATTCCTTGTGACTCCCTCGGAATCGCACTCTTGAATTCATAGAACGCTCTATAAGCAATATAGATACGTTATTAATTATCCATTGATACAACCATAATTATCACTCAATCCTCTATAGACGGTCTACAATGAGATGGGACTAAAACATAATTTTACCCCTCATTGTATTTTATCCTTAAAATACTTAATTCCTTGTAAATGATATTTCAGTAAACTAATAATAATTACTGAAATGAGATCTCTATCATTTAGCACCTTGAACCAAACTAAAAGGAAACCATCGTTTCACTTCTTCATCAGAAGCTATAGATGTTCATATCTATGATTAACACCCCCAATCAATTATACTACCGAGTTCCCAAGATGTAACTATGGGCTAGTTCGTAGGGTAAGCTGGTAACGAACAAGTCAAAGAACTCAAATAATACATTCAGTTATAATACTAACCACTCAGAATTGAGATTGAATTGACCTATGTCAACTATATGATATGACTAGAATAGATAATAATAGTATGTTTACTTATCTTATCTATTGTCAATATCGGTCTAGTCCGATGTAACAAATACATCCAATCTTATCTACTATGCTAATGTTCTAAAAAGAACATAACACTACAATGTGTAAGTAGATCATATGGTAGATTGGCAAGTCAGTGTAAATCATGTGCATTGACTAATCTTAGGACTAATTTATTTTGAACATATAATCATATTTATATTCTATTGTGATTACGTCACTATAAATACGATTAGCTATATGCTCGGGATTTAATAGAAGTTTATATTAAATAAATAATCATGAAAATAAAACAAGTGAGCAAAGTGATTGACCAAGTCAAAAAATGATTTCTATTATTTTATTGATAATAAATGAGATTACAAAGAAATTGAGTTTTAATTAGGGCATAAAACCCCAACATTAACTGCCAACGTGGATACACGTCTCTATAATTTATTGGGCCACGTATTAAATAGCAATGCCACATCATAGTCTTTCCATTATTTTAAATTGAAAAATAAATAAAAATTATTTTAATTTAAAATATATTAATTAAAATTAAAAAAATTACTTAAAAACTAAAAATATATATTAAAAACAAAAAAATAATATTAATTTATACTATGAAATAAAATTAAGAATTAAAACTAAATCCCTAATTTTTCTCTTCTTCTTCTTCTTCTTTCTTTCTTTCTTTCCTCTTCTTCATCTTCCCCTCGCCTCTATTAGGAACGAGTTTCCTAATACGCAGCAGAATGGTGGTGGGTTGGCCCAGTGTACAACAAAAAATTTGTAACATATTTAAACTACTTTTAAATATATAGATCCATTAATATACATTCATTAATCATAAGTACGAATAATGAACATACATCTTGGTGCCTATCAAGTGTCCTTGCTATCTTTTCATAAAATAAACGATCTTCCTATCCACGCTGCTCCCAGGTACTCACACCAAGATCTTCCACAACGTTCTCTACACCTCAAGAAGTGTGTGGGCACTTAGAGAATAAAGGATTGTAATGTCCTTGATAACCAAGACCATTACACTGTGTGTTTAAAATAGTGCAAGACTTGCTAATCAAGTCATTTAAATGAAAATGTGAATCTAAAGTCATAAACAGGTTAGGATTAAAAGATTTTTGTCATAAACAGGTCGTTCTCATTAAAATGAATGTTTAGTACATGAGATCCCATAACAGGGTTTGAATGACATATTTACAAAATTTCCAAACGTTATAAATAATCAAGACCACTCTAATGGCAAAATACACATTTTAGGTTTTTGTTCCTGTACAATCCATCGATCGTGGCGGCCGAGCAGCTGACAATGTACACCTTGCCCTGAGAGCTCTCCAACCCATGGTTGATCCATTTTACCCTTGCCTTTACCTGCACCACGTAGCACCCGTGAGCCGAGGCCTAGCAAGAAAATCATAACATCATAGCATAATCAATATCTATAACCAAATAATTCATAAAACATTAACCATATATTCAACAGTCCATAACATTCACATAATCAGTGATAACAATTGACAAATCAACAATCTATCATCCAGGTATTCAACATGCCATAATCATCAAATTAACAATAGTAAAAATATCATAAAATATTCAGGGTCAACGCCCTTACGGCGCACCCTCTGTTTAACCCACTATCTCCGGATCACTTAGGCCGAGCCCAGCGTTTAACCCACTGACTCTAGCTCGCTTAGGCCAAGCTCAGTGATTATTTAATTAACCTCGGCTACTAGTGGCCCAGCCGCGTCCTGTGCACAAATATCGATTTCGGCACTCTTAGGCTGTTTATTTCATGCTCACATGGCATAACACAATCATACAATATTGTATACAAATATAGGGAATCATAGTCCCAACACAGCCACACAAACGGGTGCAGTTTTCTTACCTTTGATTATGAGCGGAGAGGGTGAACTGGTTCCGAGCACGATCCTTAGCCTGGAGCCTTGACGATAAACCTAGTCACAAGGGCCATTGACATCTATCAACTTCCAATCAAAATAAAATACCTAGGAAACAGAAACTAGCCTCCGGGACCTCCATTTCTACCAAATCGGGTAGTAGAAGTTATCCCGGACACCTAGGTTCGAATCCCCAAACCTTACCAATTCTAGAAATAATTCTAAGGTAAAAAATCCTAGGCGGGTCGCGACTTGGTTCAGCAAGTCGCGACTTGTCCCAAGTCAGAGAGCATCCCAGGCCAGAAGGGCCACACGCACCGCGGCGGCCCGTGGCTAGGTCGCGACGCGCCCCCTTTGACCCAGAAAATTCTAGGTTTTCCTCCTCCTTCTTCCCAGCCAAGAACACCCAAGTGAACCCAGAATTTTACCTATCTATTCCCCCCCCCCCCCCCCCCCTCAATCTAACACTAAACCAACCATAATTACAAAACTAAATTACACATTTATTAATCATCAAAACCTTAGCTTTAATAGCAACATCACTGTCTCAATTCCACCAGAATCAAACACTCCAAAAGTCTAGACTAATTCTACTTAAGAACATAGGATTCAACCTAAACCAATTCAATAAAACACAAAGATTAATTACCAAGGTTCTTACCTCAAATTGTGGCCCTACTCCCCAACTGAATCCTAGCTCCAATTCAGCTTAATCCCTTGAATTCTCCTCTGTTTTCCAGCTCCAATTCCTAGCTAAGTTCCTCTCCAACTCCTTCAAAGATCACCAGCCCAAGTCTAGCTTATGCATCCCCTTTATTACTTAGCTTCAAGTTCTATCAAAGAAGAGTAAGAGAGAGAGAGAGAGATGAGTGAGAGTGAGCTGAGAAACCTTATTTCCTTGAGTTAATCCACCACCCTATGCTTTATTCTACTAATTTATGAATATATCATCTAAGCAAAAGACCATATTACCCCTCCAAAGTTTTCTAATCCTCAAATGGCCCCTAAGGGTAAAGGGGTCATTTTGCTCCCAATTCCCATTCATTCCTCAAGTGTTCCCAATATCCATTAATTAATCCTTTCATCCAATTAATCACCAGTTATTTACCCAAATTCCTAATAATCCCCAATATATTTTCTAAATTCCCGAAAATACCCCAGGCTCCCCCCGAGTCAGGTATAAATCCCTGCCGTGACTATTTCCCCCATCTGCTCGCCAGGACCGTCTCGAGTCATATGCTGCGAATATATCCACATAATAATGTGGTCTCAACAATTTATCACACATAATTATATTTATGCCCTCAACGGGCCAAAATTACAAGTATGCCCACATAAGCTAAACAGGGCCCACATGCACATTTAATACTCATAATCACGCATTTAATCATATCCATATAATTATGCGTGCCACATAATCATGAATTTTATTATAAATTCACATAAATACCAATTATGCCTTCCTGACACACTTATCAAGGCCCTTAAGCCTTAATAGCAATTTTTGGGTCGTTACAAGGATAGTATATTTCTAATTCAACTTGATGTACTCAACACATGAGATCAAGAGAATAGGCCTGAGATTGGTACTTTATCTTTTTGAGGGAGAGATAGAAAAGTATCGTTATTTTCTTAGAGCGAATAAATTATGTCTTCTTCAGTATATTTTTATTTTCTGATAAGTCTAACTTAAATAGAAAGTATTCAAATTTAAAAAATAAATTTGTAACCAATTTACAATTTATCTTTTAATTAGTTAATTATCTCATTAATGAAAATATCAAAAACTAACTTTTGAAATTTCCATTAATTAATTAAATAAATAAAAGTAAAAAATCTATCCCTGAAATATATATACATATATATATATGGCTGACGCTACACACAGTCCAGGGACTGTGCGTGTCGTGTAGCTCCCTATAAATTAGAGATATTTGATTTTTCCAATTTTATTCAATTATTTATGCAAACTACCTTATCAGATAAAATCCAACAACCTGATAATTAATTCAAATTTGAATTTATTATATTTTTAACTAATTATCAAATATAATTAATTATTTGAATAAATATCAATCTTTTAAATTCAAATCCAATTTGAACTTATCAGATTATTATCTCCCACCCAAATAAAGATATTTAATTAATTCTACCAATTAATTAAAACCAATTTTAATTAATACTAATTTCAAAAATGAAATATTAATTTTATTATAATTTTGAAAATTATAATTAATTATTTAATATAATTTCAAAAATTACATAATAATTAAATATTAATTAATTTGTTAATTACAACTAATTTGTAATTAATTAATTAATTAATCACTATTATCACATAATTGCATATTTGGCCCGAAGAACAAATTTCTTCTTAAATATGTCTTTTTACCATGTTACCCTTTATATCAACTCTTGCCTTGAATAGTGTTGATAGAGCCGCTTAGGGGACCTATAATTCCAAGTTCCAATAAATTTGAGATTATTAATTAAACTCTTTAATTAAATAATCTTAATTTATTAATCTCATGATTACTCCACTATAAATATGAGACTGCACTCTTGTAATTATAGACATTTCATTTACTGAGTACTTTATAACAATAAAGCGTCCATTGATATAATCATTACATACATATTAACCCTCTAATAATTGTTCATAATTAATCGAGAATAAAATTACCGTTTTACCCTTTTAATTATGTCTTGTTTCCTTAAGTACCATTGACTTTACTAGTAAAGGTTAATTCATAACTAAATTATGAACTTGAGCTCAATAACCCTTTTCAGTCCCAAAAGTCAACCCTTAAGAAAACCATTATTCAATCTCTTACGAGAAGGTATAGATTCCATATCTGTATACTATGTCTGCAGCCATTTACATTAATGAGTTCCCAAAACAAAAGTTTCTAGCCTGATCATTCTGACAGACCCTAACGAGTGAATCAAAGAACTCATATAGCATAAACAGGAGTTCATAGTAACTTCAGGATTAAGATCTATTTGTATATGATCATCAGTTGATATTTAATTAATACTTCGAAAAAATATTTAACTAAGTATTAATCAACATATTTTGTCCAAATTCTATATATTCTCTAATATATAAAGTGCTTTCACTAAAGTGTCCCACTACACTAGTAATCCGGATCTAGATCACATGTATTCATAATACTAGTGGACCATACTTACAGTAATTAATCTAAAGATTCCATAACTTTATTTTACTGCGAACTATTCAAGTTCATTTATCTCAAACACAATCCTCCCGTACCAATATGTGGTTGAGATCACATATATGAACTTATGAATTTTTCTGATATTTACTTAATATTATCACAGAATAATATACTCCATAAAATATATGCATAAAAAATTCAATTTATTTATTTATTTCTTAAAACAATGTCTACTACATATGCTTTGAGGGAACAATTCCCTACAACCTCCACCTTTGGCTCGCTGTTTCCAAGGCTAGCGCGAAACCCTCTTCTTCGTCTTCCTCTTCTTTCCTTCCCCTCTTCTTCTTCCTCTTCTTTCTTTCTCTCAAGCTGACCATCTCTAACCATCTTCCTTTCTTCGGTGTTTCCAAGCCTAGCGCCAACGCACTGCCATCCCATGCGTCCTCCCGAGAGGTCCCAAGCGAACCACACCAGGCGCACGACCCCAGCCACGAGAGCTCCGCCGAAAACCCTTGCCTCCACCACCCATCTCAGGCAGACCATCTGTGCCCAACTCCCATGTGTGACCATTCGACCATCTCGGACTCATTTTAGGCACAAGAAGAGTCCCAAATTGCATAGCCCTCTGAGTCAGTCCGAGCTCTTCTTTGCACTCTCAAGCATATATGATTTTTGCAGGTATTTGCTTGAACTTAGTTTGAAATTTTTGAGTTTGGTATTTGCTGAATTGGGTTTAAAAATTGACAGTGATGGGATTTGAGATATGGGTTTGACAGAGGAAGAAGAAGAAGAACTGATAGAGGAAGAAGATGAAGAACAAGGGAAGAGGAAAGAAGAGAAGAAAATTAGTGTTTAAATTGGTGAATAATATATATTTTTTAATTTTTTTTGCCAGAAACTTTTTTGTTTGTTTTTTAAATTAAATAAGTTTTATTTTTTATTTTTTAATTAATTTAAATATTTTTATTTAAAAAAATTAATGTTTATGACGTGACATTAACTTAGATGGCCACATAGCTCCACGTTGGCTGATAACGAAGACAAACTGTTATCCAAAAAACTGGCATAGATGACGTGGCAAGTGATTCCTGGACACGTGGCTGACACTTGGAGGAACTCTGCTAGGATATCGACCGAAGGCACATTATGAGCAGTAGGCGGCCTAGTCTTACCTGCGACAAGTCTGGTCGATGGTTCCGCATGCAACATGATGTTTCCATAAAGATCTTTGTAAATCCCAAAATTGACTCCCACAATCTCCTGAATATCCGATTATTTAGGAGAGAATATCTGTAACAAATTCATGTAATCCCCCTTGAGCCTATAAATAGAGAAAGATAGCTCAAGGAAGGGACTTTTTGCTTTCGAATCATTTGAGACTAGAGTAATCATATTTGAGATATTGTATTGTTCTTCGGAGGTTAGTGAAACTCATTGAACCCTAGTTCTTTGATCACTCCTTTGATCCTCACATCAATAACAATCTAAGTGGACGTAGGTTATTACCAGACTCTGGGGCCGAACCACTATAAAATATCATGTTCTTATTATTTTCGCTATCACGTTCTTTTCAACGCATTCATCCACGTCAAGCGTATTTTGACTCCGTGTCAGTTGACCAAAATCAGGGTCAACACAAACGAACAGGACTGTAGATTTGCTAACGGAACAGGGGATTGAGAGGTTTCACCAGAGAAAAAAAAATGGGGGTTAACTATAACAAAAGTAAAGATAAGGGGATTTTGTTGTTATTAATGATCAATTGACAAAACATGCATGCTTAACTAAGTAATTAAAAGACGATACGATGATGAAGGCCTTTGCTTGACATTTATTCAACACACTAGAGATATATAGTAAATTAACTAAGAAGAAACCCAAGCCCAAATCGATAATAATTAGACCTTGGTCTTGGTGGCAACGCTGTGCAAGACCACCGTCTCCACTGTCACATATGGCACGTACCCAAAGACAACGCCCCACTCCAGTCCTTCTCCGGTTGTAGACTTCCCTTCCTCCAATGACTTCTTCCTCATCTCGTCTGCTACGAAGAAAACGCATGCACATGACATACTATCGAACTCACTCAGCACGTGACGAGAGGCCCTCAACTTCTCCTTCTTCAATTGGAGCTTGGCTTCCACCTCGCTCAGAATGGTGCGCCCACCTAGGTGTGCAATCCTAAATATGCAGTCCCATTCACTAATCACAATTGGAGTGAAAGCATCAATTAAGCATTTATCAATGTTATTGGAGATTAACTCTGGCACATCTTTGAGCAAACCAACTACCAACCTTGACTTCCCTTAATTTCCCCCTCCATCGATTTCTTCGAGTTCGGCAACATTCTTTGCACTACAGACTCCAACTCAAAGATCGGTTGCTCCCCTGCCAAATCATCGGGCTTAGCCCCCACGATGACCGAAGAAGCCCCGTCTCCAAATAGAGCCTGTTCTACCAAGTGGGATTCCAAGGGCTTGCGGAAGAAGGAAGCTGTGATCTCGAACACAGCAAGAACACAAGCTTCCTTATTGCTCTCTACAATGTCCTTCGCCAGGCGAAGGACCGTACCAGCATCGTAACAGTCTAAATGGTACAACATCACACGCTTCACGAACGAATGAAGGCCAAGAATTTTGGCGCATTGGTAATCAACGTCGGGTATGTAGATACTAGAACCAGTACAGAAGATGAAATGAGTGATCTTAGATGGCCTTAACGACAACCTCTTTCCCAAGCTTGGGAACCTCAACCAACAACATGCCTTGTCGCGCATTCAGGCTTGGAGCCATGTACTCGCACATATTTGGGTTCTGCTTTAGGATCTCTTCCGTCAAGTACATGTAACGTTTCATTATCATGGTTTTATCACCTGCAATCAAGCATGTGCACACTCACATATAAATATATTAGCTACAAGTAATGTATAATACACGTTTGCTTGGTTTTATTTATACAATTTATTAATATTTTATTAAATTTGTATCATTGTGATATAAATTTCGAATAAATAAACAATATTATATATAAAAGAATGACATAAACATATCAAATGAAAAATTAAACCAAAACATTTTTTAGGATTTTTTTAAATATATATAATATGAGGGAGCGAATACAACACATCCACTTTTTTTACAACATAGGTGTATCATTTTTTTATTTTCGGCACCTGAATAGATGTAATCTCCAAAAAAATTATATGACGGTGTATATTGTAGCTATCTAGAACATCCTACAAATTTTCAAGAATTTTTGAACAAATTATGGTACCGAAAACAAGGTTTAAATAGCTTGTTGTACGCATGCTTATTTTATTGTATACACGTGTAAAAATTAACTATTTGAACCTTGTTTTCGGCACCGTAAATTATTCAGAATTTCTTAAAAATCAGCAGGGTGTCTTAAATGATTATAATGTACACTGTCATATAAAAAATTGGAAAAAAAATTATCGATGTGTAGAAAACACAAACTGAATGCACCGTCGTTGTCAAAAAAGTGAATGCACTATAGTCATTCCCTATAATATCATAACGTTTTTAAATATAAATGATATATTTTTTATAATTAAATATATATTAATATAAGTATTAAATATCTAGTATTGTATGAAATATTATTATAATAATATTTTATATTATTTGAATTCATATTAATATAATTAGTAAAAAAATTAGGATTCTATATTATTATCATAATAATATTTTATAACATTTAAATTTACATCAATATAATTATTAAATATCTAGTCTTGTATTATATATTATTATAATAATGATATTTTATAACATTTTGAATTTGAATTTGAATTTATATAAATATAATTATTATATATGTAGTCTTATACCATTAATGTGTTCCTGCTATAAGTTAGTTAGACAAATTAACGAATTAATAAACCCAACAATTTCTCACACGGATCTGCACGACTTACACACTCCAAATTGCGTGACTTACGATCATAAATGATATATTGCTAGATCAATTAACTCGAAGGTTAATCTAAAAACTTATAACAGTAGTTTCCTTCAGATATAATCCATATTGCATACTATCTCTACTTCAAAAGTCTCTGAAGGAAGGATTTAGAAGAACACTTTTGACAATAAACACTCTAATATTTTATTCCTTCGTAATTTTCTGACTTACACAAAGAGAGATGATGGCCTTATATAGCCATAAACTCAATCATACAGACTTAACCCACCCTAGTCAAAACCAACCATGGTTGGGACAGGATAAGAGATAAGATTCCCCGACAAAAGCATAAAGTAAAACCTATAGATAAGGGATAAGATTCCCTGACAAAAGCATAATGGCTAAACGACAAAAGTATAAAGTAAAACATAAAGATAAGGGATAAGATTCCCTGACCAAAGACTAAAAGACATAATATTAATATAAGTATTAAATATCTAGTATTGTATTAAATATTATTATAATAATATTTTATATTATTTGAATTCATATTAATATAATTAGTAAAAAAATTAGGATTCTATATTATTATCATAATAATATTTTATAACATTTAAATTTACATCAATATAATTATTAAATATCTAGTCTTGTATTATATATTATTATAATAATGATATTTTATAACATTTTGAATTTGAATTTGAATTTATATAAATATAATTATTATATATGTAGTCTTATACCATTAATGTGTTCCTGCTATAAGTTAGTTAGACAAATTAACGAATTAATAAACCCAACAATTTCTCACACGGATCTGCACGACTTACACACTCCAAATTGCGTGACTTACGATCATAAATGATATATTGCTAGATCAATTAACTCGAAGGTTAATCTAAAAACTTATAACAGTAGTTTCCTTCAGATATAATCCATATTGCATACTATCTCTACTTCAAAAGTCTCTGAAGGAAGGATTTAGAAGAACACTTTTGACAATAAACACTCTAATATTTTATTCCTTCGTAATTTTCTGACTTACACAAAGAGAGATGATGGCCTTATATAGCCATAAACTCAATCATACAAACTTAACCCACCCTAGTCAAAACCAACCATGGTTGGGACAGGATAAGAGATAAGATTCCCCGACAAAAGCATAAAGTAAAACCTATAGATAAGGGATAAGATTCCCTGACAAAAGCATAATGGCTAAACGACAAAAGTATAAAGTAAAACATAAAGATAAGGGATAAGATTCCCTGACCAAAGACTAAAAGAAATAATATTAATATAAGTATTAAATATCTAGTATTGTATTAAATATTATTATAATAATATTTTATATTATTTGAATTCATATTAATATAATTAGTAAAAAAATTAGGATTCTATATTATTATCATAATAATATTTTATAACATTTAAATTTACATCAATATAATTATTAAATATCTAGTCTTGTATTATATATTATTATAATAATGATATTTTATAACATTTTGAATTTGAATTTGAATTTATATAAATATAATTATTATATATGTAGTCTTATACCATTAATGTGTTCCTGCTATAAGTTAGTTAGACAAATTAACGAATTAATAAACCCAACAATTTCTCACACGGATCTGCACGACTTACACACTCCAAATTGCGTGACTTACGATCATAAATGATATATTGCTAGATCAATTAACTCGAAGGTTAATCTAAAAACTTATAACAGTAGTTTCCTTCAGATATAATCCATATTGCATACTATCTCTACTTCAAAAGTCTCTGAAGGAAGGATTTAGAAGAACACTTTTGACAATAAACACTCTAATATTTTATTCCTTCGTAATTTTCTGACTTACACAAAGAGAGATGATGGTCTTATATAGCCATAAACTCAATCATACAAACTTAACCCACCCTAGTCAAAACCAACCATGGTTGGGACAGGATAAGGGATAAGATTCCCCGACAAAAGCATAAAGTAAAACCTATAGATAAGGGATAAGATTCCCTGACAAAAGCATAATGGCTAAACGACAAAAGTATAAAGTAAAACATAAAGATAAGGGATAAGATTCCCTGACCAAAGACTAAAAGACATAATATTTATTCAAAGATTGTCTCATGGCTGGCCTCATAGTCAGAGTCATATGTTGGGTCTTCATGAAGTGGGTTCCATCCTGTCGGTTCTTCTTCATCTTGATCACTGCCAGCTGGAGGCAGGCGTCGTAGTCTGTATACCCCATGTTCCATTATTTTCCTGTGTACTGGAAGAGATAAGGATCTTGCATATCTGCAGTGTCAGCATATGGGTCTTGTGAATCTTCAAAGTAATTATTTTTTCTCAAAATTACCCCTTCAATGTCGGTCAATTTGTACAGTGACATATATTTTTGCTGCAATGTTTCTTCGAGTTTGGTGGCCTGATTTGTTTCATTTTTTGAAATATGGAAGGCTTCAAGGGCCCTTGTTATTTTGCGAGTACAGTCGGAAGGGAACATCTCCCAAGGGGCATCTTCTTCTGGCTTGGGCCATAATTCACGAGGTATAATCTGATTTTTCTCAAACAGACTTTTTTAGATGTCCATGTATTCTTGGCCCCCAAGACCACATAATGGTTGTTCTTTTGACTCGTAGACTTCGAATGCTGGATTGATAACTATATTATGTTCTTCATCAAGCTTAGCATTAAGACTAAGAAAGAGAACAGTATAACAGTTCATTAGGCTGGAAACATTTGGGCCTCGTGGGTAGATAAAAGTGGGTCTGTTATTTTGGACCTTTTTCCATTCAGCCGATAGGACCTTTTTCCATTTTTCCAATGGGGTGAACCAGGACAGAATGTCCATTTGGACTTGGTAAGCTGATTTGAACCTTTCTTGATCCAAGAATGATTTTATGGATGTGTGCAAGGCCATAGTTTGTACCTCAACAGCTATGGTAAAAACACTGGCCAAATACCAGAAAAGGTGAGCTACTGGTTTTGGTGTGAAGATAGCATCTCGAAGAGGTAGGATTTGGGCAAATGGATACTTTGGATGGATTCCAAAGTCATTTTGTATAGAAGGTCCAAGTCTGGAAATCATAAAATTCTGAAGAAAGATTGCTCTGTGAGTTGCTCTTTCTCTGGATGATTTGATGGATGTTTTCGAAAGGATATATTTTGCATCCTAGGGAAAAGACTGGTTGTGTGTGACAAAAGAGGAAGAAGCCATCATAAATATAAACGGGATGGTGTGTGATGGTTTTTGGACAACAATGGGAATGGTTCTTAGTGAGTATCTTGAGGCTAGATTTATAGTAGGGGTGATTTGGATAAGAAATTAGCCACAGTATTGTCTTTGCCTTGAATGTGTTTAATGTGAAAAGAGTAATTGTCAAAACAGACTGCCAATCTCAAAAGTTGGGCATTTTTCGTTTTGCTCTTTTTTAGACCAATCATTCCTTTTGACGCGGCAAAGTCCATCTCTACCAAAAAATGATGACCTATCAGATGGAATTCAAATTTTGTAATACCCATATTTATCGCCAATAATTCTATAAGGGTAGAATGATAATGGAGCTGAGAGTCTTTGAAGTGGCCACTCTTGTATCCACATATTTTTCTTTTCCCTGTCTTGTCTTGTTCAAGTAGGACAGCTCCCCAATACCGATCACTAGCGTTTGTTTGCAAGATTCTTTTTACATCATAAGGAATCTGCAAAGGTGGTAGTGTCTGCATTATCTCCTTTTGTTTTTTGACTACTATAGCTTGCTCTTGTGAACATGGTGGAGTTTTCTTTTTAAGCATGTCACTGAGTGGTCTTGTCATTTCCGAAAGTCGCGGGACAAAATCTCGTAAATAGTTTACAATTCCTAGGAACTATTGGATTTGGACCTTTGTAAAGTCCTTTTCGAGAAACTTTAACAACTCTTGGGCTATGTGCGGTTGGGCTTCATATTGGCCTTTAATAAGCTTCATCCCCAGAAAGTCAATTTGGGCTTGTCAAATGATCATCTTCTTTTCGGATAACATGACCCCATGGGCTTCTGTGAGAGAGATGAACTGGACCAGAAGATTGTGATGGGCTTGTTCATCTTGTGAGAAGAGCAATATATCATTAATGTAGATTAGGGCCTTATCTATAATGGGGCCATAGATTTTAGTCATGGCCTTTTGGAACAGTGATGGGGCTGTTTTGAGACCAAAGGGAAGGATAGTCCATTGATAGTGGTGTTTGGAATGCAGAAGGCCGTTTCGGGCCTATCTTCTTCTTTGATACCCAATTGCCAAAATCCCGCCTATAGATCAAATTTTGAAAATATTTGAGCCTTTGATAGACTTGCAAATAGGGAATTCTTGTTTTGTAGGGGGAATTTATCATCTGCCAAAAATTCATTCAAGGTCTTGTAATTGATGACCATCCTTTGTTTTCCCCGAGCTTGCTTCGATCTCTTATTGATGTAGAAAGCATGGCATGCCCATGAAGAGGTGGTTGGTTCGATTAATCCTTGTTGTTGTATTTCTTTGCATTCCTCAGTTGCCATTTTCTGATGCTCTGGGTTCATGCCTGGGTGACTTGCCTTGGTAGAGTTAACATCTTCATTGAGCTTGAATGGTAAACTGATGAAGAACTGATGATTTTTCCATAAAGGGCGTTCACATTTTTGGAGGAATTCGGCATGACTTGTGGCACAGGAATTTTCTATGAGCCTTTGTCTGACCTTGGAGAATGGATCAGGAGGCATGAGAAAATAGTTTGGTATGGATTCCCATGGAGCAAAATGTTGTTTGTAGCCGAGGCCATCAGGAAGGATTCGTAAACCCTTTTTCTTTGTGTAGACATAAAAACCAATAATTAGATCTTTCCCTGGTAATTTTGAACCAATTACTCTATGAATGATAGAGCATCCTGGGAAGAACTGTAATTAAATTGGTTTACTGATGAGCTCTGTACAGAAGATGCTTCCATTTGTAGCGTGGAAGAATTGTTTTTCTTTCCTCCAATATTCTGGAGGGAGAACATCAGGGTTCATCATGGTGTATGATGCTCCCATATCGAAGAAGGCTGCTACTTTGACTGGCCGAGAATACTTTGAAGAGAGGATCTGCATGGTGATGATTGGTGATGGTTGTATTGTATTGATAGCCACCATGTGGTAGAACTCATCTGAAGCCTTTTGTTGTTCGAATGCACATAGGGATTATGGATTTATTTTGTCATCAGTAGAGAAGATGGATTCTAGATCATTCTCTTCGAGAGATATGCCCGTTGTTTGTTGAATGTGGGAGATCAGTTTGGCAGTTTTCCCTTTGGGGCATTGCTTGGCATAATGTTCTTTGTCGCCACAGATGAAACATCTGTCAGACTTCTTCATGAAAGAGCGCTTCCTCCTTAGAAACTTGAATGAGCGACGTCCTTTTTCTTTTGAGGATTTAAAGGTCTTAAAGCTTTTAAACCTTTTGTTGTGTTTCCTTTTTTCTGGAAGACAAGAACATGCTGATTCTGATGGACATTTGATTCGTAGGTCCTTTTGGCTGCAAACCTTTCCGAGCTTCTTGGATTGTTCCATGAATTCTTGGATGCATTTGTGTTGAGAGCACATCTTTTCCAATGCCTTTAGAACTAGCTGATAGATTTCTCCAATCGTCGCATCAGCTAGGGTTCTTCCTCTTCCCGAGAGAAGTCTGAAGGTTTCTTCTCCTAGTGGTTCTGGTATGGAAGAGAGGAAAGCCTGTTTTAGATTTGGATTATCAATTCCACCTATTTGGTAGAATCGTTGAGTCATCTTTTTGTAATGCTTCTCCAAATCTCTCTTATCCATTCAACAACATTTTAGTTTAAAGAATTCTGCGTGTAGTCTTTCAGTGACTTGAGCGTCCTGTCTGCAGAACTCAATATCCAGATAGGTCAGGGCATTGGTGACAGATGGAAGTTGTAAAAATGTCATTTTCCTGTAATCGCCTAGACTTGTCCACCAGTGTTGTAGGGTGCCTGTAAAATGGGAAACAAAGCTGAGGAGAATCGTTCCTATCTATGCTTCTGGTCTTTGTGATTCTAGTCTGAGCCAAGCTTGAAACTCTTGGAACCTTTCACACCATTTTGATGGAGGGAGGTATTCTAAAGTAAAAGTTTGAAAATTTTAACCTTTACTCTTTCATTTTTGGGGAACATGTGGTGTTGTTGATTCATTTCCACTTTCGTCTTCACTTGTGATAATTGGTTCGGTCTGTGAGTTTGATTCAGAAGGTTGAACCATCAGATGTGGAAATGCTCCATCGTCATCGCTAGATAAGATTTTACTGGATAGGCTCTCGGGATCACTAGGTATAGTATCATCAGAAGTCGAGCTCATTTCTTCAGACCAGTCATCTGAAGAATTGTCTGAACTAGCCGAAGAGCTTTGATCGTCTGAGTTCCTTTCTTTTTCTGCAATATGGAGAGTGCTTGTATGTCAAATCATTTGTGACAAAGGATTTGTGGCTGGATGAACCATAAGTTGCTTAAGTTTGTCTGTCGATTGGCTTGGTGATTCTTTCTTCTTCCCCTTTTTTTTTCTTCTGTTGTTGGTTTTCATCAAGCATGCATCTTAATCTTACAACAAAGTCCTCTTGCACAGATCCAGTAATAGGAAAAGGCTCGGAGGTTTTTGGTATTGTGCCAAGGGACCGACGTTGTAGTTATCCCGAATGAAGACAAGGTTCCCAAATAGCTAGTTGAAGGAGCCTTGTCGGTTCTTGTTGGCAGAAACGGTTCTTGAGGGATTCATATTGAGTTTTAAGGCTCTTCATCTCGGCTTCTTTTGCCAGGAATACTGGCATCGGGACTGAGTTTGCTTTAATGATGGCTAGAAGCTCTTCATGAGTCTGTTGGATCTTTGCAGTGAGTTTATCGATGAAAGTAGTCTGAGATTGTTTTATTGCTGTCTCTATTATGATATTTTGTAACTCGACTTGCTGTAAGACCTTGTTTTGGGCAATCATATTTTCTGATTGCCAATTGAGAACTTCTTCGGGCGGAGATACTTTTTTGAGAGACCCGTCCGCGTTCCTGGTTGTGGGGTTTTGAACCTTTGGTTGGTGAGAGACCGTACCTTGGTCATCTTGTTTATAAAATTTCTTGAGAGTAGGAAAATCTGACTCATAATCAGTAGTAGTCATCATACATAATTGTGGAATCTGTTGGAACTGATTTTGAGCAGGAAAAGCTTCTCCATGATGTTGCATCCATTTTGCTGCTTTTTTGTAGCATGGCAAAATGTTCTGTTGAAGAGCCGAAAGTGGAGGCTCTTGGGAGCTTTTTGGAGGAAGCTCAATGTCCCATCCAGTTGGTTCTGGAGGAGAGTCAGGTAAGTCTTTGGGAGCAGAATATTTGACTATATAGTCAAACTTTCCAGAGGGTTGGCTTAACACTCCTATTCCTTTTCCCCTTGATCTAGTCGTTGCTTAAGTCGTTTTCCTGAGCTAGGATGTCTCTTTGGCTTTGGGAGGTCTTCTTCTATTTTTTGGCAGCTTTTGCAGTTGCAAACATCCCAATACTTATGTCCATCCTAAGATTTGAAAGCATAAATAGGGCTGCCTTGAGAATCAAAGGATTGGATTTCCACATTAGCTGGTGTGGCAGAAGTCATCATATACTGGGTGGTAAAGCAACTGGGAGTCTTTGTTTGAGTTCTGTCAAAGATTATTCGACAGAGCCATCTTCTTTCTTGTGGTAAGATGGTTCAGTAAGAGTCTAGACATCTTTTTGAGGTTGATGGAGCATCTCATAGTTTGTTATCCATGAACTCGGCAAAATCTTCATAAGATCATCTGTAGAGATTTTCCTTGGAATATGAGTGCATATTGGAACTTGGGTAGAATCTACCGAGACCAGTAATGCTTCTTCAACTGTTGGCAAAGAAAGATCCAGAGTGTGATCTTGGAGTCTGTATGCCATCTGATAGTGAAGAGTAGCTTTGATGGAAGTAAGATCTTGACCAATTCCAGAGAGTTGGACCTCTACTTTGAAAACATCAGTCAATCGGTTGTCTTTGAGAGACATATTAAAGTTTGGAAACAGTGTAGTTATTACTGCTCCTGTGTTTAATGTAGTTTCTATGGTTGCAATGCTTGCATGTTGGTATTTCCTCATTCAGGTGTCGAGCAGACCCATTTGGCAGCCGATTGGAAGACCCTTTCGACCATGAAGGGAAATAGCTAAGCGAATGGCACCAAAATGAATATGGGTGAATCCTTGTGCAATCCACTCGAGAATAAATTCATGAGGGATTTGTAAAGTAAAGAATTGGACCTCAGGAGTAGGTCTCAATTGACACTCGCTGAATTTAGAAGCTTGGATATATTCTTTTGGGGATTTGTAGGATGGTTTGATGAACGCTGTAATGGCCGGGTAAAAGGAGTAATGGATTTTGGGAAGATTCGATATGGGTTAATCAAAGGAAGGTTGTTATTGGTAATCTTATTTTCTTCAGGAACATATGATAGTTCATAAAGAAAGTCAAGTTTGTTGGCTGTGGACTTACAGAAAGATGGAGAAGGAGTAAGTGACAATGGTGATATTATAAGAGTACTATAGTTTGTAGAAATTGCAGATGAGGTTTCGTTTGCCATGATCTGAAATAGAGATTCGTCGGTAGGATAGGATAAAGTATGGCTCTAAAATAGATGAGGTTTCATTTGCCATTATAATAAAGGAAAATACCAATTTGGCCCCTATGTTTTTCCCGAATACGCAATCGGCCCCTGTGTTTTGTTAAATGACAATTTGAACCATGTGTTTTACAAAATAGATCAAAATAGTACCCTAGACCCGATTTTGGTCAAAATATTTTGCAATAATTAGATCAATTCTCAGGTCATTAGTGATGCGTTGAGTTCAGAGAAGTGGAAAAAGTAGTTGAGGAGCCGAGAATGAAATATTATATTTGAAATTTTTTTGACCAAAATTGGGTATAAGGTACTAGTTTGATCCATTTTCTAAAACACACGATCCAAATTATCATTTAACAAAACACATGGGCCAATCGCGTATTTGGGAAAAACACAGAGGTCAAACTAGTATTTTTTCTTATAATAATGATATTTATAATATTTGAATTTATATTAATATAATTAATAAATATTTATTTTTAGTTAGTTTTAAATGTATATTTCGTTTAATATTAAGAATATTTCGTTAAAGTTAACAAACAAACCATTAAAATCAATAATTTTCGTTATCTACACACATTTTATGTAAAAGAGATATGAGTAAATTGTGGTTAAAATACCCAATCTTTTTATTTTTGGTAAATATACTCAATATCTTTACACTGTTGCACTTTTATAACCAATTTTTTGCGGTAAATATACTCAATATTTTTAAAATATTACACGTTTATACCTATTTTTCTTATTATTTTGAGAATTAATAAGAAAGTGAAGGAAAAATATAGGTTTTAATTTTTTTTTTAATTTTAAATTATGTTCTCTTCCTTATTCTTTCTCAAAGCAGCTATTTTAAATTAAAAATTAATAATTTTTTTATTAAAATTAATTAAAAATTAAATTTTCCTATCAATTTAAAATATAAGTTTTTTTTTTAAAAAAAAAAAGTGAAGGAAAAATATAAGTTTTACGTAATATTCAGACACGTGTTTTATTTTAATTTAATTGTTGTTGTTATTTATTTTAATTATTGATTTAATGCTTTGAATTAATTGTATGTGATAAGATGTGTCCACATGAGTGTGTGACTAGCCTACTTGGGTGTGTGGTGTGTGAAAAAGATTAAGAGGTGATCACATTGATTTTTGGATAATGAATGAGAAGCAAGAGTGACAATCTTGGTGATTCAATGTCAATGGAGGAATTAATGTGATATGATGTGATTGGGAATTCGCTAGTTGGCTTAGAGCTTGATTTGGTAACTCAAGGTGTCTTTATTAAGCTATTTTTTCAAAAGTTGATTAAGAGATTATTACTCATTTAAGTGTGATTGATATCAAGGCAATAAAGGATGATCAAAGGGTGATTTTTCTTTCTATTTATAGTGATTTAGAAATTAAGATGACGAAGGAAAGGATTTCGAGAATTATGGTGATTGGAAGTGGAATCATGAACTTGGTGCAACAAGTAGGCTAGGTTCGTAATCTTTAAGATAGTAATTAAGAATGGAATTAAGTGTGAATGGTAATTAGAAATTAAGATAAATTAACATTTATTGGGTGAATCATGATAACAAGATGACTAAGAGGTGACTAGTTAATGAGTTGTGCAATTATCTAGTAATTGCCTATGATTTTTGAAAATTGGTGTGAAACTATCCATTAGGGATATTAATGACTTATTCATGGAAATTAGATAATGTAGATTTGATCTAGTGAGTTGATGACTGAGAGAATTGGGGAACAAGGATATGTAAATTTCGAAATTCAAGGGAAGTTAAAGCCTTTCACACTTAAGTGACTTGGTTGGATTATATATTGGGAAATTAGGAATCAATTAGGTTATTTGATCGAAGACTTTAATAAATAAACATTTATTGGGAAAATTTTGATGAGAGTGTAAATTGGAGGCCTAGGAGCCTATAAATAGAGAGGTGAAGCTCTCATTTTCGCAAAACACAAGAGAGAAAGAAAGAGAGGTGGGTGTGAGGAGAAGAGAGAAAGAGAGAGGTGATTATGAGAGAAAGAAAGAGAAAAGAGAGTGGGAGCTGAGAGTTTGAGCTCAAAGATCTAGAGCTCAAGTTTGGATGCAAGGTTTAAGGTAAAAGAATAATTTTATCGTTTAGTCTTCAAGTTTATTCTCTTCTTGTTCTTTTGATGGTTATTGGAGAGACATGGTTCTTATGGCTAGGGTTCGAAATTTCTAAGGTGGTGGTGCTTTATAGTGGTTCAGCCGTCACATCAACTTAAGGTATTTTTGGTTATTTTTTAAGGTTGTTTAGTGTTGGTATTATGAAATAAGGCTACGTGTTGCATGACTCATGCAAAGAGGTTTTTGGGCGTGTAACTTAGCTATTTGAGCATGATATTATCTAAATAAGGTTATTGTTATTTTATGGATATGCTTTGATCATTAAACGAGATCACTTTCTTCTTTTTCAAAGACTCCACACACGTGCTAAGGTAAGGATGTTAAACATGTTTTCTTGATTGCTAATGTTTATGGAATCCATGTTGTATGCTAAATGTTTCAGAGCATGCACTTGGGAAGGTAAAAGGTGGACAGAAGTTGCCACAGTTTTGACCATAGTGGTCGCAGAGAGGACCCCAGTGCTTCCTCATAGTATCTCTCCCATTTACATGAATAGTGTGCGCATAGATTTTAAGTATCATGATTCTATGTTATGATATGAGTATATGGTTTGTTTGTAAGGTTTTCATATATGATGATTGCTTGGTTTGATTCTCCTTACTGGGCTCTAGCTCATCCCCCTTGCCTTCCCCCTACAGAAAATTAACGAATGTCTTATATGTTATGTGGCGAGTTGAGATCGATCCAGAACATGAGTGTGTATCCTGTAGAGATCCAGATGGACGAACAAAGATAGAGAACCCCATAGAGTTATAATCTATTTTTATCATGATTGTAATTTTGTAATGAAAAACGAGTGGAAGTTATTTTCTTTAAAGTTCACGAACTACATTTTTGTTTTAAACTCGAATCTGACCTTGTGCATGTTTTGAATAAAAGAACCACTAGATATTTTTCTCATATTATTGTAAATTTGTCAGCTTTATTTAAATATTGTTCATATTTAAAAGTTAGTCAATATAGGGCGTTACATTTGAATTATTTTGATTCATTTTAAAATCTTAAATGCTTTTTTTATTATTTTGAGAAAGAATAAGGAAGTGAAAATAATTTAAAATTTAAAAAATAATTAAAAGCCTATATTTTTCTTTCACATTCCTATCATTTATCAAAATAATAAGGGGAATTAGTAGTAAAAATATCCAATGATTTGAAAAACTTGTGAATTAGTACCCAATATTTTTTTTTGCGGCAAAAGTATTCAATGTCCACTTTTGTTGGAATCTGTCGGTACCCTCCCTAACAGTTCTGTTAAATGCTGACTAAGTGTACATGTGGCACATTATGATTGGTCTATTTATAATTTGTTTAAAAAAATAAATTTAAATTGATTTTAAAATAATTTTTTTAATTAAAATACATTGAAAATTTAAAAAATAACAAAAAAAATAATTAAATCTATTAAAAAGTTAAAAAATATATTTTAATTAATAAAAAATATAAATTAATATAAAAAAATTGAAATCAATAAAAATGATTAAAGCTAAACATAAATTTCAAAATAAATAAAAAAACTAAACCAAAATATAACTAAATTTACATAAAAAAAATTAAAACTATAACCCTAAATTCCCTTGTCTTCTTCCTTTCTCTCTCTTTCTTTTCTCTCTCTTCTCGTCTTCTTCATCTGTCTCTTTCTTCTCTTTGTCTTCTCGTCTTCTTCCTCTGTCTCTTTCTTCTCTCTCCCTCTCTCTCTATCTTCTCATCTTCTTCCTCTCTTTCTTCTCTTTGTCTTCTCGTCTTCCTCCTCTTTCTCTCTACAAACGCCCTATCTTGTCTAACTTTGCATAAATACTATTTTTATGTTTACTTAGAAAAAAAAATGTCAATAATAGTCTAAAAGTTTAGTGGGGCCTTATTAAAACAATGCAATATGGACCCATTAGTTTAAAACAAAATAAAATGTCTATATGAAGTTCCTAAGAAAATAAATATAATCCCACTTAATTTTTTAATGGCGTTTCTTGATTATCCCAGTCCACAAGCTACCTACAACATACATACTCATGACTATGGAAACTCCCAGCACACCATGCGTGCCAAATAGGACTTAACATCTAACTAAAAGAGGGAAAGTAAGGGGGTGAGCTAAAAGCCTAGTAAGGAAGTACAAACAAGAAAAGAAAACACAACATAAAAGCATAAGGGAAATATCTCATAAATTCTTAACATATTTTCCTCATAACAATCATTATCAAGAAAAGTCATATGAAAACATAACCATAATAACATAAGTCATAATCATAATCATAATTATAAACACAAGATTATATAAAACATAAGCATTGTCACATTGTTGGGAATTGTGCCCTTAAAACAATTGTAGTTGACAATAGTTTTAATGAAATAAATGAATGAATTGAATTATTGTATATATGTAGCTTATGTGCTACATTATTGTTAATAATATTAAGTAAATATCAGAAAATTCTCAAGTTCATCTATGTGGTCTCAATCTCATATTGGTATGAGAAGATCGAGATTGAGATAATGAACTTAAATAGTTCGCAGTAAAATAATGTAATTACCCAACTAATTCTAGACTTTGGACCATTAAAACTACTTATACGTAGACACTATTCTTAAGAATACATATATACGAAACATTCATAACTTTATTAAAAACTATAAAGGAAATGTCGAAATACATAAAATTCAGAGTATGGTATGGGATCCCATTGTTTGAAAATAAAATAAAACATAACTTAAATCTTAAATAAATTTGTTGCAAAATCAAGTGCGGGAAATACATAGAAATTATAATTAAAAAGACTTAAAACAACGTCGTCCTCGAATAGTTCACGCAGTCCACCGAATCCATTCTTCCTCAATACATAATCCTAAGCTTCCAAGAATCTTTCCACCGCCATAACTATTTTCATGCACATATAAAAATAAAGGAATGAGCCTAATGCCCAGCAAGGAAAATCTACTAAAAGCATAAAACATAAACATATGACTATAAAGACGTATACCACATAGGACTACAACATTAATGGCCATTATGACATGTGATAAACCATCTATGTCCCCCGTCTAATATCTGAGGTAGGTTAGATCATATGGTAGTATATGATAACCCATCTAGGTCCCTTGTCTAATATCTAAGGTAGGGTATATCATAACTCTAAACATAAAAATGATAAACACTAGGGCTGGCTAACTAAACTACTATGAGCTCTAGATAAGGACATAACATAACATAACATAAAATTATCATAACATATTATACATAAACATAACACATAAGCATATAGAAACTATCCTATTTTCCTTACCAATACCGGGATGTGAGAACAAGGACGGGATTTTGGGACACTCCTAAAACCAACAATGAGAAGGTGAGTATTTCTAAAAGAAAAGAGATGAAAAGAAATGAACTAAACTACCGAGAAGATGCTTACCGACAAGAAATCTTAAGTTCAAAGAACTTAGATACCTAACCAAGAATGGAAAACAACGAGTTAGGATTTTAGTAGAGAAAACTACAAGAAACTAATGAAACATACAGAAATGAACTAGGAATAGGAATACCTTTGAATGCACTATAACCGAACTACACCTCGATATCGAAAAACACACTATTAACCTTACTTCCCAAGTGTTTAATAAGCTTAAGATGATAAAGCTTATAACCCCAACCCAAGTGTTTAACACTCTAAAGTAAACCTAGCAGCTTGAAGGCTCTGAACTCAGCTTGAAGAATGAAAGAAATGGCTGGGTACTAGGTCCTATTTATAGAGTTCAAGAATGAAAAGATCTTCTTTTAGCTTGAATAAAATAATGACTATTTAATTGAAAAACATTTGAATATTCGTTCAACAGAGGCTTAAGACTCGGTCAAAAGATTCAGAGGCTTGCTAAGTGGTTAAGGATTAAAATGAGCTCGATTTAAAAAATGCTTAAAAATCTTGCCCTAGACCCAATATATCGCCTGGGCTTATATTCCCGAGGTTCGTCGAAGCATTTGTGCGAAGTTACATGTTTTCGTATTCCCCATGTGGCGATATATCGCCCTAGAGATGTGATATATCGGCATACGCTAAAATATTATACACTTAATTTCACTTTTTCAGCCTAATTTGAATTGAGTAAACAGCTTTGACTGAGTCATATAATGATTTTAAAGCTGCTGGCAAATTCTGAGGTTTTCAAATATTCCTCTTATAAAATTATTCCTCAAAAATACTTTAATTTCTCAATAAATATGCACATGACAAGTGTCATGATCTTATTGGTTCTATCTAAACCTTATAGTATAATAAATATCATCTTCATGATCAGCTATATTAATCAAACCTTATGTTATAATTAATATTCTTAAACTATAGGTTAAACTTATAAAATCTATAAGTGTTGCTATGAGTGTTATGACTGTGGATTTTGGTTCAAGTCGGGACTTAGTTGAACACTCAACTAAGTCGGGACTTAGTAGTAGTAGTAGTAGTAGTAGTAGTAGTAGTACTACTACTACTACTACTACTACTACTACTTATAAAATCTATAAGTGTTGCTATGAGTGTTATGACTGTGGATTTTGGTTTAAGTCGGGACTTAGTTGAACACTCAACTAAGTGGGGACTTAGTAGTACTATTGCTGCTGTTGTAAAGCAAATGTTGAATACATAAAAATGCGTTTAGGATATGGGATCCCATTGTTTTAAAAATAAAAACATAACATGATCTAAATAAATCAATTACAAAACTAAGTGCGGAAAAATACATAGAAAATATGATTTAAAGACTTAAAGACTTCATCCTCTAATCGAACGCTCAGTCCATCGATTCCGTCCTCCCTCAATACACAACCCCCAAGCTACCAAGAACCTTTCTACCGCCATAGCTAATTTCTTGCACATATAAACATAAAGGAATGAGCCTAATGCCCAGCAAGGAAAATCTAACAACATAAATCATATGCATAAAATTCATATCATATGCTAAAAACATACCATAAACATATGTCATATATACTATAATGCTACAATGGCCATCATACTACTTGGGACTTGTTAACTAATCAAGTCATATGCCCATTAGATTTGTGGGGCTTGCTAGCTAAGCAAGTCATATGCCCATAAATTTATTGGGGCTTGTTAGCTATACAAGTCATATGCCCAAGTCTACCAACATACATACTATAACATTTCATAACACATAAATCATAAGATAACATATAACATATAAAATACTATCCTATTTTCCTTACCAATATACCGGGATATGAGAATAGAATCGGGACTTTGGAACACTCCTAAAAACCATAATAGAAAGGTGAGTATACTATAAGAAAAGGGATGAAATGAACGAACTATACCATCGAAAAGATACTTACCAAGAACAATCTTACGTTCAAGATCTTAGATTGCCTAACCAAAATAGAGAATATGAGTTAGGGTTTTGAGTAGAAAAACTATAAGAATAACACAGAAAGGAACTAGAAGAAGGAATACCTCGAATGCTTCTATAACTGAACTACACCTCGAACCGAAATATACTATGAACCTTACTTCTTGAGTGTTTATTAAGCTTATAAGGATAAAGCTTATAACCCCAACCCAAGTGTTTATCACTCTAAAATAACCTAGCAGCTTGCAGACTCTGAACATAGCTTGGTGAATGAATAAATGGTTGGGTACTAGGTCCTATTTATAGAGTTCAAGAATGAAAAGGTCTTCATTTAACTTGAATAAAATAATGGCTTTTTAAGTGAAAAATATTTGAATAATCGTTCAGCAGAGGCTGAAGACTCGGTCAGAAAGATGCTGGACTTATCAAGATGTTAAAGATTAAAATGAGCTCGATTTTAAAAACATTTAAAAATCTGGTACATGAGCCGATATATCGCCCCTAGTAGGCTATATATCTCCTAGACCAATATGCCCGAGGCTTGTCGAGGTGGCCGTGCGAAGTTACGTGTTTTTCGTATCCCCGTATGGTGATATATCGCCCCCTAGTGCTGCGATATATCGGCATACGCTGAAATATTATACACGTAATTACACTTTTTCTGCCTAATTTGAATTGAGTAAACAACCTTGACTAAGTCCTCTAACGATTTCAAAGCTGCTGGCAGACCCTAGGATATTCAAATATTGATCTTAATAAACTTATTCCTCAAAAATACTTAATTATCATTAAACATACACACGACAAGTGTTACTATCTTATTGGGTCTATCTAAACCTTATAATATAATAGATATCACCATCAATATCAGTCATATTAATCAAACCTTAGGTTAAAATTAATATTCTTAAACTATAGGTTAAACTTAGAAAATCTACAAGTGTTACTACGAGTGTCCAACTAAATCCCAGTCTTAACCAAAATCCACAGTCATAAAAATACTACAACTATTACTATTGCTACTACTATCTAACTAGCTAAGTAAAGTTCTTGGACTCTACATACTCCATAGGACTATGACTATCAGAATACTCTTGGACCGTAGCTGCTTCATCCCTCTATCTAGGATGCTAACTGGTCGTTCCTCGTAACTCAAGTCTTTCTGGAGTGCTATCGTATCGTACTTGAGGACGTGAGATGGGTCTGACACATACTTTTGTAGCATTGAGATGTGGAACACATTGTGGCTATCTGCTAAAGCTAGCAGTAGGGCTAATCTTTATGCAACTGCTCCCACTTTGTCCAATATCTCAAAAGGACCTATAAACCGGGGAATAAGCTTGCCTTTCTTCCCAAACCGCTTCACGACTTTCATAGGAGATATCTTTAGGAAGACTCTCCGACTTTGAATTCCACATCACGCCGCTTGGCATCAGCATAGCTTTTCTGACGGCTTTGAGCAGCGAGCATACGCTTTCTAATTAGCGTTACTGCTTCTTGAGCTTTTCTAACAGCTTCGGGACCAAGAAGCTTCCTTTCTCCTACCTCGTCCCAATGCAACAGTGACCTGCACCGCCTTCCATAAAGTAACTCATAAGGTGCCATCTCGATTGTTGACTGGTAGCTATTGTTGTAGGAGAACTCTATCAACGGAAAGTACTTATTCCATGATCCTCCAAAATCAAGTACACAAGCGCACAATATATCTTCTAAAATCTGTGTGGTACGCTCGGACTGACCGTTTGTCTGAGGATGAAACGTTGTACTGAGACTTAACTTAGTACCCATGGCTTGCTGTAAACTTCCCCAAAATCTCGATGTAAACACCGATCCTCTATCGGACACTATTGTCTTGGGAATTCCATGCAACCGTACTATCTCTTGGACATAGATGTCTGCATATTGATCCCCTGTGTATGAAGTCTTAACAGGCAGGAAATGAGATGACTTGGTTAGTCTATCTATTACTACCCAAGCTGAATTATGCTGCTTACTGGTTCGTGGCAAACCCGTCACGAAATCCATAGCTATATCATCCTATTTCCATGCTGAGAGTATGTAGAATTGGACCAGATGTGATTTAATAATCGTTTTGTAGTATTATAAAACACATCAACTGATGATCGTATACAAACTCATCTTAATCTTGAAGTTACTATGAACTCCTATATATGTCATTTGATCATTTGATTCATGTGTTACAGTTTGTCTGAATGATCAGGCTAAGAACTATTGTTTTGGGGACTCAATGATGTATATGGATGGGGACATAGCTTAACAGATATGGAATTTGTACCTTCTTATAGATTGAATGATGGTTCCCTATTGGATTGAATTTTGGAACTGAAAATGTTATTGACGTCAAATTTATAATCAAATTATGAATTAACCTTCATTAGTAAAATGGTGCACTAGGAATCAAGATATAATTAAAAGGGTAAAATAGTAATTGTATTCCCACTTAATTATGAATCATCAATAGATGATTAATTTGTATGCAATGATTATATCAATGGACACTTTATAGTTACAATAAAGTACTCAGTAAATATATGTCTTTAATTCTCAAGAGTGCAGTCTTATATTTATAGTGGAATAATCATGATATTAATAAATATGATTATTGAATCAAAGAGTTTTGGTTAATAATCTTTTATTTATTGGAGTTTGGAATTATTGGTTCATAGGTCCTTGGGGTGGCTCTATCAACACTATTCAAGGTAAGAGTTGATACAAGGGTCAAACTGTGAATGGACTATTTGAGAGAATATTTATTCTTTGGGATAAATATGAAATTATGTGATAATTGAAGTTGCACAAATTATTATTGCATTTGTGCAATTTTCGATTGTGTAGAAATAAAAGAAATTGATTTTAATCAAATATTTTATTTAAGTGTGAAATGATAAATATGGATAGTCAAAATTGGCTTTGATTATTATAGTTATTTAATTAATAATAAGATGATAGTGGAAATTCAAATTTTTAATTTTAAAATTTAAGTTGTTATCTTTTCCTTAAAAAGATGATACTTTATTTGAATTTCTAATTATTAATTAATTAAAATAAAAATGCATGAAAAAATTAAATCCCATATTTTAGGGAAAGTTCTACACGCATAGGGTATCTTGGACTGCCCTATGTGTGTACCACTACTGATGGTGATCAATTATTGGTTTTTATTTTTATTTGATTAATTAATAAAATATTTTGAAAAGGGTTTTAAAATGGAATGTAAGACTTTGTCTTTAATTATTATTATTATTATTAAAGATGATTTTTTTATTTATTATTATGATAATAATGTCTAAATGTGTATATATTCTATATGATAGAAAATAGAATAATAATAAGTTTTGCACAGAGAAGAAAAACTATCATCTTTTTCACACAAAAGAAAACCATTCGCTCTAGCCTATAATCAAGAGTCTCATGTGTTGAGAATATTTTTGATTCACAAATATTGATTCATGTTCTCTATGTGCCCACCCACATCTTGAGGTGTTGAGAACGTCTTGGAAGATCTAGGTGTGAGTACTCTAGTGAGGATAGGGAGATTGAAATATATACGAAAAGATTCAAGGATTCTTGATAGGCTACAAGAGGTAAATAATTTCGTATTGTTTTTACATATACATATTATATTGATTAACATATTGCATATTAAAGGATCCTCATATAAAGTTGTTTATATGAAATTTTTTTGTTGTACCATTACCGCAATTTCCGCTGCGCACTAGGAACTATTCCTAACAATGGGTACCAGAGTCATCTTTAATCCTTGCATATGTTAATTACTATGTGGGTATCATATGCATTTTTTATATTATGTGTAATATAAGAATGGATGGATGATTACGTGTGAATCGTTTATGTTCTTAAGGGTTGGTTTTCATGGTGTTTTTGGGTTAGGAAAAGTTCTTAAATTTTCTAGATATACAAAAATTGTAAGCCATTTTGGGGCATAGAAATTTTGTAATTTATTTTTAAATTCTAAAAAGAATTCTGGTGTGGGTCGAGCTTTGAGCTCGAATCTCGATGCCCAAGCCTGCACCCCGCGGCCCTGCACGTCTGTACCCCGCGCCCATGCACGTTTGCACCTCGCGGCCCAGCGCCCCTACACACCTACACCCCGCGGCCCATCGTCCCTGCGCGCTTGCACCCTGCGGCCAAGCGCACTTGCACCCCACACCCTTGCCAGTCACCCATGAGCTCCAACCGCCGCCCACCATTGACACACCCATTAGGGTTTGTGTCACGAAAACCCTAATGGATGTGTAATTATCCATTTGGGCCATTTTAAACCCAATATAATTTAAAGTATTTTAATTATAATTTTTTGAGTTAATTGTGGTGAGTCCAAATTCCAATTGGACCTCAATAACTTGTTGGGTATTAAAGCCCAAAGTTTGATTATTTTAAAGTTTTTTAAGATAATTAAAAGGTTATTTAATTTATAATGGATAATTAAAATGGTAATGGCTCAATGACTAAAAGAGAAGGTCCAAGATCAAAGGAGTTGCTCTTCATTAGGCATTAGTTAGTTTAATTATTTTTGTGTTTTTTTTTGCAAGTTTTGTAATTTTCTAGAAATACCCAAAACACCCAATCCGCATTTATTTATTTGAACATGATTAAATTGTTTAATACTTTCTCATGCATAATAACATGCCATACATATTACCCACATAGTATATATTAAGCATGCATTGTTTTGAAACATGCTTAGGTTTGATTATATGTTCTTATTTGATAACTCATATAATTAATTTAGTCTTAATAAGTTAAGATGGTCAAAAGAATTTAAAGTTGTTTATTTTCTTATTTAATAAAATTGTTTTATTAAATAAAATGTTATTCTATTTAAAAAGGCAGAATAAAATCAAGGGCATGATTATTTATATTGCATAATTGGATTAGTATATATTAGAATATCATTTGGTGTAAAGCGCCTTATTCTATTACTTTGTAAAACGTCTCACAACTCATAAATAATTAGAAAATACCACTTAACATATGAAATTCAGTGGGGCCTTGATAAAACATGCAAGTCGGGCCTAATAGCTTAAAATAAAAACAAAGTGTTCTTATGCATCGTTTAAAGAAAATAAAATTTAAGTCCCACTGATAGTTTTAAAACTAAAGTCCATAACATGATTCTTTAAGACTCGGTTCTTATGTTGATCGTTTATTCGTTCATAGGATACTCTCACGCCATACAAACCCAGACGTCGAAACTCCCCACATCACAGCGCGTGCCAAAGAGAAACCATATTTATTACCTAAAATGGGAAAAGTAAGGGGGTGAGCTAAAAACCCAGTAAGGAAACAAACCAATACAACAATATTCAAGGAAACACAATAAGAACATATTCATATCGTAAAACTCATAGCATATCATATCATAGCCATATCAAATTCCTTTCATAATCATAATCATAATCATAATCATAATCATAATTCATAACCATACATCATAATCATACTCTTTGTGTTCATGGCGCCACTATTGTCCATGTCACATCTTGAGGTAACTAGTAAAAGCATAAAACTGGAAAGACCTCCTCTGTGAGGTAAACAGGACCTCAAGTCCTTGAATAACATCGGCGCATCTGCCCTATGAGTTACATCATATCCTTAATAACTCCTTTGTTGTGTCGCGTTCAGCACGCTAGCAACCATTTACTTTTTCATACAGCATACAAACACATGTAGTCCATTTCATATCAAAATAAAGGAAACATATGTTGCGTCATACTCATCATAACATTTCAAGAAAAAAATTCCATATTTCATATTACATGGTCCATCATAATACATAGCACATCATTTTCCTCATAACAAACCAATCATACCATTTCATAGCATAAACATAGAAATTCTATCTAACTTCTTTACCTCAGGTCTGAGCAGAGCAAAAATGAGAAAAACTCCACAAAGAGTCTATATTCATAATCAAATATCGTTTCTTAGAATCACATGTCAATACTTTTGCCCAACACATATACCCCACATATGTATGGGTCATGCACACGTGGTACAAGTTGTCCAATAATTCCAAACACACACATTTTCAAATAAAATCATAAAAGAATAATACTAATTCTACCTATTAACCCCTCATGGTTACAAAGTAAAAACTATATGTTTGAATAATGGGAATATATTTGAATGTAAAAATGTATTTTCATGAGACATACATACGCGTGAGCGTTGTTAAAATGTAACGTTTTAAAACGATAAGTCCTACATACTTATTTCTTGTTTTTTCAACTAAAACTCAGCAACATTATTACTTTACCATTATTTGTTTCTTTAAGTCCCAAAGTTTGATTAAACCATTTAATACATTATTTTTACTCTATAAAAAAATAATTCATTTAGCTTTTTCTTAATTTCTCATAAAATAATAGTCCCACCTATTATTTTAAATAACATAGAAAACAACAAAACTTGTAGTCATTTAGAAATATTTAATAAATTTCTTGTTTCCTTTAGAATTTTTTTTTTCTAAATCAATAAAAATTACATGACTAAATGTGATAATTTATAATTTAAAGTGGGAAAAAATATATTTTCACTTATATTATTTGAAACTTGAATTATGTAGGTGTAAGGCCCATTAATTTTAAACAAAATAATTATTTTAGTTTAATAACTCAAAGTTTCAACAAATATTTATTTTGTTTAAAAATCATAAGTGAATTTAAACCAAAATATTGTCTCATTTAAATAAAAAAAATTGCACCTAAAGAATAATGTGAAAATTCATATTTACATTTTAAAAATATCACTTTTACATATACATAACTTAGGGTATAATTCATTTGATGCACTAATATTATTTATCTCATTTAAAAAGACATTTCTTATTTTTAATCAAAAATTCCAGCAACTAATAATTCATTCAAAATCACAAACTTGGATGAAAATCATATTTTCTTCATAAAAATCGACATGTATTAAATGTGAAATAAAATACCATTTTATTTATTTAAAATCAAATATCACTAGAGGCATCACATGTGCATTTAAAAATATTGTTTCACCAATTTACTTACCAATTATATAAAAAAATCATATATAAAAAAAAATCATATTTTCTTCTTAAAATCGACATGTGTTATTTTGATAAAAACACAATTTAAATGTGAAATAAAATACCATTTTATTTATTTAAAATCAAATATCACTAGAGGCATCACATGTGCATTTAAAAATATTGTTTCACCAATTTACTTACCAATTATATAAAAAAATCAGCAAGCATAATTAACATGAAATTCATCTTTGATTCATGCTTTTCAAAAAAATGTTCCAACCATAATCTTCATGTATCACTAAATTATCATTTATTAAAGACTCAAGACAAATTCTCAATTTAACCAATTAACCTAGCATGTTCCTAATGAGTATAGGTGACACAAAATGAAAACAACACAACATGCATCAACACCCTAGGCTGAAACCCTCATCATCATCCCATGTTTCTTTTTGGATTTTACAAGAACATGAAAGAAAACATCACAAACCCTAAGCATATTCCTATTTCCCAAATAACATGACCAAGTTCATAGAACATCAAGAGATACATATACAAAACCCAACATGAAATCCCTACATGTGTCTTGACCGAAACTTTCATGGTCATAAACATAAAATACCAAAATCATCATATTTAGGGGATCAAAACCAAAACCCTTGCATGCTTTTACATAGAACTTTGAAATCAAACAAGCCATAGGATCATATCTTAGGGGAAAACCCTAGGTGTCATAACATCAAATATCACCATGCTCATTATTCTATGAACAAACAATACCTATAACAAGAGATCAACATAGTTTCCTTTTCAATATCAATCCATACTCAAAATCACACACCATCATTAACACCAAATCAAACACAAGAAAAATAAAAGTGGATCCATTACCTCTCTTGATTGTAGAATCAAGAACACAACAGTGACAAGAACCCAAACTATGGCCACCACTTGTTCAAGCCTAGGGTTACGAAACACACATAAAGAAAGAAGAAAATATTAACATGAAAGCTTAGAAATAAAAAAGATGAGGATATGGATTAGAGGATTTAAATCACTTAAGAATCAAGAACACCAACCTATGCCTTTTTTGAAACATTCTTCTTCTTCTTCTTCTTTCTTTCTTTCTTCTTTTCTCTCTTTCTCTTTGTAGCTCTCATGCTCTCTCTCTCTCTCTCTCTCTCTCTCTCTCTCTCCTCCTCGATGACTGCACCCAAGAAAAAAATGGCATCTTCTTTTCTTTCTTTCCCTTTTATCTAACCTAAGGCAATAACTAGTCCTAATGGAAAAAGGGTAAGTTTCCTCTTTGTCTTTATTTTTATTTGATATTTCTTAATTAGAGAAAATATGGAGTACATAAAAGGAGACAACTATAACGCCCTGGATAACCAAGACCGTTACATCGTGATTAAAATAGAGCTTAACCTGTTAAGAAATTCGTTTGAACTTAAATGTGTAATTAAAGACTAAGTCAAGGTAAAGTAATAAAAGATTTGGTCAAAAAAATGATTATTTTTCATTGAAATATTAAGTTTGTACACGGGATCCCAAAAATTAGTTTACAGACTTGTAAAAGATAATCAGATACAATTTAGCTGTCCTAAGCGGCAAAAATAGGGTTTAACCCTAGTTCCTCCCAAGCTATCCTGACTGTGGCGATCGAGTAGGCAGCATATGTACACAGCGCCCCTGAAGCTCTCCAACTCATGGTTGGTCTAGCTATCAACTCCCTTACCTACACCACGTTGCACCCATGAGCCAAGGCCCAACAAGAAAACTTAAAACAACATGCACCACTAGGCAACAATATAAAAGCAGTAATATAATTCACCAAATTCAACTAACAATATAATCTACGCAAGAAACTCAATATAAGTACTCAGCTTAATCAAGCGTATAGATCAATCTCATCAATCAATACAAATAGTTAAACGCGAACCACACTTCTGTTTATTGTATAATTTCTAGGCTTGGCACCCTTAGGTCGGGCTGCGTTTCACACGCTTGCTATCAACCCCCGACATCCTTAGGCCGACATGTAAGCATATATAATCATAGATGCACAATGCATAGCAAGTAATCATTGGCAGCGTATACAAGCATGCCTAATCAGATATTCTCAGCAACAGATATGTTTATGTTCATAATATATTTATATAAGGGGTTTAAGCTCCAATCACAACTCGGGTGCAGTTTTCTTACCTCAGGTCCCGAGCATCTAGCATATGGCAGCCCCGAGCACGTTCCCTTATCCTTGAGCCCTTGCGATATAATGTAGTCACAATGCGATAATGGATAACCATAAGATCCTAAACCATTTAAAAGCTTCAGATTCAAACACTAGCCTTCGGGAGCTCGATTTCTACTAAATCGGATAGTAGAAATCATCCCGAGCGCTTAAGTTTAGATCCCTGAGCCACCTCGAGCCTTAAGATAAACCTAGGCTAAAACTCTCTAGGCGGGCCGCGACCTAGCCCTGAGGGTCGTGGCGCGCCTCAAGTTAGAGGCGTAACCTCTGCTTCTCAGGGGAGGCGGGCCGTGACTTACCCCCTAGGGTCGCGGCACGCCAAAAAAATCTGCAAGCCCTCTAGGGAATTTTGGGCACGCAGGCTGTGGTGCCCATGAACTGGGTGCGGCACACCCCCGCGAACCCAGAATTCCCTGGGTTTCTAGTATTTTTCCCAACTTCAAAAGCCTAAAATCCAATTTAATTATACACCCAATGCCATTCTAAGTTCAGAATCCTTATCTTTATAGCCTAAACATCATAACCAACCTAACACTTGTTCATTCTCCCTCAAATTATAAATTCTGAAACCTACCCAAGCTCCCTTAAACAAAACCAAACTCAACAGAATTTCAGCAATTAACATCTAAAATCTTACCTCAATTGTTAGCCTAATCACCTCAGAAAATCCTTGACTGACCCTAGCTTTGATTCTCCAGACTTTCCCAGGTCAATTTCCAGCTTAATTCCTTGAGTCTTCTCCTCCAAAACTTCAAAGCTCCCTTGGGCTCTAGAGAGGAAATGAGAGCAAGTTAAAGAGGAAAGGGAGAGAGAGTTTGAGGTTATCCAAATGAATCTGGTGGGTTCTGGGTACTCTTAGAGCCTCAGCTAAATACACCCTTTAACTAAAAATGACTAAAATACCCCTTAGTTAACACAACCTCTCCTTTTGCCCATAAGGGCAATATGGTCATTGACCCCAATTCCCTCTAACACCACGAGTCATCCTATAATTTCCCAATTGATCCTGACATGCCCATTTAATCACCAAATACTTATCCATTACTTGATAAATCTCAAATATACATTAACTTCCCAAAATACCACTAGGCTCGCCCCAAGCCGAGTATTAATCTCCGCTGTGACTATTTTGCCAATTCGCTCACTAGGATCGCCTCAAGCCATATAATGCAAACATATCCACATAATAATGTGGTCTCAATCATTTACTCACATATATTAACATTTATACCCGCAACATGCCAATATTATAAATATGCCCCAACTATCAAGAATGGGCCCACATGCATATTTAATACTCATAAACATGCATATAATTATACTCACAGTATCATATATATCATGCATGTCACATAGTCACGCATTTAATCAATTAATCACACATATATCCATTTATGCCCTTTTGGCACGCTAATCAAGGTACTAAACCCTATTAGCATTTTTGGGACGTTACAACTATCCCCTTCTTATTGAAATTTCATCATCGAAATTTATTTAAACACTTCGGGATACAAATCTCATAAATCTGACTGTAACCACAGAGTCTAGTCCTTTACCTTTTATCCTTCAGTAACACTCTCATTTGAGCGACAATCTTATTCCATAAAACCTTATCTCAATATCATAATTCCATTAGCTTTTCCTTGCGCAATAACTCCTTCTGAAATCCTAGGGTCTCCTCACCTCATCAGCAGTGATTATCATACATTTCCTTCCTTAACATTGGCACCAACAACATTCAAGAGCCACCACCCATACTAGGGTAAGGCTAAACTGTAGGCCCCTGGCCTAGTCCTAGGTAAGATCTCAGAAGTCTTATTAAATCGGGAGTCAAAACTCCTCTTTCTTTCCTAAAATATTCTATCCTTTCTTGTCTACAATATTTGGAGAAATACAAAGTCTCCCGTCCTGGAACTTCGTGTTCCCATGCTTGAAATTTACGACACCTTATGTCCTTTTAGATAGGCAGACACTTCTACCCTAACAATCCTAATAACCATTGATTTCTCCAAACCAATACTGAACCACAATATTCTGTGTCTTTCATTTCATTACTTGGAACAAGCACTTCTCGTTCTCTACCTTACTGTATCTTATGCAGAGTCACCCTAGTCGTTAACCAGCATTATCCATTGTGACTATTTAATCGAGGGACTGTAGTTATGTCAATGCCCTAAACACTTGCACATTCGATGTATAATTCTTCAAAATCTGAGTCATTTCTTTAGATTGCCAGTCTATTTGAAGGTAAATAATAATTCTAGGTTTTAATCTTATACTCTTTGTCTTCTACATTCTTTTCTAGAACTTGGAAAATAAAGGGTCTCAACTCGACACTATCAACTTCGGTGTTCCACGGAGACATACAGTCTCATGTCGCCCAAATGCCTTATTTTGTCACCCATTCACATGAACCAAAGTGTGTTAACTCAATATGTTGAGTCGCAACCTTTCATGTCCAACCTTCTTACTTGCCGTCTAATGTGGCCCACTCTTACAGTCCACTACTATACCTTTTTGCCTTCCAATATATGGATTTTAGATCTTAACATACATTTAAACTTCATGGTTACAATATTCATAAGGAGGTAGTGCAATATTCACCAAGAATCTCCATCCCAACACCAGGATCCATCGGATCACTCATCTGATATTCATATCTTAATCCATTCACAAAAAAATAGTAGGATTCTAAACCACTCCTAGAGATATATCTTAATCCATTCATACTAAAATAGTAGGATTCTCTCTGAATTTCATTGTTCATAGAGATATATTTGTACACTATCAATTGCAGATACTATATCAATCTTGATCGTTACCTCGTCTGACTTTACTGTAATCTGTGGTGTCCTAACCAATTGGCTCAAATCTTTCCAACTTAGGAGGTCAACTACCATATTAATTTTTCCCTTATGCAATCAAGGGTTTCCAATATGAATCACCCATTAATTTCCACAAGGTCTCGGTCTCAAGGTTATTCCTCTACAGGTGACCAAACGCTCAAATCCTTTGCGCTAATACATTCACTTCTATTCCGTGGGTGCCAGCACTACATCTTAACTGTGGCTATCTAGCATTACCGTCAACATAATGCTCCATGTATAACATTTGTGTTCTTATTCATTCATTTATCGTGAAGCACAAACAACCATCCTTTCAGTCTATACTTAGGCGCGTCTTAGTCTTTGATGCACCGCCTAATAGTTTCATGTCTTAAGCAAAGGTAATATCCTTTGTGTTGCCCTTACATATCCATCCACTGCATATGGATCCTAATACCATAGGATGCTAACCAATCCTTATTCTATCTTCTGAAAAATGTGATACAAAACTATCCATTCAGTCCAACTTTAGGTTCTTGTGTCATCCCAATCTTAGGTGTAGTTGTCTTCGAAGATGCTTCAAGTAGTAAATGACATGTCTTACAGGTCTCACAATACTTCTCACCCCTCAGGTGTTCTTCGATAATTTCTTTGTGACTTCTAATTGAATTCCTTCATACATGATCCCCTCACTTCCAATGACGTGACCTTAACTACCTTTGGAGAAATCGAAGCTTACACATTCTGGAGCCTTACTTGAAACCCTGCTTTATCAGTCTTAGTATTATCAAAGTAGTAGTCGTTTGCGTCGTGCTAACAGCTAGGAGGAGACCAACACATTCCTAACCAATCCGGATGTGGCTCATCCATGTCGTTCTTGTACTTTCTGCTTGTCGAGCTTACCTGTGTCATTGAAGCACTGGTCAGTTAAGAACCTTCACTGATAGTCTATGATATCCTACATGGTGCAAGAAGTAATTCCTAAGATGTCCCTTTCCTTGATCCTTAGTGTAACGTTCCAAATTCCCTAATGTGGCTTAGAGCCTGGATTAAGGGGCCAAGAGAGCCATAATTGATTTAGTATGCGATTATGTGATTATATGCATAATTATGTGAGTTATATTATTAAATGATGATAATTGCATGCATGTGGGCCGATTTCTTACTAGAAGGGCATTTTTGTAATTTTGGTTGTTGAGGGCATATTTGTATATTTATGTGCATCTATGGGATATATGGGTGAGACCACATTATTATGTGGATATATTTTGATTATTCGGCATTAGACAATCCTAGGAAGCAAGTTAGCGGTTTGGTCATAACGGGGTCAAATACAGGGCTTGGGGCGAGCCTAGGGGTAATTTGATAAATTAGTACATTACCAAGATCGGGTAATGGGGGAAATTATTTGGTAATTATTTGAGCATATTGGAATTAACAAGAATTGTGAGATGTTAATTATGATTAACGGGGTAAGTGACAAATGGCGACACTGCACTTGGAGGGTTTTGGGAGAATGTTACGGCCCTAGGGGAAAATTGGTCTTTTGGACAAATATAGTGACTTAGTCGCTAAAACCCTCTGGTGAAGGAAACCATACAGCAGCACAAAAGCAGAGTGTTACCTCTCTCTCTTTCTCGACTATCTCTCTATCTCTCTATCTCTTGGAAGTTTTGATTGAAAGCTTGAGTTTTTGAAGGATTTGGGTGAGGAACTTGTTAGGGTGAAGTTAGGAGGCCATTACAACTATTAAGGTAATGATTTTAACCTTTCATTCCCTGAGTTTATGAGTATTCTGGTGGTGTTCTTGGGCTGTTCTTGAGTTTCAAAACTCAAGTGTTGATTTTGATTATTAATGGTGTTTTGATTGTGTTTGAAATTGGGTTTTGATGAGGTTGAGGTATTGATGAAGTTTTGGGGTTAAATTATAAGTTTGGATGGTGGTTAGGTTGGTTTGGAAGTTTGGAACTAAGGGGAAAACGCAGAGAAAAGAACCAGAAAAGTTTGGTCTCTAGAATTGGCGCACCATCACTAGGCAAGGGAGAGCACGGGTGATCTCTGACTTGAGGTAGCACCCCAGCGCTACCCATGGGTGCCCTAGCGCTATGCTTATTTTAGCAAGACCCATTTTTAGGGCTTGGGAGGACTTTGGGGGCTCAGGGGATGGTCCCACCACCCCGTTGGGTGGATTGGAAGTCCCAATAGCACAAGATTGGTCCTGGAGCTTGTTTTTCATGATTGAATATTATGAGGTTATTGTATTTGATTATGATTAGGTTACCGCTAAGGGCCCGAGGTCAGAATCATTCTCAAGGGTCATTCTTAACTTATTTTATGCTCAAGCTTGAGGTAAGAAAATTGCACCCATTACGTGATGTACATGATTAGGGCTTGTCCCAAATGTTGAATAAAGTTTTGATTGGGCGTTGGCCCCTGTAAATGCGCATGATTATGATTATGCCTACAATTAATGATGAAGCAGGTCAAATGCTCTATATATATGGATGTTTTTTATATGATGAATGCTTGTTAGCATTATATACTTGAGAAAAGCATTGACTTACTAGTCAAGGACGACAATAGCGTTGAGCACTAGTGTTAAAGCATTGACTTATGAGTCAAGGGCGGTGATAGTGCTGAGTGCTGGTTGTAAAGCAATGACTTATGAGTCAAGGGTGGAAATAATGCATTGAGTGTTGGTCGATGTGATTAGACCTAATCAGAAGCGCATTACACGCTTGTTCGACCCAATGGTCACAGAAAACTAAAGTGTCAGGTACATTAGGCCAACTCCAAGGCTGGTTATTCAGAAGATAGGGCAAAAGGCCCCAGGGTGACTTATTACTCCTAGATCTTTGGGCACTGAGACCCCGTGTGACTTATTAGTCATGTGTTTGAGCAATGGGCCCTGATATGAATCAGTTAATCATTTCTATAAAAGCATTTCATTCCATATGAGAGTGTAGTCATTTACATGAATGGTATGCATGCATGAGTAGGGTTATTACTGTTAGGCATGTTTATTATGATTTAGAAAGGTGTTAATCACTGCTTATGAGCATGGTAAAGTTTTCTTGCTGGGCCTTGGCTCACAGGAGGTTTGTGGTGTAGGTAAAGGGAAGGGAAAGATGGACCAACCATGAGTTGGAGAGCTTAGGTGGCGATGTGTACAATGTTATATCATTTTATAAAATAATGTAATATTATATTATGTTATAATATAATGTTTTAGATTAAATAAATGTGATAAAGAGTGTCACATATTGTAACATATAATAGAGAGTTACAATATTTAGATATATGAGATATATCCAAATAATGTAACATATTTGGTGTTACAAATTTGTAAATTCCAAATATTACCCTTTATTGTGTAAATTTGTTGTTACACAATATTGAGATGAATTTCATAAAGCCATATGTGATATGGTTGTTAGAGATATGATTTTAACCCCAATAATGTGTTTTGGGAGTTACAAAATCATTTGGGAGGGTTTGGAACCGTTTGGAAAAACAACACATTTTTTTTGCTGAAATTGGTCGGTGACCGCGGCCACTGAATGTTGGTGGCCGCGACCTATGGGACAGAGACTAGTGGCCGCGACCACTAATGTCTCTGGCCGCAGCCACAGGCCAAAAACTGACAAATTTTCAATTTTTTCAATCTTCGTTTAATGGCTCAAAAAACCCAAATAACTCCCAAATCTCTTTTTTAATTCCATATTAATCCAATTAAACATTGGTAACAACCATGGGGGTTGGTGGAATTTGAAATTCAAAGGGTGTCTCTAAACTCTATAAATAGGACCCTATAGCTCACTTGTAAGACACAACATTTTTATCCATTAGAGCACTTGGCTAGAAACACCTTGAGGCTTGATAATTCCAGAAAGCATTTCCAATATTTGAGAGAGATCCCTTAGTGCTTGAGTTAGGGGGAAATAAGCTTTTGGACAAAGGTTTTATACCTTGTTCAAGTTGGTGATCCCCAACACTCTTCACTTAGGTTGTGTAGGTGAGAGTTTTCTTTGTTTTGTTCTTAGAATTTACTCTATTGCTTTTCTTCTCATTCCCCTTGTTTTATTTACTTGTAATTTTGTTTAGAGTTGTAATCATCTTTTCTTTTGTTCCAAAAACTTTTACTTTATTTGTAATCTTTTGCTTAGAGTTGTATTTTCACTAATCCATTCTTCTTCTCTTCTTCTTCTTCTTCTTCTTCTTCTATTTTGTTTATTTGTACTTTCAGTTATAGAGTTGTAACATTATTTAATCAATCTATATTTATTTGTAATATTATTGCATAGAGTTGTAATATTCTTACCCATATCCATTGAGGCAATATATATTTTCATAACATTCAAAAGCTTACCCTTGTTTGTTTCAATGGAAGGTGAGACCATCAAAATCATGAATCAAGACCTATTGAGGTTGGATAGGTTTGATGGGTCCAATTTCACTAGGTGGCAAGACAAGGTGAGATTCCTTTTGACCACTCTCAAATTCGTCTACATCCTAGAATCCACTCTAGAACCTCTCCCACCACCATCCGACAAGGACACTTTCGAGGAGGTGGAGAAGAGAAGGAAGAGGGAGGAGGACAATCTTTTTTGTAGGGGTCATATCCTCAACACCCTATCCGATAGGCTCTATGACCTCTACACCGAGACCAAATCGGCCAAGGAGATATGGGATGCGCTTGAGAAAAAGTTATGGCGGAAGAGGAAGGTACCAAAAAGTTTTTGATATCTCAATACTTCGATTTCAAATTTTTTGGTGATAAACCTATTCTTCCTCAAATTCATGAACTGCAAATAATTGTTAACAAATTGAAAGTATTAAAGATTGAGCTTCCCGAGGCCTTTCAAGTTGGTGCTATAGTGGCTAAATTACCACCAACTTGGAATAGCTATAGGAAAAGAATCCTTCATAAAAATGAGGATTATTCTTTGGAGGAGATCCAAAAGCATATTCGAATCGAAGAGGAATCGATATGTAGAGATAAACTTGTGGAGGGGTCTAATGGAGAGACTTCCAAAGAAAATGCGGTGTCACAATAAAAACATCCCAAAAACAAAAGGAAAAAGGGTAATGAAAAACCTTTGGGGCCAAAAACCAACCCAAGCAAGTTCAAGGGCGAGAAAGGCCCTTGCTTTGTGTGTGGGAAAAAGGGTCACTATGCTTGAGAGTGTAGGCATAGAAAATACCAACAAGGACCTAAGGTGAAAGAAACTCAAGAGGAAAACATAGTTACTACCCTTAGTGAGGTGAATGCGGTCCAAGGCAAGGTGAAAGGGTGGTGGTATGATACATGTGCCACCGTCCATGTCACCTATGACAAGTCATTGTTAAAGACCTTTGAAGAGTCAAAGGGCAACCATGAGATACAATGGGCAATGAGGGAAAATCCAAGGTACTTGGCAAAGGTACTATTGAAGTCTTCTTCACCTCCGGCAAGAAAGTTACATTAGTGAATGTACTTTATGTTCCCGAAATAAGTAGAAACTTGGTAAGTGGTGATTTTCTTGGCAAGCCCGGCATTAAAGCCGTTTTTGAGTCCAATAAACTTATACTTACCAAATCAAATGTATTTTGGGAAAGGGGTACTCTTGTGAGGGTATGGTTAAATTGTGCACCAATGATGTAACTTTCAATGTTATCAATAAAAATGCTGATTCCGCCTATATTATTGAGTATGACTCTTTATTTTTGTGGCATCTTAGACTATCGCATATAGGTTTTTCTACCATGAAAAGAGTAGTAAAATGTGGTATGATTGCATGCAATATTAAAAACTATGGTATATGTGAAACATGTGTTAAGGCAAAAATGATTAAGAAACCATTTCCTAGTGTAAAGATCATCTAATTTACTAGATTTAATCCATAGTGATCTTTGTGAGATAAATGGTGTTTTAACTAGAGGTGGTAAAAGGTATTTTCTTACTTTTATAGATGATTTTAGTAGATATACCTATGTGTTTCTTTTAAAGCATAAAGATGAAACTTTTTATGCTTTTAAATTGTAAAATTAGAAGTTGAAAATCAACTAAATAAAAAGATTAAGGTGCTAAGAAGTGATAGAGGAGGAGAGTACTTCTCTAATGAATTCAATACATTTTGTGGAGAAAATGGTATAATTCATGAGTGCACTGCACCTTATACACCACAACACAATGGTGTTGCCGAAAGGAAAAATAGGACTTATCTAGAGATGATAAATTCTATGTTGGTGTTTTCTAAGTTTAACTTCAACTTATGGGGTGAAGCGCTTTTAACCGCTTGTCACATTCTTAATCAAATACCGATGAAGAAAAATGAGATATCTCCATATGAGTTATGGAAAGGAAGAAAACCCAACATAGGGTACATCAAAGTGTGGGGGTGTCTTGCATATTGCAAGAAAAACGAACCTAATAGAACAAAGTTAGGTTCAAGAGTTATAAAGTGTGCTTTTGTTGGTTATGCCAACAATAGTAAAGCTTATAGGCTATTAGACTTAGAGTCTAATATTGTGATTGAATCTAGAGAAGTTGAATTTTTTGAGAATATGTTATGTGACAACAATTCTCAAGCTTCAACATCTCTAAAGGAGAATTTGTTATATGAGAACAATTCTCAAGCTTCCTCATCCAAAGTTGATTCTCAAGAAGAGAATTCTCAAAAGGATGTAAAGCAACCCTTTGAACCTAGAAGAAGTCAAAGGCTTAAAAATCATAAAAGTCTAGTAGTGGATGAGATATATTCTCAACGAATTTCATTCTACATGGTAGAAGGAAATAGAGGGGAAGTCATTAGGAAAATTCCTATTGTACTTCTCGTTGAGGATGATCCTAAGCCTTATAGAGAAGCTATGCAATCGAGAGATAATGCATTTTGGAGAGAAGCCATCAATGATGAGATGGATTCTATTCTTTCCAATAACACTTGGGAATTAGTAGACCTCCCACCGGGGTCTAAGCCAATTGGGTGTAAGTGGGTATTTAGGAGAAAATACCACACTGACGGCACTATCCAAGCCTTTAAAGCTAGATTAGTAGCTAAAGGGTTTAGGCAAAAAGAGGGTATCGATTATTTCGATACCTATGCGCCTGTTGCAAGAAACTTCTATAAGAATTTTGTTCGCTTTAGCTTCCATACACAACTTGTATGTTCATCAAATGGATGTCAAAACGACATTCCTTAATGGTGACCTCAATGAGGAGGTCTATATGGAACAACCCGAAGGGTTTGTCCTACCAAAATATGAACATAAAGTTTGTATACTTGTAAAATCCTTATATGGATTGAAACAAGCTCCTAAGCAATGGCATGAGAAATTTGATCAAGCCATCATGTCTAATGGGTTTAGACATAACAATGGAGACAAGTGTTTGTATTCCAAAACTTGTAAGGGATATGTGATCATTGTTTTCTTATATGTGGATGACATGCTTATTCTAAGTAATAGCATAAAAGGGATAGAAGAAACGAAGAGGTTTCTATCATCAACCTTCAAGATGAAAGATCTTGGAGAAGTTGATACCATACTCGGTATCAAAGTAAAGAAACATAGTGGGGGTTTTGCGTTAGGGCAAGCGCATTATGTTGAGAAAGTATTGAACAAATTAAACCATCTCAAGGTTAAAGATGCCAATACTCCATTCAATCATAGTGTAAAACTAGAGAATAATGAAGGAAGAGTGGTGGCTCAATTGGAGTACGCTAGTGCTATAGGGAGTCTAATGTACGCTGCCCAGTGTACTAGACCTGATATAGCATTTGCGGTAAGTAAACTTAGTAGGTTTACAAGTAATCCAAGTGTGGATCACTGGAAGGAAATTGGAAGAGTTCTAGGTTATCTCAAGAAAACCAAAGGACTAAGCCTTCACTACTCCAAATTTCCTTCGATATTAGAAGGATATACAGATGCAAGTTGGATACCCAGTCTTGGGGACAACTTGTCCACAGCTGGTTAGGTATTTTCACTTGGTGGAGGTGCAATTTCTTGGGGTTCCAAGAAACAAACCTGTATATCCCATTCCACTATGGAAGCAGAGTTCATAGCTCTAGCTGCTACCGGCAAAGAGGCAGAATGGTTAAGGGATCTATTGATAGAGATTCCCTTAATCAAAGAGAATGTATCTACTATATCGATACATTGTGATAGCCAAGCGACATTGGCTAGAGCATACAGCAGAGTGTACAATGGGAAGTCTAGACACATTAGTCTAAGACATGGATATGTAAGAGAATTGATTCAAAGAGGAGTTATCTCAATATCCTATGTGAGAACAAGTGAAAATCTGGCGGATCCTTTCACTAAGCCACTAACGAGGGATTTAGTGACCGCATCATCTCGAGGGATGGGACTTAAACTCCCAAAAGAGATTCACGATTGATGGTAACCTATCTTAACACTAGTTATTCAACTAGTGTTAAGTTCAATAGGTAATAACAAGTCAATCAAGTGAATATTAGTTGTACTCAAAATAAGTCCCATCTGAGATATTGAGTACTTGTGTGTTACCAAGTGGAGGGTTAAAACCGAATGGTTTTTTAATAGAATTCAGTCTTGTAAAGACAAGTATTTTTGGTAACAAAATACTGTAAGAATTCTACCTATATGGACCTAGGGGTGGTGCCACCTCTCATGGGAATTGGGAGTATTCTCAAGAACGTCCATGAATGGAAAGTGCACATGGCCATTAACGGTGCAAAGCGAGACATAGATGTCTCAAGTGAACATCGCAAAGGTGTGTGTGTTATCACCGATTTGTTATCATGAAAAGATGGTTCAATGCCTAGTGCCACCAAATTTTCGAAAAATTTTGTGATAATTACACTATAGTAAAGTTCAAGTTGAAAAACACTTTGCTTTATGCACTAATGCAATGACTCCTATAAGAGAGAGTTCTTATTTAATCAAGTGGGGGATATATTATATTTCAAAATATAATGATTGATTAAATAAGTGTTACAATAGATAACTATTTAATCTAGTGGGGGAATGTTATATTATTTTATAATATAATGTAATATTATAATATAATGTTTTAGATTAAATAAATGTGACAAAGATTGTCACATATTGTAACATATAATAGCGAGTTACAATATTTAGATATATGAGATATATCCAAATAATGTAACATATTTGGTGTTACAAATTTGTAACTTCCAAATATTACCCTTTATTGTGTAAATTTGTTGTTACACAATATTGAGATGAATTTCATAAAGCCATATGTGATATGGCTGTTAGAGATATAATTTAAACCCAAATAATGTGTTTTGGGAGTTACAAAATCATTTGGGAGGGTTTGGAACCGTTTGGAAAAACATCACATTTTTTGTGCTAAAATTGGTCGGTGGCCACAACCACTAAATTTTGGTGGCCACGGCCTGTGGGACAGAGACTAGTGGCTGCGGCCACTAATGTCTCTAGCCGCGGCCACAGGCCAAAAACTGACCAATTTTCAATTTTTTCAATCTTCGTTGAACGGCTCAAAAAACCCAAATAACTCCCAAATCTCTTTTTTAATTCCATATTAATCCAATTAAACATTGGTAACAGCCATGGGGGTTGGTGGAATTTGATATTCAAAGGGTGTCTCTAAACTCTATAAATAGGAGCCTATATCTCACTTGTAAGACACAACATTTCTATCCATTAGAGCACTTGGCTAGAAACACCTTGAGGCTTGATAATTCCAGAAAGCATTTCCAATATCTGAGAGAGATCCCTTAGTGCTTGAGTTAGGGGGAAATAAGCTTTTGGACAAAGGTTTTATACCTTGTTCAAGTTGGTGATCCCCAACACTCTTCACTTAGGTTGTGTAGGTGAGAGTTTTCTTTGTTTTGTTCTTACAATTTCCTTTATTGCTTTTCTTCTCATTCCTCTTGTTTTATTTACTTGTAATTTTGTTTAGAGTTGTAATCATCTTTTCTTTTATTCCAAACATTTTTACTTTATTTGTAATCTTTTGCTTAGAGTTGTATTTTCACTATTCCATTCTTCTTCTCTTCTTCTTCTTCTTCTATTTTGTTTATTTGTACTTTCAGTTATAGAGTTGTAACCTTATTTAATCAATCTATATTTATTTGTAATATTATTGCCTAGAGTTGTAATATTCTTACCCATATCCATTGAGGCAATATATATTTTCATAACATACATATGTGGCCGCTTCACCACCACAGCCAAGGTTTCTGAGAGGAACTAGAGTTTAACCCTATTTTTGCCACTTAGGTCGGCGGATTGTAACTTTTGAATTGTAATGACCGTTTTGGATTGTAAACACTTTTATGGGATCCCATGTACAGTTTAATATTTTTAATGAAACACCCATTCCTTTAAACTGAACTTTTTTAACCCTGGACCAGTAATCACCCATTCCTTTAGATGCATGTATGTTTATGGCCTAATTACTCGTTTAGCGAGTTAAGCACTATTTAAAATATATAGTGTAACGGTCTTGGCTAACCAGGGCATTACAACTTGGTATCAGAGTGTGTCAAGGATAAGGGTTCTTGAAGACAAGCTGGGCATGTTCACTCGCCACTAAAGACAAGCTTGACTCAGGGTTTGGTAACTATTTTTGTGGTCATGTACTTAACTACTTAAATATGATCTAAATACTTTATCTACATGCCTTACTAGTTAGCATGAGATATACTGATAGGGCCTGGCCCTTGATTGCTGCATGATATAAAAGGATGTGCTTATTAAGAAATGCTTATTAGCATTGTTATGTGGACATGTAGGTCAGAACACGCTCATTAGCTCTGTCATAGATACCTGTATTTTAGAAAACGTTTATTAACATTGTGATATGGTTATGAATGCCAAAAAATGCTTAATAGCATTGTTATTTATTATGAATATTAGAACGTGCTTATTAGCACCATATTTGGATATGAACATGAATTGACGTGCTTATTAGCATGACTATTGAATGTGAATGATTATATGCTTGATCTTGGACCGTGAGGCGAGAGGTCTAGTTATCACTACCTAATTTGCCGAATTGATTATTGCAGCAATGTATAAGCTTTCAAGTATGCTTCCAAGGCAGATTGAATCATCAGCTGGCCAAGAAGATCAGAACTAGAATGACAGACAAGGTCAGGATAATGACCAGGTTCAGACCCCTCAGCGAGCTCCTGAGAACTAGCAGTAGTTGCTTGCTGATTTGCAAGCCAGGGTATTGAGGCAGGAAGAAGAAATCTGCCACCTGAGACAACAACAAGTTCCTGCAGGGAACATCTTGCCAGAGGAACCACCTATGATGGTGCCAATAGTTGAGCAGCCACCAGAGACTGGGAATAAATGGGAACCTCTTTATGAAAGGTTCAGGAAACAGCACCCTCAATCTTTGAGGGTAGTGCAGATCCGGCTAAGGTCGAATAGTGGATGAGCATGGTTACCACCATCCTAGACTTTATGAGGGTGGCTGGTAATGAGAGGATGGCCTGTGCCACATATATGTTCGGGAGGATGCCCGGATTTGGTGGGAAGTGAAGACCAAAAATTTTAATGCCCTGGATTGGGAAGAGTTTCGAACTATGTTTAATAAAAAGTACTATAATGATGCCATTAGGGCAACAAAGGCTGAAGAGTTCAGCAGATTACTTCAGGGCAACACATTAGTGACTGAATATGCTTTAAAATTTGATAGATTGGCAAAGTTTGTCGGGGAACTGGTGCCCACTGATGGGACCATAAGGGAGAGTTTTATTTAGGGGCTACATCCTATGATTGCCCGAGATGTTTGTATTACCACCGTACCGGGGGTGACTACCTATGCACAGGTTGTTGAGAAGGTACTCATAGTTAAGAGCGTAGAGTACAAAATCTGACGCGAGAATGCGACCAAAAGAGATACTAGGAGGGTGGGACCTGCATTTATGAGTTCAGGTAAGGGCGGGGGCCCCAGTGATCAGAAGAGAAAGGCTCCTGATGCCTTACCAGCTCTAGGCCCTCACAGGAGAACTCGTGGTATTCAGATGGGCTGCCAGGGTGGCAGTGAGGGCTGGAGGAGTTTTCTTGAGTGCGCTAGATACACGAGTTGCCATATAGGGGAGTGTCGGGCAAAGGCCTACTTTTTATGTGGGGTAGTGAGACATTTAAAGAAATATTTCCCGAAGGCAAGAAAGGAGGAATCGAGAAAGGCGGACAGCTCGACCCCAACTCGAGTGTTCACATTGACACAAGCAGAAGTTGAGGCTTGTCCCTCAGTAGTTACATGTCAGGTTTTTAGTGCTGGAACCCCTTATATTATTTTGATGGATTCTGGTGCTACACATTCTTTTGTCTCTATTAAAATTATTGATAGACTGTGTAGACCATGTGATTATTATGTTGTGGGGTTCAGAACCTTATTACCCACTAGGGAGTTAGTAGTATCTAGAAGATGGGTCAGATCCTTGCTAGTGACAGTGGAGGGCAGAGAGTTATCAGTTGATTTGATATAGTTGGTTATGACCAAGTTTGACATAATTTTGGGTATGGATTGGTTGGTGATGTATGGGGCAACCATAGATTGCAGAAGGAAAATCATAACCTTTGAGCCTGAAGGTGAGGATCCTTTTGTGTTTGTTGATAGTGTGCATGGACCCCGTATACTTATGATATCTGTTATGAGGGCAATAGATCTATTGCAAGGTGGTTGCATAGGATTCTTAGCCAGTTTGGTAGATACCACTTAGGTCGTGCCAGTGGGACCAGAGGAGACAAGATTAGTCTGTGAGTTCCTGGATGTGGTTCAAGATGATTTACCAGGGTTGTCGCCACACAGAGAGATTGAATTTGTGATTGAACTTGCACCAGGGACGGAGCCAATGTTTAGAGCACCTTACAGAATGGCCCCAACAGAATTAAAAGAATTAAAGGTACAGCTGCTGGAGCTGTTAGACTTAGGTTTGATCAGACCTAGTTTCTCAGCGTGGGGTGCACCAATACTTTTTGTGAAAAAGAAGGATGGTTCTTTGAGGATGTGCATTGATTACAGAGAACTGAACAAGTTAACAATTAAGAACTAGTATCCCTTGCCAAGGATAGATGATATGTTTGACCCGTTGCAGGGTAAAAGGCTATTCTCAAAGATTGACCTTCGATCTGGTTATCATCAGCTGAGGGTTAAGGATGGAGATATACTGAAGACTTACTTTTGAACCAGATATGAGCATTATGAGTTCTTAGTCATGTCCTTTGGGTTGACTAATGCCCCAGCTGCTTTTATGGATTTGATGAACAGAGTGTTCATGGATTATTTGGATCAGTTTATGATCGTCTTCATTGATGATATTCTGGTTATTCTCAGTCAGAGTCTAAACATGAGCAACATCTGAGGTTGGTTCTACAAAGATTAAGGGAACATAGATTGTTTGCAAAGTTCAAGAAGTGTGAGTTCTGGTTATCACAGGAAACTTTCCTTGGGAACATTGTCAGTAAGGAGGGGACTAAGATGGACCCACCCAGCCAAGATTGAGGCGGTCAGGGATTGGACAAGGCCAAAGAATGCTTCAGAGGTTAGGAGTTTCCTTGGGTTGGCAAGTTATTACAGGCATTTCATGGAAGGATTCTCAAAGATTGCCATTTCATTGACTGAACTGACATGCAAGATCAGAAGTTTGTGTGGTCAAACGAGTGTGAAAATAACTTCCAGGAATTGAAACAGAGGTTGATTACAACTCCAGTTCCTAGTCTTCCAACAGATCAGGAGAAGTTTGTGATATACTGTGATACCTCACATTAGGGTTTAGATTGTGTTCTTATGCAGTCAGGGAAGGTGATTGCTTATGCCTCACATCAGTTGAAAGAATATGAACAGAGGTACCCCACTCATGATTTAGAGTTGGCAGCAGTGGTCTTTGCATTAAAGGTATGGAGACATTATCTTTATGGGGAGAAGTGTGAGATTTACACTAACCACTAGAGCTTGAAGTACTTCATCACGCAGAAAGATCTGAACATGAGGCAAAGGCGTTGGCTGGAGTTAGTAAAAGATTATGATTGTGAAATCTTGTATCACCCAGGAAAGGCCAACGTGGTAGCAGATGCTTTAATCTGGAAGGGTTTGGGACATATTTTAAGTGCGAGGCTAATATCCATAGAGTTAGCAGTGGATATGACTAGAGTTGTCATAGAGTTGTTGGTAGGCCAGTTGGTCAACATTGCGCTACAATCTACGATGTTGGAGAGAATAAAGGAAGGTCATTTGGGTGATCCACAACTGACCAATATCAGGGGGGATGTTCTAGCTGGAATATCCAGAGATTACACAGTGTCAGATATGGGCTTGTTGAGATAGAAAGGCCAGATATGTGTTCCGATGGACACTAATATGAGGCGGGAGATTCTAGATAAATCTCATACTACTCCATACTCTTAGCATCTAGGCACCACGAAGATGTCTTAGGATGTGAGATCACTGTATTGGTGGCCTGGGATGAAGAGGGATGTGGTAGAGTATGTGGCTAAGTACTTGACATGTCAACAAGTCAAGGTTGAGCATTAGAGACCAGCAAGGCTATTACAGCCTCTGGACATCCCAGAGTGGAAATGGGAGGACATCGCGATGAATTTCGTGGTGAGATTACCTAGGACTGTGGGTCAACATGATTCGGTGTAGGTTATTGTGGATTGATACACTAAGTCAGCTCACTTCTTACCAGTGAGTACTACCTATACAGTTGACCAGTACGCTGATCTATATGTGAGAGAATTTGTGCGCCTTCATGGGGCACCGAGGTCGATCATGTCAGATCGAGACCCCACATTTACTTCCAAGTTCTGGGGAAGTTTACAGAGGGCCATGGGTACACAATTGAAGTTCAATACTACTTATCATCCTCAGACAGATGGAAAATCTGAGAGGACGATCCAAATATTAGAAGACATGCTGCAATCATGTGTGCTGGACTTTGGTGGGTCCTAGAGTAAGTATCTACCTTTGATAGAGTTTTCCTACAACAATAGCTATCATTCAACCATTGGGGTGGCTCCTAATGAGATGTTCTATGGTAGGAAATGCATATCTTCCCATTCATTGGGATGAGATAGAAGAAAGGAGATACTTGGGTCCTGAGGAAGTTCAGAGGACCAATGAGACCATTCAGAAGATTAGAGCTCGTATGCTCGCTTCTCAAAGCAAACAGAAAAGTTATGCTGATCCCAAACGTAGGAATGTGAAGTCCCAAGTGGGAGACTTTGTCTTCCTTAGAGTCTCGCCATGGAAAAGGGTGAGAAGATTTGGGAAAAAGGGCAAGCTGAGCCCTAGGTTTGTAGATCCATTTAAGATCCTGGAGAGGATTGGTCAAGTGGCCTATAGGTTGGCCTTACACGGTATTGTCGACCATGCATAACATATTTCATATCTCAGCTCTTCGGAGGTATGTATCAGATGTGATTCATGTATTGAGTTACGAGGATCTGTAGCTTGAGGCAGATCTCTCCTATGAGGAACAACCAGTCCAGATACTAGACAGAAAGGACAAGATCCTAAGAAATAAAACTATACCTTTGGTTAAGGAATTATTGAGGAACATCAAGGTCTAGGAAGCGAGCTGGGAGCTGGAGTTGGATATGCAAAGTTAGTATCCTGAGCTATTCAGGTAAATTACGAGAATGAGATTTCTGTAAGGAGGGGATAATTGTAACGTCCCAAATTCCATAATGTATGCGATTATGTGATTATATTCATGATTATGTGAGTTATATTATTATATGATGATAATTGCATGCATGTGGGCCTATTTCTTATTATAATGGCATTTTCGTAATTTTGGCCGTTGAGGGCATATTTGTATATTTATGTGCATGTATCTGATATATGGGTGAGACCACATTGTTATGTGGATATATTTGGATTATTCGGCGTGAGACGATCCTAGGAAGCAAGTTAGCAGTTTGATCATAACGGGGTCAAAGATCGGGCTCGGGGCGAGAGCTAATTTGGTACATTAGTACATTACCGGGATCGGGTAATGGGGGAAATTATTTGGTAATTATTTGAGGATATTGGAATTAACAAGAATTGTGAGACGTTAATTGTGATTAACGGGGTAAGTGGCAAATGAATAAATTTCCCTTGGAGGGTTTGGGCAGAGTTTTATGGCCCTAGGTCCAAATTGCTCTTTTGGACCAATATAGTGACTTAGTAACTAAAACCCTCTGGTGAAGGAAACCACACAGCAGCACAAAAACAGAGTGTTACCTCTCTTTCTTTCTTGACTATCTCTCTATCTCTTGGAAGTTTTGATTGAAAGCTTGGGTTTTTGAAGGATTTGAGTCAGGAACTTTCTAGGGTGAAGTTAGGAGGCCATTAAAACAATTACGGTAATATTTTAACCTTTGATTCCCTGAGTTTCTGAGTTTTCTGGTGGTGTTCGTGGGCTGTTCTTGAGTTTCAAAACTCAAGTGTTGAATTTTCATATTAATGGTGTTTTGATTGTGTTTGAATTTGGGTTTTGATGAGGTTGAGGTATTGATGAAGTTTTGGGGTTAAATTATAAGTTTGGATGGTGTTTAGGTTGGCTTTGAAGTTTGGAACTCAGGGGAAAACAGAGGGGAAAGAACCAGAAAATTATGGTGTAGAATTGGCGCCCCAACCCTAGGTAGGGGAGAGGACGAGTTCTCTCTGACTTGGGGCAGCGCCCCAGCACTACCCATGGGTGCCCCAGTACTATGCTTGTTTCAGCAAAACCCATTTTTAGGGCTTGGGTGGACGTTGGGGGCTCGGAGATGGTCCCACCACCCCGTTGGGCAGATTGGAAGTCCCGAGAGCACCAGAGTGGTTCCGGAGTTTGTTTTTAAGGATTGAATTGTAGAGTCCAAGAACTTTACTTAGCTAATTGTTCAGTAGTATTATAGTATGTTTAGTATTATCTTTGTTACTATGGATTTTTGGTTCAGACCGGGAATTATTTGGACACTCATAGTAGTACTTATATATTTTCTAAGTTTAACCTATAGTTTAAGAATATTTAGTATAACCTAAGGTTTGATTAATGTGACTGATATTAAGGATTATATTTATTATATTATAAGGTTTAGACATCAACCAATATGATTTTAAGCACATGTTATGAATGGTGATTAAGGATTAAGTATTTTTTAGGATTAAATTTAATAAGGAGTAAAGTTTGAATGTGATAGGGTCAGTCAGCAGCTTTGAATACGTTGAAGGCTTAGTCAAGGCTGTTTACTCCATTCAAACTTAGCTAAAAATGTGTAATTTCGTGTTTAAATATTCAGCGTATGCCGATATATCGCAGCTAAAGGGGCGATATATCGCAGCACGTAGATACGGAAAACACGAAACGATGCACGGTCGCCTCGAGCATACTGGCCCAGGCGATATATCGCCTACAGGGGGCGATATATCGCCTCCTCCAGCATGAATTCAAACTCTTTTGAATTCTTTTCCTTTCAGCCATTCAAAATTCTTCAAAAGTCCAGCATCTTTTGAACGAGTCTTCAGCCTCTGCTGAACGATTATTCAAATGATTTTCACCTAAAAAGCCATTATTTTTATTCAAGTAAAATCAAGATACTTTCATTCCCAAACTCTATAAATAGGACCTAGTACCCAGCCATTATTCACCTTTTGCTCTAAGTTCAGAAGCTGCTAGTGTTAAGTGAGTGTGAGAGTGTAAACACCGGGTTTGGGAAAATCATAAGCTTAAACATCATAAGCTTATCAAACACTTTGGGAAGTGAGGTTCTATAGTATTTCGGTTGAGGAGTAGATTGGTCTTTCAAGTCTTTGAGGTAACCAAAACTCTAGTTCATTTCTGTATTATGTTATTTTCTTTCTCATAGTCTTCTACTCAATCTCTAACCTTAATCTTCATTTTGGTTAGGGAATCTAAGTTCTTGAGCACGTAAGTTTCGGTAAGCATGATTCTCAAATGGTTTAGTCTTCCCATTTTCCTTTTTCATCTCTTTTCTTCTTTCAACTCACTCTTGTTCATTATGGTTATTAGGAGTGTTCCAAAAGTCCCAACTCAGTCCACATATCCCGGTAACTTTGGTAAGGAAAATAGGCTAGAATCAATATGTTATATGCTTATGTTATCTATGTTTTATGTTGTTAAATGTGTTATGATATGTATGCATGTATGTTTGTAGGCTTGGGCATATGACCCATATGACTAACAAGACCCCAAATGGGTTATGGGCATATGACCTACTTAGCTAGTAGGACCCCACTAATCCCATGGGCATATGCTTGTTTAGTCTATGGGACCCCAAGTAATAATGACCATTATAATAAGTGTATGTTATATGTATTATGTTAAGTCTTTATGTTTCTTATAAAATTATGTTTATGACTATGTGTTAGATTTTCCTTGCTGGGCATTAGGCTCATTCCTTTTTGTTTTATGTGCAGGAAAATAAGCTTTAGAGGGGGTAAGATTCGTGACGCTTAGAGGATGTGTATCGATGGTGAATGGAGTCAAGGGGCCGAGCGTTATTCGATTCGAGGATGTAGTTTCTGTTTTATGTCTTTTACATGTATTTTCCGCACCATTTATGTAATGTCTTTTATTTTAAATCATGTTTTGTTTTTTAAAAACAATGGGATCCCATATCCTTCTTAGTATTCTATTTATTTGTAAGTAACTCTTATTTTACAAGTTACTCAATAAAATTATGGTATTTTCATAAAAATGTAAGTTTTATGTATAGTTTCGTTAATGGTCCAAATAGTCTAGATTAGTGGGTCATTACATGAATCTTATGAGATTATTATATTTGATTATGATTAGGTTACTGCTAAAGGTCTGAGGTCAGGATCGTTCTCAAGGGTCATTCTTAACTTATTTTATGCTTGAGCCTGAGGTAAAAAAATTGCACCCATTACGTGATGTACATGATTAGGGCTTGGCCCGAATGTTGAATAAAGTTTTGATTGGGTGTTGGCCCCTATAAATGCGCATGATTATGATTATTCCTACGATTAGTGATGAAGTAGGTCGAATGCTCTACATATATGGATGTTTGTTATATGATGAAAGCTTGTTAGCATTATATATTTGAGAAAAGCATTGAATTACTAGTCAAGGACGGCAATAACGTTGAGCACTAGTCGTAAAGCATTGACTTATGAGTCAAGGGCGGAAATAGTGATAAGTGGTGGTCGTAATGCATTAACTTATGAGTCAAGGGCGGCAATAGTGCTGAGTGGTGGTCGTACAACATTGACTTATGAGTCAAGGGCGGCAATAGCGCGTTGAGCACTGGTTGATATGATTAGATATAATCAGGAGCGCATTACACGTTTGTTTGACTGAATGGTCGTAGAAAACTAAAGTGTCAGGTACACTAGGCCAGCTCCAATGCTGGTTATTTAGAATATAGGGCAAGGGGCCCCAGGGTGACTTATTACTCCCAGATCCTAAGGCGCTGAGACCCTAGTGTGACTTATTAGTCATGTGTTTGGGCAATGGGCCCCGATATGAATCACTTAATCATTTCTTTAGGGCATTTGGTTCCATATGACAGTGTAGTCATTTACATGAATGGTATGCATGCATGAGTATGGTTATTACTGCTGGTCATGTTTATTATGATTTAGAAAGGTGTTAATCACTACTTATGAGAATGTTAAAGTTTTCTTACTAGCTTTTGGCTCATAGGTGCTTTGTGGTGCAGGTAAATGTGTTGCGAAATTTATTACTACGCAAGTGTACGTATTGCAAATCAGTAATAATCTTGGTAAAACCAAGTATCATCCTCAAGGGCTGAATCACCAATTACCAATCAATTAATCTTTTTTTATATTTTGTCAATTAAACTTTGATTCTTTTAAAAAGACAGAAGAAAATATAAATTGCAGAAACAATAGTTAAGAATTCAATATAAACAATAAGTAATAGAAAAGCCTTTAATTTAAATAAGGGTAGGTCACCATTTGGTACCCTGTGTTTTTGCAAAGTATTATTTTGGTACCTTCTGTTTTCAATAATGCTCATATGGTACCCTGTATTTTAAAATCGTATATATTTGGTACCCTAAACTCAAATTTAATTAATAAAATTTTACCAATTTAATCAAAGTGCTGTCAATTATGTAAGTTCCAAATTTAAATTTAATTACATAATTACATATAACTGATGACAGTTTGATCATATTGACAAAATTTTATCTATCAAATCTGAGTCTAGGATATCAAATATGTATAATTTTAAAATACAGGGTATCATATGAGCATTATTGAAAACAGAGGTTACCAAAATGATACTTTGCAAAAACATAGGGTACCAAATGAGTAAAATCCCTTTAAATAATGAGAGAGTAATTAGGACATTTTATCTCATCAACTATCCACCCTATTAATCCTTAATACAAATTACCAATTTCTTCTTCTTTCTTCCTATTTCAATTAACAAGTTGACAATAGCAGTTTATAATCATACTATGAATTATAAACTCATCCTAAGTGAAAATTTCCTATATTTCTATGGTAAATTTAATCACAAAGACGGCAATAATCCCAACAACTCAAAAGATAGTTACACAATTAATCTAGATACTCTCGTTCCAAATTATAATTGTGTCCTGAACAACCAAAGCAAATTCAAATCGCACTTCTCAGATTTTGATTCAAAAACATACAGGTAATGACTATAGATGGCCAATCAATAATCAATCAAAAAGCATAGATTGCCAGGAATTGAAAAGAAAGATGAAGAAGGAATGATAATTGCATTAGTTCATAATATGGATTCAAGCGATTCAATTAACAGGCCTAAACATAAAATTATTTCATAACTGTCATTCTAAACACAAAGAAATTCAAGAACAACATAAAGAAATAGATGAATAACAAACAATTAAGAATACTTCTTGAGTGTTCTCCAAGCTTTTCAGCCACCCAAACTATCTCTCACTATTCCTCTCTAGCCTCTTCTCAGTTTCCCCTTTTCACCTTTGTAAAACCTATTTTTTCATTTTGAAAAGAGGCGGGCCGCGGCCCTACTTACACCATGTTGCGACATGTGTCCTAATTTCTTGAGAATTTGCACCTCTAAGCCATGACCCTCCAAAGCCATGCCGCGACCCGTGTCTTCGTTTCCCTGGGAATTAGCTCTGCCAAGCCGCGGTCCTCCAAAGCCATGCCGCCGCCCTAGTCTAGACTTCGAAATAATGCTTCTATGAAGAGGCTGGCCGCGGCTCCGTATTGCTCAATCCGCTGCCCTTAAGGAAAATTTTCAATTCATGCATTTTTAAACCCAAAAGATCATTAATGCCTTCAAATCATGCCGAGATCCATCCATTATTGAAAACAACACCGAAACTTGGGTTTTTCTTCTCTTTTTGAACTAATTTCCTCCAAGTATTTAAATCTTCCTTTTTATTCACTAAGACTGTAAAACAAACAAACAAAAGTGTAAAACCGCACTAAATGAAATAAAAACAAGATAAAAGACTACCTAAAACACCACATAACCATGACATAAACTAGACTAAACAAACTCCCCCAAGCTTAACCTTTACTTGCCCTCGAGTAATGATTGACACTAAACTTAAAACTTAACACACCAACATAAAGTTAAGCCTCCACATTATTCACATCACATTGTCATCACTCAGAAAATATCAACTGCATTTTTAAAACCAGAATTTCAATCCAATCACTCCAACAATTAACCTGAATGCCTCCATTGGAAATTAGAATATGATTTGCAAATTACAAAATGAACAATTAGAATACATCATACATGTCTCACTCATACCAACAATCCACTAACCAATATTCAATATGCTTGCATATTTGCCTTTCTCCACTAATGTCAACAACACATGTTTTGGAATTAACAAGACTATTAAGGTTCATAACATTTTGGCTTAGGTAACAGTAGTTGAAAAGACATTTAAGCTTCATTATACCATAAGCACATCAAAAACCAATCAAACCAACCATCTTGCATTTAATAATCATCCCTCAATTCACCAACTTTCCAACAATTGAGAAATCGCAAAACAATGCTCCAACATCACTTTATTTAATTATTTATCACTCTTTTTTTTTAAGTCTTCTTTTCCTTTTTCCTTTTTTTTTTGAATGATATACATAATTTAGTGATGTTGCAAGAGCTTTTACATTTCTCTCAATCAGTAAAATATATCATTTATCCACATATCAACAATCCCACCCAATACAATTCTTTCCCCCAAACTTATTTCTAAGCTTATGGCATAATTCAAGGACAAGGGAAAATAATAATGGGTACATTGTTGGCTTAATAGTGTGGATAAACAATTAATCAAGCAAGGCACAAAGGGGAAAACTAAGGATAAAATAATATCGGTAAGCTTGAAAGGCTCAAACGTTCCAACAAAATTGCCTAGATCATTTTCCAACACACATGTCATCAAGGATTTCATCTCAAAAGACAAGCAATGCAAGTTCTATCCTATTCCACAATTCATTCCTCATACCTAAGTAAAATATGTATAACATATGATAATTACTCACATTTACACAAAATATTAAAATTTCCAAGAAGCATTAAAACTAATCTAAAGAGTGTGACCAAACCAAGCACACGATTATTCACACAATATCTATTTCACAAGTGATGAAAAATGACTTTATTGAAGAAATTTCATTAGCTTAACTTTTCGACACAACTAAAATAAAAATATTAAACTAAAAGGAACAAAAACGAAGCAAAAACAATAAGCCCCTCCCCCAAACATAAACTTCACATTATCCCCAATGTGACATGAAAACCAAGGAGAGAAAACTTACCTAAAAAAATACGCCACATCAGTATGGCGGCGGCGGTGGTGGTGGGTTGTATGGGTGAAACTGTGGTGGAGCGGTGAAGTTGTGTTCATCCGCAGAACTCATCGTCCACCTAGTTACCAAAGCATTCAATTCTTCCACATGAACACACCCATACTCATTCTGTTGTACCATGTAATCATTGTAATGCTGATGTTGCGTTTGATGCAACTGGATTAAATACTAATTTTGGTGGATGATATAATCCACTCGATCATGCGTACGCTAAGTGTGGTCATCAATAGGCCCACCAAGTGCCAAATGTGGTGTGGGGTTATTGGAACCTGCACCATTAGCCCCCTCCTCATCCACGGGGTCAGGGTCGGCTGCTTCATCGACCCTTCGACGCTTATAATGTTGCCCAGGTGGTGGTGGAATAAGAGAGGCCGGAGGAAAGGAAGCAAAAAGGGTTTGATTAGTCAGCCCCATGGGCTTCCGAACCATATAACTTGCAAAGACCTCTACATTGTAAGTTTCACACAGGGTTGTGATAAAAGTGCCATGGGCAACGCCATCGGTGGGGTTGAACTTACTGATATTTCGGATGCTATAACGAATGAGTTGGCCCACATCAACTGTCATCTTTGTCATGATAGCATACACCAACAAACAACGCTCTCTATCAATAGTAGATAAGTGAGTAGTAGGCAACATGTGGGAACAAACAAAATAAACCCAGGCCTTGGCAAATCGGTACATATCTTTGGCCTTGCCATTCTGATAATTAAAACGAGCCCCCTCCATACTCAACGTTTCAGCCATTGCATTATATTCTGGCTCGCTAAAGTGAGCCAATTGCCAATGCTCATCGTTAAGTGCAGACAAAGTAAGGAGGTGCAGCAATGAATTAAATGAAGAAATTCAGGTAGGAACCTTCTTACCACGAATAAAGTTTAGTTATTCCGCATCAAGATAAGGGAAATTGGCATAATACTCAAACATTTGTGAATAATTTGCCATGCCAACGCGGGTGGAGTTGCAGGAAACACCCCAATTTCTTCTCACTATCTCAACACGAATGAGATCATAGGTGGGATTATGTTCAAATGGTTCCTCTTGAAACACAAACCCTCTCTCCCTAACCGCAGATTTCTTATGAATTCTTTTGAACATATCGGCTACCTGCTTATTGGAAAATTAATTAGTATCATAATCAACAGGAGGTGGTGGTGGGGGGTTTTGGTCTCAGGATGTGGAAGCATTCTTTTTATGGGCAACTTAGGTTGGGTTTCTTTTAGGTCTAGTGGCCATAACAATTCTTCAACAATTTCTAAACTTCCCAAATTCCTAAAACAATTTGGACAGCACCTCTCCTTGATTTCCCGCTCCCCAAAATAACCAAATCACAATGAACAAGCAACCTAAACGCTTACACGAAACAAAACCACTCAATTTATCAATAAAATTCTCAAAGCAGTCCCAATCATCAATCCAACAATTATAATCCACCCAAGAAGCTCCAAACAACATGCCGCATTAATTTCAACACATCCAACTATCAAATAAAAATCACCAAAAAGGAGATGTGACACTTACGTGAATGTGAGAACTTCATACATTGTCTTCTTCTTTTTGTCTCCTTGACAAGTTAAACACTTAAAACTTCATGGAAGAGTGGGGTTCTCTTTTCTTTTTTCTTTTTTTGAAATAAAGGGTATGAGCTGAAGAAATTTCTATTAGAAAATTAAGAGAAGGGATGTTAGGGCTGGTGATTAGAGGGATAAGGAGAAGAGAATGAAGAACAGGGTAACAAAATTGGGAATTTAACCCTGTCTGCACAACACGGGTGTAATGACCCAACTATTTCTAAGACCTTGGACCATTAAAACTACTAGACATAGCTACTATTTTGAGAAACATACATAAGAAATAACATAACTTTATTTAAAACCCCAAAATAAATATTGTCCAAAATACAAAGTAAAATATAAAATATAAAATACGGTATGAGTACCCATTGTTTAATACATAAAACATAAACTTTAATTGTTTAGAAACTAATTGTGGAAATACATCAAAACATAATTCAAAAGACTAAAAAAAATAGCGTCATCCTCGATCATCACGCAGTCCATTCAACCCATTCATCCTCAACACACAAGCCAAGATGCCATGAATCATTCCGCCTTCCATAATCATTTTCCTGCATCAAGCTAAAAAAATAAAGGAATGGGCATAATGCCCAGCAAGGAAAATCTACTAACAACATATATCATAAATCATAAACATAAGACTATATCATATAGATATACTATACAACATATGGCTATAAAAACATATAACATATAGGACTACAATATTAATGGTCATTAACTCATTAACATGGCATGCGATAAACCATCTAGGTCCTCTGTCTACTAATCGAGGTAGGTTAGATCACATGGTAGTATATGATAACCCATCTAGGTCCTCTGTCTACTAATCGAGGTAGGGTAAATCATAACACTAAACCATGAAAATGATAAAAATTCTTGGGGATTGCTATCTAAGCAACTATAAGCCCCAAGCGACATAAAAATATTAGGGTTTGCTATGTAAGCAACTATAAGCCCTAAATGACTACAAAACATTTTTACACATATACATATTATAGCATCAAACATATCATAACATAAACATATAAGCACATATAATCTATCCTATTTTCCTTACCAAAAATTGGGATATTTGAGAACAAGAATGGGATTGGAACACTCCTTAAAACCAATAGCAAAACCATGAGTATTTCTAAAGAATGAAGATGAAAAGAGAACTAAACCATCAAGAAGAAACTTACCGAAAAGAACCTTAAGTTTCAAGAAACTTAAACACCTAACCAAGAATCTTAAACAAGACTTAGGATTTGAAAGAAAATAAAAGAAAACTAAAGAACCATGAAGAACTGAACTTATGGATAAGAATACCTTGAATGATCTTATGAATTGATCTAAACCTCGATACCGAAATCTCAATATATCTCACTTCCCAGGTGTTTAGAAAAGATTAGAATGATAAAGTTTTTATCCCAAAAACCCAAGTGTTTCTCTCTATAGTAACACTAGCCACTTGGAGGCTCTAAAGACTGCTTGAAGAAAATGGCTGAGTACTAGGTCCTATTTGTAGAGTTCAAGGAGTGAAACTAACCCTTTTTAATTTGAATAAATAAATGAACATAAAATGAAAAAGATTTGAATTTTCATTCAACAGACGCCCAGAACTCAGTCAAAATCGTTCAAAGGCAGGTCTAAGTGGTTAAGGCTATTTTTAAAATTAAAATCACACACTTTCAAAAATGAGAGTTGGAGCTGATATATCGCCTCCCATCATAATCCCGAGCCCCGTTCGATCGTTCGTGAAAAGTCGACGTGTTTTCCGTGTCTTCTGTAGGCGATATATCGGCCCCTATAACTGTGATATATCAGCATACGTTGTTATATCAAACACGTATTTCCACTTTTTCAGCATATTTTGAATTGATAAAATAGCTTTGACTAAGTCTAAACGTGATTGTAACAGTTTTTGGAAGGTTCTAGAGCTTCTAGATCTTACTTTTATTTAAACTATTCTTAAAAAAATACGTAAATCCTTAATAAACATGATTATAACATGTGTCATGCTCTTATAAATTCTATCTAAACCTTAGGTTATAATAAATCATATTTCTAGAACCAACAATATTAATCAAACCTTATGTTATAATTAATATTTCTAAACTATAGGTTAAACTTATAAAATCCATAACAATTGTTATGAGTGTCCAACTAAGTCCCGTCTTGAACCAAAATCCATGAAAACTAATATACTACTAACTAATACTAACTACTACTACTATCTAGCCAGCTAAGTAAATATTATGGGACACTACAATTCTCCCTACTTAAAAGAATTTTGTCCCCAAAATTTACTTACCAACCAATTCTGGATACCGTGCTAACATCTCTTCCTCCAACTCCCATGTTGCCTTCCGTTCAGAACTATTACTCCATAGGACCTTGACTATCAAAATACTCTTAGATTGTAATTCCTTCATCCCTCTGTCTACGATGCTAACTGGTCCTTCCTCGTAACTCAAGTCTTTTTGGAGTGATATCGTATCGTACTTTAGGACGTGAGATGGGTCTGACACATATCTACGTAGGATCGAGATGTGGAACACATTGTGGCAATCTGCTAGAGCTTGTGGTAGGGCTAATCCATATGCAACTGTTCCCACCTTGTCCAATATCTCAAATGACCTATAAACTGGGGACTAAGTTTTCCTTTCTTCCCAAACCGCTTCACACCTTTGATCTCCGACTTTGAATTCCACATCACGTCGCTTGGCATCCGTATAAATTTTTTGACGGCTCTGAGCAATGAACATACGCTTTCTAATCAACGTTACTGCATCTTGAGCCTCTCTAACAGCTTCAGGTCAAGGAAGTTTCCTTTCTCCTACCTCGTCCCAATGTAACGGTGATCGACACCTCCTTCCATAAAGCAACTCATAGGGTGCCATCCCAATCGTTGACTGGTAGCTATTGTTGTAGGAGAACTCTATTAGTGGCAAATACTTACTCCATGATCCTCCGAAATTGAGTACACAAGAGCGCAACATATCTTATAAAATATGTATGGTACGCTTGGACTGACCATCAGTCTGAGGATGAAATGTTGTACTTAGACTTAACTTGGTACCCATGCCTTGCTAGAAGCTTCCCCAAAATCTCGATGTAAACACCGATCCTCTATCGAATACTATGGCCTTAGGGATTCCATGCAGTCGTACTATTTCCCAGACATAAATGTCTGCGTACTGAACTATTGTGTACGTAGTCTTGACAGGAAGGAAGTGAGCTGACTTGATTAGTCTATCTACTACTACCCAAGCCGAGTCATGCTGCTTATTTTTTCGTGCTAGTCCTGTCACGAAGTCCATGGATATGTCTTCCCACTTCCATTCTGGAATACTAAGCGATTGCAATAAGGCTGCAAGCAGCTGATGTTCTGATTTCACTTGCTGGCATACTAAGCTTTTAGACACATATTATGCTATGTATTTCCTCATTCTTGGCCACCAATACAACTCCTTAAGGTCGTGAGTAATCTTGATCGACCCTGGGTGAACTGAGTATGGGGTATTGTGCACTTCTTCTAAAATATTCATCTTAATTCCATGATTATTTGGCATGCATACCCCGTCCTTATATCTCAAGAAACCCTGCCCTGATATAGAGAAATATGTGGCCTTGCCTACTTTAACTGTAGCTATTTGAGATACTAATGTGTCATCATGCCCTTGTCCGATCCGTATATCTTCTAGCAGACCTGACTAGATGGACAAGTTAGCCAGTTTACCAATAACTACTTCTATTCCGGCATTGATCAGCTCTTGCTAAAGTGAATTTTCTATTCTGGATATTGCTGCTAGATTCTTGTAACTCTTTCTACTTAGCGCATAGCAACTACATTTGATTTTCTCGGGTGGTATAGGATTTCGCAGTCAAAATAAATTACTAGTTCTAACCACCTGCGTTGCCTCATGTTGAGCTCCTTTTGAGTGAAGAAATACTTTAAGCTCTTGTGGTCCGTATAAATCTCACATTGTTCCCCATAAAGGCAGTGGAGCCAGATTTTCAATGCGAAGACCACTGCTGCCAACTCCATATCGTGTGTTGGGTTGCGTTGCTCGTATTCCTTCAGCTGCCTTGAGGCATAGGCTATCACTTTGTCATTCTGCATCAGCACACAACCCAAACCTTGCTTCGACGCATCACAGTATACTAAAAAATTGTCGTTGGGTGTCGGTACACAAAGTACTGGTGCGGAACATAACTTATCCTTAAGCAACTGGAAGCTCTCTTCACACTTATTGGTCCAATTGAACATCTGTTATTTCTGGGTCAAGTTGGTAAGCGGAGTGGCTATCTTAGAAAATCCCTCTACAAACCTCCGATAATAGCCTGCTAGCCTGAGAAAACTTCTAACCTCTGACGCATTCTTAGGTCTTGGCCAATCCTTCACAGCCTCTACCTTAGCTGGGTCTATTGCAACTCCGTCCTTGGATACTATGTGGCCAAGGAACGCTACTTGCGAAAGCCAAAATTCGCACTTCTTGAACTAGGCATAAAGCTGATGTTCCTTCAGTCGCAACATGGTCATTATTAAATGTTCCTCGTGCTCGACTTCGTCCTTTGAGTACACCAAAAAATTGTCGATGAACACTATGACGAATTTGTCCAAGTAATCCTTGAAGATCCGTTTCATTAAATCCATAAATCCGGCTGGAGTGTTGGTAAGACCAAAAGACATAACTAAAAACTCGTAATGTCCATATTGAGTTCTAATAGCTATCTTAGGAATATCCTCTTCCCGTACCTTGAGCTAGTGATACCCGGACCATAAATCAATCTTAGAAAACAACGTTGCTCCTCGGAGTTTATCAAACAAGTCATCAATCCGGGGTAGCGGGTACTTATTCTTAGTTGTCACCTTATTCAGCTCGCGGTAATCTATACACATATACATGCTTCCGTCCTTTGTCTTCACAAATAAAACCGGGGCTCCCCATATCAAATGGCTTGGTCTAATGAAACCCAAGTCTAAGAGTTCTTGTAGTTGCGTCTCCAAATCCTTGAGTTCGGTTGGTGCCATCTGGTATGGTGCCTTTGAGATAGGCTCAGTGCCCAGTACTAGTTCGATTGTGAAGTCAATTTCCCGAGTTGGCGGCAACCCTGGTAAGTCATCAGGAAATACTTCTGGGAATTCTTTTATAATGCGAACGTCTCCAACCTTTAGTGGTGTTTCCTTTACCATATCTGTGACGCTGGCTAAGAATGTGTGACACCCTTTCTCTATCATCCTTTGAGCGTTGAGAGATGAAATAAGCGGCGTACGTAGTCCTGAAATCTTTCCCATAAAACATAGTCTCGAACGTCACTTTCTTGCATCTACAGTCGATGGTTGCCCATGCCTCGCTAGCCAATCCATGCCTAGTATCTCTAGCTCTATCAAGTCTCCTTCTAGTTCTACGTCCTCAACTTTGATCGGTACGCCTCGTACTATCCGTGATGATAGGACTACTTCACCCGAAGGCAATTTTGTTACAAACCTAGTTCTAAATCCTTCACAAGGTTTGTCTAACTTCTCTATCATTCCTAACGAGATATACCAGTGTGTTGCTCCCGAATCAGATAATACTGACACATATATTATCGAGGATAGGAATCTGACCTATGACCACTTTATTACTAGCTTCAGCTTCTCCCTGGGTCAAGGCAAAGACTCTGGCAGGAACCATCTTGATGTCATTTTTCTCTTCTTACTTGAGTTGTGGACATTCATTTTTCCGATGACCTTCCTGACCACAGTTACAGCATCCCTTGGTGTTTTCCCGACACTCACCAGGATATTTTTTTGGCATTTGGAGCACTGCGGGTATTCTACATAACCCGACCTATTGCCTCCATTATTTGTCTGTGCCCTTTTGTCATTGTCGGATTGCTTGTTGTCAGGATGTCTTCTCTTCTGACCATTATTGGTTCTATGCTGATGGTTGTTGTTGTGTTACCGACCGTTCTAAGAGTAATTCTGCTGCTTAGGTCCAGGCTTACTAGCCTTCTCCTCACTAACATTTTCCTGAAGCCTTTCAAATTCTATAGTCGTTTCTAGAGCATCGGCATAAGTAGTGGTTCCAGGATTTTCTAGCTTGACTCCCAGCTCAATCTTTGGTCTGAGTCCTCTAACGAACTTGGTGACCCTCAAAAATTCGGTTGGGACCAACTCTGGTGCAAACTTGGCTAGTCGGTCGAACTGTCGAGCATACTCTACTACTGTTAAGTTTCCCTGGTTCGAACTGGTGAACTCTTCTACCCTTGTAGCGATGACTGCCAAGTTATAATATTTCTGGTGAAATAGCTCCACAAATCAAGTCCATGTCATGGTGGCGACGTCGTTAGTCTGCTGCACTAAGTCCCACCATATTTTAGCATCTTCATTTAGAAGAGAAGAAAAGCAGGATATGCGGTCCGTGTTGCCGAGATTCATGTGTGCAAGGATCGGCTCTATATTCCTGAGCCATTCTTCCGCCTCGAAGGGGTCGGTTGTCCCTTTAAAGTTTGGAGCGTGTTGCTTATAAAACCACTCAGAAATTAGCTCCATGTACTGAGCTGGGTAGGGCTCATAATTCACCATTGGCCATCCCCCATAAGGACATACTTGTTGGGGTGCTTGAGCCATTTTCTGAGGTTGCGGCTGAGGCTGAGTCAGAGTCTGAGTTTTTAGCTGCAGCTCAGCCTACTGCCATTGTTCCTGCAGTAGTTCTTCCACTTGTTTCCATAGCTTGACAATTTTAGCGGTATTGTCAACCGGAGGCGGCAGTGCAATTCTGTTAGCAGCAGCATTGGTAGTACGCGCTCCCCTTCTGTGAACAGGGGGGGCTTCACTAGTCTCATGAGCGGCGCTGGAGGCATTGCCGGCTGTGCATGCAGAACTTCTAAGCAACATCTTTAGCAAAGTTCTAACATTCGAGAAAAACATGTTAGAACTTACCCTAATAGGCTCTAAGGAAAAACTTAGTCTAAGAAAACACAACTCGAACCTATTAGTTATGATTTTCTTATGAAAAATTAGGTAAGCCTTCTTTATAATTAGGGTGTGTTTCTATACTTAGAAAATCAGCCATCTTTATTATTTTCTAAGTCTGTTTCTAATCATCATATATGACTTAATTCTCAGGCTCGAAACTCGTCGTTGTTCCAAAGTTAACAATATTGAGGGAGGGCTAGGATCAGTAAAATCGTTCCCACTACTATGGCCCCCTAAACTCTCAATATAGAACTTGGTCCATTGATTTGTATCCACCCTCACCGAACTCAGTCATTATTTATTTATTTAAATTTATTATGATTGTAAAAAAAATAAAACTCATACATGTCATTCAAAAATAACAATAATATTCATTTGGAAAAAGGTTTTCACTAAGTACAATCATAAATGCAAAAATAATAAATAAATAAAGTAACAAACTAACATAACTATGGTGAATCTAAAAATCAGGATCTTCTACATCTGACCCTTCATCTAACATATCTTCATCTATCTCTTGAGCCTCAACATTTCCTTGGGGAAGATTCATAAAGATTCTATGTTTTTGCTCATTAGTGAATTGAAATTCCAACTTAGAGGTAAACCTAAGTATGAGAAAATAATATCTCATGGCTACCGGTAAATCATCTTCATCATCTATAGTCTCCCATATTTCTTCTAAAGTTGAAATTACATATGGAAAATCTTTAAAAAGCCTAATTACTATGACATATTGCTCCGTAGCTCTCATCATAATTTGCTTAGTAGTTTGGAGGTGGACTATCTCCTTGTGGAATAAGATTAATCTCTAAGTGACTCTTTCTAACACTCCTACTGTATTCCTTGGCTCTCTAATCCTTTTCAATGCCTTAATGGCTTGGATATCCTCATAGGTCAAGGCTCCATCCATTCTTAACTGAAAACATAAGGGCTAAAATGTTAGCTATAAACATATACATAATAACTATAACATAAACACTTACATTGGTGGTTAGATTCAGAGCTTGTGCATGTGTATCAAGGAGAACTTCATGCATATGAACTTGGTTCTGATACCAACGGTAATGATCCCACTATTTCTAAGACCTTGGATCATTAAAACTACTAGACATAGCTACTATTTTGAGAAACATACATAAAAAATAACATAACTTTATTTAAAACCCCAAAACAAATATTGTGCAAAATACAAAGTAAAATATAAAATACGGTATGGGTACCCATTGTTTAATACATAAAAACATAAACTTTAATTTTTTAGATACTAATTGCGGAAATACATCAAAACATAATTCAAAAGACATTAAAAAAAATAACGTCATCCTCAACACACAGTCCATTCAATCCATTCATCCTCAACACACAAGCCAAGATGCCATGAATATTTCCGCCTTCCATAATCATTTTCCTGCATCAAGCTAAAAAAATAAAGGAATGAGCCTAATGCACAGCAAGGAAAATCTACTAACAACATATATCATAAAACATAAACATAAGACTATATCATATAGATATACTATAAAACATATGGCTATAAAAACATATAACATATAGGACTACAATATTAATGGCCATTAACTCATTAACATGGCATGTGATAAACCATCTAGGTCATCTGTCTACTAATCTAGGTAGGGTAAATTATAACACTAAACCATGAAAATGATAAAAATTCTTGGGGATTGCTATCGAAGCAACTATAAGCCCCAAGCGACATAACAATATTGGGGTTTGCTATGTAAGCAACTATAAGCTCCAAATGACTACAAAACATTTTTATACATACATATTATAGCATCAAACATATCATAACATAAACATATAAGCACATATAATCTATCCTATTTTCCTTACCAAAAATCGGGATATTTGAGAACAAGAACGGGATTGGAACACTCCTAAAAACCAACAGCAAAACCATGAGTATTTCTAAAGAATGAAGATGAAAAGAGAACTAAACCATCAAGAAGAAACTTACCGAAAAGAACATTAAGTTTCAAGAAACTTAAACACCTAACCAAGAATCATAAACAAGACTTAGGATCTGAAAGAAAATAAAAGAAAACTAAAGAACCATGAAGAACTAAACTCAAGGATAAGAATACCTTGAATGATCTTATGAATTGATCTAAACCTCGATACTGAAATCTCACTATATCTTGCTTCCCAAGTGTTTAGAAAAGCTTAGAATGATAAAGCGTTTATCCCAAAATCCCAAGTGTTTCTCTCTATAGTAACACTAGCAACTTGGAGGCTCTGAAGACTGCTTGAAGAAAATGGCTGAGTACTAGGTCCTATTTATAGAGTTCAAGGAGTGAAACTAACCCCTTCTAATATGAATAAATAAATGAATATAAAATGAAAAATATTTGAATTTTCGTTCAACAGACGCCCATAACTCGGTCAAAATCGTTCAAAGGCAGGTCTAAGTGGTTAAGGCTATTTTTAAAATTAAAATCACAAACTTCAAAAAATGAGAGTTGGAGCTGATATATCGCCCCTATAAGCGATATATCGCCTCCCCCCATAATCCTGAGCCCCGTTCAATCGTTCTTGCAAAAATCGACATGTTTTCCGTATCTTCCCCTATAGCTGCGATATATCGGCATACGTTGATATATCAAACACGTATTTGCACTTTTTCAGCATATTTTGAATTGATAAAACAGCTTTGACTAAGTCTAAGTGTGATCCTAACAGTTTCTGGAAGGTTCTAGAGCTTCTAGATCTTACTTTTATTTAAACTATTCTTCAAAAATACTTAAATCCTTAATAAACATGATTATGACAAGTGTCATGCTCTTATAAATTCTATCAAAACCTTAGGTTATAATAAATCATATCTCTAGAACCTGCAATATTAATCAAACCTTATGTTATAATTAATACTTCTAAACTATAGGTTAAACTTATAAAATCAATAATTGTTGCTATGAGTGTCGAACTAAGTCCTGGCTTGAACCGAAATCCACGAAAACTAACATACTACAAACTAATACTAACTACTACTACTATCTAGCGAGCTAAGTAAATATTCTGGGAAACTACAACGGGCCGCGACCCTACCTTTTCAATGCCACGGCCCGCATCAAATAACTAGAATTCCTAAGGAGTTAGTGTCGCGGCTCAACTCTATCATGCCACGACCCACATCAATTTTCTAGGCATCCTGGATCCCTCATGTCGCGGCACAGCCTATCCATGCCGCCGCCCGCCTACACCTTAATAGAAACCCTGCGCCTCTGTAAGGGGCCATGCCGCTGCTCAATAAGGCTATGCCGCAGCTCTTAAGGAAAAAAAATCATTTTCTTTTTTTCATTTTCACGCTTTCCACAATTCCATATGTACAATAATAAACCAAATATTCATAATTTACAAGTGCAAACATTTAAACTTAAAATTTTTGTTCCAACTAGACTAAAAAGTAAAGAAAGCAATAAAATATATGGGGTGCCTCCCATGAGCGTTGTTATTAACGTCATTTAGCCGGACGCTGAACTCCTCTTCAAAAGGACTTCAAGAGGATAATTGACTTTGCTTGATCAAACGCAGTGCCCAAATATGGCTTCAACCTCTACCCGTTCACCTTGAAAGGATTTACATTCTTTCCTTGCACTTCCACTGTGCCATATGGAAACACTCTCACAACATAAAAGGACCTGGCCACCTTGACTTCAATTTTCCATGAAATAGTCTCAACCTTGAATTAAAAAGAAGTACCTCTTGCCCCGGTTGAAATTATTTTCTGTCTAGGTTTTTCTCATGACAAGCTTTGGTGCGCCCCTTATAGATTTTTGCATTTGCATATGCCTCATTATGAAATTCATCAAGCTCATTTAGTTGCAAAATTCTATTCTCACTAGCAGCATTCCAATCAAAGTTTAACTTTTTCATTTCCTAGTATGCCATGTGCTCTAACTAAACTGGAAGATGACAAGCTTTTCCACTATTTAAAATACACAGTGCAACAGTCTTGGCTAACCAGGGCGTTACATAGAGCTAGTAATAACCAGACCGAAGATCAATTCCTGAGATTATTGTCCTATCTTGTAACTGGGCAATTGAACCCTTCATCCTTAACATGTGATGTCGACGTGTCCCCCAATACAATGCTCCATCTGATCCATCCTCAAATCATATACTTCTTAGACTTAACCATTAATTCTTTCTGCTAAGCAAATATCATTCTTCATGATGTCCTTGATACCGAGTCTATCCATACCCAATGTCTGTAGTGTACCCAACAATTCTCCGTGTACCTATCTAAAACCTTTTTGGTTAATTCAGTTTCCATTCAGTCTAACTGATATATTCCAGGTGATATCCACCCTAATGTCTAGGAATCCCGTAGATGCAACTGGGTCCTTCCCTTCAAAATCCAGACATTATTACCATCTCCTGCAATCCATGGTTGTCCCTTATTTAACGGATTAGCTCCTACTTAGGCTCATATCACAACTCTCATATGATGAGCTCAATTACTTTTACTATAAACCTCTTACCATTTGTATTCCAATTCTTCTCTTGAAAGTTTCCAACTCTTCCCCAGCAGGCACTAATATCTCAAGTCCCATTTTATAACAACCTTGAGGCATGTACTTCATATCTGAATCTTTTCTGAGAGATGCGCATAACCGAATTCTTCCAGCTCATTATATAACAAAGGACGAGGACTAACTAGTCAACCGGTCACCTCCGAGGGACTATCCTCGAGCTCTAACTGTAAGGAGGCAGACTAGTCCTTCCTTCTCTAATCTCAAGCAATCCGCCCTAATGTCCTTAACTATTCCATGTAGAAAACATTCCTTCACTGCCCTAGCAGCGTCCTTCCGGATGGCGTCTCCTGCATCTAGCGCATACTAAATAACTTTACCAGGCCTCATCGATGCCCTAGTAGCTAACCTATAAACTATAACCCTTCCTGTCGAAACCAGGAATAGTAATACTATCAAAGGTCCTTCTTTTCTGGTTACTAGACATCTGCCCTTACTTAATCCTGCAAATGGGAATACCATTACCTGCGCTTCTTGCCCTATGACATTCACACTCCATATCTCATCTCTTATGTCTTTAATAACAAGGCCCTCCCTATTTCCCGAGCATAGATGAAAATCTCATGCATTGGAGCGACCCTGATGCTTTGGGCCATCCCAGAGTTCATTCCTTAAATATATCTTTCTTTTCGGACAGCATCCACTTGTATCAAATCAGAAGTGGATTGACCCACCCATCAAATTCATTGACATACTCTGTCATTGTCTCACCATTTTGAACCAAGTTCATAAACTCATTAGTCTTCGTAGTTCAAACTTCATCACAATGGTCTCTTTTATCAAATCATTGTATGACTCCTCCCAACGCATCATGACAACATTCCGGGTCTGGGGTACTACTTCCCACCACATCCGGGCATCCTTCTGCCACATATGCATGGCGCAACTACTCTATCATGACGTACCATTCTCATATCATCAAGGACAGAGTTAATCACGCTCATTTATTGATCAGTTCTTAAGCAAACCCAAACCTTCCTCGAGAACTAGAGGATAATGCTTCTAGCGTTGTACATACGATAACTCTTATCTGTTTCCATACTCAGGTTGAGCCAACACTGGTGCCCTTACTGTCAAGACATACGAAGCAACGTTTCCCCGAAGGAATTCGTTTCTCAACCATCTAATCTCCTTATTCTGATCTAGCAGCCTTACTCACATACCAGCAAACATCTGCTGCGAATTCCAGGGGCAGACGGAGCCTAACTATCATTTGAAACCCTCATTCTAACAATACTAGGTCTGATTAACTATCTTGAGTACATACGTTCTGAATCAGTCTGCAATCACCGACTTAACCCCTCAGCTCTGATGTTCATATCCATAATCATCCCATTGGCAAATCCAAACAATCACAATAATCACACACAAAATATGCATATCAAAGCACCAATCTACATTACTCATGCATTAATTATCGAATCCCATTACTACCAAATATATTCATACACATCATGTTCTCTATACTAATACGCAGATAAGGCATATAGGTTCACTTTAAACAATTAACCACATAAGCATGTCATTAAGAACCTGACCGTGAGTCATGCTTATCTTTAGCGGCGAGTGTACACGTCCAGCCAGTCTTCAGGAACCCTTAAACCTAGACCACTCTGATACCAAGTTGTAACGCCCCGGATAACCAAGACCGTTACATTGTGTGATTAAAATAGTGCTTAACCTACTAAGCAAGTCGTTTCAACTTAAATTTGTAATTAAAGACTAAGTCAAGGATAAATAATAATAGATTTGGTCAATAAAATGATTATTTTTCATTAAAATATTAAGTTTGTACACGGGTTCCCAAAAATCAGTTTACAGACTTGTAAAAGATAATCAGATACAATTTGGCCACCCTCAGCGACAAAACAAGGTTTAACCCTAGTTCCTCCCAAGCTATCCTGACCGTGGAGATCGAGCAGGCTACATATGTACACACTACCCCTGAAGCTCTGCAACTCATGGCTGGTCCAGCTATCAACTCCCTTACCTACACCATGTAGCACCCATGAGCCAAGGCCCATCAAGAAAACTTAAAACAACATGCACAACTGGGCAACAGTTTAAAAGCAGTAATATAATTCACCAAATTCTACTAACAATAGAATATATGAAACAAACTCAAAATAAGTACTCAACTTAATCAAGCGTATAGATCAATCTCATCAATCAATACAAATAATTAAGCGCGAACCATGCTTCAGTTTATTGTATAATTTCCTGGCCTGGCACCCTTTGGCCAAGTCCACTGGCTTTATAGCCGACCTTGGCACCCTTAGGTTGGGTTGCATTATGCACGCTTGCTATCGGCCCCTAAAACCCTTAGGTTAGCATGTAAGCAGATATAATCATAGATGCACAATGCATAGCAAGTAATCATTGGCAGCGTATACAAGCATGCCCAATCAGATATTCTCAGCTATAGATATGTTCATGTTCATAATATATTCATACAAGAGGTTTAAGCTCCAATCACAACTCGGGTGCAATTTTCTTACCTCAGATCCTAAGCAGCTAGCATATGGCAGCCCCGAGCACGGTCCCTAATCCCTGAGCCCTTGCGGTATAACTTAGTCACAATGTGATAATGGATAACAATAAGATCCTAAACCATTTAAAAGCTTTGGACTCAAACACTAGCCTCTGGGACCTCGATTTCTACTCAATCGAGTAGTAGAAATCATCCCAAGCGCTTAAGTTTACATCCCAGAGCAACCTCGAGCCTTAAGACAAACCTTGGCTAAAACTCTCTAGGTGGGCCGCGACCTGGCCTTGAGGGTCGTGACGCACCTCAAGTCAGAGGCGCAACCTCTACTTTTTGGGGGAGGCGGGCCGCGATTTTCCCTTAGGGTCGCAGCCCGCCTAAAAAAATCAACAAGCCCTCCAAGGGCTCCCTTGAACTGGGTGTAGCGCGCCCCCATGAACCTATAATTCCCTAGGTTTACAATATTTTTCCCAACTTCAAAAGCTTAGAATCCAATTTAATTACACACCCAAACCCATACCAAGTTCAGAATCCTTATCTTTATAGACTAAACATCATAACCAACATATAACATCATTTCATTCTCTCCCAAATCTAAATTCTGAAACCTACCCAAGCTCCCTTAAACAAAACCAAACTCAACAGAATTTCAGCAATTAACATCTAAAATTGTACCTCGATTGTTAGCTTGATCACCTGAGAAATCCTTGACTGACCCTAACATTGATTCTCCGGAATTTCCCAACTCAATTTCTAGCTTAATTTCTTGAGTCTTCTCCTCCAAAACTTCAAAGATCCCTTAGTATCTAGAGAGGAAATGAGAGAATGTGTAAGAGGAGATGGAGAGAGAGTTTGAGATAATCTTAAGGATTCTGGTGGGTTCTGATTACTCTTAGAACCTCAGCTGAATACACCCTTTAACTAAAAAGGACTAAAAATGATAGTTAGCATTTTTGGGAAGTTACAACAACTCTTCTTCCTATTTTAGCTAAAATCATCCAATCAATTAACTAAATTTCCAAATCAAAAAGGAAAAGAAATCCTTCATTTCCCACTATAGTCCACATGCCCACTTCTCTCTTTCCTCTTCTTTTTTTTTTTTTTTAATTCTTTTAACTAAATAAAATAAATAAAAGAAAAGAAAATACTGTGTAGGAAATCTATTGCATGCTCATCATGCAACCATGCACATGCACAGTCACAAGTGCTAAGGTGCATTATTACCTACCATGCACCTTGGTGCATTCAACCAAAGCTCATTTTCTTATTAATTAAATTAATAAATAAATAAAACAACTAACTATTAAATTCGCACAATTCCTACCAAACAATTCAAACAATAAAAATAATTCCTAACACTTAACAATTATTTTTAAAAAAAAACAAAGCACAAAATTAATAAATATAAAAAAAAATTGGTGCGCTGCATTTGGTAAAATTAATTTAATTAGTTTTACAAATTAAAAAATATAGATTTTGAGAAAAACAAATTTTTTTAAAATAATAAGTGGGAGAGGGTATTGTGACAATAAGTCCTATGGGTCTCCATTATTGTTTGAACACCAAGAGGCATAGGAAGGGCCTCGTGTCACCTCTGTTTGCGGCCTTCCTAAGGAAAGGCTTCTGAATATGTTTATTTTATCTCAAGGTTGACTTCTCATAAGAGAATAAGATTAGTGATGTATTTCAAGTTTGACTGACCGTAAGGCACACTCTTAAGTTAAGTCATTAATCGAAAAATAATGGGTTACACTCCGAAGATGTATCTAGGCTTTCAAGCATGACTAGTGCATCTTGACCAAACTAATGGTAATTCATAAGTCAAAAGAGACAAAGGAGTTTTTAAGTTTTCACTTATGGAGTTGAGATCTTGTCTCAAGATTATTTTGTGATTAGTCTGACCTACCCTAAGGCGGTCCATTAATTTTCAAATTAATATATCGTGGACTAGTAACTATTTTTTGTGTGTTATTTTATGTGATGCATCATGTTTATTATTCAAAATATAAACTAATATTTATTATATTCATTAATTCATTATATTTTATTTATTTGATTTTCAGCAATATGTCCAATCCAAATCCTGTAACATCTTTACTTGCTAATGAGAAATTGACTGGTGATAACTACATGAAATGGTAATCAAACATGAACATTGTTTTGATATGTGAAAGCCACATGCTTGTCCTTAATGAGGAATGTCCTGAGGTTCCTGCTCTCACTACTGCCAAAACTGCTAGAGAAAAGTATGACAATTTGATCTTATCGAACAATAAGGCCAAATGTTATATGCTTGCTAGTACGAGCAATGTGCTCAGAAAGAAGTTTGAAACTGTTGAAACAGCCTATGAGATTTAGGAATCGCTACAAGGCATGTTTGGTCAGCAATCTGATAAGTGCAAACATGATGCTATTAGAAGCTTCTTGAATATGAAAATGAAGAAAAATGTTTCTTTCAGAGAACATGTCCTAGACATGATCAACATATTGCACGATGCAGAAATCCACGGTGCGACCATTGATGAGAGAACTCAAGTATGTGTGATACTTGAATCTCTGACACCAGCTTTTGCGGCATTCATTACCAACTATCTTATGAACAAGTTGGAGTACAACATGACCCAACTTCTGAATGAGTTGCAAACTTTTGAGTCTCTCAACAAAAGTTCCACCAAGGTAGAGGAGGCAAATGTTGTTGAAATCAAGCCTTCTACTTCAAATGGTAATTAAAAAAAGGAAGGGTGGCCAAGGAAAGGACAAGAAAAAGGAAAAATAACCAGAGAAGACCAACAAGTCTTCCAAGAAGAATAATTCTATAAAGAACTCCAAAAGGGCACCGAAAGGATCATGCTTTCATTGTGGAGTTGACGGTTATTGGAAAAGGAATTGTCCTAAGTACCTGGCTGAACTAAAATACAAAAAGAAGGGTAAATTTGATTTGCTTGTTTTAGAATCTTATTTAATGGAAGGTGATTTTTCATCTTGGATAGTTGATTCTGGAGTCACTAATCATGTTTGTTTTTCTTCGCAGAGTCTTAGTACTTCGAGGAAGCTGACTCATGGAGAGGTGACCATGAGAGTTGGAAGTTGACAGGAGATCTCGACAGCTGAAGTTGTAAACACTTGCCTAGTCTTTGATAATAATATATTTATTGTGTTGGACAATGTTTATTTTATTCCTGAATTTACTATAAATTTGATTTTCTTATCAAAATTGCATGAACAAGGTTTTAATATTTTTTTTAATAATAATTCAATTGTTATTTCAAAAAATGGTTTTGACATTTGTTTTGCAAAGTATGAAGGTGGACTTTACAAGTTAGAGTCCAATGTTGAGCATACTTATAATTCTGAATTATTTAAAACTGCAAATCTTAGATCTATTAAAAGACAATAGACAGATTTCGATAGTGAAACATATCTATGGCATTTGAGATTGAGACATATTGTTCTAGACAGAATTGACAGACTAACAAAGGATGGTCCTTTAAGAGAACTATCTATTGGTTCTCTCCCAGTCTATGAATCCTGCCTAGAAGGCAAAATGACCAAGAGACCTTTCTCTGTTAAAGGTTCAAGAGCCACAGAACCACTTCAACTTGTACATATAGACGTTTGTGGTCCACTAAATGATCAAGCTAGAGGAGGTCATGAATATTTCATCACTTTCATTGACGATTATTCAAGATATGGTTACCTATACTTGATGCAAAGGAAATCTGAAACCTATGGTAAGTTTCAAGAATTGCGAGCAGAAGCTGAAAAATAATAAATCACTAAAAGTACTTCGATAAGATCGAGGTGGAGAGTACTTATATTATGAATTTGAGGACCATTTGCATGAGCATGGAATTAAATCCCAACTCACTGCACCTAGAATGCCACAACAAAATGGTGTTTCAGAAAGGCGGAATAAAACCTTATTGGATATGGTTAAATCGATGATTAGTTTCTCATCATTGCCTTTGATATTCTGAGGTTATGCAATAAAATGTGCTCTATACATAAACAATCTTGTTCCATCTAATTATATTCAGAAAACACCATTTGAATTATGGAATGGTACTGAACCTAGTTTATGCCATTTCCGTATATGGTGTTGTCCTACACATGTACTTAAAGGAAAGACTGGGAAGTTGGAATCACGCACTGAAGTGTGCATGTTTGTAGGATATTCCAAAGAAACAAAAGGTGGTATATTTTATAGCATAAAGATAACAAAATGGTTGTATCTACAAATGCTACTTTTCTAGAGCATGATTATATAAATAACCACAAATCTCAAAGTAAAGTCCTACTTGAGGAAATGGTCTCAAGTAAACATGACCAATCACCGGAAGTGACAAATGAAAAATGGCCAGAGGATATCGCTAGTTCTAGTCAAAACAATAGAGAGGTTTGTTGTAGTGGAAGGGTTGGTAAACAAGCAATACGCTATGAACATGAAGTTCAGATGCTTGTGTCTAACATAAACAAAGATGATCCATTGACATATAGAGATGCAATTAAAGATTCTGACAAAGAAAAATGGCTAAACGCCATGGACCTTGAAATAGAATCGATGTATTCCAATTATATCTGGACTCTTGAAGATCCACCTGAAAAATGTTAAACCTATTGGTTGCAAATAGATATTCAAGAAGAAGAGAGGAGCATATGGCAATGTAGAGAATTTCAAAGCAAGGCTACACACAGAAAGAAGGAGTGATTATGAAGAAACTTTTTCACCTATGGCCATGCTCAAATCTATCATCATACTCTTATCCATAGCTGCTTGCATGGATTATGAGATTTTGCAAATGGGCGTTAAAATAACTTTTCTGAATGGCTATCTTGACAAAACCATTTACATGTCTCAACCAAAAGGGTTCGAAGTTAAAGTTCAGGAGCAAAAACTTTGCAAGCTTCTTAAGTCTATTTATGGACTTAAACAAGCTTCGAGATCTTGGAATCTTAGATTTGATGAAACAATCAAAACGTTTGGTTTTGAACAAAACGTTGATGAACCTTGTGTTTACAAACAAATCAAAGATAAGATTGTGGTATTTCTTGTTCTTTACGTTGATGATATTTTACTCATTGGGAATGACATAGAAACATTATAAAAATTAAAGAAATGGTTAGCTGAGCAATTCTAAATGAAGGATTTGGGAGAAGGCATATATGTTTTGGGAATTTAGATCTGTAGAGATTGAAAGAACAAAGTTTTGGCACTATCTCAAGCAACTTATATTAATAAAGTGCTAGAAACACTTTGGCATGCAAAACTCCAAGAAAGGCACTATGCCTACCCGCTCAAGAGTTAAATTTTGCGAAGAACAATGTCCACAAACACCTCAAGAAGAGGAGGACATGAGACAGTATCCCTATGCCTCTGCAGTAGGCTGTCTAATGTATGCGATGTTATGCACCAGAACTGACATCTGTTATGCAGTAGGGATAGTTAGCCGTTATCAATCCAATCCTGGATTGAATCATTGGACAACAGTAAAGAATATTCTAAAGTATCTTAGACATACTAGAGATTACATGCTTGTGTATTCAGGTGGAGACTTGAACCTCACTGGATATATTGAAACTGATTTTCAATCAAACAAAGATAGTCGATAGTCGACATCTGGATCAATTTTCACACTTGGAGAAGGTGTTGTAGTTTGGAGAAGTATTAAATAATCTAGTATTGCAGACTCCACCATGGAAGCCGAATACATAGCAACTTGTGAAGCAGCTAAAGAGGTTGTGTGGCTCAAGAAGTTCTATATTGACCTGGAAGTTGTTCCAAGCATGGATCAGCCACTTGTTTTGTACTGTGATAATAATGGGGCAGTAGCTAATTCAAAGGAACCCATAAGTCACAAGAGGGGAAAGCACATCGAGAGGAAATATCACTTGAACTGAGAGATAGTCAACCGAGGAGATGTTACTGTCTTGAAGATTGCCTCTGAGGATAATCTTGCAGATCCATTTACAAAGACTTTATCTATTAAATCTTTTCAAGGTCATGTAAGAAGCATGGGGTTGAGAGAAATGCCTCATTTTCTTTAGGGAAAGTGGGAGATTGTTGGGAATTGTGCCCTTAAAGTAATTGTAGTTGACAATAGTTTTAATGAAATAAATGAATGAATTGAATTATTGTATATATGTAGCTTATGTACTATATTATTGTTAATAATATTAAGTATGTTATCCCTAAAAAAATCCAGAGATGACTTGACGAATGAGAAAGAGGCATGTGGCATCACAAATCAGGGAAAAACGACAAAGTGTTGAAAAAAGACCGATTAGAAAAAAAGATAGGTCCAAGACCTATAGAAAGTCAATCAGGCCTAAACCCCCTAGGGGTGGTCGGCCTGGCATTGGCCCCCTAGGGGTGGTCGGCCTAACCCCAACCCCTAGGGGTGGTCGGCCTAAACATGCCCAAGAAGTCGACCCACCCTATCTTTCATAGGGTGGTTGGCCTACACTCCCAAAGACACTTCACTAGGTAAAACTCACACTCGTTCAAACTAAGATAAAAAGGCCTAGCACCCAGAAGATCACATACCTAGCACCCAGAGGACCAATAGTTCTAGCACCCAAGCTCTAAAGGGTCATCGAGCCTAGCACCTAAGTCTCATAGACCAATCAAGACTTAGCATTTTCTCAAAGGTCTCAATCGTGCATTATCGACCATGATCTAGAGAAGACAACGGGAAGACCCACACTCTCATAATCATGGGAAGGTGGGCACATATCTCCACTCCCAATGATCATGTACCAAACCACGATCCCACTCTTACTGGTCATGTAACAGTCCCTGGGTACTATAAATAAAGGACCTAGGGCTTCATTTAAAATGAATCCTTTTCTAGACTTTTTGGATCAATCTTTTGGAAGAACTTGTGAGGAGTGAACTCTGAGTTGATCATTGTAATTTTCTATTGAGTGATTCAATACTAAATACTGAGTGGATTAGGTTATTACTGTTCAGAAGAACAAGGCTGAACCACTATAAATTCTTGTGTGTTTATTTAAGATATTTGTACTCTGTCGTATATTAGATTCATTCTGTTCAAAATGAGTCGTATAATGTACATACGTCCGTTGGCCAATTTCACAGGTCAACATTTTGGTGCATTCATTGAGAGTGGGAAATCAAGATTTACACTTTCATCAGTTTTACGATGCCTCCAAAATCCAGTCAGACAAAGAAGATGGCTCTTAGGGATTCCATCAATCAGGATCCCATCGATCCCATTAACGAACCTCAGGTGGAGGTTGGAGACCAACCTGATGTAGAAGATCCACAAGATGCTCACCAGAAGGAGATGGCGCAATTTCTGGCAAGGTAGGATGCCTTTGCTGCAGAAATTTCCCTCAAAAGGGTGACTATGGAACAAAAATGGTGGGAGATAGATGAGAAGGTCCATAGGATGATCCAGAGGGAGCAGGAAGCTGACTAGAGGCACTAGGAGGTTGTTGTGGCCCTGGAGGCGGCTACTCAGTTAGCCTAAGCTAACACTGAAGTTACTGCTCAAGCGGTGAGGGAGGCTAGGCCAAAGCAGTAGGAATGCGAGACAACAGTAACAGGATGAAGAGGCACAGTCCAAGACTATCTCCTCCATAACTAAGAAGAATAACACTTCATCTCAAAGTAAGAGTGTTACCAACCCGAAGGCCCCCTCCTAGGGGGACAGACGAAACAACGCCGGATATGAGGGTCAAACATCTGAGAGGCGTGCCAGGAATGGAAATGGCCGCTCAAAGTCTCAAAGTCATGTAGGAGGAGAGGCTCGGGGGCAGGGTCGCACTGACAAGTGCAAGGCGGACCTACCACCCCTACGCCCCCAGTCTCGCAAGGGAAAGGAACCAATGAACAACACCAATATCGTGTTCGATAGGCTTGTTAAAGATGCACAACCTCAGGATCTGAGGGAGGTCGTCAACAAGAGGACCAACGCTCAGGAGGGGGAACCAGTGACGTCTACCCCACCTAGAGCAGCGATCCCACCAGCAGTGCAGGCTCAAATAGATGCACTCGTCATGGCTATCCAAGGTCTGACAAAGAAACCTTCTGATATCGAGCTGGATCATAGAAGTGGGAATCCCTTTAGTGCTAAGATCCAAGCTGCTCGACCACCACCGAAATACAAGATCCCAAAACTTCCAACATACACTGGGAAGGAGGACCCAATACGACACATTGGAAAGTTCGAGGATCAGATGGAGTTACTCGGTGTAGAGCATGATTATAGGTGCAAGGTATTCCCTTCCACTTTCTCTGACTCAGCTCAGGAATGGTATTGGAAATTCAAACCTGGATCCATCATTTCCTAGGAGCAGTTCAGGAAGGAATTTTGCAAGGTCTTTAGTGCCAGACGGATTAAAACAGTTTATGCCAATCAGCTAGCTGACATCAAGAAAGGGAAGGATGAATCCCTGAAGGACTACAACCAAAGATTCATGAGAGAGGAAAACTGAGCCTCCATAGTAGGAGATGAAGGGAAGTCCGTTGCCATCTTGGCCGAAATAATTTATCGTAGTCCTTTGTGGGATAGCATACACAAGAACCCCATCAACACCTTGCAACAGTTCCAAGATCGAGCAGACAAATACATGAAGCTAGATGATGCTATCATTAAGGATGAAAAAGACATAAACCATCCGACTCCTATCAAGGAAAACAAGAATGGCGCAAACCCTCAGGGCAGCAGTGGGGGCAACGATAAAAAGTGGAGTACCTCAGGGGCCAAGCAGGGTGAAGAAAAGAAGGCTAAGTCAACACTAACTGGCAAACAGCCTAAGCATCAGCCCTACCTGCCAAGGTTCACCAATTATACTATCCTGACTACATCAAGGGTCGAGATTTACTTGGAAACATACTAGGAGGTACCATACCGAAAGACACCACCCTTGTGTTCAGAAGGAAAGAGGGAAAAGAATAAGTTTGGTTGTTTCCATAATGATTATGGGCACGACACAAAAGAGTGCAAATAATTGAAGGATGAGATAGAGTTTCTCCTCCGATCAGGAAAACTCTCGAGGTACAAAGCTACCATGTAATGACCCAACTACTCTAGACTTTGGACCATTAACGAAAACCATACATACTAATCTTTAGTAAAACTTACAAGTGAAAAAGACCATACTTTATTAAAAACTTGAAAAAAACCAACGTTTAAACTTACATAACTCAAAGCAGGATATGGGATCCCATTGTTTTAAAAAGAAAAACATATCTTAATTGAAATGAAAAGAGATTACATAAATAGTGCGGGAAAATACATGTAATCCATAAATAAAATACTACATCCTCGAAATCGAACTCTCGACTCCTTGAATCCATTCATCACCGATACACATTCTCCCAAGCATCCACGAATCTTACCCGCCACTATAGCTATTTTCCTGCACATATAAACAAAAAGAATGAGCCTAATGCCCAGCAAGGAAAATCTAACACATAGTTCATATACATAAATTTCATAAGAAACATAAAAACATAACATAACACTTTTATAATACATATACTATAATGGCCATTATTACTTGGGTTCCCATAGACCAAACAAGTCATATGCCCATTAGATTAGTGGGGTCCTAACTAGCTAAGTAGGTCATATGCCCATAATCTATTTGGGGTCTTGTTAGTCATATGGGTCATATGCTCAAGCCTACATACATACATATCATAACACATTTCATATCATAAAAACATAAGATAACACATATAAAACATATAACATATGAATTCTATCCTATTTTCCTTACCAAAATACCGGGATAAGAGGACAGAGGTGGGACTTTGGAACACTCCTAAGAACCATTTGAAAAGGAGTGAGTATAGTGAAGAAGAGAAATGAAAGGAATGGAAGGACTAAACCATTGAGAAAATACTTACCAACAACTTATGTGCAAGTTCTTAGATTTCCTAACCAAAATAAGAATAAGGTTAGAATAAGTAGAAGACTATGAGAACTTTTAAAGAAAAATTACAGAAACGAACTAGAGTTTGGGTTACCTTGAAGACTTGTAAGACCAATCTAAACCTCGAACCGAAATACTATAAATCCTTACTTTCCCAAGTGTTTGATAAGCTTATGATGATCAAGCTTATGATTTCCCCACCCAAGTGTTTACACTCTCACACTCACCTAGCAACTTGCAGCCTCTGAACTTATAGCAAAAGATGAAAAATGGATGGGTACTAGGTCCTATTTATAGAGTTTAGGAATGAAAGGATCTTAATTTAACTTGAATAAAAATAATGGCTTTTTAGGTGAAAATAATTTGAATAATCGTTTAGCAGAGGCTCAAGACTCGTTCAAAAAGGTGTTGGACTTATCAAAAGGTTGAATGGTTGAATGGAAAACGAATTCAAAAGCATTCAAAATATGCTGAAGGAGGCGATATATCTCCCCCTATAGGCGATATATCGCCTGGACCATTATGCCCGAGGCAAACGTGCATCGTTTCGTGTTTTCCGTATCTACGTGCTGCGATATATCGCCCCCTATAGCTGCGATATATCGGCATTCGCTGATTATTTAAACACGAAATTACACATTTTTAGCTTAATTCAAATTGAGTAAAAAGCCTTGACTAAGCCTTCAAACGTATTCAAAGTTGCTGACTGACCTTAGAGCATTCAAACTTTACCCTTATTAAATTTAATCCTTAAAATACTAAATCCTTAATCACCCATACATAACATGTGCTTAAAATCCTATTGGTTCTTAACTAAACCTTATTGTATAATAATTATTATCCTTAATATCAGTCATATTAATCAAACCTTAGGTTAACATTAATATTCTTAAACTATAGGTTAAACTTAGAAAATCTACAAGTACTACTATGAGTGTCCAAATAAGTCCCGGTCTGAACCAAAAATCCACAGTTATAAAGATAATACTATAAATACTATAATACTACTATCTAACTAGCTAAGTAAATTCTTGGACTCTACATACCAAAACCTCGAGTAGGAATCCAAAGTTCCGAAGGCAGACGAGTCCACCACTGGAGCCACTGGTCATAGACTTCACATTGGATACCATATGTGTGGGGGGGGGGGGGGGGGGGCACATAGCAGGCAACAGTAACAATGCTCGTGAGTGATATGCAAGGACCCTAAGACCTGAGGTAGGGGAGTCTTCCCAGTTCATGGCAATCGAGGAGCGATCTCCAAAAAATCCGAGGTATGAAAATGAAACTCTCACTTTTACAGAGGATGATGCCAAGCACGTGAGGTACCCCCATAATGACCCTCTGGTCCTTACCATTCAAATCGCCAATGCCCGAGTGAAGAGATGCTTGGTGGATATGGGAAGCTCAGTAAATATAATCTATAAATCATCCCTCGAGAAGATGAAGCTCATGGTCAAGGACCTGACACCGTGTTCCCAAGTGATATATGGGTTCAAGAGAGAATGTCTAGCACCAGCAGGAACTATCAAACTACTGGTCACGATGAGGGATGCCCCCAGGCATGAGACTACGATGATAGAGTTCTTGGTGGTAGATTGCTCATCGACTTACAATTTAGTGCTCGGGAGACCCCTCCTGATGGCATTACACGCAGCAGTGTCTATCTGGCATCTATCTTTGAAGTTCCCCACAAGCGCAGGGCAAGGATGCATACAGGGTAACCAAAAGGACGCACGAGAATGCTATAATGTGTCAGTGGTCAAGGCAAAGAAAGGACCATGCATAAACAACATGGTAGTAACCTGCTACGAAGAGAATGAAGGAACTGACGAGGTTCTCAACACGGAAGTTGACATTTAAAGAAACATTCTACTAGTGCTGGGGGATCCTTTTAACGAAGATTTATTATTTTAGCAAGTTTCCCCAAGCTAGGGAAACGACATCGATCCTCGCTTTGGGGATGATATCAGGGGGGTAAGACCAGTCGAAGATCTTGACGAAGTCCTACTAGATGAGGAGGACCCGACTAGGTAATTAAAGCCGAGAAGGAGCTAAAGGTGGAAATTAAGGCACGGTTGGTAGAATTTTTGAAGAATAACCAGGACATCTTTGCCTGGTCACATAAGGATATGGTTGGAATTTTTCCATCCGTGATAAGACATGTCCTCAATGTGGACAAGAACTACCCACCGCTGCAACAAAAGAGGAGACTGCTTGACAAAGAGCGATCTCAAGCCTTGAAGAATGAGGTCGAGCGAATCAAGGAAAACGATTTTATAAGGGAGGCCTACTACCCAAATTGGGTATCAAACCTCGTGCTGATCCCAAAGCCAAACGAGATGTGGAGAACATGCATGGACTTCACAGATCTGAACAAGGCCTGCCCCAAAGACTACTTCCCACTACCCAGAATAGACCAACTAGTCGATGCAATTGCAGGACATGAAATACTCTCATTCATGGATGTGTATTCTGGGTATAATCAAATAAGTATGTACCCTCCCAACAAGGAGCATATCAGCTTCTGGACAGACAATGGATTGTATTGTTATAAGGTGATGTCATTCGGCTTGAAGAACGCAGGAGCCACCTAACAACATTTAGTGAATGGCATGTTCCGAGACTTGATTGGCAAAAATATGGAGGTATACGTCGATGACATGTTGGTCAAGTCCAAAGAAATTGGAGGGCATGCTCGAGACTTGGAGGAATGCTTTGCAATACTTAGAAAGTAAAGCATGAAGTTAAACCCTCTTAAGTACTCATTTGGAGTTAGTTCTAGTAAGTTTCTTTGATACATTGTCAATTCATGAGGAATCAAGGCTAACCCCGAGAAGATCAAAACATTGATCGACATGAAGTCACCTATCACAGTCAAAGAAATGCAAAGCTTAATAGGGAGAATAGCTGCACTAAGTAGGTTCATATTGAAGTCAACAAACAAGTGTGTCCCCTTCTTTAACCTACTGAGGGGAAGCAATAAGATCCGATGGACCGATGAGTGCGAGAAAGCTTTCCAAGCCTTAAAGGAGCATCTCGCTCAACCTCCCGTCCTAGTGAAGCCAATATATGTTGAAGTACTATTCATTTATTTGGCAATCACCGAGCATGCAATCAGCGCTGCTTTGGAAAAAGAAGAGAACAGGGTACAACACCCTATGTACTATATTCGTAAAAGGCTAATAGATGCAGAGTCTAGGTATCCCCCTCTTGAAAAGCTAGATTACTATTTAGGAATCGCCTGTCGAAAGCTGCGTCCGTATTTCCAAGCTCACTCGATCCGAGTCCTGACCGAGCAACCGCTGACACAAGTTCTTCAGAAACTAGAGGCCTTGGGACGATTACTCAAGTGAGCAGTGGAACTAAGACAATTTGATATCACTCATCATTCGAGGACGGCAATAAAAGGACAAGCATTGGCAAACTTCATAGTCAAAGGCACCAACCTTGAAGACCTTCCTACAAATCGGAGAATGGAGATACTGAGAAGGAAGGAGATACTTCTGTATGGATGAACACAACTCAGGCGTAGGAATCATATTGATTACTCTGGAGAATCACCAAATCCATTGCGCTCTCAGATTTGGATTCAACACTTCAAATAACGAAGTTGAGTACGAGGCATTATTAGTAGGATTACGCTTATCTCGGGATGTGCATGCACAGTCCCTGGAGATATACAGTGATTCCTAACTAGTGTTGTATCAGGTACTGGGGGAGTATCAAGCCAAGGGACTTAGGATGGTGCAGTACCTAAACAAGGTGAAGGACTTGTTGACACAGTTCAAGAGATACTAGATTACACAAGTCTTGAGAAAGCAGAATGCCAATGCTGATGCCTTAGCAAAGCTTGCCAGTGCCAAAGCTACGAACACCCTGATTGTCGTTCCCATCGAATAATTGGCGGAAAGAAGCATAGCCGAGCAGGAGGCAAATGTATTATTTTCAATTTATCTATGTAATAGTCATTGTGCTTCAATGAATGAACGAATTTATTTTCTTAAGTTTCACTTAATTATTTAAATTACGTTCAACAAGAAATAGGTCCTAAGACCTTGTTGCCAAATTAATGGATCATGTTCGATCTTGGTTCTTGAGGAGCCTATCGACCCATACGATCTAAAAGAGAGACATGTCCTAGGACCTTGTCACCAAATTAATGGAACATGTTTGATCTTGGTTCTTGAGGAGCCTATCGACCTATACGATCCAAAAGAGAGACAGATCCTAGGACCTTGTCGCCAAATTAATGGGTCAAAGAAAATAGCATTTCCTATTGATTTGTCCCTTGATATTGGAATGGGTGAAGAGTCAAAAGTTTTGGCAATTCCTCACGGATAGTATTCGATCTTGGTTCTTGAGGAGCCTATCGACCCATACGATCCAAACAAGAGACAGGTCCTAGGACCTTGTCGCCAAATTAATGGATTATGTTCAATTTGGGTTCTTGAGGAGCCTATCGACCCATACGATCCAAAAAAGAGATGGGTCCTAGGACCTTGTCGCCAAACTTTTTCATCATGTTCGATCCTGGTTCTTGAGGAACCTATCGACCCACACAATCAACAAGAGAGACAGGTCCTAGGACCTTGTCGTCAAATTATGGATCATGTTCGATCTTGGTTCTTGAGGACCCTATCGACCCTTGCTATCCAAACAAGAGACTGGTCCGAGGATCTTGTCGCCAATTTATTTGATCATGTTTGATCTTGGTCTTAAGGAACCTATCGACCTATACAATCAACAAAAGAGACTGGTCCGAGGACCAGTCGCCATTATTTGATCATGTTCGATCCTGGTTCTTAAGGAACCTATCAACCCATGCGATCAAAAAAGAGACTGGTCTGAAGACCAGTCACCATCATCGGATCATAATCGAATCTGGTACTTGACGGATCGATCGATAATTTGATCTAAGACTCGTTACAGGCTCGATTAGCCCATCTACACCTAGTTGGTCCAACTTAGACACTTCTGTCTACATTCATTATAACGAGAACACGAGAGATTACGTAGATCGTGATCGACACTTGCTACACAATCTGCATCTGTGTATAGGTATCATTACTACTGAGTATGAAACAATCACCCGACTACCAATGAGGGACAAGCATTTGCAGCTTGCATCATTGGGTGAAAAGGATAGTACTATGTGTCTAAACGCTCGAAGCAAGGCATGGTTAAGTAGCAAGTGACCAACGATTTTAAACCCATGATCACTTGGGGGCATATAGTACATACTGATCGGGGTATACACAAGCAATGAGGACGTGCCCTTAAGTACTAAGCCTACTCAAGTTTTTCCATGACATTTGTTCCACAGATATTCTGGAAATGCAAAAAACAAAAACAAAAAAGGCATTGGTGAAAAGACTCTAGTTAGGAATTGTGCCCTAAAAGCATATGAAGTAGACATTGTTTTAAGAAATAAATAAATAAATTGAATTTGTTATGCATATATTTTATGGATCATATTATTCTGTGATAATATTATGTAAATATAAAAAAAAATTCCTAAGTGCATATATGTGATCTCAAACATGTATTGGTACGGGAGGATTGTGTTTGAGATAAATGAACTTGAATAGTTCGGAGTAGAATAAAGTTATGGAATCTTTAGATTAATTACTGCAAGTACGGTTCACTAGTATTATGAATACATGTGATCTAGATCCGAATCACTAGTGTAGTAAGACACTTTAGTGGAGGTACTTTATATATTAGAGAATATAAAGCACTGAACCAGATATGTTTTTTAATACTTAGTTAAATACCGTTTGGAAGTATTAATTAAATATATCAACTGATGATCATATACAAATAGATCTTAATCCTAAAGTTACTATGAACTCCTGATTATGTTATATGAGTTCTTTGATTCACTCGTTAGGGTCTGTCAGAATGATAAGGCTATAAATTTTTGTTTTGGGAACTCATTAATGTAAATGGCTAGAGACATAGTATACAAATGTGGAATCTATACCTTCTCGTAAGAGATTGAATAATGGTTCTCTTAAGGATTGACTTTTGGGACTGAAAAAGTTATTGAACTCAAATTCATAATTTAGTTATGAATTAACCTTTACTAGTAAAGTCAATGGTACTTAAGGAAACAAGATATAATTAAAAGGGTAAACTGGTAATTTTATTCCCGATTAATTATGAACCATTATTAGAGGGTTAATTTGTATGCAATGATTATATCAATGGACGCTTTATTATTATAAAGTACTCAGTAAATAAAATGTCTATAATTACAAGAGTGCAGTCTCGTATTTATAGTGGAGTAATCATGAGATTAATAAATTAAGATTATTTAATTAAAGAGTTTAATTAATAATCTCAAATTTATTAGAGCTTGGAATTATAGGTCCATAGGTCCCCACAACGACTTTATGAACACTATTCAAGGCAAGAGTTGATATAAAGGGAAAAATGGTTGAAAGACATATTTAAGAAGAAATTTGTTATTCGGGCCAAATATGCAATTATGTGATAATAATGCTTAATTAATTAATTACAAACTAGTTGTAATTAATAAAATTAATTAATATTTAATTATTATGTAATATTTGAAATTATATTAAATAATTAAATTTATTTTCGAAATTATATTAAATAATTAATTAATTGTAATTTTCAAAATCATAATAAATTAAATATTTAATTTGGAAATTATTATTTAATTTAAATTGGTTTTAATTGATTGGTAGAATTAATTAAATATCTTTATTTGAGCGGGAGATAATAATCTGATAAGTTCAAATTAGATTTGAATTTAAAAGATTGATATTTATTCAAATAATTAATTATATTTGATAATTAGTTAAAAAGATAATTAATTCAAATTTGAATTAATTATCAGGTTGTTGGATTTTTATCTGATAAGGTCGTTTGAATAAATAATTAAATAATTATAGAAAAATCAAATATCCCTAAAATATAGGGTGGTACACGACACACATAGTCCATGGACTATGTGTGGTGTGGCGTGCTGCCCTTTGGCACACCCACATGGGGCCATTTTGTAATGAGCATGCCTTGGTGCTTGATCATTAGTCAAGTCTTGCACCAAGCAACCTCATGGGATAGGGTAGTGGCAGTTTTGTAATATTGCATATGTCTCCCAGACAAAAATCATATATGTTCCTGGGAATACTTTATTTCCCTAGAAGGCTCCTTAGGGGGAGGTGACCTGGTGACATAGGGAAGCACCATGGCCATCAGCAAATAGGGGCCAAAGCTGTGTACTCCCTTGCCCTATCAAGGCTATATATCAATGAAATAACATTTATCCATACTTGCCCCTTGTGCTTCCTTGTTGCTTATGTGTTACTTGTTTGTTACATTTGTTGGGCCATTGCGTGCCACTTGCCTTGTTGTGTGCTTTGTGTTGTGTGGAAGTTCCTAGGAATGACTTGCTTTGTGCTTGCTCATACTTCGTTATTCACCCGTTGCATGTCCGAGATGTGTATGTGGCTAACCGCTGAGTTTGTTTGCTTGTAGGTGTGTGTTGTAGGCTGACTTGCTAGCTTGAAGAGTCTGCAAGTGCCGCACGTTCCGTCTAGTTGGAGTACCCAAATAGCCGACCCATGACAGTTGGTATCAGAGCCAAGTTAGAAAGCGCTTGGCAAAAACACACTATGGTGAGCAACACTCAGAGGATCGAAGCTCTTGAGAAGCGAGTAGGGGAACTAGATGGCTTGGACGAGAGGGTCAGGGATCTTTCCTCTGCAAGTCAGGACTCGGGATCGTCTGATGCAAACAATCGCATAGCTGCGTTGGAGAAGGAGAATGATGTTCTTCTATCTAGAATTATCGCGTTGGAGAAAAGAAACACTCCAACAAGTACTTCTGTTTCCCCTCGGTGGGAAGAACGCATCGCGGCGGTGGAGCGCATGCTAAAGGAACAAGAAGTCTCAATAAATGACACGACGGAAGATTGCAGGGAGGCAGTCGGTGTGCTCATAGAAGAAATGGCTGAGCTATCTGCCAAGGTAAACCTGACTATGCGAGCGGTTGGGAATGCCCCTGCAACAGGGCCGATAGGTATGGAGTATGGCCGAGCCAAAGTACTCGAGCCGAGGCCCTATAATGGGGCCAGAGATGCAAAGGATTTGGAGAATTTCCTCTTTGACACGGAACATTACTTTAGAATCGTGCGGGCTGATTCGGAAGATGGAAAAGTTGCCATGGCTACCATGTATTTGTCGGGGGATGCCAAGGCTTGGTGGAGGACCAAGTATGATGACATAGAGAATGGCAGGTGTACGATCACATCTTGGGCGGACCTGAAGAGGGAATTAAAGACGCAATTTCTGCCAGAAAATGCAGCTTACATAGCTCGTCGCCAGTTAAGAGAGCTTAAACAAGTCGGGACAGTTCGAGAATATGTAAAGAGATTTTTGGGACTGATGCTTGACATAAAATACATGTCTAAAGTGGACAGGCTCTTCTGCTTCCTCGAGGGATTGAAACCGTGGGCCAAGCAAGAACTTCAAAGACAGCGGGTGTTTGATCTGGCCACCGCTCAAGCTGCTGCCGAACGCTTAACAGACTACACTCCGGAGAGCAGCCTGCCGAAAAGGGCTACTCCTCCAGCCAGCTCAAGTAACGCCGGGAGTAAGAAGTTTGGGAAGTCCTGACAGGGTAAGAGTGGGGGAGAGAAGAGGACAGCTGAGTCCAATTCTTCCAGTGGGACAGATGCTGCTACAGGGAAGAAGCCGCTAGCTTGTTGGATTTGCAAAGGCCCACACAAGTCGGCAGTTTGCCAATTCCGGGGCAAGCTGAATGCCCTCATCGGCCAAGAACAACAGGGCGAAGGAGAAGAGGAAGAAGAAGAGTACGTGCACATGGGCGCTGTCCGCCTGTTGAACGCTCTCAAGAAGCATGGCAAGAAAGGGAAGAAGACCCTGGGGAAAGGGCTAATGTTTGTGGATGCCGCTATCAATGGCAAGCCTACCAAAAGCGTGATGATTGATACTGGCGCCACCCACAACTTCATCTCTGAACTTGAAGCAAAGCGACTGGGACTAAAGCTGGAGAAAGATGCAGGCCGCATGAAAGCGGTCAACTCCAAAGCCTTGGCCACAACTGGCGTGGCTAAAGGGTTAAAAGTGAGAATCGACACGTGGGAGGGGCAGACTGACTTGGTGGTCGTCCATATGGACGACTTCGATGTAGTTTTGGGAATGGACTTTCTAACCGAGAAAGGTGCCATTCCAATTCCTGCCACTGGAAGCTTACTCATAATGGGAGAGACTCCTTCAATGGTACCTGCAAAGGTGAAACCACCCCCTGGTGTGAAGCTTCTCTCAGCTTTACAGTTCAAGAAGGGTGTGAGGAAGCAGGAGCCCACTTATGTAGCTGTACCCACTGTGTCCGAAGAAGTAGTGGAAGAAATTGTTCCACTAGAAATTACGAGGGTCTTAAAGGTGTACGGGGATGTGATGCCAAATAAACTCCCCAACGCCTTGCCGCCAAAGAGGGGGATTGATCACTAGATAGAGCTGGTGCCCGGAGCGAAACCTCCAACAAAAGAGCCATACAGAATGGCACCCCCTGAGCTAGAAGAATTGAGGAAGCAATTAAAAGAGCTATTGGAGGCAGGCTTCATCAGACCGTCGAAGGCGCCATATGGTGCACCGGTGCTATTCCAGAAGAAGCACGATGGGAGCTTGAGACTATGCATCGACTATAGGGCTCTCAATAAGGTGACAGTTCGCAACACATACCCCATTCCTCGGATCGCTAATTTGTTCGACCAGCTAAGTGGTGCCAAATACTTCACCAAGTTGGACTTGAGATCGGGCTACTATCATGTAAGGATTGCAGATGGGGATGAACCAAAGACTATGTGTGTTACTCGATACAGAGCATTTGAGTTTCGAGTAATGCCGTTTGGGTTGACAAATGCACCTGCTACCTTCTGTACACTAATGAACCAAGTATTCCACGAGTATCTAGATAAGTTTGTGGTGGTGTACTTGGATGACATCGTGGTTTATAGCGCCACGATAGAAGCGCATCAAGAACACTTGGCTCAAGTGTTTCAGAAGTTGAGAGAGAACCAGCTATATGTGAAGTGAGAGAAATGCTCGTTTGCACAGGAGAGCATCAAATTCTTAGGCCACGTGGTGGAACGTGGCCATATTCGTATGGATCTGGAGAAGGTGAGGGCAATCCAGGAATGGAAAGCCACCACAAACGTGAAAGAACTCCGCTCCTTCTTGGGCCTAGCCAACTACTATAGACGATTTGTGGATGGCTACTCAAGAAGGGCGACACCCTTGACCGAGCTTCTGAAAAAGGGTGTGATTTGGGCGTGGACTGACAAGTGTGCTGAAGCGTTCAGGAGTTTGAAAGAAGCCATGATGAAGGATCCTGTTCTTGCCTTGCCAACTATTAGCAAGCCCTTCGAAGTACAGATAGATGCATCAGATTATGCTTTGGGAGGGGTACTAGTACAAGAGGACCACCCGGTCGCATACGAAAGTCGCAAGCTATCTGAAGCTGAGAGGAGGTATACTGCCCAAGAGAAGGAAATCATCGCAGTTATACATTGCTTGCGAGTGTGGAGGCATTACTTGCTGGGGTCAAAGTTCGAAGTGAAGACGGATAATGCAGCTGTGAGTCATTTCCTTACTCAGCCGAAACTGACCCCTAAGCAGGCTCGATGGCAGGAGTTTGTGGCAGAATTCGACTTCCGTTTTGAGCATAGGGCAGGACGCTTAAACCAGGCAGCTGACGCCTTAAGTCGCAAAGCGGAGTTGGCGACTCTAAAGATCATGGCTAGCTTGTCGGATAGCGTGGTGAACACTCCACTCAAGGAACGCATTAAAGAAAACCTGGAGAAAGACCCAGTTGTCAGGACCATCCTGAAGCTCATAAAAGAAGGCAAGACTTGCCAGTTCTGGGTGGAGGATGATCTTCTGTGGGCTAAAGGGGGGCGCTTGTATGTTCCGAAAGCTGGAGATTTGCGAAGGACATTACTAAGAGAGTGTCATGACACTCTGTGGGCAGGTCATCCAGGGTGGCAGAGAACCCATGTCCTCTTGAAGCAGGGATACTACTGGCCACAAATGCGGGACGATGTAGTGGAGTACACCAAGTCCTGTCTGGTCTGCCAGCAAGACAAGGTCGATAGGAACAAGACACCTGGGTTGTTGGAGCCCTTGCGAGTCCCAAGCCGACCGTGGGAGAGCGTGTCGCTTGACTTTATCACCAGTCTTCCAAAGACAGGAGATTTAAGTGCGATCTTGGTGGTCGTGGATAGATTCTCAAAGTATGCAACATTCATCCCAGTGTCGAAGTACTGTTCGGCAGAAGAGACAGCCAGACAATTTTTCAAACATATTGTCAAATATTGGGGAGTACCCCAGAACATCGTCAGTGACCGAGATGGAAGATTCATGGGGACGTTTTGGTCCGAATTATTCAATCTCTTGGGGTCACAACTGAATATTTCCTCGAGCTACCATCCGCAGACAGGTGGGCAGACAGAAAGATTCAACGGGATGTTGGAAGAGTACTTGCGCCACTTTGTGAATGCCAATCAGAAGAACTGGCCGCAACTACTCGATGTAGCTCAATTTTGTTTCAACTCTCAAAAGAGTTCTTCGTCAAATAAGAGCCCTTTTGAAGTTGTTAATGGACAGCAACCACTGTTACCCCACACAGTGGATGAATATTGCGGTCGGAACCCGCGAGCCTTTCACTTCACAAAAGACTGGAAGAAAACAATAGAGATTTCCCGAGCTTATCTAGAAAAAGCCTCAAGAAGAATGAAGAAGTGAGCGGATCAGAAGCGCAGACCACTGGAGTTCAAAGCAGGTGACTTAGTGTTAATCAAGCTGAGGCCCGAACAGTTGAGATTCCGAGGGGACAAAGACATCAAACTCGTTCGCAAGTACGAGGGTCCGGTCTCAGCCATCTCAAAAGTTGGCCTAACTTCATACAAAGTCGACCTACCCGCTTGGATGAAGATACACCCGGTCCTTCACGTCAGCAACTTGAAGCCGTATCATGAAGATCCAGCCAATCCAGAGCGCAACCAGTCAACCAGAGGAGGAGTCAATGTTTAGCCAAGGAGCAAGCGTCAACCTGAAGAAATCCTGGCAGAAAGAACGGTCACCACTGACCGTAAAAAGCATAAAGAATATCTGGTAAAATGGAAGGGGCTCGCTGATGACGAAATCAGCTAGGAAAGGGCGGAAGACTTGAAGAAGCTCACGCAGAAGATTGAAGATCTACAAGCTACTTCGTCGAGGGCGCCGAAAGATTAAGTGGGGGAGAGTGTGGCGTGCTACCCTTTGGCACACCCACATGGGGCCATTTTGTAATGAGCATGCCTTGGTGCTTGATCATTAGTCAAGTCTTGCACCAAGCAACCTCATGGGATAGGGTAGTGGCAGTTTTGTAATATTGCATATGTCTCCCAGACAAAAATCATATATGTTCCTGGGAAGACTTTATTTCCCTAGAAGGATCCTTAGGGGGAGGTGACCTGGTGACTTAGGGAAGCACCATGGCCATCAGCAGATAGGGGCCAAAGCTGTGTACTCCCTTGCCCTATCAAGGCTATATATCAATGAAATAACATTTATCCATACTTGCCCCTGTGTGCTTCCTTGTTGCTTATGTGTTACTTGTTTGTTACCTTCGTTGGGCCATTGTGTGCCACTTGCCTTGTTGTGTGCTTTGTGTTGTGTGGACGTTCCTAGGAATGACTTGCTTTGTGCTTGCTCATACTTCGTTATTCGCCCGTTGCATGTCCGAGATGTGTATGTGGCTAACCGCTGAGTTTGTTTGCCTGTAGGTGTGTGTTGTAGGCTGACTTGCTAGCTTGAAGAGTCTGCAAGTGCCGCACGTTCTGTCTAGTTGGAGTACCCAAATAGCCGGCCCGTGACATGTGGCGTGTACTACACATTTTTCAGGGATAGATTTTTCACTTTTATTTATTTAATTAATTAATTTATGGAAAATTCAAAAGTTAGTTTTTAGATATTTTCATTAATGAGATAATTAATTAATCAAAAGATAAATTGTAAATTGGCTACAGATTTATTTTTAAATTTAAATATTTTCTATTTAAGTTAGACTTATCAGAAAATAAGAGTCACTCTATTATTCGATCTTAAAGAAAAGAAAGATACTTTTCTATCTCTCCCTAAAAAAGATAAAGAACCAATCTCAGGCCTATTCTCTTGATCTCATATGTTGAGTACATTAAGTTAAATCAGAAATTTACCATCCTTTATTCTCTAAGTTCCCACACACTTCTTGAGTTATAGAGAACGTTGTGGAAGATCTTGGTGTGAGTACCTGGAAGCAGCTTGGATAGGAAGTTCGTTCAAATTACGAAAAGATAGCAAGGACACTTGATAGGCATCAAGAGGTATGTGTTCTATTCTTTTCTTGCTTATGATTAATGTATGTATATTAATGGATCTGCATATTTAAAGGGAGTTTAAATATGTTACAAAATTTTGTTGTACACTAGGCCAACCCACCACTATTCCGCTGCGTATTAGGAAACTCGTTCCTAACAATTGGTACTAGAGCGGTCATTAATCTCTGCATACATTAATTACTGTGTGGGCATAATATGCATTCTTATGTTATTGTAATATGTGTGAATGGATGGATGTATGTATGATTAAAGTTTATTCTTAAGGGTCGTTAGTTATATGGTGTTTTGGGTTTAGGAATTGTTCTTAAATTTCTAGATTAAAAATTTTGTATATTTTTGCAAGTGTTGTAATTTTTCTAGAAATACCCAAGACACCCGACTTGCATTTATTTATTTAATTAGTGTTTATTTATTTAAATGTTTGAATGTGATTAAATTGTTTAATACTTTATCATGCATTTTTGACATGCCATATATATTACCCACACAGTATTAAAAATTATGCATGCAACTCATATGAGTAGAAACATGCCTTAGGATTGTCCTTTGTGATTATATGCTTTATGTGATGAACCATATAATAATAAATCTAGTTTTAACTAGTTCAAGAGCGGAAATAGATTTTAAAAGTTGTTTAATTTCTAGTATTTAATAACATTGTTTTATTCAATATTAAATGATATTCCAAGTAATTAAAGCAAATTAAAACTTAATATAGTTCTATAATTTTAATTTTGCTTAATTGGATTAGTAATTATTAGAATATCATTTGGTAAAAATAGATAACTTTATTTTTACAAACTAATTAAAAAACATAGGATGTTTTGAGAAAACACATATTTTAAAATAGTGAGTAGGAGAGGTAGTTATGACAATAAGTCTCATGGTCTCCATTATTAGTTAGCACCGAGGTAGCATGGAGAGGGCCCCACGACACCATTGCTTGTGTCCCCCTAAGGAAGTCTTATGACTGAGTTATTCTCAAGGCAAACTTCTTTTTTCAAGAATAGGATTTAATGATGTATTTCAAGTTTGACTAACCCTAAGGCACACTCTTGAGTTAAGTCATTGATCTAAAATAATGGGTAACACTCACAAGGTACATTAGGATTTCGAGCGGACTACTGTATTCTTGACCAAATAAGCGATTGTTTATAAGTCAAAAGAGAAATGTTGATTTGAGTTTTCACTTATAAATTTGAGAACCTGTCTCAAAATTAATTTGGAATTAGTCAGGCCTACCCTAAGGCTGGTCCATTAATGTTCAAATTAATTAATCGTGGAATTAGTAATTATTTTTTATGTGTTCTTTAACTATTGCATTCATGCATCATGTTTACTATTCCGAAAATTACTGATAATTATTATATGCATAAATTTATCTTTGTTTATTTATTTATTTTCAGCAATCATATCTAGCTCAAATCCTGTATCTTCTTTACTTGCAAATGAAAAGTTGACTAGTGAAAACTACATGAAATGGAAATCAAACTTGAACATTGTATTAATATGTGAGAACCACAAATTTGTCTTGACTGAAGAATGTCCTGAAGTCCCTCCCGTTACTGCTGCCAAAACTGCAAGGGAAAAGTTTGATGATTGGATCTTATCAAACAACAAAGCAAAGTGTTATATGCTTGCAAGTATGAGCGATGTGCTCAAAAAGAAGTTTGAGAACACTGAGAATGCTTATGATATCTAGGATTCCCTTCAAGATATGTTTGGGCAATAGTCAGATCAGTGCAGGCATGAGGCCACCAGATCCTACATGACCAAGAAAATGATGAAAGGAGTTTTTGTCAGAGAACATGTATTAGACATGATCAATATATTGCATGATGCCATTATCCATGGGGCAATCATTGATGAAAGGACTCAAGTAAGTATTATACTTGAATATCTTTTTCCAGCTTTTAAAGGTTTCACAACCAACTATGTCATGAACAAATTATCATATAACATGACACAGTTGTTGAATGAGTTACAAAATTATGAATCTCTTAACAAAGGTTCTGAGAAAGAAGGAGAAGCAAATGTTTCTGATTCTAATCCATCATCTTCAAAGACTAAAACCAAAAAGAGGAAAAATGGAAATGGAAAGGACAAGGAGAAAGAAAAAGACAGGAATTCAAAGAAGCCTAAAAATTCATCCAAAGGCAAAGAGAACAAGAACACCAAAAGCTCCAAAAAGAAAACCCCTAAAGGGACTTGTTTTCACTGTGGAGTAGATGGTCACTGGAAGAGAAACTGTCCAAAGTATCTCAATGACCTGGAAGAGAAAAAGAAAGGTAAATTTGATTTACTTGTGCTAGAAGTTTGTTTAGTGGAAGACAATTCCTCATCTTGGATAGTAGATTCAGGAACCACTAATCATGTTTGTTTTTCTCTACAAATTCTTAGTTCGACGAGGAAGCTTGCTGATGGAGAAGTGACTATGAGGGTAGGCAGTGGTCAGATTGTCTTTGCAGCAGCAGTGGGAACAGCCTGTCTGGAATTTGAAAAGAATAAATTTCTTGTTCACGTTCCTGAATTTTAAAGAAACTTAATTTCTGTTTCTATGTTGCATGAACAAGGTTTTAAAATTTGTTTTAATAATAATTCGATTGTTATTAAAAGATATGGTTTTAAGATATGTTCTACAAAATCTATTGATGGGCTTTATAAACTGCAAGCTAAAGAGAAATCTGCTTATAATTCTGAATTATTTAACACAACTAATCTATTAAATGACAAAAGATTGATTCCGATAGTGAAACATATCTATGGCACTTGAGATTGGGACATATTGGTCTAGACAGAATTAATAGGCTTGTAAAGGATGGTCCTTTAAGAGAACTATCTATTGGATCTCTCCCTGTTTGTGAATCATGTCTAGAAGGAAAGATGACCAAGAGACCTTTTGTCTGCTAAAGGTTCAAGAGCTATAGAACCACTTCAGCTGGTACATACGGATATATTTGCAGTCCACTTAATGGACAAGCAAGAGGAGGTTATGAATACTTCATCACTTTCATTGATGATTATTCAAGATATGGTTACCTATACTTAATGCAAATAAAATCTGAAACTTTTGGAAAGTTCAAAGAATTTCAAGCAGAGGCAGAAAAGCAACTAGGTAAATCACTAAAAGTTCTTTGATCGGATCGAGGAGATGAGTACTTGGATTTTGAATTCGAGGACCATTTGTGTGAGCATGGTATTCAATCCCAACTCACAACACCTGGAACGCCACAGCAAAATGGTGTTTCAGACAGACGGAACATAACATTATTAGATATGGTTAGATCAATGATGAGTTTCTCATCATTACCACTGTCATTCTGGGGATATGCAATTCAATGTGCTCTATACATATTGAATGTTGTTCCATCTAAGTCTATCCAAAAGACACCCATGGAATTATGGAATGGTTGTAAACCTAGTTTAAACCCTTTTCTCATTTGGGGGTGTCCTGCACATGAAAGGAAAGACCGGGAAGTTGGAATCACGCTCTAAAGTGTGCATGTTTGTGGGATATTCCAAAGAGACTAGAGGTGGAATTTTCTATAGTCCAAAAGAAAATAAAACATTTGTATCGACAAATGAAATTTTTCTTGAACATGACTATGTTAATACCCACAAACCTCACAGTAAGGTTGTACTGGAGGAGAAGGCCTCGAATGAAGTTGCAAAGTCACCAGCAACAACCAATGAAAAACGGCAAGAGGAAACTGCTAGTTCTAGTCAGAATAGTAAAGAGCATCGTCGTAGTGAGAGGGTTAGTAAGCAACCCACACGCTATGAACATGAAGTTCAAATGCTTGTGTCTGACATAAACAATGATGACCCATTGACATTTAAAGATGCAATGAATGATTCTAACAAGGACAAATGGCAAGAAGCCATGAACTAAGAAATGGAATCAATGTATTCCAATTCTGTCTGGGATCTTGAAGATCCACCTGAGAATATCAAAATCATTGGTTGCAAGTGGATATTCAAGAAGAAACGAGGGGCGGATGGGAAAGTAGAGACTTTCAAAGCAAGGCTTGTAGCCAAAGGCTACACACATAAATAAGGGTTTATTATGAAGAAAACTTTTCTCCTATATCCATGCTAAAATCTATTCGTATACTCTTGTCCATTGCTGCGTGCATGGATTGTGAGATCTGGCTAATGGATGTCAAAACAACTTTTCTGAATGGCTACCTTGACGAAACCATTTACATGTCTGAACTAGAAGGGTTCAAAGTAAAAGGTCAAGAGCAAAATGTTTGCAAGCTTCTTAGGTCCACTTATGGACTCAAACAAGCTTCTATATCTTGGAATCTTAGATTTGATGACATAATTAAAATGTTTGGTTTTGAACAAAACGTTGGCGAACCTTGTGTCTATAAACAAATCAAAGATGGTGTAGTATTATTCCTCATTCTTTACATTGATGATATATTACTGATTGGCAATGACGTAAGATCATTATTAAAGGTAAAGAACTGGTTAGCTGAACAATTCCAAATGAAATATTTGGGAGATGCAAAGTATGTTCTGGGCATTAAAATTCTTAGAGATAGACAGAACAGAACTTTGGTACTGTCTCAAGCAACTTATATTGATAAGGTGCTAGAGGATTTTAATATGCAAACCTCCAAAAAGGTTGACATGCCAACCCATTATGGAGTACTCCTTTCCAAGAAGCAGTGTCCCAAAACAACTCAGGAAGACGATGATATGAGACAATATCCCTATGCCTCAGCAGTAGGCAGTCTTATGTACACTATGTTATGTACTAGACCTGACATTTCTTATGCAGTAGGGATAGTCAGCCGTTATCAATCCAATCCTGGATTGAGTCATTGGATTGCAGTGAAGAATATTCTAAAATATCTTAGAAATACTAGAGATTATATGCTTGTATATTAATGTGGAGACTTGAACCCCACATGTTACACTGATTCTGATTTTCAATCAAACAAAGATAGTTAGATTTCAACTTCTGGATCAGTGTTTACTCTTGGAAGAGGATCAGTAGTCTGGCAAAGTATTAAACAAACCAGCATTACAGACTCCACCATGGAAGTAGAGTATATAGCAGCTTGTGAAGAAGCTAAGGAGGCTGTGTAATGCCCCAAATTTCCTAATAAGGTTTAGGACTTTGATTAGAAGGCCGGGAGGGCCATAATTGATTTATTATGTTATTAAATGATAATATTCATGTTTAGGTGCATTAAATGTGCATGTGAACACATTTCTGATTAATTGGGTGATTTTCATATTTTGGCCATTTCGGGCATATTTGGCAAATATGTGATATTTGTGTGGTGTTTTATTATTATTTGGTTATGCCAGGGTTACTCAGCACAAGACGTTCCTAGGAGGTAAGCTAGTGGGAAAGTCACAATGGGATTTATGCTTGACTCAGAATAAGTCAAGGGGTATTTATAGCACTACCGGGTTATTGGGTAATGGGAATTTATATTTGATTATAAATTGGGAGTTAGTAAGATCAGGGGGAAATTCTGGAGATTTTGACAATTTTGTCCCCGGGGGTGTTTTCGGGACCCCGAGCGTTAGGATTTGGTTGAGGCTACTTAAGCTTGAAGTAACCTTTTGAGAAATAAAAAGAACGTTCTCCCTCCCGCTAAGTTCCATTTTCGTCACCCGATCGCATTTTCGAAGGAAACTTGAGTTCTAGGACTCGGATTCAAGCGAGGATCGAGGCATAGTGATCCTAGGAAATATTAGAAGCTAATTACCCGGATGATTTAGTTGGAAATAACTCAATTAGAGGTAATTCAAGTTTTAAGTTCTAAGTTTTTAAAGTTTTTAAGCTTGAATTGGACTTTGTGTTTCGATATGTTTTTGACTGGTTTGAGACTTGGGTTTTGTTGGTTTTGGATGATGGGGATGTTTGGGAACTTTTATTTTTGAGTTTGGAGATGTTTGGATAGGTTTTTGGAAGGTTTTAAAATGAAGAAATCGAGGAAAAATGGCAAGTCTGAGGTTGTGTCGCGGCCCTGTTCTTGGGTGCCGCGGCCCAGGCTCGATGAAGCAGGTGGAAGATGTTGTGAGCTATGGGGGCCGCGGCACTGGGTATGGGGAGCCGCGGCGCTTTCCCCTAATGCTTCTGTTTTGGCTGGGGGTTGCGGCTCAGGGTGTTGGGGTTGCGGTGCTTAAGGGTATTTATGGCCGAAATGATGTTTTAACCTTGGGAACTCAAACCTTAGGCTTCAGGATCATTCCTACTACCCGGTTTAATGGGGTTTGATGTCTCGGAGGGTAGGTTTTGGTTTCGGGATTGGTTTTAGAACTGGAACTCATTGGATCACCGTTTATGGTTGTGACTAGGTTATCACTAGAGGATCGGAGTAAGGATCGTGCTTGTGGCTCATTTATTGGTAACCTGTGCTTGGACCAAAGGTAAGAAAACTGCACCCTGTGTATATGACATGCATGGTTATTCTTGATGCATGTTGCATGTTTAAATGAGATGCATGTGATGCACGAGAAACATGTGATTAGGTCATGCCATGAATATTGAATATGAGATTGTTCAGAGCTTGAGCCTCTATGTTTATGCATGATCCTAATTATGCTAGCAATTGTTAAGTAAGCATCATGAATGCCCTATATTTGGATATTTGACATATGATATATGTTTGGTAGCATTGCTTACTAGTGTGTGGCACTGACTATTCAGGATCGGCACTGGTCGCATATTACTGACCTAAGAGTCAGAACTGGCATAAGCGTCTTGAACGCAGAGCCGATAAAAGATTAGATCTAATCGATATCAGTGTTGAATGACTCTAGGAGCATTAATGCTGGATTGACCTGAAGGTCGATGAAAATTATAAGCGCTTGTCTAGTCTATGACTAGTTACTCAGAGTCAAGGCCAAAGGCCTAGGTGACTGTTTTGTCACATGGCTAGGGAACAGAATCCCAAGGTTGTGACTCGGTAAGTTATGATGGTAGAAATTTCATCAAATACCTCCCGTGTTTAAGCTAGTGAAAGGATCACTTATCTACAAAGCCCCGGTGACCCTATCGTGACATGGCTAATGGGAACGGAACCCACCTTAGTGACCATTTCAACTGTCACTCTTTTATTTTTGGACTGAAAGTCCTAGATGATTATTATGATCATCGGTTGATGTTTTATATTCATCAACTACGTGAATTTATTTTCCTACTTGAATACGACTATATTTGCTAGGCATACGCCTTATGATTTGATGACATGTTATTACTGTTCATGAGCATATTGAGTTTTCTTGCTGGGCTTCGGCTCACGGGTGCTATGTGGTGCAGGTAAAGGAAAAAGTAAGATGGACCATCCTTGAGTTGGAGAGCTTAGGTGACGATGTGTATATATGCGGCTGCTCGACTGCCACGGTCGAGGGTTGAAAGTGGAACTAGGGTTAAACCTTGTTTTGCTGCTTAGATCGGCTGGTTGTGAATATTTTCTTGTAATAGACCTTTAAATTATATTTTTGGGATCCCAATGTATACAATATACATTCTAGTGAAACGTTATATCTTAACTAAAAAATTTAATCCCTAACCCGCTAATCATACTTAGTTACACGTTTATGGCCAAATGACTCGATTAGCGAGTTTAGCACTGTTTATAATGCGCACCGTAATGATCCCTAGAGTTTAGTGTGTTACAATATAGTATCAGAGCATGACAAGGTTTATGGTTCCTGAAGACAAGCTGGGCATGTACACTAGTCACTGAAGATAGCTTCACTTAGGGAATGGTAACTATTTCTGTAGTTATGTGCTTAACTGCTTAAATAGAATGTAAATGCTTTACTTGCACATTGTATTAGGGAGCATGAGATTCTGATAGAGCCTGGCTCTTGACTATATGATTATATGCTCCGTGAATATATATATATATGAATGAGATTATATGATTACCTGCTCCATGAATATATATAAATGTGAGGCATGAAGTGAATGTTGGAAGAGCAGGGATTATGATTGATGTATGAATGACATGGGCATGTTTTTAGCACTGCAAGTGGTTTGTAAATGTGGTGTGGTAAGATTGTTTTCGTGGGGAAAGTTATTGATATGCTCATCATGATTAATGGGTCAAGTTATTGATTGCAGATTCAATCAGCAGGTTTATATCCAAGGAAGATAATGAGGCCTGGTGGTGGTTATACTGAGGCTGGGAGTTTCAGCCAGGGGTTGATTTCTTCATTTGCTCCTATAAATTTTCAGCAGATGTTCACAGATTTGCAATCAAGATTGCAGAGACATGAGGAAGAGATCAGGTGTCTGAAGCAACAGCGGAACCTGTCGGGAAATACTTCTTCCTTGGTTATGCCAGGAGTGGCATCAGCTTTGGCTCAGCCTAGGATTGAGAGCATATAGGAATTTCTCTGTAGAATATTCTAGGAGTATTACCCTCCAGTCTTTGAGGGAGTCCTAGGTCCATTCAGAACTGAGCAATGGATGGGCATCATCAGTTCCATTCTTGACAGTATGGGGCTGGTAGGTCACGATAAGGTGATCTGTGCGACATATGTAATGCGGGATGATGTCCAGACGTGGTGGGAAGTGATATCCCATACACGAGATACAGCTGTGATGGATTGGAAAGAATTTAGGCAGTTGTTCAATGAGAAGTATTATTGTGATATAGCCAAGACTGCTAAGATGAATGAGTTTGTGAATCTCGTTTAGGGAAAGGCATCAGTAAACGAGTATGTTAATAGATTTGATGGGTTGGCCAAGTTTTCATTTGACAAGGTAACCACAGATGTAGCTCGGAAGGAAAGATTCATTCAGGGATTGAATCCTAGAATAGCTCGGGGAATTAGAGTTGCCCCAGTGCATGAAATCTCTACCTATGTTCAGGTAGAAAAGGCGCTTACTGTTGAGAGCATAAGAGATGAGAAGAAGAGTGTTAGGGAGCACGGAGCTCAGATAGTGGTACCTCTACTTATTGGAGCAAGAAAGAAGGAAAGTTGGAAGAAAATTTATCCAATATACACTCGGTGCAAGAAGCGTCATCTGGGAGAATGCCGAGCAAAGGCATGTTTTGCATGTGGCATGGTTGGGCATATTGTGAAGAATTACCCAATGCTAAGAGAGGATGAGCAAAAGAGGGTAGAAAGCTCGATTCCAACTCGAGTGTTTATTCCGAGGCAGTCAGATTTAAGACTGAGACAAGTTCCTCAGGGGTGGCAGGTCAGTTTTCTAGTTCTGATTTTTAAGTTATGCTGACTGGTTTTGGTGCCATGTTGTTCCTTTGTTTTTTGCATATAGAGAAGCATAAAGTTAGTATGCAGATTACATGGTTATGTTATGATGGGAAAAAGTGATATTGTATTGGTGATTTAAAAGATGAGTTGGATTATGGTGAAAATGACTCATTAGTTGATATGATAAGGTTGGTTATGATTGATTTTTGAGATGATCCTGGATATGCATGGGTTAAGTAAGTGTGGGGTAATTTTAAATGGCAAGGAAAGGATGAAATCTCTTGGGCTTGAGAGCGGAAAGCCTTGTGGCAATTGGCACTGTGCATAGATTTGGTATGCTGATGACATCTGTATTAAGAGCTAGAGTTTTATTGCAGGGGGATGAATAGAACTCTTAGCTAGTGTAGTGGATACCACTTAGATTGTGCGAGTGGGATCAGGACAGACTGGATTAGTTTGTGATTTTCTTGATGTGCTTCCAGGGGACTTGCCAGGGTTTCCTTTATATGGAGAGAATAGAATGGTGACTGGATTGGTGCCAGGGATGGATTCAAGTTTAGGGCACTGTTTTTAATGGCTCAGCAGAGTTATAAGAACTAAAGCCTCAGCTAGTGAGTAAGATGGTATTCTCTAAGGTGGATCCTAGATTTGGTTAGTACCAGCTAGAGATCATGGAGAAGGATATGCAAAAGATTGTTTGTAACAGATAAGAGCACTGAGAGTGTTGAGTAGGTTTTGAGAATTTGTTTAATGCCAAGTTTTATGAATCAGATGAACAGAGCATTCAAAGGTTTATTTGAATGGGATTTGTGATTGTCTTGAACGATGGTATCGTGATGTATTCTCTGTGAAGATTTTCCAAGGTCAAGGAATGCCTCGGTAGGCAAGAGTTTCCATGGACGAGCAGGATGTTTTGTGTACATTGAGGAAAAGTTCTTAGTCTTCTTGCAGATCAGAATCAGTTAGTAAGTGATTATGACACCTTAGTAGCAGGGAGAAGTGATTGCCTATGCAACATGTTGGATAAAGTATCTGACCAGAACTAGAGTAGAGTTCTGGTGGGCCGGGTGGCCAGTTTTATGTTTGAGATTATCATTTCAGAAAGGATCAAAAGGAAAGAAGATTAGGTGAACCATAGATAAGAAAGATTGAGTGGAATGTCTTAGCTGGATTAGCTAAGAATTGTACAGTGTCAAATATGAATTTATTATGGTATAAGGATTGGATTTGGAATCTGATGGACACTGGGATTAATTGGGAGATTCTGGATGAATCTCAAGCTATTCTTTTATTCTCTTCATTCAGACATCATGGAAATGTAACAGGATATGAAAGCTTTATAGTGGTGGCCTGAGAGGGAGAGGGGCATAATGGAATACGTGGTAGAGTTCTTAACCTATTACCAGGACAAGACAGAGTATCAGGAATCAGTGGGGCCATTGTAGCCTTTGAGTATTTTGTAATAGGAATAAGGAAGCATCACGATGGGGCTGCCCAGGATAGTGGGCCAGTATGAGTTGGCATTGGGTCATTATGGACCAGTTTTCCAAGTGAGTTTATTTTTGTCAAGAAGGACGAATAATACAGCTGATCAGTACTCAGATCTCTATGTGAAAGAGATAGTGCGCCATCATGGAATTCAAGGTCTATCTTATCAGATGAACACTCTATTGTTACTTTCAGGCTTTGGAAGGGTTAAGGAAGGCGATAAGTATATAGATGGAATTCAGTACAGTTCATCATTCTTAGACTGATGTTAAGTCAGAGAGAGAAAAAGAGAGTTCTCCAGTATTAGAAAGGTACCCTATGAAATGAGGTATGTTTGAGAATGTTTATCACCCGTTCATTGAACTGAAATGGGTGAGGTGTTGAGTTTGGATCCTAATGTAGTTCAGGGGACCATTGAGATTATTAGAGGTTGGAGCTTGGATGCTCACTTCTCAGAGTAAATGGAAAAGTGCTACTGAATTGGAAAGCAGGAACATAGAGTTCCAAGTAGAAGATTGTATCTTCCTTAAAGTATCACCATGGAAAGGGGTGAGGAGTTAAAGGCAAGTTGAACCCTATAATAGTATAACAGTTTGAGTCCTGCTTAGGACTGGTCAGGTTGACTTTGGATCGGCCTTATCTTTGGCATTGTTAGTTGTATATGGTGTATTTTGTATTTCCATGCTGAAGACATGGGTTGAAAGAAACTCATGTGTTGAGTTATGAGAATCTGAAGATTGAGGCTAAGTTATCCTGTAAAGAATAGCCAGTCCAGATATGAGAAAGAAAGAACAGGGTTCTGAGGAACAAAGTGTACCTTGAGTCAAGGTAAGGTTACAAAAATAGTGAGGTCGAGGGAACGACCTGGAAAACTGGAATCAGTTGTGCGCAATTCTTATTTCGGGCAGTTCAGATAAATTTTGAAAATGAAATTTCTGTAAGGTGGGGATAGTTGTAATGCCCCAAATTTCCTAATAAGGTTTAGGACCTTGATTAGGAGGTCGGGAGGGCCATAATTGATTTATTATGTTATTAAATGATAATATGCATGTTCAGGTGTATTAAATGTGCATGTTAACCCATTTCTGATTAATTGGGTGATTTTCATATTTTGACCATTTCGGGCATATTTGGCATATATGTGATATGTGTGTGGTGCTTTATTATTATTTGGTTATGCCAGGGTTACTTAGCACAAGAAAATCCTAGGAGGTAAGCTAGTGGGAAAGTCACAACGGGATTTATGCTTGACTCGGAATAAGTCAAGGGGTATTTAGATCATTACTGGGTTATTGGGTAATGGGAATTTATATTTTATTATAAATTGGGAGTTAGTAAGATCAAGGGGAAATTCTGGAGGTTTTGACTATTTTGTCCCCGGGGTGTTTTCGGGACCCCGAGCATTAGGATTTGGTTGAGGCTACTTAAGTTTAAAGTAACCTTTTAAGAAATAAAAAAGAACGTTCCAAACGTTCTCTCTCACTATAAGTTCCATTTTCGTCTCCCGATCGCATTTTCGAAGGAAACTTGAGTTCTAGGACTCAGATTCAAGCAAGGATCGAGGCATAGCGATCCTAGGAAAGATTAGAAGCTAATTACCCGGAGGATTTAGTTTGAAATAACTCAATCGGAGGTAATTCAAGTTTTAAGTTCTAATTTTTTAAAGTTTTTAAGCTTGACTTGGACGTTGTGTTTTGATGAGTTTTTGACTGGTTTGAGACTTGGGTTTTGTTGGTTTTGGATGATGGGGATGTTTAGGAACTTTTATTTTTGAGTTTGGAGATGTTTGGATAGGTTTTAGGAAGGCTTTAAAATGGAGAAATTGGGGAAAATGGCTGGTCCGAGGTTGGGCCGTGCCCCTGTTCTTGGGTGCCGCGACCCAGGCTCGATGAAGCAGGTGGAAGATGTTGTGAGCTATGGGGGTCGTGGCAATGGGTATGGGGCACCACGGCGCTTGCCCCTGATGCTTCTATTTTGGCTGGGGGTCGTGGATCAGGGTGTTGGGGTCACGGCGCTTAAGGGTATTTATGGACGAAATGATGTTTAAGCTTGGGAACTCAAACCTTAGGCCTCGGGATCATTCCTACTACCCGGTTTAGTGGGTTTGATGTCTCGAAGGCTAGGTTTTGGTTTCGGAATTGGTTTTAGAACTGGAACTCATTGGATCACTGTTTATGGTTATGACTAGGTTATCACTAGAGGCTTGGAGTAAGGATTGTGCTTGTGGCTCATTTATTGGTAACATATGCTTGGACCAAAGGTAAGAAAAATGCACCCTGTGTATATGACATGCATGGTTATTCTTGATGCATGTTGCATGTTTAAATGAGATGCATGTGATGCACGAGAAACATGTGATTAGGTCATGCCATGAATACTGAATATGAGATTGTTCAGAGCTTGAGCCTCTGTGTTTATGCATGATCCTAAGTATGCTAGAAATTGTTAAGTAAGCATGATGAATGCCCTATATTCGGATATTTGACATATGATATATATTTGGTAGCATTGCTTACTTGTGTGTGGCACTGACTATTCAGGATCGGCACTGGTCGTGTATTACTGACCTAAGAGTCAGAACCGGCATAAGCATCTTGAACGCAGAGAAGATAAAAGATTAGATCTAATCGATATTAGCATTGAATGAATCTAGGAGCATTAATGCTGAACTAACCCAAAGGTCGATGAAAATTATAAGCGCTTGTCTAGTCTATGACTAGTTACTCAGAGTTAGGGCCAAAGGCCTAGGTGACTGTTTTGTCACATGGCTAGGGAGCGGAATCCCAAGGTTGTCACTCGGTAGGTTATGATGGTGGATATATCATCAAATACCTCCCGTGTCTAAGCTAGTAATAGGATCACTTATCTACAAAACCCCGATGACCCTATCGTGACATGGCTAATGGGAACGGAACCCACCTTTGTGACTATTTCCACTGTCACTCTTTTATTTTGGACTGAAAGTTCTGGATGATTATTATGATCATCGGTTGATGTTTTATATTCATCAATTACGTGAGCGTATTTTCTAGGCATGCGCCTTATGATTTGATGACATGTTATTACTGTTCATGAGCATATTGAGTTTTCTTGCTGGGCTTCGGCTCATAGGTGCTATGTGGTGTAGGTAAAGGCAAAAAGAAGATGGACCATCCTTGAGTTGGAGAGCTTAGGTGACGATGTGTACATATGTGGCTGCTCGACCGCCATGGCCGAGGGTTGAAAGAGGAACTAGTGTTTAACCCTATTTTGCCGCTTAGATCGGCTGGTTGTAAATATTTTCTTGTAATAAACCTTTAAATTATATTTTTTAGATCCCAATGTATACAATAAACGGTCTAGTGAAACGTTATATCTTAACCAAAAATTTTAATCCCTAACCCGCTAATCATACTTAGTTACACGTTTATGGCCAAATGACTCGATTAGCGAGTTTAGCACTGTTTATAATGCGCACCGTAACGGTCCCTGGAGTTTAGGGTGTTATAGGCTGTGTGGCTCAAAAATTTCTATTCCGATCTAGAAGTAGTGCCAGATGTGGATAAGCCACTAGTTCTATATTGTGATAACAATGGGGCAGTAGCTAACTCAAAGGAACCTCGGAGTCAAAATATGGGAAAGCACATCGACAGGAAGTATCACTTGGTAAGAGAGATAGTTCATCGAGGAGATGTTGCAGTTATGAAGATAGCTTCAGAGCATAATCATGCAGATCCTTTCACAAAGACTTTATCCATAAAATCTTTTAAGGAGCATGTAAGAAACATGGGAATGAGATAGATGCCTCATTTTCTTTAGGGCAAGTGGGAGATTGTTGGGAATTGTGCCCTAAAAGCATATGTAGTAGACATTGTTTAAAAAAAAATTGAATTTGTTATGCATATATTTATGGACTATATTATTTTGTGGTAATATTATGGAATTGTGCCCTATAAGCATATGTAGTAGACATTGTTTTAAGAAATAAATAAATAAATTGAATTTTTTATGCATATATTTTATGGACTATATTATTCTGTGATACTACTATGTAAATATCAAAGAAATTCATAAGTTCATATATGTGATCTGAAACACGTATTGGTACGGGAGTATTGTGTTTGAGATAAATGAACTTGAATAGTTCGCAGTAAACTAAAGTTATGGAATCTTTCGATTAATTACTGCAAGTACGGTCCACTAGTGTTATGAATACATGTGATCTAGATCTGGATCACTAGTGTAGTAGGACACTTTAGTGGAGGTTCTTTATATATTAGAGAATATATAGAAGTGGACCAGATATGTTTATTAATACTTAGTTAAATACCGTTTCAAAGTATTAATTAAACATATCAACTAATGATCATATACAAATAGATCTTAATCCTGAAGTCACTATGAACTCATGTTTATGTTATATGAGTTCTTTGATTCACTCGTTAGGGTTGTCTGAATGATCAGGCTAGAAACTTTTGTTTTGGGAACTCCTTAATGTAAATGGCTGGGGACATAGTATACAGATATGGAATCTATACCTTCTCGTAAGAGATTGAATAATGGTCCTCTTAAGGGTTGACTTTTGGGATTCGAAAGGTTATTGAGCTCAAATTCATAATTTAGTTATAAATTAACCTTCACTAGTAAAGTCAATGATACTTAAGGAAACAAGATATAATTAAAATGGTAAAATGGTAATTTTATTCCCGATTAATTATGAACCATTATTAGAGGGTTAATTTGTATGTACTGACTATATCAATGGACACTTTATTATTATAAAGTACTCAGTAAATAAAATGTCTATCATTACAAGAGTGTAGTCTCATATTTATAGTGGAGTAATCATGAGATTAATAAATTAACATTATTTAATTAAAGAGTTTAATTAATAATCTCAAATTCATTATTTTGGATGTTGTAATTATGAGAAACTAGAATACCAATCAAGCATCATGTATCGCCCTGGGTAGCCAAGACCGTTACACTGTGTATTCATAAAGGTGCACGACTTGCTAATCATGTCATTTAGTTAAAAACGTGTCACTAAAATTATTAATGAACTAGGGTTAAAAGGGTTTTGGCCAAAAAATAAACATTTCATATGATTAAACGTTTTACACAAGGGATCCCAAAAGAAACGATGTCTGAAAGTCAGTTTACAAAAATTTCAAAGTACAAACAACCACTAGCCACTTTAAGGGCAAAACCGACATTTATGGTTCTCCTGTTCCTATCTCCCCTCAATTGTGGCGGTCGAGCAGCTGATCATGTACATTGTGCCTTCAGAGCTCTTCGATTCAGGGCTGATCAAGCTTGCCCTTACCTTCACCTGCACCACATAGCACCCGTGAGACAAGGCCCAGCAAGAAAACATAATGTTATAGTACAAACAATGTTAACAATTGAATAATTCTTAAAGCATGTTCATATACTTAGCATACCACATTGATCACATAGTCCATAGACATAACCAGAGAATCAACAAACCAACACTTAGCTATTCAACATAACAAATTCATCAAATCAAATGATAATTAGGGTCGATGCCCTTAGGTCGCATCCTCTATTTAATCCCACTGACTCTGGTCCGCTTAAACCGAGCTCAGTGAATAATAAGTTGTCCTTAGCTACCAGTGGCTGAGTCGCGCCCTGTGCACCAATGTAAATTTCGGCACTCTTAGCCCGTTTGTCTACAATTCACATGGCATAATACCACCCTTTATAAAGCATACAAAACAGGGAACCGTTAGTCCCATTATAAATTCACAACTGGGTGCAGTTTTCTTACCTTTAGTCTCCAAGTGTACTGTTTACGTGAGATGCCTCTTAAGCACGATCCATTTCCCGTGCCCCTAGCTTATACCTAGTCATAACCAAGATAAGGGATACCATTAATAATTGTAAAAGGGCTTCTAGATAAGGTTCTAGTCTCCGGAACATCGAATTCCACCAAACTCGGTTGTAGATTCGATCCCGAGCACCCTTGGTTAAATTCCCATGCATAAAATCCCAAGAACCCAAATTTGCTTAAGGGTTGCGGCTCAAGCTTCCTATGTCGTGGCATGGCCCCAAACAGAGGCTCATCCTCGCCCAAAACCAAACACAAGCCGCGGCCCTACAAGCCCCATGCCGCAACCCGCCCTCCATCTTCAGCACTCATCAGCCTCAGAGGGTCGCGGCGCTCCAAGAACTATGCCACGGCCCAACCCCTTCGAATCCAGAAAAACCACCATTTTTTACTCTCAAACCTCACTCAAAACCATCCAAAACTATCCCAATTCCACAACTCAATTATCACAAAACTTCTAACACGATTACAACAACACAACCTAGTAAAGACTTAGCCTAGAAACTCACCAAAATCCCACTTCAATCTCTGAAACTCAAAAGCTTAAAAAAAACATCAAAACCAGTCAAGAAAACACTAAGATTCAGTCATTAAATCATAAATTTGAGCTTACCTTCTCTGATGAACCAACTCTCTAAAATATTTCTGAGCTAACTCCCAAGTTCCAAGATTCAATTCAGTCCTTCAATGTCAAAACCCATAAACACCTCAAAAATCAGCCATAAACACAGAATTTAACCACCATGCGTAAAGCTTATGACTTACCTTAATTCTTGATTGAATCCTCAGCTAATTCTTGAGCTAATCTCCTAGATTACAGCTCCAATTCTCTGAATCCCAACCAAGTTTTTCTTAAGTTTCTTGTGGTTTTCTTTGAGAGCGAAAAAGAAGAGGGGGGAAGGTCGGTTCTTAATGTTTCCACCGTATTCTGTGTTTTACTTAGTCTATCCTTAGGTAATTAAGTCAATCCTGAGGCTCGGGGTACCGAAAACGTCCCCGAGGGAAAAATGGTAAAATTCCCCAGTATTCCCACCTAAGACTCCTAACCTCAAATATATCTCCAATTATTTATTTCCATAACCCGATAACCCAACTAACCATCTAATACCCAAAATATCCCTTGACTTGCCCCAAGTTAAGTATTAAGTCCCGTTGTGTCTTTCCCGCTAACTAGCTCCCTAGGATCGCCTCAAGTCGCATGCTGCAAATTTACCCACATAATAATGTGGTTCTCACAATTATAACATATAATCACATTTACATTCATATAACCATACAAGCATGCTTATCATAAAATCATGCATTAAACTTAATAAATTCACACATAAACCAATTATGCCCTCCCGGCATACTAATCAAGGCCCTTAAGCCATATTAGTGATTTTGGGTCGTTACACATCATCTGGACAAAGGGCAGGATCTGCGCAACCTGCCCAGCAAAATGACAATTCTCGAGCAAGGGAGGAAGATCGACCTCCCCCAATAGATGGGGAGAATGTGGTTACCATCTTCTGGGGACTGCACCTTGCTGGATCGCGCAGAAATGCCCAGAAGAAATATGTAAATGAGCTCAAAACTGGAGACGAATCTCCCTACGAGCCTAAACCACGAGCTCCAAAGTAACAAAGGGTTGAATCTCAACCCATTACTTTTACAGAAGAGGATGCCTCACATGTCCAGTTTCCCCATAACGATCCCTTGTCATCAGATTTCAGGTCACAAACAAAAGGGTGCGCAAAGTCCTGATAGATAACACGAGCTCTGTAAATATCCTTTATAAAGCCACTCTAGAAAAGATGGGACTCACGCTTCAAGATTTGAAAGCCTGTGCAACAATGTTATATGGATTTTCAAGAGAAGGGATTGCTTGTACGAGATCCATCGAGCTCCCCGTAACCTTGAGAGATTATCTTGTCTCGGTGACCAGGATGATGGAGTTCGAGGTGGTGGACACCCCGTCAGCCTACAACGTATTGCTCGGGGGACCAACCCTAATTGGCCTGGGGGCAGTGTCGTTTGCTAGGCATTTGGTCGTCAAGTTCCCAATGTCTAGTGGCATCGGGATGCTGAAGGGAGACCAACTCACCGCACGGGAATGCTATAGCATTTCTATGAGAGGGAAAAACAAAACAAGCGCACAAGCACTTGTGGTTATTTGAGAGATGAACGGGTCCATCTTTGAGAGAGAAGAAGAGATTGACCCTAGGGTTGAAGAGAGGGTCGATCTCGAACCAATGGAGGAGCATGAAGAAGTGAAGGTCGATGAGAAAGATACCACGAGGGTGGTTAAAATATAGGGAAAAATCTTTCCAAAAATTCAAAATAGCAATTAACTTACTTTTTTCGAGAAAACCAGGATGTGTTTGCATGGTCGCACTCAGATATGGTAGGGATTAGTCTGAGTGTTATGAGCCACGCACTCAACATAGATAAGAGCTTCCCCCCGAAGCAACAAAAAAAGAGGCTCTTGGACGAATATAGAAAGAAAGCCCTAAAATAGGAGGTAGAAAGGTTAAAAACAAATCGGTTGATCCAAGATGCTTTCTATCCTGATTAGATAGCCAACCTTGTGTTGGTCTCGAAGCCCAATGACAAGTGGAAAACCTTGATCGACTATTCGGACCTCAATAAGGCATGTCCCAAGGATTTTTTCCCTTGCCTCAAATCGAACAACTCGTAGATGCCATTGTAGGCCATGACATTATGTCATTTATGGACGTTTATTCTGGATATAACCAGATAGCCATGCATGCACCCAAACAAGAACATACGAGCTTTGTGCCGGCAAGTGCTTGTACTACTACAACGTAATGCCTTTCAGGCTCAAAAATGTTGGAGCGACATACCAAAGATTGGACAATAGGATGTTCGCTGAACAGATAGGGAATAACCATGAAGTTTATGTGAGCAATATGTTAGTCAAGTCCAAACATAACAGTATCCATGTAGACGATCTCGCTGAATGTTTTACTATGCTCCAAAAATATAATATGAGACTCAACCTGCAAAAATGCTCATTCAGAGTATCGTCGAGTAAGTTTCTTGGATTCATAGTGAATGTTCGGGGTATAGAGGCTAATCCCGACAAGATCAAAGCATTAATTGACATGCTCTCACCTCGAAAACATAAAGATGTTCAAAGCTTTACTAGACAAATGGCGGCCTTAAGTAGGTTTATCTCAAAATATACATATCAGTGTCTTCCATTCTTTAATCTTTTGAGAGGGGGATGAGTGTAAACTTGCATTCTAGAACCTTAAGAAATACTTCACCAAGCCACTGATCTTGTCTAAACCAATTGCAGGGGAAGTCTTATACTTATACCTCACCACAACCGAGCATGCCATTAGTGCAGTACTTGTCTGAGAGGATAAGAAAGTACAAAAGCTTATATACTACGTCAGCAAGAGGTTATTGAGGGTAGAATCGAGATACCCATTAATGGAGAAACTGGCTTTGAGCCTAATGCACGCATCTCGAAATCTTCAACCCTATTTCCAAGCACATCCTATTCATGTGTTAACTGATCAGTTGTTAAGACAGGTGTTGTTCAAACCCGAAGCATCTAGGAGATTGTTGAAATGGGTTGTTGAGCTCGAACAGTTCGAGATTACCTATCATCCTAGAACAACGATCAAAGGACAAGCATTGGCAGATTTCATTGTCACGTGTACAGGGATCTCCAACAAGGAAGTTGTAACCCCAGCCCGCGAGCTGTGGAGACTTTACATCGATGGATCCTCTAATGAAAATGGACCGGGGGCAAGAATTATTCTAATCACCCTGATGGGAAATCACTTCCACTCGGTGCTAAGGTTTGGCTTTGAGGCATCAAACAATGAGGATGAGTCCGAGGCATTGTTAGCGGGTCTTTGGATAGACACCGAGCTAAAAGCAAAAGCCATCCATTGCTACAGTGACTCACAATTGGTAGTTAACCAGGTCCTGGTTGAATATCAGGCTCGTGGCATAAAAATGGCAGCTTCCTTTAAGAAAGTTAAAGCAGCATTTGGGGGTTTGAGTTCTACGCTATAGAACAAGTCCCACGAGAACAAAATTTGAATGCAGACGCATTGGCCAGGCTCGCCACGACCAACGAAGCTAAAACACTCAACGTGGTTCCAGTAGAATTCCTACCGACCCTGAGCATAACCGAGCCTGAGAAAGAAGATGTAAACATGATTGACTCGCAACCCACCTGAATGACTACCTCGAAACTGGAAGTCTCCCAGCAAACCAGAACGAGGCTAGAAAGCTTATGTACAAAATACCAAGATACACCATTTTGGAAGGGAAATTGTATAGAAGGGGATACTATATGCCACTACTTAGGTGGGTAACTCCTCCCGAGGCCAAGAATATTTTAGAAGAAATCCATGAAGGATTTTGAGGAGACCACACTAGGGCGCATAGCTTGTCAAAAAATGTGATTAAGCAAGGATACTTCTGACCAACAGTCAAAGCAGACTCATTCAAGTACGTCAAACACTACGATAAAGTGTCAACGGTTCGCCTCGATACCGCGAATGCCACCCACCATGTAACGACCCGAATTCGCTAATAGGGCTTAGGGCCTTGATTAGTGTGCCTGGAGGGCAATAAATGATTTAATATGTTAATATGTGAATTTATGTGAATATATGATAATGATGCATGTTTAGTTGAGTTAAATGTGCATGTGGGCCCCGTTTGGATATTTGGGGTATAAATGTGATAAATGCGATATATATGTGATATAGCTGTGCAACACGATCCGAGACAGTCCTGGGGAGCGGTTAGCCAGAAAGTCACAGCAAGGTTGAGAATCCGACTCGGGGCGAGTCAAGGGGTAATTTGGGCATTAGTTATTATATGGGGTTATCGGGTTGTGAAAATAAATATTTGGAGATATATTTGAGGATAAAATGTCTAGGAGGGAATATTGGGGAAATTTACCATTTTTCCCTCGGGGACGTTTTGGTACCCCGATCCTTGAGGTAACCTTGAAGCTTTAGTTAAATAAAACAAAATCTTGGAATAGTTTAGAACACATAGAAACCGACCCATATCTTTCCCTCATCACTTGGTTTTCTTCTCTTCATTTTCCTCTAAGGCTTAGCAAGGAAAACTTGGGGAAATCAACTTAAAGCTAAGGAATTGTAGCTGGGGATTTAGGGGAGCTTGAAGCTTGGAGAATAGGGAATTGTTTCTGAGGTTCAATCCAGCAAGGGTAAGCTTTAATTATAAAGATTATGTTTAGAATTGTTCCTGCTTATTAGAGATTGCATGCTAGCTAAGTTTGGGATGTTCTTGATTGCTTGGTTGAGTTTTGAAGCTGGTTCTTGATGGGTTTTGATGTTGAGACTGTGTTAGAACTTTTGTGGTGATAATCTGGGACTGTTAGTTAAGTTTTGGGTGAATTGGTTTGAGGAAAAACGTAGAAAAATGATGAAGATTTCTGGGTTGGAGGCTAGGGCCGCGGCCCGTGTGCACGCGCGGCCATGGGAGGCCGAGATGTTTGATACGCGCCGAGGCCCGTGTGTGCTTCAGGGAGATGCTAGCCTCTGTTTCGAGGCTAGCTGTGGCGCTTGTGGGTAAGGTCACGGTTCTTAGTGCCAGTCTAAGTTTTTAAGTGTGTTTAGGCTTAGGAACTCAATGGTTAAGGCTCGGGATGGATTTTATCACCCGGATTGATAGAATTCAAGGTCCCGGAGATTAGAGATATAGCTCAAAGTTATTTAATGGATTAGAACTTGATGGATGGATGGATATTGTTAATGTGTTGTGACTAGGGTTTCGGCGAGGCTCAAGTTAGAGGACTGTGCTCGGGATATCGATGCTTAGAGAGCTCGGGACTCAAGTAAGAAAACCCTTGTTCCCATAGAGCTTGTATGCAGGGCTGAGCCCAATGTGTTTGAATTTCAGGGTGTATCCCTTTGATTGAATTTGCTAGTATTCTGTACTTGTTTATAATGCATTGAATGCAATTATGTGAATGATCGGAAGGGGCCAGGAACAGCAAAGGGCCGGAAACGGGGTTAGGCACGTTGAGTGCGAGGCCGAGTACGGCAAGGGGCCGGGAGCAGCGTTGAGCACGTGGAGTGCGAGTTGCTAGGGTGAGTCCCTAAAGGATACTTAGGATATCCTCACGGTGTGGACCGCAAACCCAGGGTCTGGTAAGGCACCTGGGACGGCTAGGCCGCATGTGTTTAGCCTATTGATGGCCAATTTATGTACTTGGTGTATGTTTTGCATATGTTATTTGTTTGTGGGTTTTCTTGCTGGGCTTCGGCTCACAGATGCTCTGTGGTGCAGGTAAGGGTAAGGAGAAAGCCAACCAACCATGAGTGTAGCAGGCGTGAGGCAGCGTGTACATGTTTGGCCTGCCTGGCTGCCACAGCCAGTGGATTTTTGGGAGATGATTGTAAATAAACTTAGATTTTGTCGTTTAGTCGACTTGGTTCAGTTTATATGTTGTAAATATTTCTAAATTGTATTTTGGGATCCCAAGTGTTAAAATTTTATGAATTTCAATGTTATGGAGTTATTTCTAAAGTTTTCCTCTGTTTATGGCTTAATTACACTATTTGACTTAAAACCTCGATTAGCGAGTTGAATGCACATTTTTAAACTCACTTAGTAACGGCTCTAAGGGGGTAGGGCATTACACACCGAGCTTACCATGATGAGCTCCCCATGGCCATTCGCGATATGAGGAATCGACCTCATAGACTCCTTACCAACTGGAAAGGGTGGAGTAAGATATGTTGTAGTCGTTGTTAACTATTTCACAAAATGGATTGAAGCCTAACTCTTGGCGACCATCACTTCAAAGAATGTCCTAGATTTCGTAGTGAAAAACATCATCTGTAGATACAGGATGCCCAGGAAGATTGTATCGGATAATGGGACTCAGTTCGACAGAGATTTGTTTACACATTTTTGTGAAAAAAAAATGGGATAGTAAAAAGTTTTTCCCCCGTGGCCATCCCCAAGAAAATGGCCAGGTCGAAGCAGTGAATAAGACTTTAAAAAGTTCTATGAAGAAAAGTTTAGAAGAATCAAAGGGGAGATGGCCAGAGGAACTGCCTCAAGTCCTGTGGGCATATAGAACAACAGCGAGAACCTCGATGGGGCATACCCCTTTTTCCCTGGCTTATGGGTGCGAGGCCATGTTGCCCATCGAGGTCGAAATCCCGACCATAAGGCGCGACGCATATGACCAAACCTTGAACCAATCATAGCTTGAAGAAAATTTGGACCTCATCGAAGAAAGATGAGAAGAAGCTTAGTTGAAAAATGTTGCATACCAGCAACGGGCTACGAGATATTTTAACAAGAGGGTCTGAGATAGGAAATTTGGATTAGGAGACTTAGTATTAAGGCACGTGTTTTTGGCCACACGAGACCCATCTGTTGGGGTACTTGGGCCTAATTGGGAGGGACCCTATCAGATTGAGTCCATTATTTTACCTAGAGTTTATAAGCTGGCGAGGCTGAATGGATGACTGGTTCCATGAGCTTGGAATGGTGAACATCTACGACCTTATTATCAGTAATGTAGGAATGATTTTTATTCATTTTAACCAAACATGTATTTTATTTTTTCTTTTTACTAATAAAGTACTGAATTTCATTCAAACGTCATATTTTTATTGTTACGCTTTTTTGCAAACCCTCAAGATTCAATAACCTAAGATCACAATCTTAGGATACTAAGGGGGCATAAGTGGTATACAATCATACCATAGGCTCGAAAAAATATAATATACACAAAAATAAACTCTAATAGAAATATTTGGACTATTAACCTGACATGAAGAAAACAAAAACAATAAGTGTATGGATCATTTGACCTCGCAACCTCGAGGCCATACTCGAGGATGAGGAAAAATAACTGGAAAAACAAAATATAACTAGACTAACGAGGTTACATACCATTTGAGTATTTTTTAAATACATGGAAAAAGTAAAGTTTGACCTTGATAATAACAGAGTCAAACATAGGCATTTCGAATAAACTATGCATGAATGTATTGAAATTCTAACTTAAACCCAACGTATATTTGTACGAATAAACAAGTATAAAAGCAGGTCCTTAATCATAACATGCTCAAAATATTTCGACCCAGAAATATGATGCATAATATTGAGGCAAAAAGCTAAAGGTAGACAATGTGCAAAAAGGCTTCCGAGCCAAAAAATTGAAAGCATAAAAACCACTATTGAGATATAAAGTCACAAGATAATTAAAATAGCTCAATCGAGCTGTAAATTGTCATTTCCCCAAGGGCACAAAAAATATAATTACAAGAAATTCTAAGGGACGCAGCCCAGTTTGAAGCATGTAACGACCCGAATTTGTTAATCAGGCTTAGGGCCTTGATTAGTGCTCCTGGAGGGCAATAAGTGGTTTAATATGTTTATATGTGGATTTATGTGTATATATTATTATGATGCATGTTTAATTGAGTTAAATGTGTATGTGGGCCCCGTCTGGATATTAGGGCCATAAGTGTGATAAATGTTATATATGTGATATGTCTGTGCAGCACGATCCGAGACAGTCCTGGGGAGCGCTTAGCCAGAGGGTCACAACGGGGTTGAGATTCAGACTCGGGGTGAGTCGAGGGGTAATTTGGGTATTAGATGAGTTATGGGGTTATCGGGACATGAAAATAAATATTTGGAGATATATTTGAGGATAGAATGTCTTGGCGGGAATATCTGGGAAATTTACCATTTTTGCCCTCGGGGACGTTTTGGTACCCCGAGCCTTGAGGTAACCCTTTAGACTTAATTCAAATAAAACAAAAAGGGAGAATTGTTTAGAAACTTGAGGAAACCGACACATATTTTCCTTTGAACTGAAGATAGCTCTTGTCTCTCTCTCTTTCACTCTCTAAGGCAAAAGCTCAAAGGAATTGGCTAGGAATTGGGAGGATTTCAGCTGGGATACTCTAGGGACTTGAAGCTTGGGGATTGAGGATATAACTCAGGGACTAAGTTCTGCAAGGTAAGCTTTAATTACTAAAGTTTAGTCTTAAGTTTGTACTGGTTATAGGGGATTGCATGTTAGCTAAGCTTGGTTTATCTTTGGGTGTTCTAGCTGGGTTTTGGAGCATATTTTAATGGGGTCTTGATGTTGTTTCTGGGCTGGAATAACTGTGCTGGATATCTGGGAATATTAGCCAGATTCTAGGATGAATTGGCTTGAGGAAGGGTTTTGAAAATGGTGTGAAAATCTGGGTTCGGTGGGGAGCGTCGCGGCCCGTGTGCGCGCGCGGCCATGGGAGGCCGAGAGGTTCATGCGCGTCGCGGCACCTGGTGGGTGCGTCGCGGCCCGTGTGGGGGTCAGTGAGGTGCTAGCCTCTGTTTCGAGGCTAGTCGTGGCTCTTGTGGGTGGGGCCGTGGCCCTTAGTGTAAGTTTGGGTTTTAATGGTATTTTAGGCTTGAGAACTCAAGGGGTAAGGCTCGGGATGGATTTTATCACCCGGATTGATAGAATTCAAGGACCCAGAGGTCAGGATTATGGTGCAAAGTTATTTATTGGATTATAATTTTATGGATGGACATTGTTAATGTGTTGTGACTAGGGTTTCGGCGAGGCTCTCGTTAGAGGACTATGCTTGGGGCATCGGTGCTCCGGAAGCTCGGAACTCAGGTAAGAAAACCCCTGTTCCCATAGATCATGTGTGCAGGGATGAGCCCAACGTGTTTGAATGGAATTGATATGCAGGGCCGGCCCCAACATGTTAGAACTGCAGGGCGTAGCCCTTTATCTGTTTATGCTAGAATTATGTACTTGCTTGTTATATTATGTGTGTTATTCTAAGAGCGAACGGCAAGAGCCGGGAACGGTGTAGACCAGAAACGGCGAGGGGCCAGGAACGGCGCTAGGCACGTTGAGTGCAAGGCCGAGAATGGCAAAGGGCCGGGAGCAGCGTTGAGCACATGGAGTGCGAGTTGCCAGGGCGAGTCCCTAGAAGGATACCTGGGATATCCTCACGGCGTGGTCCGTGAACCCAGGGCTTGGTAAACGCCTGGGACGGCTAGGCCATACGTGTTTAGCCATTGGTGGCCTGCTTATATGCTTGATATATGTGTTGCATATGTTATTTGTTTGTGGGTTTTCTTGCTGGGCTTCGGCTCACAGATGCTCTGTGGTGCAGGTAAGGGTAAGGGGAAGATCAACCAACCATGAGTACAGCAGGCGTGAGGCAGCGTGTACATGTTTGGCCAGCCTGGCTGCCACAGCCAGGGGATTTTGGGTGATGCTTGTAAATGAACTTAGATTTTGTCGTTTAGTCGACTCAGTACAATTTTATGTTGTAAATATTTCCTGAATTGTATTTTGGGATCCCAAGTGTAAAACTTTTATGATTTACCATGAAAACTACTATTTCTAATTCTTTTCCTTTGTTTATGGCTTAATTACATTGTTTGACTTAAAACCTCAATTAGCTAGTTGAAAGCATGATTTTAAATTCACTTAGTAATGGCTCTAAGGAAGTAGGGCGTTACAAAGCAGTTCACTGTTAATCAACTGAACCAGACTCAGCCTCCTCATCTTTGTCCTCCCCATTCCTTCCATTCTAGGTTGTAGTTATGAGCTCCTCTTCGGCCAACCGAGCTTTCCATTTGGAGATGAACTCCTCTTCTTTATCTTGAAGGAATGAGGTGTTGATGTTGGGGTTCAGAGACCATATCATTTACATAGCTCGATCTTTAGCCCAGTCTTTTTTGGTCTTGAACTCCTCGATGAGGCACTTCTTCTTGTCTTCAAGAATTCCAAAGGCGGAATCCTTCTCTTCCCTCAGGAGTTCATCCTCAGCCTTGGCAGTACCTGTCTCTGCCTTCAGACGATCGATCTCGGCCCTGGCAGCGTCGAAGTCTGCTGGCTTGGTGTCAAGTTCCAACTTCAGGCTGACGGCAGTAGCCTCGGAGGAGTCGAGCTTAACATGAAGAACCTTAAGGGCTTTGTCAGTCTTAGCTCGGGCCTCCTCAGATTTGGTCTGGGCTCCTTTAGCCTCCTTCAGACCATCTTCATCTCGAATGCATGCTTGGTTTGCTTCGTAAACCAGGGTCTCCGTCGTCGCCATCATCGAGGAGAACACCAAACTTTGGTGAAGAACACAAAGAAGGGCCTGGAACAAAAAATGTTTATAAGGGTTAGAAAATAAACAGATGACCAAAGTAATTAGAAGACAAGAAAAATAGACTTACCGAGACCGAGAGCTCCATCTTTTGGTCAGTGAGGCGTGTGGGATTTTCTCCTCTCAAAAATTGCCACACATCGGGGTCGAGGTTGTTTCAAGCCTGGCCAGCCCGAGATAGCATATCTAAGCACAGGTCGGCTCCTAAGGTCCTTGCCACGTTCTCCAGAGGGTATTCCCAAATGAGGGACGACGCCACAAACTTTCGAACCACCGTCGGGGCACCCGTAGGCTTGGGAGCTGAAGGAGGTATGTCTTGTTTGTTATATTATTTTAAATAATATAATGTTAGATCAAATAATGTGACATAATGTGATTTGTCACACAAATGTGATTTTTCACACCTTGTAACATATTATTAAGAGTCACAAAAATTGGACACATGTGTGTGGCAAATGTGACATATTTTGGAGTTACAAAAAAACAAACTTGTAACTCCCACATATTACCCAATAATGTGTAGATTTGATATTACACAATTTTATTTGAATTTCTCAAAAGCCATAAGAGATATGGTTGTTAGAGATGTGATTTTAACTCGCAAAATGTGTATGGAAGTTACAAAATCAAGTGGGAATGAATTTGGAACGTTTTAGGAAATTTGGAAAATTGGTTGCTAAAAAAACAACTTGGGCCACTGCCTATGTTTTTCATGTCGCGGCCCAAGAGGTAGAAAACATCGTGGGCCACGACTCATGTTTTTCAGACCGCCGCCTGAGCGGCTAATAGCATTTTCCAAACTTCAGTTTTATCCAATTTTGAACGTTTCCAACAGCCAAGTAACTGCTAAATCTCTATTTTAATTCCATAAACATTTAATTAATCATTGGTAACAGCCATGGGGGTTGGTGGAATTTGAAATTCAAAGAGTGTCTCAACACTCTATAAATAAGAGCCTAATGCTCACTTGTAAGACACACAATTTTCCATCCACAATGCACTTGGCTGGAAAATACACCATAGAGGCTTGATAATTCCAGAGAGTTATTTCCTAGAGAGATCCCTTAGTGCTTAGAGAATAGATGGAAATAAGCTTTTGGACAAAGGTCTTGAACCTTGTTCAAGTTGGTGATCCCCACTACTCTACACTTTGGTTGTGTGAGAGTTTATTCTTTTTATTGGTTTTATTTTCATTCTTTTGATCTTGTTGATCTTATTTACTTGTATTATTATTGTTTTGAGTTTGTAATCTTCTTCTTCTAAATCTTTCTATTTACTTGTATTTTGAGCAATGAGTTGTAATATTTCTTTAATTAATATTATCTTGTCTATTGTATTTTTGCATAGAGTTGTATTTTGGTTTTTCCATATTTCCATTGAGTATAAAAATATATTCTATAACAATCAAAAGCTTATTTTCCTTTTCAATGGAAGGAGAAACCATAGAGATCTTGTGAGGCTCCAACTTTGAAAAGATGGTAAGATAAGGTACTGTTCTTCTTTTGTTTTCTTAGAAGATCTAATGGTTTTCATATAGTGATAGAAATGAGAAGAAGAAAATTTTATAAATGAGGTTCATTGTTTTCTAATCTCCTTTGTTTTTTCAAATATAGTGGTTAGATTAGAAGATAATTCAACATCTTGAGTTGTTGCTATATGTGATTAATTAACATATTGTGTAAATAATCTAGTCGATTATTGGGTAATATGCTAGCATGTTATAGAATTGTCTTATTATGAGATAATGATAAATTATTAAGATGACAATTTTATGAGTTTTATATGACATGCCTATATATTGATTTTGTGAATCCATAGAATATATCAATATGTGGATGTGTGAATTATTGTATGATATTTGTGATATATTTACAATATTATTATGAGATTAACAATGCATGCTAATATGATGAATATATGTTGACAAATTCTGTGAAATTTCTTTGAGACATAATTATGTTAATATATAAATGTATATTGATTTATACATGAGAATTATCATGATTATTATGATATGCCATATAATATGATTATTAAGGTGATAATAATGTAAATATGTTTATCATATATTATTGAAATGTGATGAGTTACCATTTATTTGGTAAATAAAAGAATTATTTGAGAATGTAAAATTTTCTCATTTAAAAGATGAGCATCTCATTTTATGAGTTAAGAAAAGATGAACCTAAGGGGGTTACATCTTTTAATGGTTATGTCTTGCTATTGCAAGAAAAATAGATCAAGTGTAGAGTCCAAGAATTTTACTTAGCTAGTTAGATAGTAGTAGTAGTAATAGCTAGTAGTAGTTATAGTATGTTTATTACTGTGGATTTTTGGTTCAAGCCGGGACTCGGTTGAACACTCGTAGCAACACTTTTAGATTTTATAAGTTTAACCTATAGTTTAAGAATATTAATTATAACATAAGTTTTGATTAATATAGCTGATTATAAAGATGATAATTATTATACTATAAGGTTTAGATAGAACTAATAAGGTCACGACACTTGTCATGTGCATGTTTATTGAGAAATTAAAGTATTTTGAGGAATAGTTTTATAAGAATAATATTTGAAAACCCCAAAATCTGCCAGCAGCTTTGAATTCATTATAGGACTCGGTCAAAGTTGTTTACCCAATTCAAATTAGGTTGAAAAAGTGCAATTACGTGTATAATATTTCAGCGTATGCCGATATATCGCAGCTCTAGGGGTGATATATCGCCACTCGGGGAATACGAAAAACACGTAACTTCGCACAAACGTTTCGACGAGCCTCGGGAATATAAGCCCAGGTGATATATCGCCTACCATGGGCGATATATCGACTCCAAGGCAATATTTTTGAATGATTTTGAAACCGAGCTCAATTCAACCCATAACCTCTTGGCAAGCCTCAGAATCTTTTTGACCGAGTCTTAAGCCTCTGTTGAATGATTATTCAAAAAAATTTCAATTAAATAGTCATTATTTTATTCAAGCTAAAAGAAGATCTTTTCATTCATGAACTCTATAAATAGGACCTAGTACCCAGCCATTTCTTTCATTCTTCAAGCTGAGTTCAGAGCCTTCAAGATGCTATGTTTACTTTAGAGTGTTAAACACTTGGGTTTGGGTTATAAGCTTTATCATCTTAAGCTTATTAAACACTTGGGAAGTAAGGTTAATAGTGTGTTTTTTGATATCGAGGTGTAGTTCGGTTATAGTGCATTCAAAGGTATTCCTATTCCTAGTTCATTTCTGTATGTTTCATTAGTTTCTTGTAGTTTTCTCTACTAAAATCCTAACTCGTTGTTTTCCATTCTTGGTTAGGTATCTAAGTTCTTTGAACTTAAGATTTCTTGTCGGTAAGCATCTTCTCGGTAGTTTAGTTCATTTCTTTTCATCTCTTTTCTTTTAGAAATACTCACCTTCTCATTATTGGTTTTAGGAGTGTTCCAAAATCTCGTCCTTGTTCTCACATCCTGGTATTGGTAAGGAAAATAGGATAGTTTCTATATGCTTATGTGTATGTTTTTGTATAATATGTTTATGTTATAGTACGTTATGTTATGTTTTATCTAGGGCTCATAGTTTCTTAGTGCCCTAGTTTTTATCATTTTTATGTTTGTAGTTATGATTTACCCTACCTCAGATATTAGACAGGGGACCTAGATGGATTATCATAAACTATCATGTGATCTAACCTACCTAAGATATTAGACAGGGGACGTAGATGGTTTATCACATGTTTTAATGGCCATTAATAGTATAGTCCTATATGGTATACGTCTTTATAGTCTTACGTTATATGTTTATAGTTTATGTTTATGTTTATGTTTCATGTTTTTAGTAGATTTTCCTTGCTGGGCATTAGGTTCATTCCTTTATTTTATATGTGCAGAAAAATAATTATGGAGGCGGGAAGATTCTTGGTGGCTTGGGATTGTGTATTGAGGAAGAATGGATTCAGTGGACTGCGTGAACGATTCGAGGACGAAGTTGATTTTAGTCATTTCAATTATGTTTTCTATGTATTTTCCGCACCTAATTTTGTAACGAATTTATTTAAGATTTAAGTTATGTTTTATTTTCAAACAATGGGATCCTATATCCTACCCCGAATTTTATATATTTCAACTTTTACTTTATAGATTTTAATAAAGTTATGAATGTTTCATATGTATGTTTTCTTAAGAATAGTGTCTATGTATAAGTAGTTTTAATGGTCTAAAGTCTAGAATTAGTTGGGTCATTACATCAAGGTAGATTCAAAAATTGTGAGATGACATATTGACTCAATAAACTTGAAGTCTAGAGTGTGGTCAAATGAAATATATTTGAGAATTATTTAGTGACAATAATTCTTAAATATTCAATGTATCAATGAGGAGACATTGTAAAATTGGAGAAACAATTTTGAATCTTTACACCAATAGTGAATAGATTAAAGTGAACTTTATTCATTATGGTTAAAGATGGTGATATGTTTAAATTAATCTCAAAGATGAGATAATTTTAAACTAAAACATAAGAAATTAAAGTGTTTAAATAAATCAATGAGGGTTTATTTTCTTTGATTTAAAGTGTGTAAAAAAATGACTTTTTCAAATTGATTTTGATGAGAAAATCAATGGATGTAAAATTGGTGTTTTCAAAAGAATCTCAAAGAGACTCTTAAGAAATACACAAAATTTGTTTAAGTGATTTTGAGATTATTTAGACAACTAAAATTGAAAATTTGTAATTATTTGTTTGAGAAATTCTCACATTACATTTGTGTTCACATTTTTATTTTGTGAAATACATAAAAGAAAGAATCTAAGTGAAAGTTGCTTTGAAAGAAATATGCATTACTTTAGAAAGCAAATAAATCAAGATAAAACATTGAGGCTTTTATCTTGATCTATTGAGATTTTATCATGTGTCTTAGAGGACTCATGATGAACTTTGAGAATTATAAGTCTAGATTTATCTTGGAGGATAAGGGATTTAATAGAAATGAAGAGATTTCTATTTTTTTTTTAAATGATATTTTATTATCATTATGGGAGAAATGTGGGGGTGATACTCCGAAGTTAATCAATTTATTTATTTTTTATGATAATTGATTAATTTGGTCATCCTATCAGATAGGTGATTTGGAATTTCACATTCTAAATCATATTGGCTATATGTGTATAGAATGAACAAATCTAGATATGCTTGGTATCTAAAGTTATTGTTTTGTAATATTTTGATTCAAGAAGGAATCAATTTAAAACATAAAGGAGAATTCTAGAAACAAATAGGTTTCTAGAATTAATATTCAAATGTTTATCTTGGATATTAAACTATAAAAAGTGGGGGTGTTGACTATGGTCAAAATCACTATTTTAAAGAGATAACTATTTTAATCAAACTATGGCTAGCAACAAAGTTTGAATAAAATAATGAGAGTGGCTAAGTATGCATACATGAGAAAAGAAATGATTCAAATGGAATCATTTCTACATCTCAAGGGATGGGACTTAACTCCCTAAAGAGATTCACGGTTGATGGTAACCTATCTTAATATTAGTAACCAAATTGGTATTAGGTTCAATAGGTAATAACAAGTCAATCAAGTGAATAGTAGTAGTACTCAAAATTTTGTCCCATCTGAGATATGAGTACTAGAGTATTACCAAAATGAGGGTTAAAACCGAAAGGTTTTTTAATAGAACTTAGTCTTGAAAAGACAAGTATATTAGGGTAACAAAATACTATAAAATTTCTACCTATATAGACCTAGGGGTGGTGACGCCCCTCATGAGAATTGGGAGTCATTCTCAAGAAAATTCTATGAAGGGAATGTGCACATGGCCATTAACGATGCAAAAGCGAGACATTGAGGTCTCAAGTGAACACAGCAAAGATGTGTGTGTTATCATTGGTTTGTTATTAAGGGATAGTGTTTCAATGCTTCGGCAACCAAAATTTCAACAAACTTTGCAATAATTACACTAAGGTAAAATTCGAGTCGAAAGACATTTTACTTTATGCACCAATGCAAAGGATTCTATAGAGAGTGATTATTTAATCAAGTGGGGGATTATTAAATAAGTGTTACAAAAGTGATTATTTAATCTAAGTGGGGGAATGTTATATTATTTTAAATAATATAATGTTAGATTAAATAATGTGACATAATGTGATTTGTCACACAAATGTGATTTGTCACACTTTGTAACATATTATTGAGAGTCACAAAAATTGGACACATGTGTGTGGCAAATGTGACATATTTTGGAGTTACAAAAAAACAAACTTGTAACTCCCAAATATTACCCAATAATGTGTAGATTTGATATTACATATTTTGATTTGAATTTCTCAAAAGCCATAAGAGATATGGTTGTTAGAGATGTGATTTTAACTCCAAAAATGTGTATGGAAGTTACAAAATCAAGTGGGAATGAATTTAGAACGTTTTGGCAAATTTGGAAAATTGGTTGCTGAAAAAATGACTTGGGCCGCTGCCTATGTTTTTCAGGTTGCGGCCCAAGAGGCAGAAAACATCGTGAGCCACAACTCATGTTTTTCAGGCCGCGGCTGACAGCATTGTCCAAACTTCGGTTTTATCCAATTTTGAACGTTTCCAACAGCCAAGTAACTCCCAAATCTCTATTTTAATTCCATAAACATCCAATTAATCATTGGTAACAGCCACGGGGGTTGGTGGAATTTGAAATTCAAAGGGTGTCTCAAAACTCTATAAATAGGAGCCTAATGCTCACTTGTAAGACACACCATTTTCCATCCACAAAGCACTTGGCTGGAAAATACACCATAGAGGCTTGATAATTCCCGAGAGCTATTTTCTAGAGAGATCCCTTAGTGCTTAAAGAATAGGGGGAAATAAGCTTTTGGACAAAGGTCTTGAACCTTGTTCAAGTTGGTAATTCCCACTACTCTACACTTTGGTTGTGAGAGTTTGTTCTTTTTATTGGTTTTATTTTCATTCTTTTGATCTTGTTGATCTTATTTACTTGTATTATTATTGTTTTGAGTTTGTAATCTTCTTCTTCTACATCTTTCTATTTACTTGTATTTTGAGCAATGAGTTGTAATATTTCTTTAATCAATATTATCTTGTCTATTGTATTTTTTCATAGAGTTGTATTTTGGTTTTTCCATATTTCCATTGAGCATAAAAATATATTCTCTAACATTGTTTGCCTTTGTCCTCGGCAGGTTGAGGAGGTGGCATAACCTCCAGGGGTTCAGTGGTGGAAACTAACAAGGTCGCGAGGGTAGTGTCCTATACCACGACTGTAGGTCCTAGAGCTTGGGTTTGGGCTAGGAAGAGGCGGGCATTGAAGGAGAGGAATCCTCAATGATCTTGGCCGACTTCAAGGCAGCCCCTTTCTTCGAGGTTACGCGACCTTCCTTGGTTCCACAAGGCTTGTGGGATTGTCCCAAGAGGCTGTCCAAATCTGATTCCATGTCACCTAAAGAATACGAGGTATATTGGTTATGCCGAGAAGGAAAAATGTAACGCCCTGGTTACCCCAGAACAGTTACGGTGAACCGGAAATTTGACTCGCTACCCGAGTCCTTTGGTTAAAAACGTGTTCTAAGTGTTATTAACAGGCTAAGGTGAAAATCAATAAAGAGGAAAGGATATGTTTTATTTAATACATAAATCTGTTCATGGGCCCACAAGAACATTTACAAGTTATTTACAACTCAAAAAGGTCATTACTGTCCCAAAATTACAAACCCGCTGACCTAAGCGAAAAAAATAGGGTAAACCCCCTCGTTCCTCTGAGAACTCCTTGGCCGTGGTGGTCAAGCGGGCGCATATGTACACATCACCACCTAAGCTCTCCACTCAAGGCTTGGTGAGCTTTTTTTTCCCTTTACCTACACCACATAGCACCCATGAGCCAAAGCCCAGCAAGAAAACATTGCATTATATGTAAACATTATCAAATAATTATCATTATAATCACACAGAGCTCATAGCTCTTAAACAGATGAGTGAATATCACTTGAGGTTCTGGAAAACCATACTGAGTGACTGACAAGCAAGTCACTACTTCAAATGGAAGAGTGGCTGCTAGGTAAGCCACGAGCCTTCAACAGGTTCTGGTAAGCCATACTGAGTGACCGACAAGCATGTCACTGTTTCAAGTGGGAGAGTGGCTGCTAGGTAAGCCACCAGCCTCCAAGCGCTTATATTATTTATCGACCTTGAGGTCGGTCTAGCATTAATGTTGTTTGAGTCATTCAATGCAGATAGTTTATTAGATCTAATCTTTGTTGGCTTGCGTTAAACACGCTAAGGTCGTCCTGACTAATGAGTCAGCGCAATGTGACCAGTGCTCAGTACCACTGCCGAACCTGACTAATAAGTCACAGCTTCACAGTTGATACTAACACCTTTGCCAAATCTGACTAATGAGTCAGTACCATGCACAAGTGAGCAACATTTGCTAAGCATTCTATAATCAATCCATGTCCATATTTACACAACCAACATGCCACATGAATATCCATGCATGTCACAAATGGGGTGCAGTTTTCTTACCTCTGGTTCGAGCTAGTATGAATAAAAGAACGACCCTTGAGAACGATCAACCTTTTGGTCCTTTAGTGGTTACCTGGTCATAACCAATTATGGGAATCCATCAATAAAATAAATAACACAAGGTTCCCAAACCAAAACCTAGCCTCCAAGACATCAAACACTACTCAACCGGGTAGTAGGTTCGACCCCAAGGCCTTAGGCTTGAATCCCCATGCTGCGCCGCGGCGCGCCCCTCAAACAGAGGCGGCCTTACCTTGTCAAGCACCATGGGTCGCGGCTCACCTATGCCATGCCGCGGCTCATTACGCAAAACAGCCCAGAAACCAGCACGCACCAGCCCAACTTCCCCTGCGTTTTCCCTTGAAACCAGCCCATCAAACCAACCCAAAACACCAACCTAACACCAAATTTAACCCCTAAACTTTATCTACAACTCACCCTCATCAAAACCCAAGTAAAACATCAACCTAACTCCCTTTAATTCCAACTATCCACCAAATGATTACAAGCTGAAAACTCAAAGCTGAAACAGAGTATAACCAGAAACCAATGGCTAAAACTCACCTCAAATCCAAGATTAGACCTCCTTCAATGGCTGAACCAAGTCTACAAACCCAGCCCCTTGATTTCCTAGCTTGAAACCTCACTTTGAGCTCAAAAACTCCAAAGGAGAAATGAGAGAAATGGATATACGAGAAGGGAATTTCTTGCTCTGTTTCTGTTCTGTTTTCTACAGCCATCTAAAGCTTCACATATATCCAAACCAAATGACCTAAATGCCCCTAGGTCATTTAAGGCTTCTAAAATCATTTCAAGGGTAAAATTGGTACTTTCCACTTATCCCGTTAATCATAATTAACGCTTCCCAATTCCCGCTAATCTCAATATTCTCAAACACCAATAATTCACATCCTGTTACCCTTTAATGCCCGGTAACATCTAATCACTAAAAACACCCCGAGACTCACCCCGAGCCCCGAGCTTAAACCTGTTATGACCAAACCGATAATTAACATACCATGATCGTCTCATGCCGAATGGCTCGAATAAACCCACATCATAATGTGGTCTCAAAATATATCACGAACATGCGTACAAATAAACAATTTACCCTCAACGGGCCAAATTACCATCACACCCCTATAATTAGAAATATGGACTCACATGCATGCATTTTCACATCATATTATAATATAATCAACATATACATGCATTTTATCAATTAATAACATAATTAAGCAAGTATGGCTCTCCCGGCCTACTATTCACGCCTTTAAACACATCGAAGAATTTGGGGCATTACAAAAAAAGCCATACATATTTTTATAGGTAAAAATGACTAAGTGACAAGAACCTAACAAGAAGACTCACTAGAGCTCGAACTTGGGGACCAGGAAACTCCTCTATCTTTCGATGACGCTATGGGAGTCTCCTCCCTAAAAGTGGGGGACATCCTCGAAAGTTCCTTATAATCTTTTGTGTTGTATTGCACTGCTACCCCATCCCAAACCTGGTTTAGGCTATACATGGTTTGGTACATACCTAGCCAGCTATCAAACCTACAAACCCTAAGGTCTACCTTCGACCATGCTAGAAAATTATCCCTGGGGTCCTCAAAGAGGATCATTACATCAGGCTCGTGCTTAAGTAATGAAGGAGACCACATGGATGAATCGATGATGACTTTACCTCCTTACGAGCTCGCTGAGGCCTCATCCTGTGCCTCATTTTTTGAGCCTAAGTGTTCGAAGGGGCGAGGTCAGTGGGCCCGAGAGCTTCGACCTGCAAGTTTGCCTCTCACAGGGAGCTTGGTGGTGGGCACAGGTACGTCCTCCCATCTCGCATACTTGCGGTTGCTGGATTCGTCAGTGGTTTCGCCTTCTCCTAAGAGGTTGCACAGCCGAAGCTTGTCCTCGTGAAGGAGGTAAGAGAGGGATCGTTGACCATGGGGAAGATTGAGGATGGTTTATCTACGTTACCTCATGGCATCCGTAGGCTGAGGACAATGGTAGGTGGCTATATAAAATATTTATGTAAGTCAACAACGCTCACAAATCAAAAGAGAATTTAGCCAAAAAATACGAGGGACTTACGAATTCTCCAGAAGGAGTAGAATCAAGAGGTAGCAAGATAGCTTGTCTAGAAGAAGGCGGTCTTGAAGTTCAGAGGGTGGTTTGGAATGTCCTCAAATAGACGCTTCTCCTTTGGGTAGCTGGTCAGATAGTAGATCCCATCCCCGCCATCGGCTCAAGAAGGGTTGCTTTTAAGGAAAAAGAGATATAAGATCTCGTGTGCTGTGGGATCCTCCCACTTCATCTCCTTGTATAACGACTTCAGCGCAGATAGAACCCTATACAAGTTCGTCTAGAGTTGGAATGGAGCTATGTCGATATAGTCGAGAAAGCTTCGAAAATAATCCTTTAGGGGCAGCAAGGCCCCAGCTCGTAAGTGCTCACGGCTCCAGGCCGCAAGCTTAACCTTTCTATCTGGGTTGTCTTCCCCAGGTGCAGAGAAGCTCCTCTCGTCGAAGCTGGTAGGTCGATAGACCAAATTTCCAGAGAGCTTCAACCTGTGGCAAGAGAGGAGCTCAGAAATTTGTCGGGTCGAGGTTATGGAACTTTGATAATGTTTGGCCTCAAAGAAAGAACTCTCCGAGACCGGGATGGAAAGTGGTTTGGGAACTTTAAGTGGTTGGTTAGAAAGACCCTCCATTAAGTTGAATACGAGCTCACCAAATGGAAAGGCTACGGTGACTTTAAGTTTGGGACCTAGTAGGATAGGCCTAATCTCAGGGTCTGGGTCAGGATAAGCTGCCACTCTGAGTCTTTTCCTTTTTCTCTCTTCGACCTCATCGATCTAACGTCAAAAATGGTCTCATATATCTTCTTGCTCACATCATTCTTTGTGCTCGTGGATCAATCGCTGGTTTCAAGTAAAAGGAGATTCGGGACTGGGAGTTTATGGCTGGTAAGGGATAGCAAACTTGGGCCCCCACCAATTCTCAGAGTATTGCGACATCTAACAAGGAAGAAAAAGGTGAGGGCCCATTATATAGAAAATAATAAGAATGGATTAAAATTTTGATAACTCGAGCTTGAGAATTCGAGATAACGAGATTGCCTCAATCAAGATTGAAGCCTCGAAAGGGCGAGATTGACTCGGATGTTTATCCCAAACTATTGTGATGTTCGAGCATCGAGAGTGCACCCACGTAAGAGCGGGGCAATTATTACTGATTAAAAGAATACCGAATTTCCAGGGAAAAAGTTGGCAATTACCCGAAAAGGCGATCTTTTCGGGATTCGTGCATTTAAACCCTAAACCAAAACCCTATTTCTTAAGCTACACAAAACTTATGACCAAAAAACTCCTATTTCTAGAAAAACTCCATTTTTATACATTTCAACCAGAAATTTTTCAGTCTAAATCGTGATTCTAAGCATGCCAAAACTATTCAAATCAGAAAACTTGCCTAATGCAAGAAATGAGCCCCAAAAATTTGGCAAAAAACCAGAGGTATCCACACAAATAGAATAAACACGTAAAATGGCTAATATATATATATATATAACAAAGAAAGATCAGAGTACTTACGCGAAGAAGACCGAGGGTATGAAGAGATTGCTGAATGAAGGAGTGGTTGATCACTGAACTAAAGGATGAAAGAGTGTTTTGTTTTTTAGGCTTTGAGAACATGCAAAGAAAGCTCTGGTTCTTTCTTTCCTTTTTTTTCTCCGGTTCACGCTCTCTAATGAATAAAAATGAAAATAATGAAGATGAAGGTGGTGTGCATATATATACACCAGTGGTTATGTCAAAGGTCGAAAAGATCTGGGCCATTGATTTGGATTAAAAGAAGATCCAAGGGATCATATTTAATTATAGAAACTGGCAGCAAAAAATGTCCTAGGAAAGGACGTGTGCAGGAATAGAGAGTACTTGAGTACTCCTGGTGTCCAATCCCCAAGTGGCGCATGCCCACACTCGAGTGTGGTAGGTGGCACATTTCCCGAAAGTGGATTTCAAAAGTTTCCTTCTCATAGGATTCGAACCAACACTTTTAAGGGGGAAAAATGTTACACCCAAATTTCAACACAGTCATAAATGAGCCTCGAAATGAAGGCTCGTTAAGCGTAAGCTCGAAAATGACAAGCAGTAGATGGACACTTGTATAAATGTGCATGATTCCTGACTTGTTCTTGTTGGCGAACGAGCACAAGTTTCAAAGGCTCGAGCTTAAGCATCAAGCTCGAAGGAAAGAATCTTCTTCGAAGTATATGAGGTTATTCGAGCTTTGGTTGCAAGCTTGAAGATGTTGGTCTCTGAAGATTGAGCTTGATGAAATCACTAGCTAAGGAGGAGGCTGACTAGACTAACGAACTCGAAGTGTTGGTCGATCTTGAAAGTGCATTAACCTTGCGTTCGAGGTCAACAACGCGTTTTGCACACGACAACTGTTAGGAAATCCCTATTCCTTAGGGATTTGTTGTTATCTGGTATTAAATCCCAATCATGGGATATTATACATTTAATGTATTTATTTACATTTATTTCAAATCTGTATAATTGATTACAACTTCCCTGAATTAGTAGAAGATATTCTCATAACCAGGTCTATAATAGCCTGGTATTTTTCATTTGTACTCACGCACAATATTTTACTGAGAATACTCTGTTGAATTGCTCTGAAAAGGCTTTGAGAGAGTATTACAAATCAATAATATTGACTCGTGGACTAGGCAGATTTTAACTGTTGAACCACGTAAAAATCGTATTGTTCTTCTCTTATTTCCTAAATCTTTGTTTAGTGCTCTTCATATTTCAGTTGACGAAAAACGACATCAACAGTTGGTTTCGACATATGGATAATATTATTATTGTTATAATAACAATTTATAATATTTGAATTCATAGTAATATAATTAGTAAAAAAAAATTAGGATTGTATATTAATATCATAATAATATTTTATAACATTTGAATTTCTATTAATATAATAATTAAATATCTAGTCTCGTATTATAATAATGATATTTTCTAACATTTGAATTTAAATGTATATTAATATTAATATAATTATTAAAAATGTAGCCTAATATTAAATATTATTATAATAATGATATTTTATAATATGTGAATTTATATTAATATAATTAATAAATATCTATTTGTAATTAGTTTTAAGGGTATATTCTGTTAAAGTTAACAAAAAAACCGTTAAAACTAAGAATTTTCGTTATCTATACATTTTTTTTATATAGAAGCGATATGTATGTGTATATATATGTATGTGTTTGTATATATATATGTGTGTGTGTGTGGGGCTGTGCGTGATGTGTGTGTGTATATATATATCCATGTATGTATGTTTATATATATATGTGTCTATATATATATACCAATTTGTACATGTTTTTATATATACATATATTAATATTTTTGGGTGTTCATCAATTTCAGTGAAAGGTGAAACTTAGGTCTGTGTTTACTGATTGATGTGTTTCTCTTGGCTGCGTATGTGTATTCATTTTAATAAAAAGTTTTGTATATGTGTATTTGACATTGAAAATTGAATATATATATATATATATTTAATATGTGAATTTGAATCTTTCTAGTGGTGTAGTTTGTTCTCATTTAGGTTGAAAATATGAATATATAAATAATAAAAAAAGAGTTGTGTTTGTATATAAAATTAATTGAAATTAATATAAACTTTAGAATAATTTAGTGTTATTTGATTATTTACAAATAGTATTTGTGATATTGTAAATGTTCTAGGATTTTCTGAGTGTTATTTGTAGGCTTTTAAAATTTGGGAAATGTTAGATTATAGTTGTTATGTTGTCGAAAATTTGGTAGAGTTAGAGGACTAAATTAAATAATAAATAAAACCAATTAATAATAATTCATTATTAAATTAAAATTTAGATAAGTTATTAATTATTTTTTATAAATAAATATTTCATCATTTGGTTACCAAAAATAGAATAGAAGTGTTATATTATAAATTAATATTTGTTTATTTTTCTTGGATTGTTAATTGTAAGAGGTATGTCACTTATTTCTTGTTTTGATATTATTATACAATACAATTGTTAGAGGAGTTTGAATATATTAAATATTCATTTATAGTTAAATAGGTTCCTGTGACACCCTAGATAGCCAAGATCATTACACTGCATATTTTAAATAGTGTTGGACTTGCTAATCAAGTCATTTGGACATAAACGTGTAACTAGAAGTAATTAACGGATTAAGGTTAACAAATTTGGTCAATGGAATATATAATTTCATTAAAAATTTTAAGTTCGTACATGGGATCCTAAAATAAACAAACAAAAAGTCATTTACAATCCAAAATGGTGATTTCAACACAACCTAGACTAAGCGAAAAAATTAGGGTTTAACCCTAGTTCCTCTGTGAATCCGTGGTCGTGGTGGTCGAGTAAGTTGCATATGTACACGCCACCACCGAAGCTCTCCAACTCATGGTTGGTCCAGCTTCCCTTTTCCCTTACCTGCACCACATATCACTTGCGAGCCAAGACTCAACAAGAAAACTTAAACATGCTCATAACCAGTTAATAACATATTACAGAATCATAAGTAGAATGCCTAGCAGTAATAACCCTACTTATGCATGTATTCAATCCAGATAGGTGACTATAGAGTCACACTGGGGCCCGTTGCCCTAGGATAAGTGACTGTAGAGTCACCCTGGGGCCCATTGTCATATCCTCTATATAACCAGCCTTAGAGCTGGCCAAGCGTACCTGGAGCTTTATTTTCTTAGAGACCATAGGGTTGGTCAAGCGTATGCAATGCTCCTAGATAGGCCTAACTATATCGGCATGTGCTTAACGCGCTATTGCTGCCCTTGACTTATAAGTCAAGCCTTTTGGCATGCACTCAGTGCGCTATTTCCGCCCTTGACTTATAAGTCAAGTCTTTCGGCTTGCGCTCAGCGCGCTATTGCAGCCCTTAACTCATAAGTCAAGTATTTTAGTCAAGTAAAATAGATAAGCATACATTATATATTACAAGTATGCACAACACAACTAACATGTCTAATAAAACAGTCCAAGCATGGTCATAACCATGTTTAATAACCGGGCCAAGCCCAAATCACATACTGCGTGCAATTTTTGTACCTCTGGTCCAAGCACTTGATAGATAAAAATGACCCTCGAGCACGATCCTATCTCGAGCCCTAGTGGTAACTTATTCACAACCATAAATAATATCCTCATTATGATTCAATCCCATAAACAAACTCCGGGACCAATCCCATGCCCTTAGGGCCTCCAATTCCACCCAACAGGGTGGTGGAATCGTACCCCGAGCCCCCAAGTTCTAAAAAAATAAGGCTTGCTGAAATTAACATAGGGAAGGGGAGCCCAAAGCAAGGGCAGGGGCGCCCAAACTAGCCGGAGAGTTCCCAAGAACTCCACTGCATAGCGCAGGGGCGCCCAAGCAAGTCAGAGAGCCCCCAAAGCCCTCCCTTACTTAGCGCATGGGCGCCACCTCGCAAACCTAGAATTTCTGGGTTTGCACCTGCATTTTCTCCGAGCTCAGCTTACCAAAACTCATCCCAAATGTGTTCAAGGCCACAACTGAGTCCCAGAACCACAATAGTACACCTCAAGAAACATAGAAACATCAAAAACATAACCAAAACACATAAAAATCCCATAATCACCATTTGAGTTCCAAGAACTAAACTTCCCCTTTAAATCTGAAAATCAAGACTCAAAATCATGTTTCTGATTACCATAAGCTTTAAAATCAGTTTATAAACTAATTCCTAACCACAAACCAACCTCTACACTCTACCACAAGCATCAAATACGAAAATTGGAATTCAAAACCCACCAAAACCAAGAACACCATGAACATCAAGGAAAACCAAGAAAAATTCATACCTTAGCTGCAGAATTTCATGATTCTAGACCTAGGATGATCACCCTACAATGCCCAGCTCTAGCTAACTCCACTCCTCTTCAAGAAACTCAAACAAACTTCCAAGATTGAACAAATCCTCAAGTGCTTAACCAAGATTTGAGAGGGAAACCACCAAGAGAGAGAGAATGAAAGAGATATGGAAAGCAACATGTAAGTCCCCCAAAGTTCTCAAAACTTAACTCAAATTACTCAACCCACTAGCCAAAAGACCATTTTTCCTTCACCTCTTAATCCTTTCCAAAGAACTCTCAAGGGAATTTTGGTCTTTATCCTGAAATCCCAACTAATCCTCAATTAACATCATATTTACCAAATGATCAACAAACAATTCCCATTACCCGATAAATCCCGATAATGTATTAAATTACTAAAATACCCCTAGGCTTACCCTGGGCTAGGTACTTATTTGACCTTTCCACTAACTTACTCACTAGGATCGTCTCGTGTCTAGTAACCCAAATATATCCACATAATAATGTCATCTCGATAAAAAATCACATATTTATACAAATATATACTCTTAACGGGTCAGAATTATGAAAATAGATTTCTAATAAGAAACGTACCCACATGCATATTTAATACACTTAAACATGCATAAACAATCATATCATAATATAATTCACGTAATCATGCATATAATCATGAACATGCACATAATATCTATTTATGCCCTCTTGGCACAACAATCAAGGCACTAAGCTTGATTATAAAATTTGGGATGTTATAATTATCCCCTCCTTATAGGAATTTCATCCTCGAAATTTTACCTGAACTACTCGAGATATTGAGCCCGCATATTTGACTCCAATTCCCAAGTCGCCTCCTCGACCTTGATGTTCCTCCATAATACCTTAACCAAAGGTATGGTTTTATTCCTCAGGGCCTTGTCATTCCTGTCTAATATCTGGACTGGTTGCTCCTCATAGGATAGGTTAGTTTGAAGCTCCAGATCTTTGTAACTCAATACACAAGCCTCATCTGATACATGCTTCTGAAGCATCGAAATATAAAACACATTGTGCACTACTGATAATGCCGGAGGTAAGGCCAACCTATAGGCCACCTAACCAATCCTCTCTAGGATCCCAAAAGGTCTTACAAATCTATGGCTCAACTTGCCCTTATTCCAAATCGCTTCACTTTCCTCAAACATGAAACTTGAAAGAAGACATAGTTCCTAACTTGGAATCTTACATCCCTGCACTTAAGACCAGCGTAGCTATTTTATCTACTTTGAACAGCGAGCATCTGAGCTCTAATCTTGTCACCGATCCTGCTGGTATATTGTACCATTTCGGGACCCAGATATTTTCCCTCACCCACTTTATCCTGATAGAGGGGTGAGTCTAAATTTCTTACCCTACAACATTCCATATAGAACCACTCCAACCATCCACTGATATAAACCCTTATTCCAGGACCCTTCAACGTCCAATACACACGCTCGAAGCATGTTTGTCAATATGTGAATCCTTCCCTCAGATCATCCATCTATCTGAGGATGCTAACTGACATTAAGCTTTAATCGGGTACCTCTAACCTTCTATAAATCCTTCCCAAAACTAGGAAGTAAAGGTGAAGTCTCTGATCTGGCATAATAGACTTTGGAGCCCCACAAAGTCACAGAATCCTTACAATTCTACATATTAACCACTGTAAAGTTTGCCCTCAGTGATAGAAGATGAGCTGACTTAATACATCAATCCACAATCATTAAGACGGAATCATATTGACCCACTCTCCTGGGTAGTCCAACTATGGAGTGCATAATGATGTCCTCCCACTCCCACTCAAGAACACCCAGAGGTTGTAATAGCCTTGCTAGTCTTTGATACTCAGTTCTCCCCTCCTGACATGCTAGGTACTTAGCCACATAGTCAATCATATCCTTCTTCATTTCAGGCCACCAATACAAAGCCTTTAAATCCTAATACGTCCTCATGAAGCCTGGGAATAGTAAATAAAGTGTAATATAGAATTCATTTAGAAATTCTCATTTATAAACACATCCATCAGAACCCAGATCTGACCCTTGTACCTTAATAGATTTATCTCTGTAACTATACAAACCCTAGAAACTCCAGCTAGGATGTCCTCTCTGTCTCATTAACTGTGGATCACTTGTCCAACCTTCCCTTAATCTCTCCATAAGATTAGACTACAAGGTAATGCTAGTTAACTGGCCCACTACCGACTCGATTCTCATTCTAATCATATTCTATGCCAACTTTCTAGATATCAGTTCAAAATCAAGTAATCATTTTGGATCCCTCTAACTTAAAAGATCTGCCATGACATTGGCTTTCCCTTGATGACAGAGAATTCATAGTCATAACCCTTTACCAACTCTAATCAAAATTTCGGTCTCACATTCAAACCCTTATGAGTAACAAATACTTCAGATTCTTATCAGTAGTGTATCTCATACTTCTTTCCATACAAGTAGTATCACCACATATTCAGTGCAAATATTATTGCCACTAATTTCAGACCATGTGTAGGGTACTTCCATTTCTATCCTGTCAACTGTTGTAACTCATAGGCAATCATTATTTTAGCTTGCATAAGGATACAACCTAATCCTTGGTTCAGTGCATCATAATACACCCAAACGAATTTTGTTCTGAGGGAAAACTCAGCATTAGAGTAGCACTCAATCATTGCTTCAACCCCTAGAAGTTATTCTCATATCTGTCTGACCATACAAACCTCAAATTCTTACGTGTCCGTTTTATTAATGGTGTAGCATTCCTTAGGGATTCTTCTGTAAAACATTGGTAATACCTCGTCGCTTCGAGGAAACTTCTAATCCCAAAAACATTCCCGGACTTAGCCCATTTCTAAATTCCTCAACTCTGGTTGGATCCACCTCAACCACATTCTTGCTAACAATGTGACTAAAGAATGTCACCTGAAGTAACTAGAACTTGTGCCTCTTGGAATTGACATACCATATGTGTTCCCTTTATCTCTATATTGTCTACTAAAGATGGTGCCCATACTCTGTCTCTAACTAAGAGCTAATCAGAATACAGTCGGTGGAGATCATCACAAATTTGTCTGGATAAGCCTGGAACACTCTGTTCATTAAATCCACAAAAGCGTGTACACAAAGCTGTCTTCGGTAGATCTTCTTATTCTTCTTTGATCCCCAGCTGGTAATAACCAGATCGAAGATCAATCTTTGAAACTTTTGTTTTTCCTTTCAACTGATCAGATAAACACCAGTCCCTGATAGAAATTACTCGTGCTTAATGACCAACTAGCTCAATTATCTTTATTCAGCACACATCCTCAATGTCTCAACTTATCTTTTTATCAACCTAAACCGGTGTATCCCATGGTAAGAAGCTAGATCTGGTAAACCCCAAATTGGTAGTTCTTATAACTATACTTCCAATTTTGTCCATTCTGCTGGAGCCATTTTGTAAGATACCTCGAATACCAGTGCTATCCCTGTGTTAGTCTCATGACAGACTGAGTCTCCTAACATGATAACAATCCTTGTTACTCCTCAGAAAACCCATCTAAAACCTCACTAGCCAATCAAGTTTATACTCAGAGTCATCTCAAAGTCTTTTATAACCAATTCTTATCAATTCCACTGAGGGATCTTTAACCTTAATAATCTAATCCATCTCTTAGGAAGTTACCAGTTCCCCAATAGGCGATAGGGTTCCAAATCCTCATCACAACATAGTCACATAATATAAACCAATCAGCATAATATAAAAAATCAGAACTAGAAAGCTGACCTGTCACTACTGAGGGACTAGCCTCAGCCTTTGACTGCATCAGAGCAAACACTTGAGCTGGAGTCAAGTTATCCGCCCCCTTTGGTTCTTTCTTCCTCAGCCTTGGGCAATCCCTCCTGAGATGCCCAACCATCCCACATAAGAAGCATGCCCTCACTTGGCATTCTCCCAGATGGCGCCTCCTACACCGAGTGCATTATGAGTAGATTTTCCAATCCTCGCCCTCGCCCTGATGGCCTATCTAAGCATCTCGAAACCCCTTTCCTAGTCCAGGGGTATTGAATATTTCTACAACCTTTCTTTTCTTATCACTAGGGTATTAACAATATAGATATCATGTTCTCTACTCTAGCATGCAGGTAAAGCACATAATCATATCAATAATTACCAAACTCTAAGTCGAGCTTGTCTTTAGTGGCGAGTGTACATGCCCAACCCATCATCAGGAACCCTTAAACCTTGGCAGCTCTGATACCAAGTTGTAACGCCCTAGATAGCCAAGACCATTACACTGTGTATTTTAAATAGTGTTGGACTTGCTAATCAGGTCATTTGGAAATAAACGTGTAACTAGAAGTAATTAATGGATTAGGGTTAAAAATTTTGGTCAACGGAATATATAATTTCATTAAAAATTTTAAGTTCGTACATGGGATCCCAAAATAAACATTTAAAAAGTCAATTACAATAAAAAATTATGGTTTAACCCTAGTTCCTCTGTGAATCCCCGGCTATGATGGTCGAGCAAGTTGCATATGTACATGCCGCCACCGAAGCTTTCCAACTTCCATTTTCCCTTACCTGCACCACATAGCACCCGCAAGCCAAGGCTCAACAAGAAAACTTAAACATGCTCATAAGCAGTTTTCTTACCTCTAGTCCAAGCACTGGATATATAAAAATGACCCTCGAGCACGATCATGTCCTAAGCACTCGTGGTAACCTAGTCACAACCATAAATAATATCCTCATTATGATTCAATCCCATAAACAAACTTTGGGACCAATCTCGTGCCCTCGGGGCCTCCAATTCCACCCAACAGGGTGGTGGAATCGTCCCTCAAGCCCCCAAGTTCATCCCAAGCTTTAAAAATGAGACTTGCTGAAATTGACATAGGGCAGAGGCGCCCAAAGCAAAGGCAGGGGCGCCCAAACTAGTCATAGAGTTCCTAAGAACTCCCATACATAGCGCATGTGCGCCCAGAACAAGGGCAGGGGCGCCCAAGCAAGTCAGAGAACCCCCAAAGCCCTCCTCTGCTTAGCGCAGGGGCACCTAAACCCAGGGTAGGGGCGCCACCTCGCAAACCTAGAATTTCTGGGTTTCCACCTATGTTTTCTCCGAGCTCGACTCACCAAAACTCATCCCGAATGTGTTCCAAGGCCACAACTAAGTCCCAAAACCACAATAGTACACCTCAAGCAACATAGAAACATCAAAAAATTAACCAAAACACATCAAAAATCCCATAATCACCATTTGAATTCCAAGAACTCAACTTCCCCTTTAAATCCAAAAATTAAGACTCAAAATCTTTTTTTTATTATTACCATAAGCTTTAAAATCATTTTATGAACTAATTCCCAACCTCAAACCAACCTCTATACTCTACCACAAGCATCAAATATGAAAATTTGAATTAAAAACCCACCAAAACTAAGAACACCATGAACATCAAGAACATCAAGGAAAACCCAGAAAATTCATACCTTAGCTGCAAAATTCGTGATTCTAGACCTAGGATGATCACCTAGCAGTGCCCAACTCCAGCTAATTCCACTCTTCCTCAAGAAACTCCAACAAACTTCCTAGATTGAACACCAAATTCTCAAGTGCTTAACCAAGCTTTGAGAGGGAAACCACCAAGAGAGAGAGAAAGGGAGAAAGGTATGGAAAGCAACGTGTAAGTCCCCCAAAGTGTTCAGCACTTAACACAAATGACTCAACCCAATTTCCAAAAGTCCATTTTGCCCTCACCTCTTAATCTTTTCCAAAGCACTCTCAAGGGCATTTTGGTCTTTATCCCGAAATCCCCACTAATCCTCAATTAACTTCATATTTCCCAAATGATCACCAAACAATTCTCATTACCCAATAAATCCCGATAATGTACTAAATTACTAAAATAACCCTAGGCTCACGCTGAGTTGGGCATTTAATCCCGTTGTGATCAATGGGTCAAAATTACGAACGTACATTTCTAATAAGAAACGGGCCCATATGCATATTTAATATACTTAAACATGCATAAACAATCATATCATAATATAACTGATGCAATCATGCATATAATCATAGACATGCACATAATATCAATTTATGCCATCCTGGCACACTAATTAAGGCACTAAGCCTGATTAGCAAATTTGAGATGTTAAAATTAATTTACATTTTTTATAAATTAAATACAATTTCTTTTATAATTTTAAAATCAATTAAAATAATTTTTTAAATAATTAATGAGTCCTTGTGGAACATGTGCACCAATATGTTAACATAAGGGACTTTCGCCTTAAAAAAAATTAGGGACTTAAATATTACTATATCAAAAGATCGACAAACTTTTGTCTTAAAAAAATTATTAGGGACTTAAATGCTACTATATCAAAATATTATGGACTTTTGCCACTAATAACTCTAATTAATATATTATTGTATGCATGTATATTAATACTAGTTTAGTTATCTAAACAAATTAATTTGAATATTTAATTAAGGTGTAAGGCTAAGTACTCTCTGATTACATCCAAAATATACTCATTGATGATTACATTACTTTTAACCATTGGATCATTATTGAATGATTGTGATTAATTAAAAATATTTAATGAGTGACATGTAACTTAATACTATAATATTTATTTAAAAGATTTTGTATCCTTGTAAAACATTAATAAAGATTCATTTTATTTTAAAAATCAATTTAATTGTAATTAATAATTTGTTAAAGAAAAGGTTTTTAATCAAAATATTTGATAGGGATCTTTTAGCAATTAAAATTCATAACTATTTTTATGTTTCTTGCAAGGGGAAACAGGTACACCTCATATCAAATATCAATACAATTTAGTCACGGAACAAATGTAATTTGGACATAAACTAACAATTTATAACCTCAGCTTTTATAGTGATATTCTTGGCAAACCACAATGGGACCAACACCCATATGGCAAAATTTAATGATCAATTTTTACTATTGTCGGTCACACACTTACTGATACTGATTTTCCATTATTTCTACTTTCTTAAAGTACACACACTCTAGACACATAAGAATCTTGTGATTAAAAAGAATGAGACATTTTGTCAAGTCTAAATCTAAATAAGAAACAAGACTAAAATAAAGTAAGCATAGATAATGTCATATAGAATTCAAAAACAATTATAGCTATGCAAGCTATATTGGAAACTTAGACAGTGTAAAAGACAAGCTCAAGCAGCACATCATCAACTGCAAATAAATAAAGTACCAAGTCTACATAAAATTCTCTGAAATGGTACCACTCCTCATCCTCAACCTAAACAATTGCCTAAATTTCTTTTATGAGTGTATATATGTGTAAGCAGCCTAACACAAACAAGTATTGGCTAGCCAACAAACAATAACTAAAAAAGTTTAGTAAGAGGCTAATAATTTTTTTCACTTACAGCGTTAAAACTTTGAAATGCCATGATATAAAACTAGCAATAAAATAAAGAAAGACTTGAATTTTGACATTTGGGGTATGGAAGGGTTTTGAATTTCAATTCGTTTTTATTAGAATTATTGAATATATATGCTTAATATTGAAAAACCAAGAAACCAAGTGGGTTAATGAAGCTTATTTATGATTTTTTTGGTTATTACAAATTAACTTTGAACTAGTCTTTGTCTTCTACAATATCCTATATTTTTTAAGCCTTGTAATTTTTTTTCTTTTTACTTATTTATTTCTTTTTCTTTCTCAAATTACTCTATCGTTTTGGTTCTTTTGCTATTCTATCTCTTTTGTGTTTGTGACTTTTTGGATTTGTCTACCTTTCTTTATAAGGATACTGATGATGATAATAATAGATTTTCTAAAGGTTTCATTACAAATAAGGACTCTTGATTATTATTTTCAATATTCAGAGTGAAAAATTGCAGAAAAAAATGAATAAGAAAACAAACGAAAGTCAATTTAATGTGTGTTCATATAGTTTCCAATTACTGTAAAAAGATTTATTATAATATACTAAGTCCCAATGTTAAACGTGTTGCTCCAAATGGAAAAGATTTTTTAATTTAATTCTTATAATGGAAACTTTATAAATAATAGCTTGTTAACATATTATAGTAGGTTACTAAAAATGTAAGCATCGTGGTTACATAATTATTGAAAACTCCTCCAATGTGTAATTATTATTGTTTTTATGAATTAAAAATATATTATTTTAAAAAATTAATATTTTTTTATTTAAAAAATCTATTAGGGACTATTTTTGTGGCCTCTAATAATAAAACATTAGGGGCGATTACTTATTATTAAGTGTGCATCCTAAAATTCAGCATGAGTCTTTTATTCAGCTCGTGTACAACTCGCGAGTAAAGGACTGTAATAGATGATCCATAGGTCCGTATATTCTCCACAAAGGCAACACGATTCACTAGGTCAATAACACGAGCTGGGGAATGCAAAACAATAAGCACGAGCTTGTAATGTTTATAAGGCATAGCATCCGTGACACGAGCACACGATGCATTCTGCTCGGGGTACGCTAGAGACCTAACGTATCCTTGGATCCTTAAGAAACCCAGTTACGTTATATAGACGTGCATGGTCAGACATGGCATGTCCGCGGATCCCTGAAATCCCGGACACGTAATATAATCGTGCATAGTCAAGTATGGCATGTCCGATTATCCCCGAGGATCCCAAATAAGTTTCACCTAATGATCAGACCATACCTTAGGATAAATTGTAATATTTATAATTAGTGTGGTACAGGTAACACTGGGGGTTAAGTCACGTGATGACCCCAAGGCCTGTCCAAAGATTTTCTCTATAAATACTAAGATTTTGGATAGGAAAAGGAGGATGATTTTTCTGTAATACAAAAACTCTGTCAAAATTTAGAGAGAAATACAATAATAATAAAGACTCGTGGACTAGGTGGATTTTAACCCCCGAACCACGTAAAAAAGACGAGTGTTCTTGAGAGTTCTTTTCTGGTGCTCTTGCGTATCATTTTCTTATTGCGGTTTATCATTAAGTATTAATTCATCCCAACTATTTTCATAATTCACTGTTGACGAAAAACCGCATCAACATTAAGAGTGAAAAATGATTTTGGCACTGCTTTTTTTTTTTTGGTGATACTGTCGCCCTTAATGTTTACTTGGCAATTTTAGAAGTTATCGCTCCTAAAAGTATTATTTGTTGTAGTGTCACTTTTTCCTTATATTTATTTTGTTGTTACTCTTTTCTTATGGAGAACAGAAATTCGGCTTTTTGTATTTTTTATTATCTATTTCTCTTTATATGCAATGATAAAAGTCTATATAGTTATTTGTGCCACAAAAAACAATAGCTATTAAGAAGATAAATATGACATTTTTTTATGCTTTCAATCAGTTTTTTTTATAATTAAAATATTGACTCTAACATCTTTAATGGAAGGACAAGACATGGCGTGAGAGGGAATTAGAAAATTCCTTGAAAATGAATTCACATTTACGTTCTCACACACATTTCATAAGCTTATTAATTGATATTTTAATGAATTTTGTCATTGTTTATGCTTTCAATAATACATGTGGTTACTAATAAAATGTTAACAGCAAAAGAAATATGATCACTGCATTTGAAGAGAATTAAATATTTTGAAAATAGGATAGAAACAAATAACAAGACATTTACTTCTTGTGATTTAGTCAGACAAATCATACTATTCTATTTTACTTCTTACATGACACTACAAGAAAAAGGTCTTTTAGTGGCGACTCTTGTTGTCGCTAAAAGTCTAACATGTCGTCGCTGATATTCACTACACGAAAAAATTGCTTTTATTTTGGTTTTTATGCTGGATTCACTTCGATTTTTGCTTGAATTCGCAATTGTAATAGTTCGGGATGAAGTAAAAAGTATATAAAAGTCGAAGTGAAATATAGGCTTTCTACTTCGGTTATTATGTAAAAACCGAAGTAGAAAGTTGTGTGCACTTTCTACTTCGATTATTATGTAAAAACCGAAGTATAATCCACACTTTCTACTTCGATTTTTACATAATAACCGACGTAGAAAGCCCCCTCCCTATTTTTTTGGAATAATTATTTCTTATTATTTTTAAATGGCCCAATTCTTAATTTATATATATATTTTGCACTTATTTTTTTAAATGGTCTAATTATATGAATTTATAGTTATATATATTTTTACAATTGGAATTAGTTATGAATTTTCTTTGAATAAAAATATGCTAACTTTCAATTAGAAATGTCATACATAAGCATAAACACAAATTACTTAATTAAGATAGCTAGTCTTAACATTAATACATTTACATAAAACTAAACTTAGAACTAAACGAACTCATAAACAAAATAGGCTTACTAATAAAACTATGTCATCAATTGACCTAACAATTCGTGTTGGATTGGCAAAAAGTCTGCAATCTCACAATATTGTTTCTTCTCATCAACTGTAAAATTAATAAATATCAATTAATTAATAACAACATTAATTATTTTATAGGTTATCGATACCAAAATAAGTTATAAAGAAATAAACTTACTTTTTCTTTTAGGGTTTTTATTGCATTTGATGTCGGTACAAGATCTCTAATGTACTTCAACACATAAAAACCACATTCATGACTTTGTGGTTGTTTTGGACATGCAACATTGAATATCTTTATAGGATTGCCGAGTAATCATTGGAAGAAGTCTTATAATATGCATTTGTATATCCTAGTTTCAGCACGAGTCTTTTACGTAGCTCGTGTACATCTGGCAAATAATGACAGGAGAAATAGCCAAGGAGTCCATGTATTCTCCATGAAGACATCACGGTTCCCGTGCTTCTGGCACGAGCTGGGATACATAAATTCATGAGCTCAAGACTTATGAACTGTATAAGGCACGGTCTCCCGGGTGCTAGCTCGACGGAATATTTAGCTCGTGATAGGGTGAAGATATGGCGTGTTCATGGTCTCTTGGAAACCTGGACACGTAATATAGTCGTGCATGGTCAGATATGGGATGTCTAACGATCCCTGAAGATCTGGATACGTTATACACGCTATGCGGTTGTGTATGGCCAGATATGGCGTGACCACGAATCCTTGAAGATCCGGATACATTATACACGTTTTTCGAATGTGAATGGTCAGACATGGCATGACCGCGGATCCTTGAGGATCCAGGATCAGTTTCATTCCATGATCAGACCATGCCTTAGGATAAATTGGAATATTTATAATACATGTAAGATATATGAAAAGGGGTGATTGAGTCACGTGAGACCCCAAAAAACCTGTCCAGAGGATTGGTTCTGTAAATACTGAGATACTGGACAGGAAGAAGAGAGACTTTTTCGATAATGCAAAAAATCTGTCAAAATTTAGAGAGAAAAACAGTAATAATATAGACTCGTGGACTAGGTGGATTTTAACCACCGAACCACGTAAAAAGACGAGTGTTCTCGAGAGTTCTTTTCTTGTCTCTTGGATATCATTTTACTATCACGATTTTTCATTAAGCACTAAAATTCATCCCAGCTATTTTCATAATTCACTGTTGGCGAAAAACCGCGTCAACAGCATTATATAAAAAGAAAAATTACAAAATCAATACATAGATGAATTACTTATAAAATCAATACAAACAAACACAATAGTCAAGCATAGATGAATCCATCATTATTATGTTCTAATCTTATAAAATTTTAAAAAAATTCGACAGAGTTTCCTCTGTTTCTATAGCATACCGTAATTTCATAATTACATATAAAATCAATACAGACAAACACAATAATCAAGCATAGATGAATCCATCATTATTAGATTAGTCTTATAACATTTTAAAAAAATTCGGCAGAGTATCCTCTGTTTCTATAACATACCGAAATTTCATAATTATCTATAAAAGCAACACAAACAAAGACAATAATCTAGCTGAAATGAATCCATCCTTATATCACCACAGCACACAAATTTCCCAAAGCCTACTTCACTAATTTTCAAACATAACTTTCACTAAATCCAATATGCATGATTTAATCAACATTATCTTTATACATAAATCTTGTAGTAATATAACTAAAATTAAAAAATTACTAACCTTCAATAGTACTCTTCAATTCACCCGAAATGGACAACAAAGTCACCACTCAATCGACAACCATACTAAAACATTACTTACATAATTAGTAACTACATAATTAATTATCAAACTACTAAATACAAAAAAAAAAAAAAACAAATCAAACTAGTTATAGAAACTAACACTTTGATCATCTTCAAGCTATTTATTTTTTCAAATATTTAAAAAGCAAATTCACCTTGTCACAATTTCTAAATTTTACTAATATACATATATATTTATAATCAAACAAATTTTTATCATACTATATAAAATAACAAAATAAACAAATAATTATAAAATTTCACAAAATATTACTAAATCTAATTATAAAATTCGGAATAATATAAAAAAAAATAACTCAAACAAAGTTTGTAGGATCAAACCTATTCATTGATGATTGAAATAGCTTCTATCACAATTTTGAAACTCAAACACCTATACACATTCAACACAAAATATGAGAACAAAAAAAATTGAAAAAAACATAGAAAAATAAAATATTATCATCAAAACAATGATTTATTAATCCATACCTGTTTTGAAGCTCAAAAATACCTTACAATGACAAAAATCCAGTCAAAATTCGGCAAGAAACACCAAGAACCCATGAGAAATAATACCCACAGCTAAATGCATTTTTTTCCTCTAAAAAACCAAATTATAAGAATTTCTAGGCTATATTTCATTTTATAATGAAGGAAAGTTGTAAGAAATGATGAAAAAAAAAGTTTGAAAACCAAACCCTCGTCAATCGTACGACCAGAAATGGCGTTTTTGGCTTTTGGGTTTCTGCTTCAGAGAGGGATATGAGGGAAATGAGGTCAAAGTGAAGGGTAAAAAGGTTTTAAACCCTTTTACTTCGGTTTATATATAAAAACTGAAGTGAAAAGTGGACTTTCTACTTCGTTTTTTTTTTATATATAAATCGAAGTAAAAGTGTCTCAAAATAACTTAGGGTCATGTTTGGTACGTGCACTTTTCCACTTCGGTTCTTTCATAAAAACTGAAGTGGAAACCCCTCCTTCGGTGTACCAACCAAACACTTCCCTCGTCTTATTGCTCTATTTACTTCATTTTTCATGAAAGCGAAGTAGTAGCCTATTTTTTTTAAGCATCATTCCCATAAGTGAAGTAAAAGCCCATTTAGAAGCTTTTACTTCGGCTTTTAATTATTGTTTGTATAAAAAAACGAAGTAGAATCCTATATTCTAGTAGTGACTAATCATCGACGACATGCCACCACAACTACGTCGCCACATAAAAGTTGTGCCTAAAAGCCCTATCAGTGGCGATATTTCATCTCACCACTGATATACATTATCAGCAGTGAAACAGTGGCGATATTTCATCTCACTACAGATTTGTGTCGATGTGGCTTATTTCCACAAAATTATTTGCGGCAACTATGTTAATATCAAGGGCGAACTATGTCGCCACTGATGTATATTTTATTTTTAAAATATTGTAATAATGAAATATAAATAATTGAAAATTAAAATATTATAAAACATCCATAATTATAAAATATAGTCACTACATCCATAATAAAAAATGTAACTACAATATCCATAATTATATAATAATAAAATGTATCCATTATAGTTAAAGTACAATAACATACTACTCATCCTCTCCTAAATCAGTAGCGTCATTCGTATCGTTACCTCGTGGTGGATGTGGCAGCTGGGGTGGCTACGGCAGCTGCGGCCATGGATACTGTGGAGGTACAGTTGGCGATCCTGCTCCAAACTGGTAGTAAGGATATGGTGGAGGCTACGTCGACGATGCACCAAATATGTAAAGATAATTTGGTTGAGGTTGTGATGGTACTGCTCCAAACATGTAAGACGTTCCCATGGGTTGGGACGAGGGCGGTGGTGGTGCTCCGTATAGGAATGGATGGACCAGGAGTTGATGAGAAGATGAAGCTCCAGACCTGTCCGACGAGATCGAGGGTTGAGACGAAGAATTTTGTGGAGGTTGAACTTGCACATTAGGTCTACTGGGAAGAAATTGAAAGATGAAATTGACTTGCTCAATCAATTTCTTTACCGTCTCCACCAACTCACCGTATTCACTAGGTGATTGTTGAGGAGGCGCCTGAGATTGGGTGTTTTGAGAGGGCTGACTAGAGGATGGCCCAGTCCCCCTCAATTTGTGGCCCAATCCTCACTCGTGACCGTACCTTCGTCCCAATACTTTTTCTAGGATCTGGATCTAGTCAACTAAGGAAGAACCATCCTCGTTCGATACAGTAGCAAATGTCTGCTGACTTTGCACCAAAAAGTCAGCCTTCAATTTTCCTGTGTTTAAAGAAAATATTAGTGGGATTAAAAAAACAAAATTATAAGAATAACAAAAATATATTTAAGTAAACTTACATAATTTTCTTGAGCAGCTTCGTTGACAAATTGCTTCGTCTCTTTCTTCCAGTGATAATCCTTCCAATCCTCAATAAGATCTGGGTTCGTCTAAAAATATATGAACATATGGTTAGATAAATTATAATTTAATTAAAATTAATTGCGTTAATTTTTTTTCCTATATTCTCATGACGACGGGTCGCGCCAACGATTTTGAACCCTGTGTTGTTGCATACTTCTGCTACGCTCTATTGTCTTTATTCTTTTTTAAGTGCCACACCCAATGAGGACTGGTGAATAACTCACAAATCTTCTTCCACTCGTCCTTGCTAACATTCTGACATAGGTTTTCTAGGATTTTGTCCCAATCCTCAGGTCCACCACAATGTGATGAAAAATGGCGGTGTCTTTTTATTTTCCTATCGTGGTATTGATCTTTCATCTCTCTCTCGATAACATCTATACACCATTCGTAATCCGGTCGGCCATCTATTTGATAATACCACTACATTAAAAAGAAAACATATTAATAATTGATTAAATAAATTGGTCACCTTAAAAAATACTATTTAGTAGTAACAATTAATATAAATTACTGACCTTAATATTTTTTTTTTACTAAGTCTTTGATTTCCTTAGGCACTCCTTCCCATGTATCTAAATATCCAGGAATTCACTGTGAGATCTGGGTGCCGACGAGGCAGAAAAAAGCTGCATGCTCGGTACCAACAACCTTGTACAAGCGTGGATCAAATGTTAGCTCCAATGGATGACCAGCTTTTCTACGTCTGGCCTCGAGATCTTTTCTAGTGTTCGTGTCACGACCCTTTTTCTTTGATGGGCTGCTGTATTTCTTTAAATAACTAAAAATAAATTAAAAATATTATGATTTTAACAAATAAAAAACATTAGCATGTTAGACAGAAAAAAAAAATTACCTGACTCGCATGAAGTGAGGATCCTACAAGGATTTGGGGGAGGATCACCGCCCGCATCTGCCTTGTACGCTCGCGCCACATCTAATGACATTTTATATAAATACAACAAATATTTTGGTTAGTTTGAACATGTAGACTTATATTTACTTTTTGCATCATCATTCATGCTCATCTTTTGGGTACTAGAACAAAGCACTTGCTGCTTTGTGTGTGTGTGTGTGTTTTTTTTTCTTTTATATTATTGAGAGTTTGATTTCTTGTGTTGCTCCTATTGGCCAGACACGTTGTATGTTGTTCTCTTTCATTAAAAAATATATATAATAAAGTTTTTATATGTATATATAATTATTTTTTGGTCTTTTTTAGTATTTTTCTTCATTAAAAGCTTCTCTTTCTTCTTTTTTTTTTTTTTTTAAAGGCTTCTGTTTATTAATTATGTTTGAGGATTTGCAGTCATGCCGTTTAGTAAATAATGGCTTCAGATCCATGACTCCAAAGTCATTAGACTATTTAAAACATTAATTATTATGTTTTAAATACCCTATATATTTATTTATCAAATCCTTGATTGGGTATGTCACAAACATGTTTAAAAAGATTTATCTCATAAAATTGATTCTGAATTGAAGCTTTAATTCTAGAATCCTAATTTTCAAATTGATTGCTATTGAGTCAATGCTTTGCACAACTCTTATTTGAACCAGAGGACCCTTGGCTTAAATCCGAATAGAGCGCTGCTTTACGTTTGATCCTATGTGCCCAGAGAATGCTATGCGTTCTCCACTTTCGGACGTCAAAAGCAAGGGATAAAGAAAGGCTGCGCTGATGACGATGCTATCATAAGAGAGGACCAGACAGTTCCCGGTTCCGAAAGCAATAACAGATTTTTTGAGGTCAGTTGGTGAACTTTACTAAGTCACATTCCTACTTCAGTCTTCACGCCCCCTCTTTTTTCCGAGCCAGTTCCTCCACCATCGCGAGCCCCAGTTAGATTCAGGCCCAAGTGTAATGAGAATGAATTGTTTTTTGTCCTCTTTAAAGTGTTCTGTCTATGGCTTGTGTTTTTTGTTATTGTTTTGAGAATTTTAACGAATTGGAGCTTCTTTGCACAATTGGCCACACTAAGAGGAATGAAAGGTGACATTTTTATTTGAAAATATTTCCATAAATTTTTTTAGGACTACTATTGTGTAACTCAAGAAAATAGTTTTGTATGTGTATATATATAGGACAATTCTTTTATATGGGCTTCTCTTTAAGACCTACTGGTGGGGCTTTCAGTATTCTCAACCCGTGAACAATTTTCGGCGCAACTTTTTTTATGACCGTGTATATTGTAGCTATTTAGAGCATCATGCAAATTTTCAGAAAATTCCGAATAGTTTACAGTACCGAAAACTAAGTTCAAACATGTTGCACGCATGACTAATTTTTTTTATGCGCGTGGAAAGCAACATGTTTGAACCTAGTTTTCGTTACTATAAACTATTTGGAATTTTCTGAAAATTTGCATGATGCTCTAAATAGCTACAATATACACGGTCATAAAAAAAATCGCACCGAAAACTATTCACGAGTTGAGAAACACTGAGAGCCCTATCAGTAGGGCTTAAAGTAAAACTATAAAAGAGAATTTCCCTATTTATATATATATTTATATATATATATTCTGATGTGGTTTTTTTTGGCCGTGACAAGTGCTTCTTAAATAATTGTGTTGTTTGTTAGTGATACTATTGACTATTATATATTATGAGCTAACTACTTTTTCTTTTTATGTTTTATTTACCACATTCAACAAGAAAAATGTAAAAGAAAGCTTGACTTTAAAGGCTTTATTTTGTAAATATTTGGGAGATCATGAGTTCTTACCTTCTCTTTTCAAAATGAAGAATGTTCAAGCCTACTTTGGTGAATGTTTCAAGATTTTTTGTTGTTTGAAGATCATGTTTGATTTTACACAACAAAAATATAATTAAATGAATATGTGTTGTAACTTTACAACTAGAACTCATAAATTTATTTGTACAACTTTAAGTGTATTATAATTATATTTAATAAAGTTTTGATTCCAATATTAATAAATAATGTTTTGATTCCAACCTTATTTAAATGTTAAAATAATGCAAATAAAGTTTTATTGTATCTCATCCAATAACACTAGCTTCTAAGTACAAAAACATGTTAAGCAAACTACTTTTATATAATGCAAAAAATATATATTTTATTGTAAAGTATGCTATAATATACTACTTATATATACTATTTTATAAGTAACAAAAAATGTTATATATAAACTATTATAAATAACCTAAGGAAACATTTATTTATTTATGAACATAACATAACAAATGTGTTATCGAAGATTTTATAATAATATTTTTCTATAACTATGAAAATATGTTATGCAAAGTGTTCTGACTTACGATAACATCGTTTTCCTTAACCCACTGAATCATGTTATGGTATGTATTAAATAATACTTTTTAGGTCTATTTATTCAAAGTCATTTTTCTTGTGATGTGTGTTAGAGAATGTATATTATTGCTCAATGGAAATATGGAAAAACCAATATACAACTCTATGCAAAAATATAATAGACAAGGTAATTGATTAAATAAATATTACAACTCAATTGCTCAAAATACAAGTAAATAGAAATAAGATAATGAAGAGAATTATAAGAATTAAAACCTTAAAACAAAATATACCAAAATATGTAAATAGAAATAGAAGAAGAGAATTTCAAACTCAATACAATAATAATACAAGAAGAACAACAGAATGAAAAGATCAATGAAAAAACAAACTCTCACACAACCAAAGTGTAGAGTAGTGGGGATCACCAACTTGAACAATGTTCAAAACCTTTGTCCAAAAGCTTATTTCTCCTATTCTCTATGCACTAAGGGATCTCTCTAGGAAATAACTCTCTGGAATTATCAAGCATCTATGGTGTATTTTCCAGCCAAGTGCTTTGTGGATAGAAAATGGTGTCTTACAAGTGAGCATTAGACTCATATTTATAGAGTTTGAGATACCCCTTCGAATTTCAAATTCCACCAACCCCCTTGACTGTTACCAATGTTTAATTGGATGTTTATGAAATTAAAATGGAGATTTGGGAGTTATTTGGGATGTTAGAACCGTTCAATTTGGAAAAAACTGAAAAGACTGGTCGTGGCCAGGACTTTTCAGTGGCAGCGGCCACTGACTTCTGTCCCCCAGGTCGCGGCCAATGAAAGTCAGTGGCCGCGACCACATACCATTTTCAGAAGAAAAAGTCATTTTTCCAAAACGTTCAAAATTCTTTCCCACATGATTTTGTAACCTCCAAACACCTATTGAGAGTTAAAAGCATGTCTCCAAAAGCCATATTTCATCATGGCTTTGTGAAATCCAATCTCAAATATGCAACATATAATATACATATTATTGGGTAATATTTGAGAGTTACAAATTTATAACTGATTTTGTAACTCCAAAATATGTCACATTTGGGCACATACATGTGTCTAATTTTGTGACTCTTAATTGATAAATTGTAAACAATATTATGAGCATTAAATCCATAAATCAGATTCAAAACAACATTATATGCTCATACAACAATCCAAGAACACATTTTATTTAGAGCATTGAATTGAATATATAGAGATAAAACATACCTGACATTGAGTCTCCAATGTTCATCTTTCAATCTCTCACGATCTACACAAAGATGACTAGAAAATAGCAATACAAGAGAGAACTTATGGAGAGCAACCATTACCAAACCATATGCCTATATTCCCCCAACAACATATATGTTCTATATATATATATGTCTCGTATGCCTTCTTACCCTAAGGGGTATATTGGGCCTATTGGGCTTATATTATTAGATATGGTGCACTATGGTTTAATGGGTCAACCTATAGTCTTTAGGGTGCTACCATGTGCCTCAAATGCAATTAGATTAATATTAACCATCCCATCATGGTCTTTAACTATTCGTAGGCACTCTAGAAAATGATTGTGATAATGGAATTATGTTTGTAATTATATTAGTCCATATAAAATTCTAACATTCTCCCACTTGGACAATATAATCAAATCACCATAATATTGTCTAACACATATATGGCAATCAAATAAATCATACATAATATTATACCGATAGGATACAAATATTACATATGACTTGGCCCTGTAGACATTTAAATATCATAACAACCATTAACTATCAAACCAAACATGCTTGAGGTACAATTGATTGAGACTATGCGCATTCATCTTCTTTTGTACCTGTCACTTTGTTGAACAATAGTATATACATATATAAACATATATACGTAATAGCAACAAGAAGAAGTGGCTTCAATTATCATTATGCATGTTCAGAATAAAACACAAGCTATAAGCAATCCATACAAAATACTAGCATGTCCAATACATAAATAACAAAACTCCCACTGAGCTCAACAAGGTAGGCTCCTGACAATCCCATTCGAGCAATGTGTTCTAAAAACACACATATAGGTAAGCCTTTCGTTAGTGGGTCTGCTAACATGCTAGTGGTAGGCGTGTACTCAATAGAAATGAGGGACTCATCGACTTTCTCTTTAACAAAATAGTACTTTATATCAATATGCTTTGAGCGAGAAGTACTCCTAGTGTTCTTAGAGAAAGCTACTGTTGCGGAGTTGTCACAATACAATTTCAGCGATCTCGAAATAAAGTCTACAACACTCAATGCTGAAATGAAATTCCGCAGCCATATTGCTTGACAAGTAGCCTCATAACACGCCATATACTCTGACTCCATCGTAGAAGAAGTTGTGAGTGTCTGCTTGACACTTTTCCATGAAACAGCTCCTCCAGCCATCATATAAATGTAGCCTGAAGTGGACTTTTTATCATCCACGCATCCTGCATAATCGGCGTCACTGAACCCAACTATATCAAGAGTGTCAACTCGCCGGTAAGTCAACATATGATCCTTTGTACCCTGAAGATACCTCATGACTTTCTTAGCCGATTTCCAATGGCTAAGACCAGGATCACTCAAGTATCTACCCAACACGCCGACAACAAAAGCAATATCAGGGCGTGTGCATACTTGAGCATACATCAAGCTACCAACCAGTGATGCATAGGGAACGACTTTCATTTCATCTCTCTCTTTATCATTTTGCGGACATTGAGCCTTTGAGAACTTGTCACCCTTCACTATTGGTGCATTCCCAGGAGAACATGCATGGATATTGAATCTTTTTAAGATCCGATCAATGTAAGTCTTCTGAGACAAACGAAGAATACCATTAGCCCTATCCCGAAGAATCTGAATCCCAAGCACATAGGAAGCCTCACCAAGATCCTTCATATCAAAATGGCTAAACAAAAGTTGTTTCGTCTCAGACAACAGATCAGAACTATTAGATGCAAGCAGGATGTCGTCAACATACAATACTAGAAAAATAAAGCTGCTCCCACTGATCTTCATGTATATACATTGATCTACTACATTCTCCTTGAAACCATTTGCAGTGACAATCATATCGAACTTGAGATACCACTGCCTTGATGCTTGTTTAAGCCCATAAATAGACTTTTTGAGCTTGCAAACCATGTGTTCTTTGCCAGACTTCTCAAAACCAATAGGTTGAGTCATGTAAACATCTTCAAATAAATATCCATTCAAGAAGGCAGTCCTCACATCCATTTGATTGAGTTCTAGATCAAAATGAGCAACTATAGCCATAATGATTCGCAACGAATCTTTGGTGGAAACAGGTGAAAAGGTTTCTTTGAAATCAATACCTTCTCTCTGGCTATAGCCTTTAGCCACAAGCCTAGCCTTATACCTTTCCACTTGCCCATTCGAGTCACGTTTGATCTTATACACCCATTTGCATCCAATGGGTCTGCAACCTTTGGGTAATTCAACCAACTCCCAAACTTCATTTTGTGACATAGAATTCAACTCATCTTTCATTGCATCCATCCACAATACAGATTGAGGACTATTCATAGCTTCTTGATAGGTAACTGGCTCAAAAGTGTCTCCCACATCAAACTCATGTTCCTGTAAATAGACAAGGTAGTCATTAGGAATAGCAGACCTGCGGGTTCTCTATGATCTTCTCACCATAGCTTCATCATCCCCAATATCAAGATTTTCACCTTGTTCTTGATTTTGAGGTTCATCGTGAGTTTCTGCCGGAATCTGTTCAATCACAGGGTCATCAATAGGAGCGGAAGCGACAGGTACAGGGACAAAAATGCGTTCTTCCCTGAAAACAATTTCTCTTGACCCTTGACTTGAACCAAATTCATCCTCAAAATAGACAGCCCTATCTGATTCTATAACCCTGGTGGTGTGAGATGGGCAATAAAATCTGGAACCCCTTGATCCAATGGTGTAGCCCACAAAATAGCCACTAATGGTCTTCGGATCAAGTTTCTTAGACTGTGGATTATAGGGCCTCACTTCTGCTTTGCAACCCCAAACATGAAAATGACACAAGCTTGGTTTCTTACTTGACCATAGCTCATAAGGCGTCTTTGGGACAAACTTGCTGGGCACTTGATTCAAGATATAAGCTGCAGTCTTTAATGCCTCACCCCATAAAAACTCTGGAAAACTAGAATGAATCAACATACATCGCACCATGTCAAGAAGAGTGCGATTTCTCCTTTCAGCAATTCCATTCTGTTGGGGTGCTCCTGGCATTGTATATCTTGCATCAATGCCACATTCCTGTAAGTATCTAGCGAAAGGCCCAGGGTTCCTTCCACTTTCATCATAACGTCCATAATACTCTCCACCTCTATCAGAATTAACTGCCTTGATCTTCTTCCCCTTTTGAAGCTCAACTTTCGTCTTGAAAATCTTAAACGCATCTAAAGATTCAAATTTTTCACGAATGAGCTCAACATGGCCATACCGGGAAAAGTCATCAATGAAGGTGATAAAGTATTTATAACCACCCATATCAGGCGGAACAAAAGGCCCACAAATATCAGTATGGATCAACTCCAACAATCGTGTGCACCTATCTGTTTTACTTTTTCTAACTTTGGCCGTTAACTTTCCTTTAATACAATCAACAGAGGCAGTAAAATCTAAAAAATCTAGATCTTGATGAACCCCATCTTTCACCAACCTTTGCATTCTATCTCTAGAGATATGGCCTAAACGTTTGTGCCACAACATAGAAGATTTTAAATCTAACCTTGCACATTTAGAACCAACAACAGTATTAAGAGAAGAAGTAGAAGAAACAGAAGCAACATCATGCAAATCAAGTTTATATAAATTTCCACATAAAGTTCCATTTCCGACCAAAAGAGAGTCACGATACAAAGTGAGTTTTCCGGTTCCAAAAAGAAAACTATATCCAAGCCTATTCAAAATAGATACAGAAATCAAATTCCTCCTAAAAGAGGGTATGTAAGCAACATCATGTAACTCCAAAAAATGTCCTGTATTCAACTGCAATCTAACTGTCCCCAAAAATTCGATTTGGACTTTTGTATCGTCTCCCAAGTACACATTCTGCTCCCGACTACTCGGTCTTCTTCAACTTGTCACTGCCTGCAAGGAATTCATAACATGAATTGTGGCTCCAGTATCTAACCACCAATAATTTGAGGGCACATCAATAATATTGGATTCTAAACAAACCATCACAAGACAATTACCTTTCTTCTCTAGGTGAGCTTTGAGCTTTCGACAATCAGCTTTATTGTGCCCAAAGTTTTGACAAAAGTTGCATTTTCCCTTGAAAAACTCATTCTTATGACCAGTAGAAGAAGAGACTGACTCTCCACTCCCTTTAGAACTAACTGTTTTCTTCTTATGATGCTTTTGGTCACTAGAGTTACTAGGAGTGAACTTTCTCTTGTGAGAATTATTGGGATTTGTCACCATGGAGATACTTCTTGCCCTTCCCTTTCTCATGTCCTCCTCTTCCTTGGCATGTGTAGTCCCCCTCATTTTGTTTGTTTGTTTTTTTTTTTTTAAATATATAGTATTTTTATAATATTTCTTTTGTTTTTAAAAAATTTATAATTTTTCCCACTTTTAATCTTTTTTGTTACATTTTGACCCCTCTTACCTAATTGCTCTGCCTCCATCCTTGCATGTTGTAGCTATGTATACCTAGTTGTATAATATTATAGGTAAGCACAAAATGGAACAATGAGGGCGAGAGTTTGCTTTGGCGAAGTGTAAATATGGTCTGACAGTGGGAAGTCAGAAACTTTTAAAATTTGTTTTGATAAAACTTTATGAACTAATGAAATCTAAACTTTTATTTTATTAAACTAGTGTTGTTATATTTATGCGCATATATTTTCAAAAGTTTATTTTTTTAATGAATTTTTAAGATATTTTTTAAAATGAAAACACTATAATTGTGTTTGGTAAAATTTTTGTTTTTGAATTTTTTAAACACAAAAATATAAATATTATTTTTACTTTTATTTATTTATTTTAAAAAAAGAAAAATATGTTTAGTAATTATTTTTTATTTTTTATTTTTAAAAATAAAAAATAATAAATATGTTTTATAACTTTTATTTTTAATTTTGTTTAACAATATAAAATGAGGTTTTAATTTAAAAGAAATAAGAAAAATAAAAAACTAAAAATAAAAAACAATTTAAAAAAAATTTAAAGTGAAAACAAAATTTAATTAAAATTTTTAAATATAATAAATAAAAATAAAATTATTAAATACTATTTTATATTTAATTATTAAAATTTTAATTAATTAAATAAAAAACTAATTTTTGTGAAGGGTTACCAAGCCACACCTAATCTAGTATTTTATATTTTATGTATTATTAAATGTTCCAAAGTGGCAACAGGATCATTGTTGAAAATCTGTATGAGTGCAAGGACTCTCTTCTTTAGTATTTTTTTTTTTTTTCAGTAATCTTCTTTTGTATTAACATTAGAAGAGATGGCACAACAATCAAGTGATGTGACATTTTGCATGACGAACACGTGTAGCTTTTATGACACGTACGTACTCGAGTCATTATTAATGTTGTCGCTTTCCCATATAAAATAATGTATTATGTATATATACGGGACTCGCCTCATAATCATAGTAAAAAAAATTCATGGCTTGAACCTAAACAAATGTGTTCTATCTCCACAATCTCGAACACCGTCCTGAAAAGAACTGTTCAATTTTTTCCGTACGATATTTTTCCGATCACAAAGTCAAGTACGAAGACTACTATTACTTCTTACACTCGATCGCAGAAGTTGATATTATCGGCCAGAAGCCATGTTCGGCGATTCACTCCTGCTTCGTTTGCAGCTCGGGACCCACCGCAGACGCCTACGGAAATTCCCACGGTGGTGCCGAACCGGGAGCAACCTTCAGTCCCGCTTGAAGTTCCACCGCTTACTGCCTCGCCGGAAATAGGCCCCGATAGTGACGTCCCTTCTGAGGTGATCGAGATTCCCCCGCCGTACAGCCCGGATCCAAAGCCGGAGATAGACTTACCTTACCCGGGTTTTCCGTCTCCTCCAGGTCCGGATATCATTCCGCCCAGACAACCGCCAGGGCCAGAGATTGATCCGCCGAGATGGCCTCCGCCGCCGGATGTTCCTCCGGTGAGGCCGCCTGGGCCTGATATTGTGCCCCCGCCGGATCTTCCGCCGGATATAAAGCCGCCAACTGGAAGCCCCACTTTTGTTTTCTAAGTATTATCATCCCTACTATACTACTAGTAGTTACTATATAGTACGTTATATTTCAATATAATGCGATTCCCTCTTATTATTATGAAGTTATGGAATTATATAAATTTTAGGGATTTTCTAATAAATATATATTTTTTATGTTTTTTTTATGTCATTTTTACTATCTTAATGTTTTTTTTCCAATTTTATTGACTTGACTTAATACGACTTTAAAGTTTCTTAACTACAAAAAAAAAATATAATCTTAACTAACATTAACCTCTCATATGGTAATATACAGTACTTAAAATTAATTAGACAACAACCCATAAGTAATGCAATATTAAAAAAAATTATAAATAAAAAACATCTAAAAACTTATTCGGACATCCAAAATATATCAAAAATAAACTCAAAATAAGTTAAAAAATAATTACCCTTAAACACAAAAATCATTCTTCTTAAAATAAAAGAAAATTAAACCTAAAATATTTTCAATTCAATTTACTATGCATATACTTAGAGAAATTACCCAAAAAAAATATACGGAATAACATAAAAATAAATGGTAACCATGGTTATATATATAAATATATTTATATACTAACATAAAATAAAATAAAAATAATAGAAACTTGAATACTCCCCAAAACATTATATAGCCATCTATATACTATAACATATATATATATATATATAGTCTTGATATGTATATATTCAATATGCACCTTTTTCTTTTGTTGCTTTCATTAATGGAAAGCATTCACGGACAGAACATGAAACTAAGAAAAATCATAAAAACAAAACATATACACTAATATTTATATATATAGAAGAAGATTGATGGGAACCAAAATGAAAAGATGACGATCACGCTAGGGAAATGGTGAGGGTAGAGAGCTGAAGCTCATTGATATGGCTGGGAAAAATGTTGGTAAGGGAGTTGATGCCATAGTTGTAGAGACAATAGTGCAAATGATGGGAACTAGTCGACTCTTTCCAAAACATATTACGCATATCCCTCACATCACCACTGCCTCATATTATTTCTCCTTATCTAGTTGAACTCTTTCGTCGTCAGTAGTGGAGCCGCTACCTCGGTGATATTTCATAACTCTTGGTCTTTCTGCGACATATTCATTGACCTCAGCAACAAGTTCAAAGACTTTGGATTGATCTCGGCGCTCCGCTCTGCAACAATCGGCCGCCTATCACAAAATCTTCATCATTGCTATGCCTGCCATTTGCGAGAGTTCAGGAGGGTTATGACTACGCTGGTGAAAATGGCGTGCTAGCAGCAGACATAAAACATTGTAAAAATGAAAAAATATAAACGAAAAACGTAAAAAATAAATTAACTCTCTCAGTCCGTATAAATACAAATGAAATTCTTTCACGTAATATAGTGTATCTTCTAATTTTCCCTAAACTTTATATGTTACATTATTATTTGCACTTTAAATTCAAGCCATAATTTTTAACCACCTTGAAAAAAAGGTAAACTTATACATGTAGTCTCGTGCCAAAAAGTAGAAAATGGTTCATCTTTTCTATTAGTGGAAATTAATATATTTTGGCCCCGCTTTTACTTTGGAGAAGTATAAATTATGAATTTTAGTCTCTTTTGATATGTTTCAAAAGAGCTTTCAAGTCTGTCTGGTTAAATATTTTTTTTTTTTTTAAATTCTTATTATATAATGACAATTATACAGTTAATATAAATAAATTAAAAATATTTGTGAGATGGTTTTTTTTAAAGAAGGTGGGGGTTTATTTATTTTCATATTTTTTTTTTCTAATTCACTTAAAATATATTTTTAATTAATTTGCATCCAAACTAATAAAATAAAATACTTTTTTTTTTTCATGTTTCAACTCATTGGATTCTCACCAATTAATCAATAACGTATTTTTTGGTAAATGATTCATTGAAGTAAATCCAAGTAATAATCTCAAATTGTTGTAAATTGATAAAGAAAATTAGTACAGATTATTATTGAAAAAAATGTTTTAATAGGGTTCATTGAAAATTTTATATAATTTCTATTAATGTAAGATAAAAGTTTGAAAAATAAAAACAAAATTTATGTATTTATCATTATTATTATTATTATTGAAATGGAAATACTTCATTCAACAGGTCCATAAATAAAAAGTTATAAACGTAATAAAAAAAATTACTATACGTAATAAAAAAATCATTAAATATGTAGCCAATTATATATGCTTCCTGTAGAACCTCTTTCCAAAAAAGCAGCTTGGCTTAACTTTCTCTTGAAGAGTTTTTTTAAGGGACATGGAGCAACTCTTAATGTTGTGTGAAAGTAAGTAAATGTCTATGTTTTTAATTTTGTAGTAAAATAGTCTAATCATCTATTTAATATCACAAATTACCAAATATACCCTTTAACAAATTACTATTTTATTCTAAATATTTTAATATTATGGTATATGTATATTAGTTTTGTTTAATTAGTTTTTATTTTAAAGTTATTTTGATTTTTTTTCGTTTTTTATAAGTTGTTGAATGATATACCATACCACAAAATATATATACCGAGTTGAAAAATAATATATCATCAAAACTTACAAAATTATTACTAAAAAATGTATATACTATGCTAACAAAATTATATACTACCATTAAAATGTATATACCATGATACAAAATCATATACTACCACTATGTATAATAAAATAGAAATTAAATATCAGAAAAAAAAAATTATATACCATACCACAAAAAACATATACACTAATTGGAAAATAATATACCAACAACCTATAAAAAACTTAAAAAATCAATATAACTTTAAAATAAAAACTAATTAAACAAAACTAATATGCATATACCACTATATTAAAGTCATATAGTCCTAAATAAATAAACAAATTATAAAAAAGAGTAATTTAGGTAATCAACAATGTAAAATGGTCATTTATCTGCAATTTTAAAAATAAGGACATTAGCTTCTTGATGGCTTTATTTTAGGTCATTTCGTATAATTTCTCTTTTTCTAATAAGCACATAGCCCATAATTTATTGGACTTATTACTTTAAGGGACAAGTGAAAATATATATAATACGTGTTTTCATTTATTTATTGGGGGAGTTCCTAGTTCAACACGAGTGTATATATGTGTTGTCATAATAGGAATTACGAAAGAGAATTGTTGTGTCAAATTTCAAGGAACGTTTAAAAGCCATATTTATTAATGAATATACAAGTTTTTTTGACACGCACATCCATATTTTTAACTCCCTATTCGAGGGGAGTGGGAGAAGTTTTGGCACATAAGCAGAGTTAACAATTCTATTCGGCCCCCTAAAAAAATAGGTATCTAATTATAGCTACTCCACTTGAATATCTAAATCTAAGGGAATATATGATTTTGGTTCAATTTTATTGTTCATACCAAAATATACCCGCAACTTAATTTTAGTCAAAATCTTCTTTACTTTCATGTATATATTTTGTTTGTAATTAAAATTATTTTTATTAAAAGAATTAAGAAAATAATTTTAACTATAAACATAATATATAAATGAGAGTAGAAATATCTTTGAACAAAAATAAAAATGACCTTATATTTCTTTCGAAGCACTCATTAAAAATTTATCAAACAAAATTTGAAATAGACTACAAATACAATTGTTTGATTATATTAGAAAACTATTTTCAAGAAAATAAATCTCTAGCATCGCCTGCCTTCTAGACCCTTGTTTTCATTCCTTCCTAGATGGAGTTTTGCCGGCCTGTCTCTGGACTTGGTGTAGAGTCCCAGAATTTACTTAGTTAGTTAGATAGTAGTAGTAGTAGTAATAGCCAGTATTAGTTATAGTATGTTCATTACTGTAGATTTTGGTTCAAACTGGGACTTAGTTGGAAACTCCTAGTAATAGTTATGGATTTTATAAGTTTAACCTATAGTTTAAGAATATTAATTATAACATAAGGTTTGATTAATATTGTTGGTTATTAATATGATAATTATTATAACATAAGCTTTAGATAGAGCCAATAAAAATATGACACTTGTCATGAGCATAGTTATTCCTAAGGTTTGGATAGAACCAATATGAATATGACACTTGTCATATGTATGATTATTAAGGAATTATTATTTTAATGATAAAATAAGGGAAATATAAGACTTAGTCTTGACCAGAATTTGTTAGGAGCTTGACATTTGTCACAATTTTATTTATTTGTGATTTAGATATTTCATTTATTTGTGATTTAGATAATTAAATAGATTTTTCGTAACTTTAGGGTAACTTTCGACCTATTTTTGACCCAGTTATGTTATGAATTTCGAAAAATAGTATTTCTAACAAGTTGTAGATAATTTAATTAGCTTTCTAACGGTATAAAGTGTTGGGGTTTTATGCCCTAATTAAAACCCAAATTCTTTGTAATCTCATTTTATTATCAATAAAAGAATAGAAATCATTTTTTGACTTGGTCAATCACTTTTCTCACATGTTTTATTTTCATGATTATTTGTTTAATATAAACTTCTATTAAATCCCGAGCATATAGCTAATCTTATTTATAGTGACGTAATCACAGTGGAATATAAATATGATTATATGTTCAAAAATAAGTTAGTCCTAAGATTAGTCAGTGCACCGGATTTACATTGACTTGCAAATCTACGATATGATCTACTTACACATTACAGTGTTATGTTCTTTCCAGAACATTAGCAAAGTAGATAAGATCGGATGTATTTGTTACATCGGACAGGACCGATATTGACAGTTGATAAGATAAGTAAACATGCCGTTATTATCTATTCTAGTCATATCATATAGTTGACCATAGGTCAATTCAATCTCAATTCTGAGTGGTTAGTATTCTAACTGATTGTATTATTTGAGTTCTTTGACTTGTTCGTTACCAGCTTACCCTACGGACTAGCCCATACTTACATCTTGGGAACTCGGTAGTATAATTGAGTGGGAGTGTTAATCATAGATATGAACATCTATAGCTTCTGATGAAGAAGTGAAACGATGGTTTCCTTTTAGTTTGGTTCAAGGTGTTAAATGATAGAGATCTCATTTCAGTAATTAAATTAGTTTACTGAAATATCATTTACAAGGAACTAAGTGTTTTAAGGATAAAATACAATGAGGGGTAAAACGGTATTTTAGTCCTATCTCATTGTAGACCGTCTATAGATGATTGAGTGACAATTATGGTTGTAACAATGGATAATTAATAGCGTATCTATATTTGTTATAGAGCGTTCTATGAATTCAAGAGTGCAATTCCAAGTCTATAGTGGAGTCACGAGGAATTAATAAGTTAGTAAATTTATTTGTTAGATTTATGATAACTTATTGGAGCTTGATTTCATAGGCCCATGGTCCCCATTGTACCTTGGATAAAATCATCTAGATAGTCTCAATTAATTGATTTAATCATCAATTAGAATTATCAAAGTTGACCAGGTCAATTTTGGATAGTTTCACAGAGTTGTGTAATTTTGAGAAGAAAAGAGAAATTATGGCAGATTTATTAATTAAGATAAATTGGTATCTGTTGACGCGGTTCTTCGGCAACAGATAATTAAGAGAAGAAGAGAAAGAGATTAGTACTTAAAAGTAGAACCGTCGCAGATATGAAATCTTTGTGGAAAGAACTAGGTGACCCTAAACACGTTTTTAAGTGGTTCGAAGGTTAAAATCCTTCTACTCCACTAGTCAATATTATTGATCTTTTCTGGGTAATTGGTTTACAAAATATATAGTTCTTACAAGACTATTTTTTCCAACCCCTATCAACTCCCAGGGTCTCCATATTTATAGGAGAAGGCACCTGGGAATTGGTAGGGAGGTCATCCCGTGACCTTACCATTTGTCATATCAAGTCTGTGATATTCATGATTAATTCCTAAACCTGACACACAAGTGTGGTCTAATCAGTATGGAAGGAGATAATGGGCCGCACGGCCCAACCCGTCCGTGGGTGTCTGAATACGCACGTTCCTGCGGCGTGTCCGAGAAGTCAGGGGGATATCGGACACGTGATGGCAGGATTGTGCACGTTTATCTTGCGTGTTGACTTCCCATAGGGTCAGAGCTTCCTGGTGCTGATCCGTCAGTGGTCACCGGATGTTGTTCCCAGCTCCTGGTGCAACAAGAGGGAGCTGGAAACAGGACCCCCTCGAGCTAGAAAGGGCCCGTCCTGAAAATAGAGCATCTGGCCTGTGGGAGCCTCGGGCTAAATCATGTTTAGTCCGAGGCTCGTCCTGCTAGACAGCCCGTGGGAAAACCAGGGCGTACATCTGCCCCCCAAGCTCCTGCTCGTGGTCCATGACGTCAGATATGGGAGACCACAGTAGGGGCTTTTAGACTTCTCCCACAACCCTTCGCATTCCATGCTCTTCGCATGCGTCTGATACGTGGAACGCCGTGGGTGGTGACGGTACACTCTACGAGAACCGCATTAAATGGCCTAGCCTACTGTCTAGCCGTCGTTTCACATTTCGAGTGGAGGGTCTCCCAAGGGCCTTTTACACGTGATCCTTCCCGTGTATAAAAAGGGGTGGTCTTCCCACGCACGAGCCACCTTACCATTCAAAACCTCTCAACTTTCCTTGTTTTCTCTGACCTTCCGAAGAACAAAACCCTCATTTCCATTGCTCTCATCTTCTTCGTTCACGAAGCTTAAGCTCACGAGTTCCTTCCAAAACTTCGGAGACCACCGTGCCAACGAAGCTCCTACCAGCGCAGCAACCTCACTCACCATCTAACCATATACTGTAAGTCTCCTGTCCTTGTTTATTTTTGAAAGCATGCCACTGTAGCTTAGGCAAAAAGGTTACTGTAGCCACATGCAGAGGTTTTCTGGGTAGGACCCTTAGGAATTCTGGGTGCAAAAACCGGGTAGCTTAGGGAATACACCTTAAAAGCGGTTTTGCCACGCCTTGCTTGTTGAAACTTTCCCCCCAAGGCGATTTTTTACCCTGAGTTCTCTGACACACGAATTCCGAGTAATCTGGGATCTGTTGGAGGCATAGGCGCGTGTCCCTTGGAACGCGTGGCACCACTCTCCACGGGCTGGGCTTACCCCAGCTCGTGTACTTAATACTTGCTTCACTCTCCTGCTTGGGTCGCCTTTTCTAAAGTGTTTTCTTTTGTTCGATAGGCGACCAGATGGCTCCAAAGAGAAATCTGCCACAGAAGAATGTGGGAAGTTCGGCCTCCCAGAAGGATAAAGGAAAGGAAGTGGTGACCAGCTCGCCAATTCCTCACTTTGGGCCGGCGGTGGAGAAGCAGGCCGAGGTGGCTCCTGACGCGTTTTTCGAGGCGGAGAGAATCGTCTCGAAGATAACCAGCCAGGCAAATATCACCAAAATCTTCCTTAACCACAACATTCCTCTAGGGAAGACCTCCGTGATCGCCCGACCTGCTGCGGATGGGGAGAGGAGCTGCACGCCGCTCGACGAGTCGTTCGCGGCCTGGAGCGGGGAACACTTCAAGGCAGGGGCCTTCCTCCCCCTGGATCAGTATTTTGCTGATTTTCTGAACTATGTGGGGTTGGCCCCATTTCAGCTCCCCCCCAATTCATACCGTCTGCTGGCGGGACTGAGGTATTTGTTCCAAAAGCATGAGTGGGAGGTCCCCACTCCTGCTGATATTCTATATTTCTTCTGCCTCAAAGCCAGCCCGGACCAGCGGGGGCGAGGCGACGGGTTCTATTACTTAACCCGCTTCCCTAACACAGCAGCAGTGATCGAGCTGCTGAGCCATCCAAACGACTTCAAAGACCAGTTTTTTATGTCTACTGGGTTCCGAAACTGCGATCATCACTATTTCAACCGCCCTCGTAAGTAATCCTTAATTTAGCTCGCCTTTTAACGGTTATCTTATTTTAGCTCGTCCCTTATTCCAATTCTGACTTCAACCGACCTTACAGCCATCTACTCGAGGACCGAAAAGTCTGTGACCCTCGGGGGTCAATACGATACACTGGCGAACCTGCCCCCCAGTGAGAAAGACTACCGCGTGCTCGTGACGGACGAGACGATGGTATTCTGCAAGCTGATTTTCCCAAATCAGACTTTGAATTTGAAAAGGCCCCGGGGGCCTCCCCCAGCTCGCGACAACAGGCCGATCGTCGCGGAGGAGGTCGCAGATGACGAAGGCGAGGAAGAAGGTGAGGAAGTTCCTCTGGTGAGGAACAGGAAGAGGAGCTTGGAGGTCGCCCAGGGGATGAGCAAGGAGAGGGCCCAATCCGGAGCAGCCGCGGGTCCTTCCGGTCAAGGTAACTCTTACTTATTTAAGAACGTAGATAGGGCCACTGCAGACCCTCGGCTGGTTAGGTTCAACCCTAGGCAGCTCGTCCATCGTCACCCAAGGAATCCGGACCTGGACACGCTCCTGCTCCACTTCGTTGACCAGCTCGTGCTGGACAACCAAGAGAGTCGGCCCAAGGGTACCGTAGTAGTAGATAATACCCTAGCCTTTAGGTCGGCCATTTTTGAGGAGTATGGGACCAATTTACGCACGTGGCCTGCGCTCCAGAGGGGCATCTATGCTCCGGGGATTAGGCAGTACGTAGAAGAGTCCAGTCCCGATTCAGAACCGGACCTAGAACCTTCGCCAGTTCGCGAGATAATCGTCCTAGGCTCTTCCAGCTCGGGGGGTAGGGCTCCCTTAGTATTTGCTTTCTTATTGCCTTTGGACCTTTTGTCTTTATTTCTGTATGATTGCTAATAACCGTGTTTTTTGCTCTTGGCAGAAGAGATGTCTCAGCCCGGGAATAGTCTGCGGGGCATTGTGTTCGGTGGGAATCCCCCAGTGGGGCCGAGGTTAAAGAGGCTTCGCGAGTCCAAGAGCTCGGCCGGGGCCTCCACCAAATCCCCAGCTGCGGAGAAGGAGAAAGCCCCGCCATCCCAGGTCGCGGGGGCGAACCTTCCTGTCGCCAGGACAGGACTCATGCACCCGCCACCCCAACGATCTCCACTGGCCGCCCAGGACGGGGTAATAGAGGTCGGGAATCTGGCCGCGGCAGCCCCGGACGTGCGTATCCCGGTCGACCCCCGGGCTCTGGAGAAGATGCCCGAAGCATTCCGGGGTACGGTGTATGAGTCGGCTAGCTACGCCGTCAGCCACTATTACAATATAAGGGAAAAGGAGCTCCGGGCCATCGAAACAACGAGCCCGGTCCGAGTTATAGAGTCTGCTATGGACATGACTTTAACGGTAAAGTGCCCCCTTCTTTTAAGGCTTTGACACTCACACGCCGCCTTTTTCCTTCCAGTTTGCTAATTTATCATTCTTTTCTTGCAGGGCATGGCTGCCGCCTATAGAGGCATCGTTAGGACCAAGGCCCAGCTCGAGGGTTTGGAAGCAGATCGCCAGACCGCCCTCCAGGAGTCTCAGGAGGCGAGAGACGCTCTGGCGGCCTCTAAAGCCGAGCTGGAGAAGATCCGCTCGGAGAACCAAGAGCTTAAACGCTCCCTGGCCGCATCCGAGCTAGAGAAGCTTCGCTCCGAGAACCTAGAGCTTAAAAACTCCCTGGCCGCATCGCGAACAGATCTTGAGGTGGCGAAGGCCGAAGTCCAGGCCTCCCTGAAAGACGAGCGGGTCGTGTCGGAGCAGTCCTTACAGGACCTGTTCTATCACTGCTGGTCCCACAATCCGGACGCGGACTTCTCCTTCATGCCGCCGGACCTCTGGGCATTCTTGTTGCCGCGGCTTCAAGCCCGCCTGAATAAAGAGGCTCCTCCATCGGAGACTGGAGAGGCCTCTGCCGCGGCGGAACAGGGCGAGACCGCGACCTCCAAAGGGCCAGCTGATGGGGCTTAGGATGCTCCTCGTTTACGTACTTTGAACACTTTTTTATTGTAATTCTCTTTTTTGTGTGGGGCGTTTCCGCCTCGAGACAATTTGCTCAACCAGTTTTATATATATATTTGTATGCATTTGGTCACAATTTATCTTTTTATTTTTATGACTTAGTTCAAGTTAACATTATCCGTGTCCCGGGCTCTCTAAAGAAGATCCGCGTTCAACAAATTTTAGTTAACTTTTAAGTTTTATGACCTGGTTAAGACCAGGAACTTATTTTGAAAGAAAAAAAAACTCAGATCGCGTCAACTTTTATCCGTATCCCGGGCTCTTTTAAAGAAGAACCACGGTCAACAAATTTTTGTTAACTTCTAAGTTTTCCGACCTGGCTAAGACCAGGAACTTATTTTGAAAAAACTCAGATCGCGTCAACTTTTATCCGTATCCCGGGCTCTTTTAAAGAAGAACCACGGTCAACAAATTTTTGTTAACTTCTAAGTTTTATGACCTGGTTAAGACCAGGAACTTATTTTGAAAAAACTCAGATCGCGTCAACTTTTATCCGTATCCTGGGCTCTTTTAAAGAAGAACCACGGTCAACAAATTTTTGTTAACTTCTAAGTTTTATGACCCGATTAAGACCAAGAACTTATTTTGAAAAAACTCAGATCGCGTCAACTTTTATCCGTATCTCGGGCTCTTTCAAAGAAGAACCACGGTCAACAAATTTATGTTAACTTCTAAGTTTTATGACCTGGTTAAGACCAGGAACTTATTTTGAAAAAACTCAGATCGCGTCAACTTTTATCCGTATCCCGGGCTCTTTTAAAGAAGAACCACGGTCAACAAATTTTTGTTAACTTCTAAGTTTTATGACCTGATTAAGACCAGGATAGGACTTAGTTTGTGATGACTCTTATCCGTAGATAAAAATTAACACCTAAGTCATTAAGGAGACCTGGATATATCCAGGTACCATATGCCCCCCAAGTAACTGGGAAAGGGTCTTTCGTTGTTACTTTAAAATTACACTTGCAAATAACGAGAAACATTTGATTTTTATTTATACATGGAAGGTGACCTTCTAGGTCTTACAAATGTTCATTGATAATATTTCTTTAGGTGGATTGCATTCCAAGTCCGCGGGACCGCCCCTCCACCAAGTCGAGCTAATTTATAAGTTCCCTCTTTGATGACTTCGATGACCTGGTATGGTCCTTCCCAGCTTGGTCCCAAAACCCTCTCTTTGGGATCTTTCCCGGCCAGGAAAACTCTCCTCAAGACCAGATCGCCAACGCTAAAGGCACGTCTTTTGACCTTAGTGTTGAAGTAGCGAGTGATCTTCTGTTGATAATGGGCGAGCTGGAGTTGTGAATCCTCTTGCCTTTCATCCATTAAGTCTAAGGAGTGGCATAGGAGCTCGTGGTTCTTGGATTGTTCGTAGGACCGGACCCTGTGCGACAGGACCTTCACCTCCACGGGGAGGACTGCTTCACTTCCAAAGGTTAGGGAGAAAGGAGTGTGACCCGTGGGAGTCCGATGTGAGGTCCTATAGGCCCACAGAACGTGGGGGAGCTGTTCTGGCTAGATCCCCTTTGCCTCATCTAGCCTCTTCTTGAGGCTTGCCTTCAGAGTTTTATTGACAGCTTCGACCTGGCCGTTCGCTTGGGGATAGGCCACGGACGAGAAGCTTTTCACAATTCCGTGCCTTTCGCAAAATTCGGTGAACAGGTCGCTGTCAAATTGAGTGCCATTATCGGAGACGATCTTTTTGGGTAGGCCAAATCGACAAACGATGCTTTTAACCACGAAGTCTAGCACCTTTTTCGATGTTATTGTCGCCAACGGCTCTGCTTCGGCCCACTTGGTGAAGTAGTCAATGGCTACCACGGCGTAACGGACCCCGCCCCTTCCGGTGGGCAGGGCGCCTATTAGATCTATGCCCCAAATGGCGAAGGGCCAGGGAGACGAGATCATTTTAAGCTCGGTCGGGGGAGCTCGTGCAACCGCGACGAACCGCTGACATTTGTCGCACTTTTTTACATATGAGATCGAGTCTTTGGACAGAGTCGGCCAGTAAAAACCCTGCCGAAGGATCTTCAAGGCCAGGCTTTGCCCCCCAGTGTGATCTCCGCAGAATCCTTCATGAACTTCTTGCAGGATGGCCTTCGCTTCACTTGGAAGAACGCACCGGAGGAGAGGTAATGAATGCCCACGTCGGTACAACACCCCCTCGACTAGCGTATATCTCGGAGCTTGATATAGGACTCGTCGTGCGTCGTTGCGCCCTTCGGGTAACTTGCCCTCGACGAGGTACTCAACAATGGGAGTCATCCAGGTCGGCCTGATGTCAATCATCCCAATATCTGCTCGATCTCTGTCTATGCTTGGTTTGTCCAAGAACTCAACTGGCACCAACCCCAGGGTTTCTGCCTCTCCCGAGGTGGCGAGCTTGGCGAGAGCATCTGCATTGGCGTTCTGCTCCCGAGGTATCTGTTCGATCGACCCTTGCCCAAACGTAGACAGTTCGGATTTTACCTTAGCCAAATAGGAGGCCATCTTGGGACCCCGCGCCTGATACTCGCCTAGGACCTGATTCACCACGAGCTGGGAGTCGCTGAAGCATTGGACAGAGCTTGCCTTTAGCTCGCTAGCTATCCTAAGTCCAGCTAACAAGGCCTCGTACTCTGCCTCGTTGTTGGACGCCTTGAACCCGAACCTCAGCGCCGAATGGAATCTATGCCCCTCTGGGGATATCAGAATGATTCCGGCCCCGACGCCGTTCTCGTTAGATGAGCCATCAACGAAGATCCTCCACGATGAACCTGAGGAGGTGAGCTGATGTGAGTCTTCCGATGGGATCTCATGGAATCCCGCGCATTCTGCCACGAAGTCGGCCAAGGCTTGAATTTTTATGGTAGTTCGGGGAGTATAGAAAATCTCGAACTGACTGAGTTCGACCGCCCACTTTAGCAAGCGTCCCGAGGCTTCAGGCTTTTGCAAAACCTGCCTTAGAGGCTGATCGGTCATGACGTGTACAGAGTGGGACTGGAAGTATGGCCTGAGTTTTCGCGAGGCCGTGATTAGGCAGAACGCCAGTTTTTCCATCAACGGGTACCTTGACTCAGCTCTGAGGAGTCTCTTGCTGATGTAATAAACCGGTTTCTGAGCCTGGTCCTCTTCTCGCACCAAAACGGCACTAGCTGCGTCCTCAGTGACGGCCATGTAGAGGAAAAGAGGTTCTCCTACCTTGGGCTTTGATAGCACAGGTGGCTCAGCTAGGTGCGCTTTTAGGTCGAGGAATGCGCCTTCGCATTCTACTGTCCATTCGAACTTCTTGTTTCCGCGGAGCAGGTTGTAGAAGGGCAGGCACTTGTCGGTCGATTTGGAAATGAACCGATTCAGTGCTGCCACCCTTCCTGTGAGGCCTTGGACATCTTTCCGCGACCTGGGGGATGGAAGCTCGAGCAGTGACCTGATCTTGTCGGGATTTGCCTCGATTCCTCGGGTATTGACTATGAAACCCAAGAATTTCCCCGATGCAACACCGAAAGTGCATTTCTGAGGATTGAGCCTCATGCCATATTCTCGCAGTATGTTAAAACATTCTTCCAGGTCGGCAACGTGGTTGCTGGCAGTCTTTGACTTGACAAGCATATCATCGACGTACACTTCCATGTTTTTCTCGATCTGATCCGCGAACATTCTATTTACCAGCCTTTGGTAGGTAGCCCCGGCATTCTTAAGACCGAACGGCATGACCTTATAGCAATAGACATTAGTCGGGGTCATAAAGCTGGTATGATCCTGGTCTGCTGGATTCATCGCGATCTGATTGTAGCCCGAGTACGCGTCCATGAAGGACATGAGCTCGTGCCCTGCCGTGGCATCCACCAGTTGATCGATCCTCGGCAACGGAAAGCAATCCTTGGGGCAGGCTTTATTCAGGTCGGAAAAGTCGATACAGGTCCGCCACTTCCCATTGGGCTTCGGAACTAACACGGGATTGGCAACCCAAATGGGAAATCTGGCTTCGCGGATAAAGCCACATTTTTTGAGCCGGGCCACTTCTTCTTCAAGGGCTTCGGCTCGGGTTGTCCCTAAACGCCTCTGCTTTTGAGACTTTGCAGGGACGCTTTTGTCTAGGTGGAGCGTGTGCATGATTACGCTCGGACTGACCCCTATCATGTCCTCATGCGACCATGCGAATACGTCCAGGTTCTTTTTCAGAAACGCAGTCAGTTCCACCTTTCTTCTATCGCAGAGGTTCTTTCCGAGCTTAACCGTCCGTGACGGGTTTTGTTCATCGATGCCTACCTCCTCGAGATCTTCAATAGCTTGGAGCTCGGACCTGTCCTCGCCTACTCGGGGGTCAATGTCCTCGCTTAAGGCGAGCTTTTCATCTTTGGAAACCCGAGGTTTTTCAATCTCAGGGGCCGCCTTGGGTCCCTGCGATTCCTCTTTATCCTGAATGGCCATCGTCACCTGCCCGGGTTTAGATTTTCCCTTCATGGAAATGCTGTAGCATTCCCTGGCAGCGAGCTGATCGCCCTTGATAGTGCAGACCCCTGTTGAAGTAGGGAACTTCATGGCGAGGTGCCGGACGGACGTGATAGCTTCGAAAGCGACGAGCGTTGGTCGGCCCAAAATTGCATTGTAGGCAGCGGATCAGTCAATGACTACGAATTCGAGCAGTTTGGACATTGTTCGGGACTCGTCGCCTAGGGTGATCACCAGCTCAATCGTTCCTATCGCTGTTGACCCTTCTCCTGAAAAACCATATAACATCATCGAGGTTGCCTTCAGCTCGGAGACGGTCAGACCCATTTTTTCTAAGGTGGAACGGAATTGGAGATTCACCGAGCTCCCATTGTCCACTAACACCCTCCTTACTCTCCGGTTGGCGAGCTGGACTGCTACAACCAAGGGATCGTTATGAGGGAATTGGACATGGCCCGCGTCTTCCTCCGTGAAAGTGACTGGTTGTTTCTCTAATCTTTGTTGTTTTGATTGACGCTGTTCCGGGACGAACTCCCCTCCATTGTGGGCCTTCAACTCATTTATGTACCTCTTCTGGGCGCCTCTGCTCGTGCCAGTCATGTGTGGCCCTCCAGAGATGGTGGAAATCTCTCCCTCGACCACGGGGGGAGGGACGTCCTGATCTACTCGAGGTCCAGGTTGACTGGCTGGGGTCTCCGGAGCGGGTCGACCTGTCGGGACCCTGTTTCGCGAGTATTGCGCCAACGGACCTGCTCGGATGAGAGTCTCGATTTCATCTTTGAGGTGCCTGCAATCGTCGGTATTGTGCCCGACGTCGTTATGAAAATGGCAGAATTTCGAAGCGTCTCTCTTTCCTTTAGGGTGCTTTATTGGCTCCGGTCTTTTCCAGGGGACTCGCGTAGCGTTGGCCAGGAAAATATTCTCTCTGGTTTGGGTGAGCTCGGTATACGTTGTGAACACGGGCTTGAATTTATCCACGGACTTATTCTTCTTTTGACCGTGCTGGACGTTTTCACCATTCCCTTTTCTTTTACCGCCACCGGCTGGTTACTCTGCGTGACGTCGGGAGTCGCTACTACGATCTCTGTTCCCGTCCCAGCGGGCTTCTCGAGGACCTGGCTGGTCCCCGCGGCTGAAGCTTCAGCTTCTTCCAAGTTTATCCATTCTTGGGCTCTGTTAAGGAATTCACTAACTGAGCTGACCCCCCTCCTTTGAATATCCTTCCACAGATCTCCGCCTACTAGGATCCCGGTCCTCATAGCCATGAGTTTGGAGCTGTCGTCGGCGTCTCTGGCTCGAGCAGCGACATTTGCAAATCTGCTCAAGTAGGCTTTTAGCGTTTCTCCAGGTTGCTGTCTCACGTTAGCTAGGGAGTCGGCCTGGACCCTGGCGGCCTGAGAGGCGCGGAATGCCCTCTTGAAGTCAGCCGAAAAGGTCTTCCAGGAGCTGATTGACTGCCTTTTACTTTGTTTGAACCACTGCCTGGCAGGTCCAGTTAGGGTGGAAGGAAAGATCAAGCAACGAAGCTCTGGTCCGATGTTATGAGCCATCATTAGGGTGTTGAACATCCCTAAGTGGTCAGATGGGTCTCCATCCCCGTTGAACTTTGACAAGTGAGGCATACGAAAGCCAGAAGGGTATGTCGTTGCTGCTATATTGGGGGCGAAGAGTTCCATCTCATCCCCTGAATCATATTCGTCTTTTTCTTTCTCCGACAGGAGCTTCTTCATCAGCTCCTCCATCTGAGTTAAGCGCTCTAGGGTTTTGTCCTGAGATCCTGGGTTATTCCGGGGCTGTTCAACAGCTCCAGACCCATTGTACATATTAGGCGCGTTGTTGCCCCTCCTATCTTGAGATAGGTCATTTGGGGCATTCCCGCCGTTACGTACGTCGGATCGGACCCCAACTGAGCGGGCCTGGCTACCATCCCTAACTCGATCCTCTATGTGAGAGTTGAGGCGATCTCGAAGGTCGCCTCCATAGGAATTATGGTGACTTTGTGCTGAACTTAGTCGCTGTCGCAGGTCTCCTCCCGAAAGATCACTCCGTGCACTACCGGTCCAGTGACTCCTGCTGGACAGGCTCGATGTGCGTCTTTGGCGGCTCCGACCTGACCCTTCCCCCGGCACCCTGCTGCGCCGGGAAGGCCCGGCCGATGGCGGGTCTCTCCTACTATTTCCGTAGGTCGGGATGTCTCGGACGGTCTGAGGAGACGGATATCGGATGGGAGAAGGAGGATGCCTGACCGGAGAGGCGATCCTAGTGCCGTCCGGACGGACTAAATTTGGTGGGGGCCTCTCGGCCCTGCCAGCTTGATGGTTTCGCGCTGGGCGATCTGGACGAGGAACTGGACGTTCTTCGAGGACGGGCTGACGTCTCCGGATCCCCTCGGCCCTCCTTTGGGAATTTCCCCGATCTCTTCTGGGCGTCCTCGAGGAAGGCTGAGAGCTAGGGGTTGATGTCCTAACCGAACGGCTGTACTGCTGCTGTTCGGTCTGAGGCATTTCCCTGAAGTTCGCCTCTTGATGGCGTGATGAAGGGGTGGAGTTGGCTGCAGGGAGTTTACCCGAACGGCTATGCCTGGATCGATTACTCCGGCGAGACTTAGGAGCCTCGCCTTGCCTCTCTCCAACGTTACCGTTGGTTGTGAGAGGGGGTAGTCGACTCAGAATATCCTGGATTTGCTGACCAGCTGCTGCTAGCTGGCTCCTCAGCTGAGCATTCTCCATCTTCACCGCAGTATAATAACATGGATTCGGATTAGGCGGCCGGGGCGCCGAACTACCAGTGTCGTCTTGGGCGGCCGGCTGCTTTCCTGGCCTTTGCTGGACTTCAGGAACTTGCTCCTCGGGGAGGGCAACATGGCGGGCCTCCTGCCCATCATGCTGTTCTGTCTCGTTGCCATGTTTGGATCGAGTGGTCACCATAGTTGTATGTTTGTGGTAGTACTAATTGGACTTGCTCTCAATGAAAGCACCAAACTGTTGACGCGGTTCTACGGCAACAGATAATTAAGAGAAGAACAGAAAGAGATTAGTACTTAAAAGTAGAACCGTCGCAGATATGAAATCTTTGTGGAAAGAACTAGGTGACCCTAAACACGTTTTTAAGTGGTTCGAAGGTTAAAATCCTTCTACTCCACTAGTCAATATTATTGATCTTTTCTGGGTAATTGGTTTACAAAATATATAGTTCTTACAAGACTATTTTTTCCAACCCCTATCAACTCCCAGGGTCTCCATATTTATAGGAGAAGGCACCTGGGAATTGGTAGGGAGGTCATCCCGTGACCTTACCATTTGTCATATCAAGTCTGTGATATTCATGATTAATTCCTAAACCTGACACACAAGTGTGGTCTAATCAGTATGGAAGGAGATAATGGGTCGCATGGCCCAACTCGTCCGTGGGTGTCTAAATAAGTACGTTCCTGCGGCGTGTCCGAGAAGTCAGGGGGATATCGGACACGTGATGGCAGGATTGTGCACGTTTATCTTGCGTGTTGACTTCCCATAGGGTCAGAGCTTCCTGGTGCTGATCTGTCAGTGGTCGCCGGATGTTGTTCCCAGCTCCTGATGCAACAAGAGGGAGCTGGAAACAGGACCCCCTCGAGCTAGAAAGGGCCCATCCTGAAAATAGAGCATCTGGCCTGTGGGAGCCTCGTGCTAAATCATGTTTAGTCCGAGGCTCGTCCTGCTAAACAGCCCGTGGGAAAACCAGGGCGTACAGTATCTAAATTAATAAATAAATTTAAATCAAGGTTCAAATTATAAATAATTAATTTGATAAAGGATTTAAATAATTATTTAATTAATTAAATCAATAGAAAATAATACAGGCCTTGATTTTAAGTCCAATGGGCTTATAATCAAATGGGAAATTTCACGGGCCTATAGCCCATGATAATTTCGACCTAGGGCTTCAAAATGGCTGTTATTTTATTGATTTTTTAATTAAATTAAATGGCCTAATTGAGTCTATAAAAGGAGTGCTTATAGAGAAGTCAACAAAAGGGTTTTTGATAAGTCAGATTTTCTGATAGTTTTATATTCTCTCTAAACATAAGTCCTTTTCTAAGCCTCTTTGTATTTTCTCTTCTTCTCTCTATATCTATCTCATGTGTTGAGAATTGCCCACACTAGTCTAGGTGGTTCTAAGGATACATTGGAAGATCGTGAAGAAAATAGAAGATCGGTTCAGTTTCTTGATAATACTCTGCGACAGAGAGGATACAAGAGTTAGAGAAACTGAAGGAAGGACTCTTAATTCCGCTGCGTATACTGTAAGTATTATATTGTTTGTTTCTCTTTGAATTCAATTTAGAAACATGTTTTAGGCTATCTCGTATTAATTTGTTTAATATCAGATATACATGAAAATAAATAAAGATCCTGTATAAGTTTTTCCAACATAAAGATATTCTAAATTGGAGTCATACAACTCCAGATATATTGATTTTACTGTAGGTTAGTTTAGAGTTACGAGATTTAGGGAGTTAGAAGTTATGATTCTATTTGATTTTTTTTTTTTTTTAAAAAATCAAGCTTTGTTGACCAAGTCCTAAGCCTTTGGCTGAAGAATATTCAAATATTTTCAATTAAATTCAATATTTTTATTCAAAGCCAAAAAGAAGATTTTTATTCCTAGAACTCTATAAATAGGACCTAGCACCAAGCTTTTTCATTCATTCTTCAAGCATTGATCAGAGCCTTCTAGGTGCTAGTGAGACTATAGAGTGATAAACACTTGGGTTGTGGTTATAAGCTTTGTCATTCTAAGCTTATTAGACACTTGGGAAGTAAGGTTCATAGAGTGTATTTCAGTTTCGAGGGGTAATTCGGTCATAGCAATTTCAAAGGTATTCCTATTCTTAGTTCCTTTTCTGTATTGTTAGTTCTTATAATTTTTCTCTACTCAATTCCTAACCCAATCTTCTCTATTCTTGGTTAGGCATCTAAGTTCTTCGAACTTGAGATTTCTTGTTGGTAAGTATCTTCTCGATGGTTTAGTTCATTCCTCCTCATCTCTTTCTTTTAGAAAACTCACCTCTCTATTAATGGTTTTTAGGAGTGTTCCAAAATCTCGACTTTGTTCTCATCATCCCAGTATTTTGGTAAGGAAAATAGGATAGATCTTGTATGTTTGTATGATATGTTATGTTTATGTTATGATATGTTTATGCTATAATATGTATATGTATAATATGTTTTGTAGTCCTTGGGCATATGACTTGTTTAGATAACAAGCCCCAAGATTATGTTTTTAGTCGCTTGGGGATATGACTTGCTTAGATAGCAAGCTCCAAGATTAGTTTATCATTTTCATGGTTGAGAGTTATGGTTTACCCTACCTCAGATATTAGACAAGGGACCTAGATGGGTTATCATATACTACCATGTGATTTAACCTACCTCAGATATTAGATAGGGGACCTAGATGGTTTATCGCATGCCATGTTAATGAGTTAATGGCCATTAATATTGTAGTCCTATATGGTATATGTTTTATAGTGTATGCTTATGATATATGGTATATGTTTTATAGTTTATGTTTATGATGAAGTTTTATGCTTATGATATATGATGTATGTTTTTAGTAGGTTTTCTTTGCTGGGCATTAGGCTCATTCCTTTATTTTTAGTGTGATGCATGAAAATGAATACGGAAGGCAGAAGGATTCTTGGTAGCTTGGCTTGTGTGTTGAGGATGGATGGAATGTGTGGATTGCGTGTCGATCGAGGATGGAGTTATTTATTTTTAGTCTTTTAAATCATGTTTTTTTCCGCATTTAGTTTTGTAAATAATTTTCTTTAGTTTAAAATTATGTTTTATGTTTTAAACAATGGGTACCCATGCCATATTTTCTATTATTATGTAATTGATACAATATTTTGAGATTTAATAAAGTTATATTATTTCTTATGTATCTTTCCCAAAGTAGTAGCTATGTATAGTAGATCTAATGGTCTAAGGTCTTAGAAATAGTTGGGTCATTACAGTTGGTATCAGAGCAACGGTCCATTAGCATGAAGTTCTCCTTGATACACACGTTCAAGCTCCGAATCTAACCACCAATGTAAGTTGTTTATGTTGTAGTTGTTATGATTATCTGCTTAGTTAACGTTTTAGCCCTTATGTTTTCAGTTAAGAATATTGGTAACGTAGGCTTTTTTTTTGTTATTTATTTTATTTATTATCTTTGCATTTATGATTGTACATAGTGAAATTTTTTTTCCAAATTAATATCATGGTTATTTTGTTATCATGTATGAGTTTTATTTTTCTTTTGCAATCATAATAAATAATAAATAAAATAAATAATGACTAAGTTCGGTGATGATGGATACAAATCAATGAATCAAGTTTCTATATTGAGAGTTAGGGGGCCATAGTAGTGGGAACGATTTTACTGATCCCAGCCCTCCCTCAGTATGGTTAACTTTGGAACAACGATGAGTTTTGAGCCTGAGAATTAAGTCATATAGGATAATTAGAAACACACTTAGAAAATAATAAAGATGGCTTATTTTTTTTAAAGTTTAGAAACACACCCTAATTATAAAGAAGGCTTACATAATTTTTTTTTTCATAAGAAATCATAATTAATAGGTCCGAGTTATGTTTGCTTAGATTAAGTTTTGCCTTAGAGCCTAATAGGGTAAGTTCTAACATGCTCTCGACTGTTAGAACTTTTGCTAAAGATGTCGTTCAGAAGATATGCTCGCAACAACGCCAATGCCTCAAGCGTTGCTCCTGAAACTTATGAAGCCCCTCCAGTTCGCAGAAGGGGAAGGCATGCAACCAATGCTGCTGCTAAAGGGAGAGCGCCACCGCCGTCGGTTGACGACACTGCAGAAATTGCAAGACTACGACAGAAAGTGGAGGAATTACTACAGCAACAGCGACAGCAGACTCAGCCTCCACCTTAGTCGCAACCACAGCCTTAGCAGATGGCTCTAGTACCCCATCAAGTAGGTCCTTATGGGGCATGGCCAATGGCAAACTATGCGCCATACCCAGCTTAGCACATGGAGCTAATCTACAAGCAGTTTCATAAGCAACACGCTCCAAACTTTGAAGGGACAACAGACCCCTTTGAAGCAGAAGAATGGCTCAGAAATGTAGAGTCGATCCTAGCGCATATGAATCTCGGCAACGCGGATCGTATATCCTACATTTCGTCTCTGCTTAAGAAGGATGCTAGAATATGGTGGGACTTAGTTCAGCAGACTAACGATGTCGCCACCATGATATGGACAAGATTTGTGGAGCTATTCCACAAGAAGTATTACAACTCGGCAGTCATCTCTACAAGGGTCGAGGAGTTCGCTAGTTTGAAACAGAGCAACTTAACGGTAATAGAATATGCTCGGCAGTTCAACAGATTAGTCAAGTTCGCACCAGAGTTGGTTCCAACTGACTTTATGAGGGTGACCAAGTTCGTTAGAGGACTTAGACCAAAGATTGAATTAGGGGTTAAGCTAGCAAACCCGGGAAATACTACCTATGCCAATGTTCTAGAAACGACAATAGAAGTAGAAAGGCTTCAGGCGAATGTTAGTAAGGAGAAGGCTAGTAGGCTTAAGCCTAAACAACAGGGTCAACCTTAAAATGGTAAAAAAAAACAACAGCTGTCAGCATAGCAATAGTAATAGTAATGTTCTTTAAAGAAGGCATCCAGATGATAAGCAGCCCAATGGTGATAAAAGAGCATGGACAAAAAATGGAGGCAATAAGTCGGGTTATGTAGAATATCTGCAATGCTCTAAGGGCCAAAAGAAACATCTTGGGGAATGTCATGCAAACATCAAGGGATGCTTCAACTGTGGTTAGGAAAGTCATCGAAAGAAGGAATGTCCACAGATCAAGCAGAAGGAGAAAAGGGATTAAACGATGGTTCCAGACCAAAGTCTTTGCCTTGACCCAGGGAGGAGCCAATGCTAGTAACTAGCAGTTACAGGTCAGATTCCTATCCTCGATAGTATATGTTTTAGTATCGCTTGATTTGGGAACAATATACTCGTATATCTCGTTAGGAATAATAGATAAATTAGACAAACCTTGTAGAACTAGGTTTGTGACATAGTTGCCATTGGGTAAAATAGTCCTATCATTACGGATAGTACGAGGTGTACCAATCAAAATTGAGGACGTAGAACTAGAAGGAGACCTGATAGAGTTGGAAATCAAAGACTTCGACATGATATTAGGCATGGACGGGCTAGCAAGGCATGGCATAACAATTGATAGCAGACGTAAGCAAGTGATGTTCGAGACTCCTGACGGCCAGAAACGATGTTATATGGGAAAAGTTTTAGGACTACGTACACCGCTAATATCAACTCTTAAAGCCCAAAGAATGATAGAAAAAGGGTGTCAAGCATTCTTAGCTAGCGTTACGTATGTGGTAACAGAAACACCACAAAAATTTGAAGACTTCCTCAATGTAAAGGAATTCCTAGAGGTATTTCCCGGCAACTAGCAGGATTGTCGCCGACTTGGAAGATAGACTTCACAATCGAACTAGTACCGGGCACCGAGCCATTCGCTATGGGGAGCACCGGTTCTATTTGTGAAGAAGAAGGACGGAAGTATGCATATGTGTATAGATTATCACGAGCTAAATAAGTTGACAATTAACAATAAGTACCCGCTACCCCGACTTGACGACTTGTTTGATCAACTCCAAGGGGCAACCGTGTTTTCAAAGATTGATCTATGGACTGAGTATCACAGCTCAAAGTACGGGAAGAGGATACTCCCAAGATGACTTTTAGAACTCGTTATGGGCATTACGAGTTCTTAGTTATGTCTTTCGGTCTTACCAATGCTCCAACTGCGTTTATGGACTTAATGAATGGGTCTTCAAGGACTACTTAGATAAATTCATCGTAGTGTTCATCGACGACATCTTAGTATACTCCAAGGATGAAGAAGAGCACGAGGAACATTTGAGATTGATTTTGTCACAACTAAAGGAGCATCAACTCTTTCAAGAAATGTGAGTTTTGGCTTTCGCAAGTGGCGTTCCTCGAGCACATTATATCCAAGGACGGAGTTGCAGTAGACCCATCAAAGGTAGAGGCTCTGAAGGATTGGCCAAGACCAAAGAACACATTCGAAGTAAGGAGTTTTATGGTATTAGCAGGTTATTATAGGAGGTTCGTAGAAAGCTTTTCTAAGATAGCCACTCCACTTACCAACCTGACCCAGAAGCAGCAAAGGTTCAACTGGACGGATAAGTGTGAAGAGAGTTTCCAGTTGCTTAAGGATATGCTCAGCACTAGTACTTTGTGTACCGACACCCAATGATAAGTTTGTAGTCTATTGCGATGCGTCGAAGTAAGGATTGGGTTGTGTGCTGATGCAGAATGATAAGGTGATAGCCTACGCCTCAAGGCAAATGTAGTTGCTGATGTGCTAAGTAGGAAGAATTATGGAAGTCTAGCAGCGTTAGCTAGAATAGAAAAGCCGCTACAGTAGGAGCTGATCAATGCTGGAATAGAAGTAGTCATTGGTAAACAGGCTAACTTGTCCATTTAGTCAAGTCTGTTAGAAGATATACGGAATGGGCAAGTGCATGATGACACGTTAGTAACACATATAGATGCAGTTAGAGAAGGGAAGGCCATGGATTTCTCAATATCAAGTCAAGGGTTATTAAGATATAAGGATCGGGTATGCGTGCCAAGCGATCAAGGGATTAAGGTGAAGATTCTAGAAGAAGCGCACAATACCCCGTACTTAGTTCACCCAGGGTCGACCAAGATGGCACACGACATCAAGGCAATGTATTGGTGGCCAGGGATGAAGAAGGACATAGCAGAGTTTGTGTCTAAGTGTCTAATATGCCAGCAAGTGAAAGCAGAGCATCATCGGCCTGCAAGCTTATTGCAACCAAAATGGAAATGGGATGATATAGCCATAGATTTCGCGACAGGTTTGCCACGAACAAGTAAGCAGCATGATTCGACTTGGATAGTAATAGATAGATTAACCAAGTCAGTTCATTTCTTGTCTGTTAAGACTTCGTACACAACAGATCAATATGCAGACGTTTAAGTCACCCTACAAGCTACTTTATGGAAGAAGGGTCGATCGCTGTTGCATTAGGACGAGGTAGGAGAAAGGAAACTACTTGGACCTGAAGCTGTTAGAGGAGCTCAGGATGTAGTAGTACTGATTAGAAAGCGTATGCTCGCTGCTCAAAGCCGTTAGAAAAGTTGTGCGGATGCCAAGCAGCGTGATGTGGAATTCAAAGTCGAAGATCAAGTTTTCTTAAGAATATCTCCTATGAAAGGTGTGAAGCGGTTTGGGAAGAAAGGCAAACTTAGTCCTTGATTTATAGGTCCTTTTGAGATATTGGACAAAGTGGGAGCAGTTGCATATAGATTAGCCCTACCGCCTGTTAGGAAAAATAATATTGCCTCAATGGAAATGGTAAGATAATATTACAACTCTAGACAATATATTACAAATAAATATTGATTGATTAAAAAGTGTTACAACTCTATGACAAAAGATACATGTAAATATAAAGAAAGAGGTAGAAGATGATAGAAATAGAAAATACAACTCTAAGACAAAATATACAAATAAACTAGAAGTAGTATAATGAAAAGATATAGATGAGATTACAACTCTAAAACAAAAGATACATGTAAAAGAGTGAATAATAGAAGAAAAGAAAAGCAATAGAATAAAAGAACAAGATTAAGAACAATGAACAAAGAACTCTCACTCACACAACCAAAGTGAAGAGTATTGGGGATCACCAACTTGAACAAGGTTTGAAACCTTTGTCCAAAAGCTTATTTCCCCCTAACTCAAGCACTAAGGGATCTCTCACATATTTTGGAAATGCTTTATGGAATTATCAAGCCCCAAGGTGTTTCTAGCCAAGTGCTCTAGTGGATAGAAATGATGTGTCTTACAAGTGAGCATTAGGCTCCTATTTATAGAGTTTAGAGACTCCCTTTGAATTTCAAATTCCACCAACCCCCATGGCTGTTACCAATGATTAATTGGGTGTTTTATGGAATTAAAATAGAGATTTGAGAGTTACTTGGCTGTTGGAATCGTTAAAAATTGGATAAAAACCGAAATTGTATGAAGCTGTCAGCCACTAGGGCCGCGGCGCTTGTTTCAAGCGTCGCGGCCCTTGGTCATTTTCAGCAACCAATTTTTAAGTTTTTTCCAAAACGGTCCAATTTATTCCCACTTGATTTTGTAACTTCCATACACAATATGGGAGTTAAAATCACATCTCTATTAGCCATTTCTCATATGGCTTTAAGAAATTCATCTCAATATTGTGTAACAACAAATCTACACAATAATGGGTGATATTTAGGAGTTACAAATTTGTGATGAATTTGTAATACCAAATATGTTACATGTTTGGATATTTCACATATATCCAAATAATGTAACTCTCTATTATATGTTACAATATGTGACACTCTATGTCACATTTATTTAATCTAAAACATTATATTATAAAATAATATAACACCGCCAGCTCTAGCAGATAGCCATAATGTGTTCCACATCTCGATGTTGCGTAGATATGTGTCAGACCCATCTCACGTCCTCAAGTACGATACGATAGCACTCCAGAAAGACTTGAGTTATGAGGAACAGCCAGTTAGCATCCTAGATAGAGGGATGAAAGAATTACGGTCTAAGAGTTTTCCGATAGTCAAGGTCCTATGGAGTAATAGTTCTGAACGGGAGGCAACGTGGGAGTTGGAGGAGGACATGTTAGCCTGGTATCCGGAATTGTTTTATAAGTAAATTTCGGGGATGAAATTCTTTGTAGTAGGGGAGAATTGTAGAGTCTCAGAATTTACTTAGCTAGTTAGATAGTAGTAGTAGTAGTAATAGCTAGTATTAGTTATAGTATGTTCATTACTGTGGATTTTGGTTCAAGCCGGGACTTAGTTGGAAACTCCTAGCAATAGTTATGGATTTTATAAGTTTAACATATAGTTTAAGAATATTAATTATAATATAAGGTTTGATTAATATTGCTGGTTATTAATATGATAATTATTATAACCTAAGCTTTAGATAGAGCCAATAAGAATATGACACTTGTCATGAGCATAGTTATTCCTAAGGTTTGGATAGAACCAATAGGAATATGACATTTGTCATATGTATGATTATTAAGGAATTATTATTTTAATGATAAAATAAGGGAAATATATGACTTAGTCTTCACCAGAATTTGTTAGGAGCTTGATATTTGTCACAATTTTATTTATTTGTGATTTAGATATTTCATTTATTTGTGATTTAGATAATTAAATAGATTTTTCGTAACTTTAGGGTACTGTAACTTCCGATCTATTTTTGACCCAGTTATGTTATGAATTTAGAAAAATAGTATTTCTAAAAAGTTGTATATAATTTAATTAGCTTTCTAACGGTATAAAGATATTCTAAATCGGAGTCATAAAGCTCCAGATATGTTGATTTTACTATAGGTTAGTTTAGAGTTACGAGATTTAGGGAGTTAGAAGTTAGGATTCTATTTGATTATTTTCTTTTTTGTTTTTTAAAAAAATCAAGCTTTGTTGACCAAGTCCTAAGCCTTTGGGTGAAGGATATTCAAATATTTTCAATTAAATTCATTATTTTTATTCAAAGCCAAAAAGAAGATTTTTATTCCTAGAACTCTATAAATAAGACCTAGCACCAAGCTTTTTCATTCATTCTTCAAGCATTGATCAGAGCCTTCTAGGTGCTAGTGAGACTATAGAGTGATAAACACTTGGGTTGTGGTTATAAGCTTTGTCATTCTAAGCTTATTAGAAACTTGGGAAGTAATGTTCATAGAGTGTATTTCAGTTTCGAGGGGTAATTCGGTCATAGCAATTTCAAAGGTATTCCTATTCTTAGTTCATTTTCTGTATTGTTAGTTTTTATAATTTTTCTCTACTCAATTCCTAACCCAATCTTCTCTATTCTTGGTTAGGCATCTAAGTTCTTCGAACTTGAGATTTCTTGTTGGTAAGTATCTTCTCGATGGTTTAGTTCATTCCTCCTCATCTCTTTCTTTTAGAAAACTCACCTCTCTATTAATGGTTTTTAGGAGTGTTCCAAAATCTCGACTTTGTTCTCATCATCCCAGTATTTTGGTAAGGAAAATAGGATAGATCTTGTATGTTTGTATGATATGTTATGTTTATGTTATGATATGTTTATGCTATAATATGTATATGTATAATATGTTTTGTAGTCCTTGGGCATATGACTTGTTTAGATAACAAGCCCCAAGATTATGTTTTTAGTCGCTTGGGGATATGACTTGCTTAGATAGCAAGCTCCAAGATTAGTTTATCATTTTCATGGTTGAGAGTTATGGTTTACCCTACCTCAGATATTAGACAAGGGACCTAGATGGGTTATCATATACTACCATGTGATTTAACCTACCTCAGATATTAGATAGGGGACCTAGATGGTTTATCGCATGCCATGTTAATGAGTTAATGGCCATTAATATTGTAGTCCTATATGGTATATGTTTTATAGTGTATGCTTATGATATATGGTATATGTTTTATAGTTTATGTTTATGATGAAGTTTTATGCTTATGATATATGATGTATGTTTTTAGTAGGTTTTCCTTGCTGGGCATTAGGCTCATTCCTTTATTTTTAGTGTGATGCAGGAAAATGAAGGATTCTTGGTAGCTTGGCTTGTGTGTTGAGGATGGATGGAATGTGTGGACTGCGTGTCGATCGAGGATGAAGTTATTTATTTTTAGTCTTTTAAATCATGTTTTTTTCCGCATTTAGTTTTGTAAATAATTTTCTTTAGTTTAAAATTATGTTTTATGCTTTAAACAATGGGTACCCATGCTATATTTTCTATTATTATGTAATTGATACAATATTTTGAGATTTAATAAAGTTATATTATTTCTTATGTATCTTTCCCAAAGTAGTAGCTATGTATAGTAGATCTAATGGTCCAAGGTCTTAGAAATAGTTGGGTCATTACGCTTGGTGAGCTCTGGCCGAGAGAGGTTGTGGGAGTAGTTTCTCCAAATCCCAACTAATTCTGTTAATGAATTGTTTGGTTGTCAACTGTCATAACGACCTCATTAGCTTAAGTGTTATTTCAGTCATTGGTCTATAAAAAGGACATCTTGCTCCACTTGTGAGAAGAAAGAGAAAAACAAATTGAAGAGCAAAACACAGATGAAACGAGAGAAAATTCAGATGAAAAAACAGAAAAGCCAGATTAGAAGAGAGAGCTCAAGTGTGGAAATCAAGATTAAGTATTGAGAAAGGTTGTGAGAGCTAGGTTTGGGGAACTGTATTGAGAAGCATAACTGTTGGGAAACTGCTTGTTTAGAGATTGTGAGGAAAACACCTGTGTGGTTGAGCGTTTAGAGAGTTTGATCCAAGATTGTTCCAAGAAGCTCCATTGAAGTCTTGTACTCATTTCGTTGATTGAATAAAGAAGAGATAGCGGTTCCTAAAACTGGATTATGTTCATAATCACATTAATTTTGTTCTGAACCAGTATATATACTTGTGTTGATTTATGCTTTCATATACTTTTTTTCGTTTTCTAACTATTTGATAATTAGTCTTACTGATTTGTGTTCTTAGATTCATCTCTGGATCATTGAGATTCATCTGAGGTTCTTGAACTGGGAAATTTATCCTCATTTCCAACAAAATCAGAGCCAGGTTCTTGATCAAAACGGGAGAAGAAAGTTCAAGATCCTAGAGCTTCCGCATTACAACTCATACAGAACACAAGCTTGAAGACTATGTTAACCATGGCCAAGTTCGAGCTTGAGAAATTTGATGGTACAAACGATTTCTCATTGTGGAGAGAAAGTCTTAAAGGAATTTTGGTACACCAGAATGTATCCAAGATTCCTGGAGATCAGAAGTTGCTGGCTGATAATAAACCTGAAGAAATAGCTGAGATGGAAGAAATGACCTATTACACCATAATCATGTACCTATCAAATGGAGTACGAAGGAAATTTACTCCAGAGACTACGACAAAGGGATTATGGGATAAGATGGAAAAATTATATTTGAAGCCTTCTGTCTCTAACAAAATTAATTTACTTGAAAGAATTTATGGTTTTAGAATGAATCATGTTATGTCTTTACATGAAAACACTAACAAATTCAATGAAATCATTGTAGGTTTGGAAAATACCGAGCACAAGGTGGATGAGGAAAACCAAGCAATAATCTTGTTGCGCTAATTACCAATGGCATACTAAGAAGTGAAACCTGCAATAAAGTATGGAAGAGATATCATTTCACTAGATTGAGTTCTTGGAGCATTGAAGTCCAAAGACTTTGAACTTGAGTTGGAGAAAGAATCCAAGAAGGATGAAGCTTACTTTGTTCGTGGAAGATCAACAAAGAGAAGCTCTTCAAGAAGCCATACACCATTTCACCCATGCTCTAAATCAAGAGGAAAAGATTCAAGAACATGTTGTGAATGCCAAAAAATGGACCAGAGCCATAGTCAACAGTTTCCCTCAATTAGCCTCGAGCAAGCGAAGCAGCCTAATATCTTGTCCGACACAAGACCCATGTCTCACAGGAGCCCTTAGTGAAAGTGCCCGGAAGGACCTAAGGGGCCTCGCTACGCAAGGCTGCCCTTCCCCCACGGCCTCGGCCCCCATGGCTCCACGCACATGGCCTCGGCCCCATGGCCTTGCGCCCATGGCCTCGTGCCCATGGCCTTGTGCCCATGCCCTCGGCCTCGTGGACTTGCCCCCAAGGTCTCGCCCCCATGGTCTTGGCCCCATGGCCTCATCCCCATGGCCTTGCGCCCATGCCTTCGGCCCCATGGCCTTGCGCCCATGGCCTCACGCTCCATGGCCTTGCACCCATGCATTCGGCCCCATGGCCTTGCCCCCATGGTCTCGGCCCCATGGCCTCGCCCCGTGGCCTCACCCCGTGGCCTCACCCCCATGGTCTCGGCCCCATGGCCTCGTGCCCCATGGCCTTATCCCCATGGTCTTGCGCCCATGCCTTCGGCCCCATGGCCTCGCCCCCATGGTCTCGGCCCCATGGCCTCGCGCCCCATGGCCTCATCCCCATGGCCTTGCGCCCATGCCTTCGGCCCCATGGCCTCGCCCCCATGGTCTCGGCCCCATGGCCTCGCCTCGTGGCCTCACCCCCATGGTCTCGGCCCCATGGCCTCGCGCCCCATGGCCTCATGCCCATGGCCTTGTGCCCATTCCCTCGGCCCCGTGGCCTCGCTCCCATGGTCTCGGCCCCGTGGCCTTGCGCCCATGGCCTCATGCTCCATGGCCTCGCGCCCATGGCCTCGACCCCATGGTCCCGCGTCCATGGCCTTGGAGGTGAGAATACTCACAAGTGGCAAGGTACACGCATGAATATGGAATGTACCTGCAAACCTAAAGAAGTCAGAGTATGGATATGGTACCCCTACCAGACAAGTAGTGGGAACGTCAGAAGTGGGAATGCAAGGATAGGAGTTAGAGCCCGTACGTCTATGGCCAGGAGTCAGAGTCGACACCACTACCACCTGCACCACTACGTCTGCCACTACTCCTCTGGCATGGGTACAGACAAGTAGTGGAGACATCCTCCTGACACCTGCTCCTGTACTGGATGTACGACCACAACCTCTGAAGCCACTCCCCTGACATAGTACTTATGTACCCCTTGGTCTCCTGGACCACCATGTACCAAGGGCCATTAGAGCCTACTATAAAAGGAACTCTAACACCACATGAAAGGGGGTTGGAAGTTCTACTGTAGCAAAGGCTTGACAGTTAATGAAAGATTGATTGATTTCTCCATTGTTATTCTGTCATAATTCTTGAGTTATTGCTTTGATTTCTATAGCTTTTTTATTGACGATCCTAACTTGATAATTTCTTCCAACTCAACTTAGTTGACAAGTTCTCACCGTCAACACATGTTATCAATGTGGAAAAACTTCACATATCAAGAGATTTTGCAATCTGTTAATAAATCAATAAGGGTCCAGATCAAACCAGGAACAGAGAAGACCCATCTACAATCAATTTCGTAATGAGAACAAACACCAGCAATGAATGAAGTCTCATAATGATTCTACAGCTATGGCAGAAACCAAAGATGACTGCTCATCAAAAGGAGAACTTTTCTCAATATCTGAGAAAGCAGATATCAAAGAGTGGATCCTTGATTCAGGATGCACTTACCATATGTGTCCTAACTTAGATTCATTTTTTGATTATAAAGAAACTGATGGTGGTGGAGTACTAATGGGGAATGATGTTTCTTGTAGGGTAATTGGTCTAGGAAAGGTGGCAATTCGACAGTTCAATGGAGAGGTGAAAGTGCTCAACAACGTGAGACACATACCCGAACTGAGAAGCAATTTAATATCCTTGGGAACTCTTGAAGAAGAAGGATATGACTACAAATCTTTGAATGGGAACCTAAAGATCACAAAAGGATCTTTACTGATCATGAAAGGAAAGAGATTCAATGGACTGTATGTACTAGAAGGAGAAACTATAGCCATTGCTAAAACATCTGCTGTTAAGACTCAGAAAAGTGAGATGCATCTGTGGCACCAATGGATGGGACATATCAGTAAGCAGGGTCTGAGAGAGCTTCACAAACAAGGAAGCATAGACAAGTTGAAGACCTGTGCATTACCTTTCTGTGAATCAAGTGTATTTGGAAAGCAGCATAAAATTAAATTCACTGTAGCAAAGAACAATACCAAAGGAGTCTTGGAGTACATTCACTCAGATTTATGGGGGCCTAGCAATATACCAATAGACTCAGGTAAGCATTACTTTCTATCTATAATAGATGGTTATTCTAGATGTGTTTGCGTATATTTACTTAGGACTAAAGATGAATGTTTAGAACAATTTAAAGTATGGAAAAATCAGGTGGAAAATCAAACAAACTCTAGAATTAAGACTCTTCGAACCGATAATGGCTTAGAATTTATAAACCATGAGTTTGACATGTTGTGCAATGAGTATGGTATCACTAGACATAGGACAGTAGTTAGTACTCCAGAATAGAATGGAGTTGCTGAGAGGATGAATCGTACTCTACTCAATAAGGTTAGGTGTATGCTAGTATGTTCAGGGTTGTCTAAATCTTATTGGGGAGAAGCACTTGCTATTGCATGCTATTTGATAAATAGGAGTCCTAACAGATCTATAGATTTGAAAACTCCATGTGAAATGTGGTATGGAATAACCCCAAGCTTGAAACATTTGAGAGTTTTTGGTTGTGCAGCATATGCACACCAGTCCAATGATAAACTAGGCACTAGATCTGTCAAGGGAATTTTTCTTGGTTACCCTATAGGAACTAAAGGTTATAGACTTTGTGTTAATCAAAATGGTAAGACTAAAATTATAATTTCAAGAAATTTTATCTTTAATGATCATGATTTTCCTCACTTGAAAGACGAGATTGGTAGTGTTTCAAATGATGTAGGTGGAACAAGTAAAAAGAACATGGATGAGTTTGAAGTTCAGCTGAGAAACTTTGAAGGAAATACTCAAGCTATTGGTGATATGAAAGACCAAAGTGAATCTGAAACTAAGCTAGATGAAACAGAACAACAACCTGATCTATCTGGGTATCAACTGGCAAGAGATCGAGATAGAAGAGTTATACAACCTCCAGCAAGATATGCTGAAGCTGACTTGGTGGCTTATGCACTTGCATCAGTGCAGCAAACTGACACGCCAGAACCCAACAGTGTTGAAGAGGCTTTTTCAGGGAAGAACAAGGCTGAATGGAGTCAAGCAATGAAAGAATAAATTGATTCATTGAGCAAAAACAGAACATGGGATTTAGTTGCAAAACCAAAAGGTGAGAGAGTGATTTCATGTAAATGGATTTCAAGGTGAAGGAATGTCTGAGTAAAGATGAGCCTTTGAGGTTCAAAGCAAGACTCGCCGCAAAGGGGTTTACACAAGTGGAAGGAATCGATTACAATGAAGTGTTCTCACCTGTAGTAAAGTATAAGACTATAAGATTGATACTATCTCTTGCAGCACAACAAAATTTAGAAGTAGAACAACTTGATGTCAAGACTGCCTTCTTAAATGGTTTTATAGAGGAGGACATTTATATGCATCAACCACCTGGTTTTTAGGTGGAATCAAGCAACAAAGAGATGGTGTGCAAGCTTAGAAGGTCACTATATGAACTTAAACAGTCACCACGATAATGGAATAAGAGATTCAACACCTATGTTCAAGACATTGGATTTGTTAGATCAAAGTTTGATCATTGCCTATACTACAATAATCTTGAGAAATCTACATCAATTTTTCTCTTACTATATGTAGATGATATGCTCATTATGGGGAAAGACAAGACAGTGATAAAAGGCATCAAAGACAAGCTGAAAGATGAATTTGAAATGAAGGAGCTCAGTCAAGTCCAAAAGATACTTGGGATAGAAGTGACAAGGAACATAAAAGATGGGATTCTGAATCTTAAACAAGCAAGTTATATTCAAAGGGTACTTCAGAGATTCAACATGCAGGATTCAAAGAGTGTTTCAGTACCTTTAGGAGGACAATTTGTACTTTCAAAAGATCAAAGTCCAAAGACTATCGAAGAGACAAAGGAAATGACAAAAGTACCTTATGCTATGGCACTAGGGTGTTTAATGCACATCATGGTCAGCACTAGACTAGACATAGCACATGCTTTAAGCATTCTTAGCAGGTTTATGTCCAACCCCGGATTAGAGCATTGGAATGCTCTTAAGTGGCTACTTAGATATCTAAAGGAAACTACTGAGATGGGACTGAGATACAAGCAGATGGATCAGAAAGTTACACTTGAAGGTTATGTAGATGCAGACTATGCAGCAAGTAAGGATACAAGGAGGTCAACTACTTCATATGTATTCACCACAAATGGAGATTGCATATGTTGGAAGTCCCAACTACAGTCAGTGGTGTCACTATCAACAACTGAAGCTGAGTTCATGGCCACCACTGAAGCATTCAAAGAGGCAATATGGTTACAAGGAATGCTACAAGAGCTGAAGATGATTAAAGGTAAAGCTAAGATATACTCAGATAGTCAATCTTCAATTCACCTCTGTAAATATCCAGTATACCACGAAAAGAGCAAACACATTGACATTCGTTTATTTTGGATAAGAGAAAAGATGGAGGAAGATATGATATCATTGGACAAGATTGGTACTAAGGATAAACCAGCTGATATAGGAACTAAGGTGCTACCTGTGAAAAAGTTTAAGCATTTCTTAAACTTGCTCAACCTTGGTAACTAATGCTGGAACTATAGGATCACTATCTCTACAAGTGGAATTCTATTACTACACTTAGGTTGTGATTTGAAGAATCTAGGTGGAATTTATGGGAGTAGTTTCTCCAAATCCCAACTAATTCTGTTAATGGGTTGTTTGGTTCTCAACTATCATAACAACCTCATTAACTTAAGTGTTATTTCAGTCGTTGGTCTATAAAAAAGACATCTTGACTTCACTTGTGAGAAGAAAGAGAAAAACACAGTGAAGAGCAAAACACGGATGAAACGAGAGAAAATTCAGATGAAACAACAGAAAAGCCAGATTAGAAGAGAGAGCTTGTAACGCTCCAACTCCAGGGACCGTTACAGTGTGCCTTATAAATAGTGCTAAACTCGCTAATTGAGTCATTTGGCCAAAATCGTGTAACTAAGTATGATTAGCAGTTTAGGGATTAAAAATTTTGGTTAAGATGTAACGTTTCATTAGAACGTTTATTATATATATTGGGATCCCAAAAATATAATTTAAAGGTCTATTACAAGAAAATATTTACAACCAACCGATTTAGGCAGCAAAACAGGGTTTAACCCTAGTTCCTCTTCAAACCTCGGCCGTGGTGGTCGAGCAACTGCATATGTACACATCATCACCTAAGCTCTTCAACTCAAGGATGGTCCAACTTTCTTTTTCCTTTACCTGTACCACATAGCAACCGTGAGCCGAAGCCTAGCAAGAAAACTCAATATGCTCATGAACAGTTATAACATGTCATCAGATCATAAGGCACACGCCTAGCAGATATAGCCCTATTCAAGCAGGCAAATGAGTTCACGTAATGTTGAGTATAACACATCAACCAATGATCATAATAATCATCCAGGGCTTTTAGCCCAATATAGAAGAGTGACAGCGGTACAGTCACTAAGGTGGGTTTATTCCCAATAGCCATGTGACGGTAGGGTCACCAGGGCTCTATAGATAAGTGATCCTTTCACTTGCTTAAATAAGATAGGTATCTAGGGAAATAGTCACCAGCATAAACATGTCGAGTAGATAAGTGATCCTTTCACTAGCTTAGATAGGATAGGTGCATGACGATTAGTCACCAACATAACCTTCCTCATGACCATAGAGTCATAACCCTGGAATATCGTTCCCTAGCCATGTGACAAACGGTCACCTGGGCCTTAGGCCCTGGCTCTGAGTAATTAGTCCTAGACTAGCCAAGCGCTTATAAGTTCATCGACCTTAGGGTCGGTCCAGCGTTAATGCCTTAGAGCCATTCAACGCTGATATCGATTAGATCTAATCTTCATTCGGCCCTGCGTTCAGGACGCTATTGCCGTTTCTGACTCTTAGGTCAGTATCCCTGACTAGTCAGTACCATAAACAAGTAAGCAATGCCACCAAACATATATCACATATATCCAATATTCGAATATAGGGCATTCAACATGCTTACTCAACAATTACTAGCATAATTAGGACCATGCATAAACACAGAGGCTCAAGCTCTAAACATTCTCATAGTCAATAACCATAGCATGCCCTAATCACATGTTTCTCGTGTGTCACATGCATCATATTTAACCACTTGACATGCCTCAACAATAATCATGCATGCCACATTTAATAATCCAACATGCATAAAGAATAACCATGCATGTCATACATACACAGGGTGCAGTTTTCTTACCTCAGATTCGAGCTAGAATGAATAAAAGAACGACCCTTGAGAACGATCAACTTTTAGTCCTTTAGCGGTTACCTAGTCATAACCAAATACGGGACACAATCAATAAAATTATAATCAAGGGTTCCCAAACCAAGATCTAGCCTCCGGGACATCAATCCCCACTAATCCGGGTAGTAGGAACGATCCCAAGGCCTAAAACCAAGTTCTCGGGGCCAAAACACTCAAACGGGCTCAACCCTGCTCAAGGGCTGCGGCCCTAGCACCTTGGGCCGCGGCCCCCAGCCACTCCAGAATCAAGGGCCGCAGCGCCCAGCAAGGGAAAAACTGCTCCACTTGCTTCTTCGAGCTAGGGCCGCGACGCCCAAGAACAGGGCCGCGGCCCCCAACCCAGAGCCATCCCCAAACACGATTTCCAACATCCCAAAGCCTCCAAAATCATGCCTAAACATTACCAAATCATCAAATCAAATTTCCCAAGCTTCCAAATGGTCCAAAACCATCGAAACCCAAGACTCAATCGAACCAAAACTCAATGATTCACAAAGTCCAATTCAAAGCTTAGAAACTCTAAAAACTCAAAATTTAAACTTAGATTACCTTCGATCGGGTTGTTTTCCGCCGAATCCTTCAGTTAAGAAACTTCTAATCTTTCCTAGGATCGCTATGCCTCGATCCTCGCTTGATTTTGACTCCTAGAACTCAAGATTTCTTTAAAAAGGCTTCGAACGGTAAAATGAGCTAACGAAGGAGAGAGGAAATATTTTCTAGCGTATGTTCTATCTGACAAGCTACTTCAAGCTTAAGTAACCTTAAATAAAACCTAATGCTCGGGGTCCCGAAAACACCCCCAAGGACATTATAGTCAAAACTTCCAGAATTTCCTCCTGACCTTAAATTCTCCCAATTTATCATCAAATAAACATTCTTATTACCCAATAATTGACCCTGTTATAACAAAACCGCTAACTCACAATATAAGATCGTCTCATGCCGAATAGCTCGAATATATCTCCATAATAATGAAATCGCATTCATAAATTACAATATGCACCCAAATATGCTCTCAACAGGCCAAATTACCAAAATGCCCTTATAATTATAAATACACCCATATGCATGTATTTATCATCATATAATAATATAATTCACATTAACATGCATATAATAATTTAATATCATAATAAATCAATTATGGCCCTCCTGACCTCCTAATCAAGGTCCTAACCCTTATTAGGAAATTCAGGGCATTACAGAGCTCAAGTGTGGAAATCAAGATTGAGTATTGAGAAAGGTTGTGAGAGCTGGGTTTGGGGAACTGTATTGAGAAGCACAACTGTTGGGAAAGTGCTTACTCAGGGATTGAAAGGAAAACACCTGTATGATTGAGTGTTTAGAGAGTTTGATCCACGATTATTCCAAGAAGCTACATTGAAGTATTGTATTTATTTCGTTGATTGAATAAAGAAGAGATAGTGGTTCCTAAAACTGGATTAGGTTCAAGATTACATTGATCTTTTTCTGAACCAGTATATATACTTGTGTTGATTTATGCTTTCATATTTTTTTTTCGTTTTCTAACTGTTTGATAATTAGTCTTACTGATTTTTGTTCTTAGATTCATCTCTGGTTCACTGAGATTCATCTGAGGTTCTTGAACTGGAAAATTTATCCTCATTTCCAACAGAGGTGATATTCTTTCATTTGTGGTACTTCATTGGGCGATAGGAGATATGTGCAAATGGTGGTCCAACAATAAGTTTTGTGCTCCTTAGTTTATGGATCTCTCATCTAGGTGGATTGAGGTTCTCAATTCTGGTGGGTTTCAGCCCTAGGATGGGTTCCCTACAGCAGTGGGTGTGAGTCAGATTTGGATCTGTTTGGCACATATCGATGGGGGGTTGGTTGCTTCTGGTGGCCGGGCTACGCTATTTCTCGTCATAGAGGTGTGGTTGGCTTTTGGCTTATGGTGGCAAAGACTCGGGGTTGGGGTTTGGTTTCATAGGGGTCAGGATCCTTGGTGGTTGGCAGAAGACAAGTCGATTAATGGCCGCATCTATTTTTTTATTATTGTATTTTATCAGATGTTTAGTTTCAATATTTGTCTATATTTCTTTATTCCATAGTTCATTTAGATGCTTGGGACGAAGGATGTGTTTCCTATTGGGTAGATGGTGGTTCATCGATTTGCTCAAATAAATTCTGTGGGGTTTCTGACCCTTTCCTCATCGGCTTTCAGATCTAGGGGTTTCCTCAATCTTTATTGACCTCTTGTTTCGTGGTATCTCAATCTCTAGTGTTGGGGCTCATGTACTTGGTTGATCGTTGTTTTATTTTCTTTATTTTTAGTTTGAATAATGGAATTGTTATTCCATGATATCTTTTGGAAGATCACTGGCTAGTAGCCATTAGTGAGGTTGATTTATCATTTGCCCATTTGAAAAGAAAACTTAGTTTACTTCGTGTAGCGCTCTGCTTTTCGAGCACCTACTAGTATCAATTTTGGGGTGGTGAAATGTGTATGGAATACTATTTTAATTAATAATATGTGCTTGAGAATAAATTTTCATGTTAATGTTAGCCAATATGTGAAATGTGCAGTTTTAGTCAAACCGAGAATTTCAGTCTTGGCTGAAATGGTAACCCTAACAGGGTAAATTCTCGGATAAAATATTATTGGAAGTGAATAATTATGAAAATTATTAATGGGAATAAAATTTTTGGTTTTTTTTATTTATTTTAATGTCTAAAAAGTTGTAAAGGATCTTTAACAGTGCATTTTGGTGAAAAAATACTTATTTAGCAAAAAATAGAATTTTGGATAATTAATTCCGTAAAATATAAAATATAGGAGAGTGACCACTTAAATTAAATGGCAAGAACATTTAATTTAATTAACCTAAGTTAAGAATTTAATTTGGTGAGCTACGAAAAAATTGGGAAAAATTACCATTTGGTAATTATTTTGGGGTAAATAATTAAGCTAGGTAATTAAGTACATAATTAAGAAAATAATTCGAGGATTTATTTGATTAAGTATTCAGCCATAAAGGAGGGTAAAAGAGTCATTTTACAAATTTTTAACCATAGTATTTAAGCTCAAAACTTAGGCTTCAAGGCTCATTTGTGTCTTCATTTTCTCTCTTAAGAATTTTTTTTCTCTCATACCTCACTCATCTCTCTTAAACATTCTCATCTCACCCCTTCTCTCAAAACAACCCATAGATTTCCAACTATTCTCTTAAGAGCTAGGGAAACACCAAGAAACTACAAGAGGTAATTACTAAAGGCCGGTTTGGCATTGTGTTCTGTTTTTGTTTTCAAAATTGTGTATTCAGATTTGAGAATAGAAAACAGTTTTTGTAGTTTTCAAAAAACAACAAGTGTTTGGTTAATATTTTCTAAATTTTTTTTAGTTTTATTTTTTAAAAAAAAATCTTAAATAAAAAATTAATAAATATATTTACAAAGAGAAAAATATTTTAAAAGTTTGTAATAAATAATGAGATAAAGTAATGTGAAAGAAAAAGTGATGAAAAATAATGAGAGAAATTTTGAGGAAGAAAAATTGAGAAGAGAGAAATTGATGCAAGAAAAAAATGAGAGAGAGTGATGAGAGAGAAAATGGTGAGATAGAAAAAATGAGGATATAGGAAGTGATGAGAGAGAAAATAATGAGATAATAAGTAATGAGAGAGAAAATAAGGAGATCAAAAGTGACGAGAGAGAAAGTGATGTTAGAGAAAGCAAGAAGAGATAAATTAGTAAGAGAGAAAGTGATGTGGGATAATAATAATTAAAAGTGCGAGAAAAAAAAATAGAGAACAACTAAAAACAAGTTTTTGTTATTCTTAAATTTTTTTATTTTTTGTAATTTTGTTTTTAAAAATTGTTTTCTGAAAACAATGTCAAACACCCCTACTTGTTTTCAGAAAACAGTTTTTATGTTTTAAAACAAAAAATAATTTTTTTAATTAAGGTGTCATACACCCTCTAAGCTCTTGTCTTGTCATGTTTCTTTTATTTTAATTTTATTAGTTAGTTTACAACTGATTATGGAGTTTTGGGGAGTGTGTATGTGAAGGTGGAAAGCTTGAACAAGTTTTTGAGGAGCTAGAACTAAAGCCACAACATCTTAGAGTCTACAAGAGGTATAATGACCACACTTGTGTTGTTCTTTTTGCTAAATATTGTGTAACTGCCTTGCATGAGTAATTTTGTTAGTTTAAATTCATTATTGTTGCTGTAATAATGTATATTTGATGACTAATCATGCATGCATGTAGGTTTTGTTGAATGGTTAGAAGAGGAAGCCAATATTCCTCTAGGTTCCTATGATTTTATGTGCCATAAGTTTTAGTCTTGACTTTCAAAGGGTCAAGTGAAATCCATATATACTTATTTCTAGATTTTCTTGTTTCTAATGTGTTGTTTAGGAAGATTAGATGCTCAATGTTTAAAAACGTCATAAAAGGTGAAATATTGATCAAGTTTCAACTTTTGCAAAAATATTGTGCAATCTGTAAAAATAGTTTTAAAACTGTGCATGCAACTAACTTTGGACAGCGAGTTCTATAAGCAAAATAATGTATTTTTTAGCCGATTTTTGAACTAAACACTATTGATATATTTATAATAAAACGGGTTAAGTTTCATCGAAAAATATTGAAAATACTAGGAGTTCTATTTTTCCAAAGTTTAGAAAATAAGCTCTCTGGGCAATTACTTTTGTGAACATTTTTCACCAAGTAAAAATTATCTTTTTGACCTAATTTTTCTCATGGATATTCTTAACATACCTTAAGAAAAATTATGATTTCTAGCTGGATAGTTTCAATTTGTAATTTTTTAAAATAGTTTTGACTAAGGAAAATTTGATATTTTTGTATAAAAATGGACTAGGGACTTCTTGGTATAGCCAAGATTGATTCTGCAAAATATGAGAATTTTTAGCGATAAGGTTTTTAAAATATAACTTTCCAAAGTTAGGAAATTATCACAAAACTTGACACTTTTTACACTTGGTAAAAAATGGGGATTTTTTTAGAAAACGTTAGATTTTTAGTTTATTTTATTCTTAATAATTACAGACTTACATTTTGTACAAGAAATAATTATTAGGGTTAATTTGGATGTAAGAAATAATATTTTTACAAATGAATGAACTTTATTTAAAAGAAAATAAAAACGATCAAAATCTCTAATTAATTTTTAAGAAATTAAGAATAAATAATGGGAGCATTATATTTGCACCCCAAAATTATATATAAGCACCCCATTAATTAAAAAAATTAATTTTTAAAATTATTTTTAAGACTTTTTCTTAATATTTTTTTTGTTATATTTTAATTTTTTTTTAATTTCAATAATTTTATTTGATCTTGTTTTTATATATTTTAAAATAATGTATTATTAAAAAAACAATTTCTTTAAGAAATTTTTATATTTTTTTGTTTTAATTTTTATTTTATTTAAATATTTAAAATATATATTATTTTAGAATATGAAAAAGAAAAAAGTTAGAATTATGTGAGCATAAGTTGATAAAAATATATATTATATTAATTTTTAATAAAAATGGGGTGTCTTTATCAAATTTTGGGGTGCAAATATAATAACCCTAAATAATAATCTTTTAAATAAAATTATTCTTCTCTTAGACTTTTAAACATAAATTTAATTATAATCATCTTTGAAAATTATTTTCTCAATCAAATAAAATTAACTTATTTTTTCAAAGGGTTACAAATTAATAAACTATACAAAAATTATAAGTTCTTTATAATTTATCAAAAGACTTGGAAATTTTGTAAAATTAACACATTTCCAAGTTGTTTAATTCGCTTAGGTCCGATAGAGGAAACAGGTCGAGAAAATATACATAAAGGCTGATTTTTAATAACTAGGCCTCGTTTTGTAACTTTTTCTAGGAACTTAGAATGCAATTTTACAGTTTAAATCGAGTAAGGATGTTAGTACCCTACTAGGTATTCTACAATGACCTTAATGCCCAAAGTAGTTTAATATACTATAAACGCAATAATTAATCCGAGTATACTGTATGCTAACTACAATATTAGCTAATGGGATGGGATTGTTCGTGGAAGGATTTTCCTGCACGCAACTAAGGACAACTAGTAAGTCAATATTTGATTTACATGACTACAACATGAAATTAACTAGTGTATTGTTTGCTAGAATTAGGACTATTACACTAGTGAGAGAGAGCTCATTTATGGACAATGACTAGGGGTGCTTATGCTCCACGTGAGAGATTTTATGGTCTGGTCCAGTTCGCTGCCGTGACAATTAGCCAAGAGATAAGTATGCTGGTCAAACTTGGGGGTCTTTAATGACCTAGGGGTGCTTATGCTCCATTGTGATATTTTATAGTCTGGTTCAAATTCATGACACTATTTATTTATTGGTCTGGTTAGCTACCGTAATATTTGGAAAGAAGATAAGTATGCTGGTAAACCTAGGAGTTTCAATGAGCCGATGTGATTTCACCTACCCCTGTGATAGTATTAATGCCCTTGATAACCCGTTGGTTACCCTCTAGAGGGATTTATGGCTGAGATTTAGTGCTAAGACTCGAGTCTCCACTATGGATTGAGATGTATGCTAGGGAATATCTTTGGCGACTCCCATGTTTGTTTCTAGGCTTAATATTTTTGCTATTCTATATCTGCTCTATGGTCTAGTTTTTTGCAGGATTGTGTTGAATGTGGTTTCCTGTTATCTAGAATAGTTGATATTACTAGAATGCTTAGGCATTCTTTAATTGCTTGTTTAGGGCCCGAATTTATCCAAAACCGTAAGGTTGGTAAGTTATCTGATGTTCGGTCAATGACTTGGTCATTGACCTTTTGTTTTCTGTTCTGCCTTTGTGTTGTAAGATTGATATTACTAAGCATTATCGCTTACCTAGTTTTTTCATGTGTAGGTAAGTGCAAGGACAAACTGGGACAGTGAGTGTTGGAGTCTCCTTGCAGGATGTACCTGTGACCCGACCTTGAGGAGGAAGACTCTTTTGAAGTACTATTTATTTTAAGTCTTAAACTCTTTCGGCTCACTTCAAGACTTTAAAGCTTGTTTGTAAATATTTTTAGTGTGTACACACATTTTTTTTCAAAGTTTTTTTATATGGATTTTTGAGACTTTAAATTAATGAAACTCGTATAAATTCTGCAAAGCTTTGTATTGGTATTTTTGGGTCGTCACACTTCGCCCTCATTGGATACTTGATTGTTTGTGCCTTATTAGACATTTAGTTGAAGTTTTGGTAGGGTTTTCTTTTTATATTGATTATTATAAACGACTTTGTATGCCTATGTTGGTTGACTTTGCTCTTTGAGCATTATTTTCTTATAATGAATTATATCTGATTGATCTATTAATGATATTTCCTTACCTATAAAAAAAATGACTAAAATACATGGTACCGTTTTGGTATGTATAATAAAACAAAATGTTAATTTATGCATTTATGAAAACCAAGAGGCATATCTCTAGTATTTTGCTTAAATTAAAGGGACTAAAATAGTATATTCTCAATATCTAATAATAGCATATTGCCTTCTCCTTTAGTACCGAAAATATTACCGTTGCCCTACTATTTTAGGAGAAGTGAACCATCTTTGACTTTGACTCTATTCTCTTGTTGTCACAAGCAATTTGAAATTCAGACTCCATTCTCTTCCTCTCACAAGTAAAGTTAGAATAATATTGAATGAAAAATATATTAAAATTAGAATTAGAAATAGTCTTAGCAATATTGGGATAATTTCTACATCATAGTCTATTTTTAATTATTTTGCAAAAATCAATTCTTCCCAAATTTTGTTTACCACTTGCATTTTTTTTAGGAAGCTAATTGCATTTTCAATTTTTTTTTACGTTCCACTCCATTGCACATGCTACAATCTTTATTAATAGGTAAGCTCTTGTAAAACAAAACATTGTTAGTAAGAAATCTTCAATTCCCAAAGAAACTTCTCCCGAGCCAATACACCTCAAAATCTCTTTATCAATGAATTATCTTCCTCATAGTTGACTTCTCCTTACAAAAGACTTTAGAACCTACTTTAGGCTTGAGCACATCTTCATTCGGATAGTAGCTCGCTTTTAAAATTACGCTAATTAAAAAAGAAGGTCTTCTTATTAATCTCTAAATATACAAATAGGTTTATTTAAGCAACATAAAATAAACACTTAAACTATGTAAACAAAACTATTCATAGTAGTTAGTTTATTTGTCTGAAAATATAAACAATAATAAACATAAACGATAAAGTACATCATTAAAAAGAAAAACAGAATAACTAAATAAAAAACATAGTTGAAATAAATAAACAGAGAATCTCACAAAACTACATAAAGAACAAGTAAACAAAATGGTTTACCCATACCATTATTTTCAGACAATTAATGTTTTACAAACTAATGCCTTACCAAATTGTGACGGTGATTGAAGAGAATATGAAAAAGTTTTGAATTATTAAAGATAACTTTTATTAATATTATTCAATTGGTCAGAACATAACTGACATCCTTAATAATTAACACTACTACAAAAAAAATGTTTTTTTAGGACACGTTTTTCGCGAATCCTCTATTTGAGAGTCTTAAAAAATGCAGCTTTTTAAGGCCATTTTTTAGAGCGCGCGTTGCGAACCCTAAAAGAATATTTTCAGGGCTCGCAATGCGTGTCCTAAAAGATCTTGTTGAGTGCATTTAAATAAAGTTTTTAGAGCTCTCTTCTCGTGCCCTTAAAAGTTAATTTTTTTTAAAAAAAATGCAGCTACATTTTACATTTTGCTTTAAAAAAATATATTCCATTGAGTGTCCAAAATGTATTATAGATGTTAGATTTCTAAAATTTTAAAAGAAAATACTGCAAAAAAGCAAAAAAAAAAGTTCAAAAGAAATTTAAATTTCTCATTAATATGTGTAAGCTAGTTTATAACATCTTTCATTTTGCTCTAACAAATTGTAATAATGACATCACTCATTCTCCTCGAACTTTGTTAATTTCTTGAATAGTATATGGTTCGTGAGAGGTAAATTGAAAAAAAAAAGAAACAAAACTTACTAGAATTATACTAGTAATAATAAATTCAAAACATATAGAAAAATTATATTATATTTATATTATGTAGTTGTATATTCATTGTTACCTGTTTTGACAAGAAATGTTTGATATGAGAAGTATTTATAAGTACATTCTTTATCATCCTCATAACGTAATATCCACAGTCGATATTGTTTGATTGTTTACGACACTACAAAGATTGGTAATACATGTACAAATCTTAGTATTAAATATCTTAAACATTTTTATATATACATAAACTCATATATATACAAATAGAAACATACCGTAGGTTAGAAATACATTACTCTCGCTCAACATTTGTTGATCTTTTTACGTGCTTTCATTTTTTCTGTGAAATACAACTCAAATGCATCATGGATGGTCTCCTTGATGGTTGTCATGCTATCTAATGGTGCATTGAGAGGAACGATAAAAACAAAAATAATGACAATTGGGATAAATAAAAATAACATCCAACACTTCCTGTTGAAAGAAGAAGCATTGCAAAGTTTTTAACTTTAGATTCTATTTTTTTATATCAATGAAAAGCATATTAATTAAACTTACACATGATTATAAGGCATAACTATCTAATCATGCTTTTTAGATGTGCAATATAGCATCCTATCACATAAAGCTTGAGCACGACTATCTGCGCGAGTCACGGAAGTAGAAACCTTGTTTGGATTCATAAACAACAGCGATCCTCTCTTTTCCTCATCTAATAATAGTTGTTGGTTCAAAATCCTACCAAAAACTATCATTAATTAAAAAGAATAGTTAAGAGAAAGCTAAATAGTTGATGATACAAAATCCTACAAAACAAACATGGTTGTCCAATCATCTCATTTCTACAAAATTCAAGTATTTCATCCCGAAACAAAGGAGAGTATTCATAAGCCTGACCAAACACATCAAAGTCAATGGACACTTCAACAACATAATCATCTCTAGGCCAACCATTCACTACAACAAAAATCAGTTTAGGCGCGACATCCGAAGTCGCCCCAAATTTTTTCACATGTGGCATAACTTTTGGTTGATGTGTCACCCCTGATATGTCACCAGTCGTCCCTGATATTTGATTTTTAGGGGTGACAATGTCGCCCCTAATACCATTTTTTTAATAAAAAATAATAAAATTATTTTAATAATTAATTCAAATTTAAAACTCTGAAAACAAATATATTAAAAATAAAAAATATTATATTAAATATTCAAATTTGTTCATTAAAATAAAAAATATCCATATTGTTGATATAATGTAACAATAACTAACAACAATATAAACCTAGTCTCCTAAATCAGTTGCCTCGTCCTCCATATTGTCTTCCTGTTGTGGTTGTGGTGGCTACAGCGACGACATCCGCCAGGGATATTGGGGAGGTAATGTGGACGATCCTGCTCTATACATGTAGGGATACGACGACTGCAACGACGGTGGAATCGGCCACGGATAAGGTGATGTTGTTGTACATGTATGGAGGTGCCATAGGTTGAGACGACATGCATAGGCGACATCTGAATGTGTTGGTGGGCGAAATGAAGGAGGAAGAAATTGACTTGGTCAGTCAAATTCTTTAGCTTATTCTCCAAATTTTCTATCTATTCTGATGAACGTTGAGGAGGGGCTTGAGACTCGCTAAAGTGAGAGCGTTGGGTAAATGATGATCCCGAATCCTTCAATTTTTGGTCCACTCCTCGCTCGTGTCCACACCTTTGACCCAATACTTTTTGTAGCACCTCTACTTGATCAACTATTGTCAAACAATCATTATTTGAAGTGGCATCAGATGCTTGCTGAGTTTGTAACTCAAAATCAGCCTTCAGTTTTCCTGTTTTCAGAATACGCTAGATACACTAACAATAAATATAACTCTTCGAATATTAAAAAACATAATTTAAAATTACACAATCTTGGCGAACATCATCGTTCACAAAATCATTAGTTGTTTTCTTCCAGTGGTATATCTTCCATGACTCAATAAGGTCTGAGTTCGCCTAAAAAATATAACCAAAATGTTAGAGAACATATTATTTAAAAGAAAATATTTTTGATAACATTTTAACTTTTACTTACTCTTTCGTGACGGATGGCCGCCAACGATTTTGTACCTTGCGTTGTAGAATACATTTGTTTCTACCGATTTTCATTGTTCTTTAGGGAGCACGCAACAAAATTCGGACTTGTAAATAACTTACAAATCTGCTTCCACTCCTCCATGGAAACATCATTGGTTGGGTTATTTAGAACCTTGTCCCAATCTTCTGGTCCTTTACAGTATTCATCAAAGTGTTTGCATCTTAATGTTTTCCTATGAAAATATCGATCTTTCATCTCTCGATCGATACCATCTTTACACTTTGAGTAATCATTACGACCCTCTATTTGATAATACCACTAAATTGAAAAATAAACATATTAATAATATATACTATATTAAAGACACATTTTAAAGAAATCATTTAATATTTTTTTTACCTGGATCATGCCAAGGACTTTGTCCCTGTATTGTTAAGGCACTGATTCCCATGAATCAAAATATCTGGGAACCTTCATTTTAATTTGGGTACCCATGAGGCGGACAAAAGCAGCGTGCTCGCCCCCAACAAACTTGTATGTTCGCAGGAAAAATGTTACTTCCTAAAAGAATTAATTGAAGGAATGAAAAGAGGTTTATATTCGTTAATTAGAAAAGTTTAGTACAAGACATTATATAGTTAAGAGAAACAAGACCACATAACACGTGTCCTTGGTACAGAAAAGGTGAGAAAGTTAACACACACAAATGCCTAATACTAATGGAAAATAATGCTCTAAATACATGGTTTAACATCCCCCCCTCAAACTCATTGGGTGAGGCAGCACAGTGAGTTTGGTACGAAGAGCTTGAAAGCGGTGAGAAACCAATGGTTTGGTAAGGCATTCGAAGATATGATCATCAGAGGAGTGTAGGATAGGCAAATGTCTTTGCAGAGCACACGTTCACAAATGAAATGGAAGTCCAATTCAATGTGTTTAGTTTATGCATGAAGAACGAGATTGGAGGCCAGATGTAGTGTGCTTATGTTGTCACAATGAAGGACTAGAGGGTGAGACAAAGACAGACCAAGTTCAGATATAAGTGATTGAATCCAGGATACTTCTGCAACTCCATGGGCCATGGCGCGATACTCTGACTCAGTGCTTGAGTAGGAGACAACTTTTTGTTTAGATGAAGACCAGGAGATGAGATTCTGGCCAAGAAATATGCAGTAAGCACTAGTACTGCGACGATCGTCGGGACACAATGCCCAATCTGCATCTGTGAAAGCATGAAGCACATGATCTGAATTTGGCTAAAGCATCAAACCAAGATGACTAGTACCCTTCATATAGCGAAGAACTCGCTTTACTACCTGCATATGTACATCAGTAGGAGAGTGCATGAACTGACATAGTTTGTTAACTGAGAAAGCAAGGTCGGGTCGCATAAGAGTTCAGTATTGAAGAGCGCCAACTAGACTCTTGTACCTAGTAGAGGACGGTAAAGGAGTACCAAACCCTAAAGCAAGTGGTGTGGACAACAGCTTGGAATCTAGTAAACTAGATTTAGTGAGCAAATCTCTGAAATATTTGGCCTGACTTAAGTGTAATCCAGCAGAGGAACGGTGGACTTCTAAGCAAAGAAAAAAGTGCAAATTACCAAGATCTTTGACAGCAAAGTGACGATTGAGGTAGGCTATCAAGGCTGTTATTTTGTTGGAGCATGAACCTGTAATGCCCCGAATTCACCGATGTGTTTAACGGCATGAATAGTAGGCCGGGAGGGCCATACTTGCTTAATTATGTTATTAATTGATAAATGCATGTATATGTTGATTATATTATGATATGATGTGAGATGCATGCATGTGAGTCCATATTTCTCATTACAGGGGTATGATGGTAATTTGGCCCGTTGAGGGTAATTTGTGTATTTGGGTGCATAACTTGATTTGTGAATGAGATTCCATTATTATGGAGATATATTCGAGCTATTTGGCATGAGACGGATATTTTTAGTGGATTAGCGGTTTTACCATAACGGGGTCAATTTTGGGGTAATAGAAATGTTCATTTGGTGATAAATTGGGAATATTTGAGATCAGGGTGGAATTTTGGAGGTTTTGACTATAATGTCCCCGGGGGTGTTTTCGAGACCCCGAGCATTAGGTTTTATTTAAGGTTACTTAAGGTTGAAGTAGCTTATCAGATAGAACGTACGATAAGAAAACCTTCCGTTCTCCCTTTTCAAGGTCCGTTTTACTGTTTAAGCCTTTTTGACGAAATCTTGAGTTCTAGGAGTCGGAATCGAGCGAGGATCGAGGCATAGTGATCCTAGGAAAGATTAGAAGCTTCTTAACCGAAGGATTCGACAGAAAACAACCCAATCGAAGGTAATCGAAGTTTAAGTTTTGAGTTTTCCCGAGTTTTTAAGCTTTGAATTGATTTTGTGAATTATTGAGTTTCCGATCCGTTTGAACCTTGGGTTTTGAGGGTTATGATGCATGTGGGAGCTTGGGAACTTTGTTTTAATGATTGGGGAATGTTTAGGGATGATTTTGGAGGCTTTGGAGTGTTAGAAACGCGGTTGGGAATGGCCCAGGGTGGAGCGCCGCGGCCCTGTTCTTGAGGCGCCGCGGCCCTTCTTTGAAGAAGCAGGTGGAGTCTTTACCCTTGCTGGGTGCCGCGGCCCTTGCCTCTGGGAACTCTGGGGGCCGCGGCCCAAGGTGCTAGGGCCGCAGCCCTTGCCCTGTTTTCACCCCGTTTGCTCGTTTTGACCCCGGGAACCTAGTTTTAGGCCTTGGGAGTGTCCTTACTACTTGGATTAGTTTGGATTGATCTCTTGGAGGCTAGATATTGGTTTGAGAACCCTTGATTATCTTGATTATTGATGGTATCCCATACGTGTTGTGATTAGGTAACCGCTAAAGGACTAAAAGCTAAACCGTTCTCAAGGGTCGTTCTTTTGTTCATTCTAGCTCGAATCAAAGGTAAGAAAACTGCACCCCAAGTGTGACATGCATGGATATTCCTGAGGCATGTGGGATGTGAGAATATGGACATGGATTGTATATGGAATGCTTAGCATATGTTGCTCATTTGTGCATAGCACTGACTTATTAGTCAGGTTTGGCAAAGGTGCTAGTATCAACTGTGAAGCTGTGACTTATTAGTCAGGTTTGGCAGTGGTACTGGGCACTGATCATGTTGAGCTGACTTATTAGTCAGGATGACCTTAGCGTGTGTCACGCAAGCCAACAAGATTTGATCAAATCGATTATCAGCATTGAATGGCTCAAAGAGCATTAATGCCAGACCGACCCCAAGGGTCGATGAATGAAATAAGCGCTTGGAGGCTAGTGGCATGCATGGCAGTCACTCAGTGCGGTTTACCAGAACCCGTTCCTCATGTGGTGTTTACTCATTTGTTTGAAAGCTTTATGCTCAGTGTGATTATAATGATAATCATTTGATAATGTTTATATAAAGTGTTATGTTTTCTTGCTGGGCCTTGGCTCATGGGTGCTATGTGGTGCAGGTAAAGGGAAAGAGAAGCTCACCTAGCCTTGAGTGGAGAGCTGATGTGGTGGTGTGTACATATGCAGCCGCTTGACCACCACGGTCAAGGTGTTCTCAGAGGAACTAGGGGGTTTACCCTATTTTTGCCGCTTAGGTCGGCGGGACTGTAACTTTACAACAGTAGTGACCATTTTGTACTGAGAACAACTTGTAAATGTTTTGTTTAGCTCTGCAGAGCAGTTTGTAATGAAAATCTCCATTTCCTTTTTATTGGTTTTATGCCTTAACCTGTTAATTACGCTTAGAGCACGTTTTTGACCAAAGGACTCGGGTAGCGAGTCAAATTTCCGGTACACCGTTCACCGTAACTGTTCTGGGGTAGCCAGGGCGTTACAGAACCCATGACTATGGTATCATCAACGTACACCAGAACAATCAGAAAAATAGAACCAGTAGAGTAAAAAAATATGGAGGTATCATCCTGTGAAGCTTGAAAGCCCCAAGTATGAAGAGCATTACTTAGTTTTATAAACCATGCTCTAGGGGACTGACGGAGTCCATACAAGGAATTCAATAACTTACAAATATGATGTGGGTAAGTAGGATCAATGAAGCCTTGGGCCTAGCTCATATAAACTATTTCAGCGAGATCTTCGTGAAGAAACACATTCTGAATCAAATGTTTAATGGCCCAATGCCGAGATACTGCAATGCTGAGGACAAGACGAATAGTAGTGAGTTTAATGACTAGGCTAAAGGTCTTATGAAATTCAAGACCATGGGTTTGATGGTATCCCTTAGCCACCAAGCGGGCTTTGTATCGTTCAACCGTGCCATCAACATGTAGTTTAACTTTGTACACCCATTTACAACCAATGATTTTGGCATCTTGAGGTGGTGAAACAAGAGTCAAAGTGCCCTGTGAGTGTCAAACATTAATTTCTTGCTAATTGCAGCCTGCCAGACATGGTGTTTGTTTTCCTCAGTAAAGCAAGATTGTTCAATAGGCACAAAGTCAAGCATACTTGATAAAAACTTGGGTCTAAAAATACATGACTTAGCCTGTGTAACCATGGGGTGTGTATTCTGTGGTATTCGAGATTGCTCAGGTGGGTTTAGTTCATTACCAGCAGATGAAGGAGAAGGTGAAGAAGGGGAAACAAACTATGGGGAAACATGTGGAGTGAAGAATGGAAAAGAGAGAGTTGAAGGTGCAGTAGGCAGAGATGGAGAAGAAGAGGAACAAGAAGAGGACATAGGGAGATGAGGACCTGAGGGAGTAGCAGTGGGACGGGGAGGTGGAGGAATAAAGGGTAGTGAGGTAATAACCGAGTGAGAGGGTTGAGAAGGAGTGGAAGGAGTGGAAGGAGGGACAAAGGAGAAGGGAAAGATGTTGTTGACCGCGTTTTTGGCCAACGACGTGAGAACGTCAAAAACGATAAACCTTCAAGAGAATTCAAACAACACAGACGGTTTAATAAATAAAATAAATAACACACACAATTTTTATAGTGGTTCAGCCCCAATATGTTGGTAATAGCCTAATCTACTTAGAGTTGTGATTATAGATCTGTACTCAAGATCATATGAACTGAGCCAACTGAGTTTCTTCAGTACAGATTACAAGAATACAAGAATTTTTCTAGATACAAGCACTTTCTCTCTCTAGAAAACTTAGACCCAAAATTTCCCCAAAAAGTCTAAAAAGAAGAAGCAGCCCCTTTTCTGATCTCATAAGCCATATATTTATAGGCTTAGGATCATACATCTGATATCCCCTAGAATCGGGATATTTCATTATATTTATTATATATAAATTACAAAAAGATTCAAAATTTAACAGAACACCCAATTTGTGGGAAAAATGAGATATTCCCGCGTGTGCCAAGACCGGTTCTTGTTGAAGCCATTTCTGGGAATCTTGACTTAGTCCTCCTCTATCTGGTCGACCCATATCTCCTACTGACCATTCATGTAAGTGCTGGTCGGACACATGCATGTTGGACATATGCAAGTGCTGGTAGGACATGCACTTGCTGGTAGGACATGTGCATGGTTGTAGGACATGCACTCCTCTCCTCTAACATGGCGCGTTCTCTGATCTAGCATGCCATGTCTCTCGTCTAACTTGGCACTCTCCTCTAGCATGCCATGTCTCTCGTCTAACATGGCACTCTCCTCTAGCATGCCAGTGCTGGTAGGACAATGTCACTCCTGGGCAGCAATGTCACTCCTGGGCAGACAAACACGTGACTGGTCGGACAAGGTCATGCCTGGTCGGTCATGACACTTCTCAAGCAGTCAAAACTCTTCATCAGTCTACCGGGTTACTTTATCACAACTCTGAGGAGTCAATGTATTTATTGACTATTTAATGTGTCTTTTACGGAGCATGTACTGCCACTTGTCACCTCTATTGCCACGTCATCGATCTCCATTTCTTGGGGATAACAGATGTGTTCATTGAACACAACATGTTGAGTTACATAGAGACGGCCTATGGCAAGGATTACACATAGATACGCCTTATGATGACTACTGTAAGCAAGAAAAGCACAAGATTGAGAGCAAAATTCAAGATTATGGGCATTTTATGGACGAAGAAAGGGAAGGCACTCACAGCCAAACGCACGGAGATGAGAGTATTGTGGTTGTTTTTGGTACAAAACAAAGTATGGGCTGGTGAGATTAAGGACTCGGGTAAGGAGCCTATTAATTAAATAGGCAGCAGCTGTGAATGCATATGGCCAGTAGGACAAAGGGATCGAGGAATGGGCAAGCAAGGCAAGCCATATTTCGACAATGTGTTGATTCTTGCGTTCCGCTCTCCCATTTTGTTGAGGAGTGTAAACACAAGACAATTCATGTAGGATACCATGGGAGGCAAAAACAGAGGTAAGGGAACGAAATTCACCTCCCCAATCCGTGCGAACAAGCTTCATAGACGAATCAAATTGAGTGAAAACCATTGATTTAAAAGTAAGAAATGCTTGCAATGCCTCATCATTGGAAGACAGTAAATACAACCATGTAAAGCGTGAAAAATCATCAATAAACAATATGAAATATCGAACACCAGTAATGGAAGAAACAAGGGAAGGACCCCATGTCACTATGTATTAATTCAAAAGGTTTGGTAGCCCAAGATACAAAAATTAGAAAAGGAAGTCTATGTGATTTAGCTTGTTGACAAGCAGTACAAAAGGAGAATTAGAGTTCTTTGAAAGTAAAAAATTACAAGTAGATAAAACATGAGTGATAATATCTTGAGCTGGATGACCTAAACGAGAATGCCACAGATTGGGATCCGAAGTGGAAGTATGAAATAGTTGAAATGGAGTAACTGAGGTAAATGTCATTATCAAGTAGACCCGTGAGGAATGTTTGTTTGCTGATCTGGTGTTTGACATAAAAACAAGTGGAATAAAATTCAACAAATGCGTTGTTATCAGCACACAACTGAGACACGCTAAGCAGATTTTTGGATAAGGAAAAAGAGTGATATACTTTAGACAGAATAAGAGCAGAGTTATATGCTGGCAAATGAGCTGAACCAAAATGAGAAATCGAAGCATACTTACCCGTATCCACAACAATGCGATCGGTACCAGTGAACGATTGGGCTCCCTCCAATAGGTTCAACTTAGGCGCAAAGTGAAGAGACACCCCTGAATCCATATACCAAGATAGATCCGAATAAGAAACATCCCATGAGGAGATGGAGAAGATAAGGGTCCAGGTGTGTGTTGAGATAAGAGGGCATTGAATGGTCTCGGTGGAGATGGGGAGGGCTGATATTAGAGGTTCTGACAATGATAGAATATATTGGCCGTATGACCAACCTTCAAGCAGATCTAGCATCAAGGGCGAGCTTGGTTGGGATTCAAGGAAGGGTTTGAAGGTCAGGATGAAGAAGTCCAAGGATTAGAAGAACGAGGTGGAGGAGGGAAAGAGAATGGTGGTGGATGATAGGGAGATTTAGGCTGAGAACTGTAGTTGGGAGAGAAAGAGTGTAGGTTCCTATGTTTGGATTTGTTATGGGTAAGGTTAGCAAAATTTGCTTGAAGGGAGCTGAGAGTTTCAACTGAGTTTTGGCGATTTAGGCGAGCATCATAGTTGAGAAGCAAGCTGTAGGTTTCCTCCATAGTGGGTTTATATGCTCGTGCCTAAATAGGGGTGACATATGCATTATAGTCACGGACCAGACCATTCAAGAAGTAAATCATCTGATCGTTGTAGGAAACAGGGTCTCCAGTCGAAGCAAGTGTGTTGCAGAGACTCTTAAACTTCTGGATATAGGCGATTTTTGTAAGCCCATCTTTCTTCAAAGTTTGCAGAGTTGTGCGAATCTCCGTGAGTCGAGAAAAGGAAGCAGTGATGTAGATATGCTCTAGAGCAGTCCATATCTTGAATGTAGTAGTATACCCCACGATCTGACCCAACCTAGACTCATTAATGGAGGCCTAAATCCAACTCATAACTAAACGGTTATACCTTTGCCATGTTTGAAAGTCCTGGTTGGTGGGAGCAACTGGATCTGAGGTGTTGATGACCGGACATGGCCGAGATCCATTGATGAAGTCCTCCAACTCATTAGCAATAATGATATTGAGCATCTGAGTTTTCCAAACCACAAAGTTGTTCTCAGCAAGCTTCACTGCAATTGGCTGATTCATTGATGGAAAGGTAGGCAAAGGAGATAAAGAAGTCAGTATGGGAACTGGGGTTAATGGTGTAGGCATGGGAGCGGAGGAGATAGTGGGGTTTGGTGGTAAAGGGGTGGTTGGTGTTTGGGAGACAAATTCCGCTAAGCTAATTTCAGAGGCCATTGAGTTGTTAGTGGTTGTGATACCATAAAATAATTAATTGAAGGAATGAAAAGATGTTTATATTCCTTAATTAGAAAAGTTCAGTACAAGGCATTATATAGTTAAGAGAAACATGACCACATAGCACGTGTCCTTAGTACAAAAAATGTGAGAAAGTTAATACACATAAATGCCTAATACTACTGGAAAATAATGCTTTAAATACATGGTTTAACACTTCCAGTGGTTTTCCATTTTTACGTCGCCTCTCATCTAGATATTTTCCAATAGCAGCACCACAACCCTTTCTCTTAGTTGAGATTCTTGTATTTTTTTTTAATAACAATATAGAGAATATTAGTATATACAAGATAAACATATTTAATGGAATATAAGAAAACAAAAATAAATTAGATTCGGTGGAAGATCACCGCCAACGTCTCCACCGTGGGCTTTAGCCGCATCTGTTAACACGACAGTAATTTAACCTATCTATTTTAAAATTTAATTCTTATTTATAATTAATTTTACAGTGAGTATTATTTTAATTGATTAGGTACTTTGAAACATGCTATATGGAAACAAAATTTTTTATTTCTCAATATGTATAATACTTTTACAGAGATACAAAACTAAGTAGAATATTCACTATCATCACTAATTACATCAACATCTATTGGCATGCGATTTCATTAACCTTTTATTGGCATCCTCATAAATCCACAGCGATTTCCTAACCTCCATATTCCTTAAATCATGTCTTGCGTTAGTGGTGTCCTTAGACTTATCATTATCCAACAAAGTCCCAAGGAGACTGTCACACACATTCTTCTTGACATGCATCACATCTAGGTTGTGTTTTAACTGGTTTAAACTCCAGTATTCAAGTTCATAGAAAATACTTGTTTTCCTTCAATTACTTTCCTCTGCACCTCGCTTGTGCTTCACCCCCCCCCCCCCCCCCTAAATCAGTCATGTTTACCAGGCACTTGAAGCGGTAAAGCATTGACTTGATCTAATATTTGTTGACAAGTAAACTGTTGCGAATGATCTCTTTTCTCAACTTTACCATTGAATTCTTTGTCCCTTCTATACTTATGATTACTCCTCAAGAATCACCTATGAGCGACATAAGATGTCTTACCAATCATTCGAATGGAAGTGTTTTCTTCATTGGACATGCTTTGTATCCTTGCCCGCTCAATTAGACAAGCTACTACGAGCAAGGAAATCATTAACTATCAACAAAAGGGTTGCACGCATATTGAACAATTCATTCCTTGTGCCATCTCTTGTGTTGACCCTGTAAATCCATAATTGTTTTAACTCATTCCCCAAGGGTCTTAGAAATACATTCATGTCTTTACCTAGTGATTTTGGCCCATGAATAAGGAGAGTTAGCATAAAATACTCCTCTTTCACGCACAGTCAGGGCAAGAGATTGCAGTTCGTCAAAATCACAGACCACATACTGCATGATAAGCTTATGTTTCCAAAAGGATTAAACCCATTGGCAGCATAGCCCAAACAAACATAATTATGATCTTTTGCAAAATTACGATGTGTGGCGCCAAAGTCCTTCCATGAAAACCCATCAATTGAATGACACATCACCCCATCTTCTTTTGATCTCCCAATATGATGCCATAACATGTCATTAGTTGTATGCCTTGAATTGTACATTCGCTTTAATCTGGGAGTCAGCAGAAAGTAATGCATCACCTTATGTGGAACCTTTTTCCCATTCTTCTTTTCATTGACCCATCAGCTACTCCCACACATAGGACATGAATCTTTTCTTGCATGCTCATTATAAAATAAGAAAAAATCATATTGAAAGACATGGATTGATTGATATCCTAACCCTAACTTACTCAACTTCTTTTTGGCCTCGTAGTGTGTTGGAGGAATTTTATTATCTTTTGGAAATGCAAACTTTAGTAACATCAACAATTCACCAAAAAAGTTGTTTGGCCACTTCCCCCTAACTTTCAAATGCAACAATTTCACCAAAATGTTTAAGGATGATATCCAATCACAACCCGGATACAACTCAACCTCAATCTCATCGAACAATTTGTCATAACACTCTCCCATTCGACTGCTAGAAACACCATCTGCTTCGTCTGCATTTGTGGGAAAGATGAAATTGTCAATGACGTCAACCATCTCATCCATATATTCTTTCTCCTTAACTACCTCATTGGCATCACTAGCGTCCACCTTACCGTGGTAAACCCACTGTTGATAATTCTGTTGAAAACCCTTGTCAAAGACATGAGCCTCTACCATATCTATAGTTTGTAGTTTAACATTCACGAACCTCACACATGGACAGTTAATTCTCCCATCACAGTCTACATGTTGTTTTGCCATTTTGAAGAAGGCTTGGAGACCGTTCCAATAAGCATCACAGTTACGATTCCTTAATGTCGTCCAACTCTTATCGATTGACATCTACGATACAAGAATAAACAACAATTAAATATTATTGACTATGTGTGTGTGTGCCCTAATCCACATTTTCACTTCACTTCTAGAAGGTTAAAGAACCTATCCCATACAGATTTGTAGTATATATATAATTTAACCTAAACTTTTAAAATTGTTTCGTTTTTTGTAAAAATTTCAACAGCACCTCCCTATGGTTCTCATAAGTGCGCATACATAAAAGTAAGTGTAACGACCCAAAATTGCTAATAAGGCTTAAGGGCCTTGATTAGTGTGCTAGGAGGGAATAATTGGTATATTTGTGATTAAATGGTTAAATGCATGATTTTGTGGCATACATGATTAATATGATTATATGAATATGTGATATGCATGTGGGCCCTTTATAGCTTATAAGGGCATATTTGTAGTTTTGGCCAGTGAATGGCATAAATGTGATTATATGTGATAAATTGTTGGACCACATTATTATGTGGATATATTTGCAACATATGGCTCGAGACGGTCCTAGTGAGCGGATTAGCAAAATAGTCACAGCGGGGTTGATACCCGGCTCGAGGGGAGCCTAGGGGTATTTTGGGAATTTAGAGAATATTTTGGGATTTATTAGATATTGAACAAGTATTTAGTAATTAATTGGACATGACAGAGTTAATTGGTTAATAGTAGGAACATTTGAGGAATTAGCGGGAACTGGGGATAATGATTATTTTACCCTTAGAGCAATCAAAGAGCTAGGTAATATATGGGAGGGCATTTTAGTCATTTTATTAGTTAAGGATAATATCAGCTAAGGTCCTAGAAGGTGTTTGAACCCGTTACTTTTACACTGGATTAAAAGGAAGGTTCGGTTCTCTCTCTCTCATCTCTCTCACAATTTCTCCCTCTCTCTCACTTATGCTTGGAAGTTGAAAGAAAACACAGAAGGAAATGCTTAGGAAATTCTGTTGGGGAGTCTTGAGGAATCAAAGCATCTAGCCAGGGAATTCAGATTGGAAAACTTAGGAGATTAAGCTCAAGAAGTGAAGATTGAGCTGAGAAGTTTAGCAACAATTGAGGTAAGTTCATATCTTGATTATGTTAGAGAATTTAGAATATTAGGGTGAAATTAAGTTGAGTATTGAGTGCTGAATGTTTACTGAATTGGGATAGTGATTTTAGTATAATTGTTAATGTTTTGGTGTCTAAAGCTTGTGATTAAATCTTGAACTCATAGCTGGGTTCGGTTATGATTGGGAGGCTTGTTAGGTTTGAGTTTTGAGGAATTTGGATGGAAAATAGGCTGGGGAAACCAATAATTTCTGGGTTCAAAGGGGCACGCCGCGACCCAGCTTTGGAGCACTGCAGCCCGTGTGCCCAGAAGGGCCTGGGTATGCTCTCTTACTTGGGGGCGCGTCGCGAACTTAGGAGGCAAGTCGCGGCCCACCTAGGGATTTTTACCTTGGGATGTTTTCTAGAATTGGTAAGGCTCAAGGGTTCGAACCTAAGCGCTCGGGACAATTTCTACTACTCGATTTAGTAGAAATTAAGGTCCTAGAGGCTAGATTTTATCTCCTAAGTATTTATTTGGATTGGAAGTTGATGATTACCCTTTGGCCACTGTGACTAGGTTTATCTTTCAGGCTCAGGATTGAGGATCGTGCTTGGGACCGTTCTATTATCTCCACTCGGAATTCAAGGTAAGAAAACTGCACCCTTGTGTGGCTGTGTTGGGACTGAGATTCCTTGTATCTGGATATATATGTGTTGTATAACTGTGATATTGTTGTGCAAACATGAAATGAATGGCCTAAGAGAGCCGGGGCTGATGATTTGCGCATAGGACGCGACTTGGCCATTGTGATCCGGGGTCAGCTAAATAAACACTGGACTCAGCCTAAGTGAGCCGGAGTCAGTGGAGTAAACAGAGGGCGCAGCCTAAGGGCGCCGACTTCTGAGTATTTTATATTGATTGAGATAAATTGCTGAACGTACATGTTTACCATTATTAGTTTGATGTTTATGACTTATTGAATATATGGATGATTGTCTTATGATTAATTGATTATCATCACTGATTATGTATTACTGTTATGGTTTTCTTGTTGGGCCTTGGCTCACAGGTGATACGTGGTGCAGGTAAAGGCAAGGATAAGTTGGATCAACCCTGAGTTGGAGAGCTCTGGGGGTGAGGTGTACATAGTCAGCCCCTTGACCGCCACGGCCGAGGAGAAGTACAGGGATAGAAGCCAGAAACTTGTTTTTTGCCATTAGAGTGACCACTGGTTGTATATAACTTTTGAAAATTGTAAATTTGTCTTTTAAACCATCTTTTTGGGATCCCATGTACCAAACATCTATTTTATTGAAAATTAATTGTTTATGATCAAAATCTTTTAACCCTAACCTGAATATTGACTTTAGGATCATAATTTTACTCAAATGACTTGATTAGCAAGTCCTGCACTATTTTAAATACACAGTGTAACAGTCTTGGTTATCCAGGGCGTTACATTAAGTTTGCCCACATATGAGAACAAATTAGAAGACACATACTGAAATCTCTACTAACGAAACAATAAAATGAGTAATAGATCAAATTATAGGTACACAAAATGTCCAAACTATCCATGTAGACACATACTGTCATGGAAAATTCACAGAAGCATATTTTAGAGTTCTTACTGACTCAGCCTCTCCGAACGGGTATAAGGCTTTTCGTGACTAAAAATAATTAAGAAAAAAATTATCACTAGGTGATAATATATAAAACTTATATCCTGTCTATAGTGATCAAATTTATTACCAAAGAAAAGCAACAAAAATGAAATATTTTTTTAACACTAGCTTCTTTATGATGTCTTATAAAGTCTTATGATACCATAAAATAATTATGATAATTATTATTTATCTAATTATGATAAAAAATTATGATGTTTTCAAAAGAATAATTATTTATCTAATTTTCTAATTTATTTTTAATTTATATTTCAATTATTAATTTTTTTAATATTAAATTAAATTATAAAATTTTAATTTATTTTAAAATTATTAGTTTTTTAATATTAAATTAAATTATTTATCTAATTTTTTAATTTATTAATATTAAATTAAATTATTTATCTAATTTTATAATTTATTTTTAAATTATTAAATTTATTAATAATAAATTCAATTATAATTTTATAATTTATTTATCTAAATTTTAAATTATTAAATCTGCTAATATTAAATTATAATATTTATCCAATTTTTCAATTTATTTTAAAATTATTAAATTTGTTAATATTAAATTAAATTGAAAATTTTTAATTTATTAAATTTGTTAATATTAAATTAAATTATAACATTTTAATTTATTATTTAATTTTTTATTTAGTCTCCTAACTCTACCAAAATTTCGGCAGCATAACGACTATATTCTAATCTATCCCAAAAATTTAAAAGCCTGCAAATGACATTCAGAAAATTCCTAGAGAATTGAAAATATATTATAAATTTTTCTACACATATTCACAATATATTTTTCTACAAATATATTAATAACACTAAACACATATTATTTTCTACACACATTCACAATAAATTTTTCTAAACACATATCAGTAGACATTTACACTTTATTTTTCTAAATAAATAATAATAACACTAATATTACCTAAACACATATTACCACTAATAATTATAATATTTGAAACATTTCAAATATAAATATATTTTTATTAACTAAATTAAACTAATTATAAAAACAAAATTAGAAAAAATGCCTTGCTGCCTTTCTCCTTCAATTTTCCATTTCGCCTTCAATCTCTACACACAAACACAATATAATAATTACTAATATATATAATAAAAATAAATAAAAAACTAAAAAAACATATATACTGTATTAGATCCGGGGTGGTGGTGGAGGCGGTCGGTGCTGCCTCACGGTGGTGGTGGAGTCGAGAGAGACAGAGATAGGGGTGTGAGAAAGAGAGAGGAGATCGGAGAAGGGGGGTGACGTTGGGGTTTGGGGGTTTTCTTTTAAGTTGCAAGAGTGAGCGGAGGGGACAAGGCTGGGTATGTAACATTATTAGGCGCAACGGGCTCTGGTATTAGGGGCGACACATCGCTCCTAATAATTTTCACGAAAATGAAAAAATTGCCTAAATTTTCCTCTTTTTCTGGAAAAAATACCTCATTATCAAGGGCGACTATTCATTTATTAGAGGCAATGTGTCGCCCCTAATACTTTTTTCAGAATATTAGAGGGGACTTCCCATGTGTCGTCTCTAATTTCTTGTATATTAGAGGAATAAAGTTGCCTCTAAAACTGATTGTTCTTGTAGTGATTGACGATTTCATATACTTGTCTCAACTTAGGCAGCAATGGAGATGGTTGTTGCACCTCTTGCGACAATGATACCTTAGGTGCTTGTTTCGGAACTAATTTTTATGCTTGAGGTGCTAACGGTAGAGAAGCTTTTTTTCCATCTTTCTTTCTAGTTTTTTTGACGACCTCCTAATAAACCCATAAAAAATTATCCTTATGATCAAATTGTCTATAATTCCGGACTTCATTAAACCTAGGAGGGTCCGGAGAAACATGAAACTCTTCACCATGCCAATACCATATTTTATAACTTTTGACTATCTCGTGGAAACATTAGCGCTCTTTTATCATTGTGGCGGTCATCTTTTTCATATTTTTACACTTACTATAAGGACAACAAATATAGTTTGGATCTTTGGCATGATCCAAACTATATTTCAAAAGCACATCGACCCTTTTTATATATTCTACGGACAACCTATTAGCTGACATCCATTCATTTTCCATATTGTGCTTATTTGTTTTCATAAAAAATACAAATTAAGAAAATAAAATAAACATACAAAACAAAACTAAGTATAAAAAAATCTACTAAAAATCAGACAACATATCCCCTAATTTACTAGCCTAGCCATTTGTCACAATCAACACCAACAATTCAAAAAAATCAAAGGTTTTCATCCATATATCACTGCAGCACACATAATTCTCAAAACATACTTCACTAAGACATGCAAGTTTTCAACCTTCTGTTATCACCGCATCACACAGAATTTTCAGAACCTACTTCACTACGGATGAATGTCTAAGAGACTCAAACTCCACTAAAGTTATACAATTATTCAAAATTGTAAAATATTGAATTTTTAAAAAAAAAAAAGAATCAAATACAACATACCTCTTGCAATTAGCTACCAATTCAATGATTTAAGGCCAATCAAAATATTAATCTAAACATTATTATCAGCATTATAAAAAAAAGTTTATATATTGACATTTAATTTTAAAAAGTTCATATAAGTAAAATTTAAATAGTAAATCATGTTGATTCCTAGAGAGCTTATACCACGTGTTTCAAATGATAAATCTTTTATTTTTAAAAGGAATCACTAAAATCTTTTATAAATCATAAACACATTATTTTATAATTCTTAAATAATTAGTAGTAAATATATATAATCCTACAATATTTAAAATTCTCTAATCTTTTATTTATTCTTATTCCATGGATCCTATTTACTTTTTCTCTAATATTTACTCTTCGACCTTTTTTCATCAACCCAACAATGAAAATTATAATTAGAAATTTCTACAAGTATGTGTTTTGATGGAAACTTTTCAAAAGCTAGCTAGCACTTTCATGTTTTTTTTTGTTAACTAGTGCCATATTTTAATGAGAAAACAAAACTAAAATCAAACACTTTTTTTTTTTCAAATAAAAATATATTCTTTAATGCTATCCAAAACAAAAATGGGAATTTTTTTGAAGAATCATATCATATATTATTAGAATTAAACCAAGCACAACAAAAATAATTCAAAATATAACAATAAAGATTGTAATTAGTCAAAAAAAACCAAAGAAATATTCTCAATCAATTACTATCTATTATAACAATAAGGAATTAAAGAATGTGTTTCATATATACCTATATATCTATTACATATAATTACTCTAATTTTCAAATTTTTAGTAATAGAAACTTAACAATCTAGCAAAAAATTAATGTAACATAAGCAAACTCAAATAAATACTTACCCACTCAATATTGGAAAATAAGAGACTACAATTTGAAATTAGGGATTTAAAATTTATCAAAACCCTAAACGCATACACAAATTAATGAAAATTAAGAGAAAATAATTACAGAATTAAAATAATTATTTATCAAATAAATTGAAGAAAAAAAACAACAAAACTTGTCGTTGAACACTGCTGAGAACTCACCCACCGCTGAGATGCTAAGAACCCAAGCCGAAGCCGAGGAAAACAAGCACCGCCGCCGCCGGAGAAGAGAACCTAGATTTCGAGAACCCAATTACAGAGAACCCAGCTGCTGAGGAACCATCCAGGGGTGCTGAGAACCTAGTTGCAACCGTCCCTTTCACCACCCACGATTCCTAGCAGCCACCGTCAGCTTCACCACCATTAAACTTCGGCCAGCCGCCCCAAACCCCAAGCACAACCAACCCTAATCCCCCAAAGCGAGAGAGCTATTTACTTTCGTCTTCTTTGTTTTGAAAAAATGGATCCCTTATACCCTAATTCAAAAACTTATAGGTTTTTAGATCTTTTTTTTTTAACAATTTTAAGGGCATGCTTTAGGAGCCCTTAATACTCTTTTAGGGCTCGCTTTAAAAGTCACCATTGGAACTCAACCTAATTTTTCTCCCCAGGTTTTTTTAGGACTCACATTTTTTAGGACACTCATTGCGAGTCCTAAATTGTGTTTTTTAGGGACTCTCAATGAGTGTCCTAAAAACTCCATAGACATTTTTAAGGACTTGCATTTAGGTGCGTGTCCTAAATAGGTGTCTCGTAAAGGGTATTTTGTAGTAGTGTAATAGATACTTTTCCAAATAAAAAATATAAAAAAATATATATTAATTTATTTATAAAAGAGTTATAATGTGTTATACCCATTTTTTGGCATGATGGCGTTTCAAGGAACATCAATGATTATGATTTTAGATGTGGTTGTTATTTCCTTCATAAAGAAGATGATCAGAACTCATCCTGTTCTTACAAAGTAAGCTTCCACATGCTAACAGAAGAAGCTTGGTCGCCTAGTCACATTCTTTCATTCTTGTTTGCTCATAGAAGACTACAATATGCTAACAGGTGAACCTAATCACCTATCCTTGTAAATCTACTCTTGTTAGCTGATAGCAGGTAACCATACACTAACAGGATTGGTAGCGGGGAATAGAGTCAACATTTAATGAAGATACAATTGAATCAATTCAGTTATAATTTTGTATGTATTATTTTTGGGCCAAGCCCAATGACTTAGGCCTGTAACTCAAATGAAACCCTAAACTCCTCACTATAAATAAGAGGAGAAGGGATCCAAATAAGGATGCAACTCTTAAGGCCGAAAAAGCTAAAAAAACTCCATTATATGTAGAAAAGTAGTCCTTATATGATCAATGGGACTGTATAATATATCGACGATGCAAGTTCACCGGATTCTATGGTTCCTTAAGCTCATACATCAATAAAAGTGACTAAGTGGACGTAGGTCAATTTTTTTTGGGTCGAACCACACTAAACACTGTGTCATTTCCTTTTTTATATCTCCATTCATGAATCCATTCTCTAAAATTTCAAGGTTGACAAAAAATTGTGTCAATAGTTTGGTGCTTTCAATGAGAGAGTAGATTCAAGAAGAAGAGATTCATTTTACCAAGAAATGTCATTCCGAAAGTCCCGACAATTAAATCTGCAAACAAGACTCTGATGAAATCTTTTCCAGGAGATCCACACCAAATCATGTGAGAAGTAAGCCTTATTTGAAAACAAACCCCCAGATTTGACAAAGGCTAGATAAACATGCTTGTACACCGATACCTAAGTTTATTGCAATCTGGTTGCTAACACCTTGATAGAAGGCGAACATCGAGTTCAACATAGATGAATCCCAAAGCCAAAGGAAGAACAATTTCACTCAAGTGCACACAAGCTAGGGCACAATGTTAAGAACCCAACAATTTTAGTTTGTAAGGTGGAGCAATTATGGTGGTTAATTGGGCATATTAAAATAAGACTACCTATTTAAATATATAACACAATCAAGCTACCAGAGAAAAATCATCGAGTTGGGGCTCTAATCATGTGTACTCTTATACAGGTTGTATAGTATCAAAATGAAGGTAATAAATTTAAAATAAATAAATATATAAAAGGCATGTTCGTTCATGTGTACGTGCCAAGTACAAACAGAACCAAGAAAAATATGGTTGAACAGTGGACAATTTTTGTGCATATCCCTCAAACGCAACTTGTTTTCTTATGCACTCGTGCATGGGGCGATCATAATCAAAATAAAGGCTATGTTTACACATGTATAACCTTCTCGCCCATGCATGCATACAAGGGATGATCAGGAATCAAAGTGAAGACAACAAATTACAAGATTCATATCGCTCAAGTTCTCACCCTTAAACGAAACATGTTCGTTCATATAGCCATACATAGTGCGAACAAGATCAAATGGAGGAGTATATTGCAAAAAAGAAGTTGTTTTTTTTATATATGCACACACCATGCAAATATAATCCGATGAAGGTAATAAACCCGCAATCAAATCGCTTATGATCGAGGAAGTAATATATTCACCATTGAACACATATATGAGGAGAATAGGAATCGAAGAGGAGAATAAGTCACAAGAAAATGGCTACTTGCCCACACTCCTACAAACACAGTAAACAAATTTATATGTTTTAGCTCTTTGTAAAGGTTGTTATGTGGATTCGAGCCAATCGACATGTGTTATCTGAGTTGATTTATATGTGTCATCCAAGTTGTATTCGTAGTTCATCTACTAGCTGACTTATGTTGGGGGAGAGTGAGAGTACACCTCCACAATATTATGAATCTACACACAAATATCCTTGACAGAGGCCAACAAAAGATTGAATTACAGGGTACAAAACCTAGTTTTTAGAGTAGGCACAGTCATTAGGTCTAACCAATAGGATTAGTGTAACGCCCTACTAATCCAAGACCATTACACTATGTGTTTAAAGTAGTGCTAAACTCGCTCAGCGAGTCATTTGAACTCAAAAGTGTAATTAAAGCTAATCAAATGATTAGGTATTAAATTTTTTGGTCATATATATAAACATTTCATTGAAAACTTAAATAATTACAAAGGGATCTTGAAAAAAGTTAATTCAAACTTAATTACAAACCAAGTTTACAAAATAGTCGACCTAGGCGACAAAACTGGATTTATACTCTAAGTCCTTCAAAATAACTTGACCGTGGTTGCCAAGCAGGCCGAACATGTAAGCGTCGCTCCAAAGCCCTCTAACTCATGGCAAGTCGACTTTTTCCCTTGCCTTTACCTGCACCAAAGAGCACCCATGAGCCAATGCCCAAGAAGACAACCCATCATGGAAAAATAAAGTAACCAATCAAACATAAATAGTAAACATCATGCTTAACAGATAATAAATGAACCATCTCAATATACAAGAAGTTTACACGGCCTATGCCGAGCGATGTGCATTTCCTGGCACTATGCATACGAGTAGATGCTGGGCGAGTGTGTACAACACTCCACAATCGTCCTGCGCCAACAAGGCCTACATTCCTCATGTATTTCCGAATACGGCCAATTTCGATCAATCATAATCATACATAATGTAGTAAATGCAACAAACACAGATATAAAATGGGGTACATAGCCCTAATTGATCATTCAGGCAAACAATTATAACCGTTACATAACAATAGTGGGGCCCGTGCCCTGCTCTATGTGCATGTTCCAGTTTCCTTACCTCAATTCCAGTAATAGCAGCAAAGTGATCCAAGTGCGATCTCGTTCAAGCGTCTTTAGCCAAACCTAAACACAATCGATCGAAACCGATTAGCACAAAGTTTAGTTTATACCTCCGACCCCAAAATAATCACAACTAAACTTTGATTTGGTTCTATAACTATAGAGCTTTTCTCCAATCATACAAGGAACGTCCAAATCCAACATCGGGGTCAAAACTTATGGTATAAATACTAAACCGAAAAACCGTAACCTAAAACAGGATAGGCGCCTTAGCGCCTAAAGAAAACTCATTTTAAGCCGCAGCGCCACTTACGTCAGAGAGCAAACCCTGCTCTCGTGAAAACGCATCCGCGCCGCGATGCTCACGTAGAGGCGCTGTGATGCACCGCGAAAAACCCAGAAACCTGCATTTTCCAGAATTTCAAACCTAACTCAATTCAACCCCAACAAGTTTTCCATTAGATTTTTAACACCAAAACAACCAAAAATCCAATAATATGACCAATATAACCCTTCCAGGCACCAACAAACATATTGATAACACCTTAAAATCTCAATTTGCAAGTTTGAGTTTCAAGCTCAATCTTTTGCCTAAAATTAAAAATCAAACACTTAAATTCATGATTCTAATCCAACTTTGCCTCAAATGAACTTCTAAACATATTCTATACTCAATCCAATCATCCCTGTGACCTAAACTCATTAATTCAAGCTTTAAATCCCAAAATTCCCAAAATTTTTTATAGCCATGAAGACACCAAGAACACTTACCTCAAATCAGAAATTCATGCCTCCAATGGTCGAAACACAATCCTAGCAGCTGCAAACTCCTCCTTGAAGTTCAAATCCCCTTTTTGAATCCTCAAACAATCAACAAGTTTGATCATATCCTTAGATGCCTTCGGGATTTTGTTGAGTTTGAAGAAAAAAAGAAGTTAGAAAGGGAGAGGAAAAAGCCTTTGAACGTGAATGTCAGGTTGAGTCTCAGACTTAGCCATTTGTCTATCCCCTTAGTCAAATGACCATTATACCCTCCCCTCCAAACTCTTCATCAAAGCACCTAAAGGGAATTTTGGTCATTTAACATTTAATTCCCACTAAACCTTAAATTGCACTTCTAACTCCCAATTTAATCCACTAATCCACCAAACACAAATATTTTCTCATATTAATTCACTTTATCAACAGTCCCAAAAATATTGAAATTCCCAAAATACCCCTAGGCTTGACCTGAGTCAGGCATTTTTTTCCTTGCTATAAATTTTCCACTTATCCGCTCGAACAGATTCACTCTTGCCAAAAATCACAAATATATCCACATAGTAATGTGGTCTCAAGCACATAACACATAATCATTATAAATATACCCTCAACAGGTAAAAATTACAAAAATGCCCATTTTTTAAACAAAAACGAGTCTTTAAACATATTTAATACACATAGTCATGTATACTCATTCATACAATAAAATAAATCAATTAATTCACTTAGTTATCCCACGTGTCCTCCTGACACGCTTAACAAAGCACTTAGCTCTATCAAAAAAATCTGGGGCATTATAATTAGAGCCTCAAAACACACCATTTAGAACTAAAACACGTGTCTGTATGGACACGACAGGCGACACGTCGCCTACTAGTAAGTGAGGTATCGCATGCCAAGAGATGCATCGCCTGCTGACATCACTAAAACCCTAGGGTTTCAGGTGATGCTATGCCACAAGGGTGGTGACGCAACGCCACCCCAACATTTCAAAACATCCAAAATTGACCTTAAACACCTCAAAATGCTCTCACACTTTTTGGGCATCCTTATATATCTCAATGTACAACTTTGGACCCAAAAGTACAATTGTTAAGTCCTCCCATTGAAACTCAAATTTCACATCTTCACTATGTGAAACTATTAAGTGTTTTACACCTAGGTTGTGTAACAATACTTATTCTTTGTATTTTAACCAATCATAAATGTTGTACCCCAAAAATACGAGCTGAATTACCCGGTACGAGGCACAGCTGGCAGACAAGCATGTGAAGATAGCGTACATATTGAGTATCTTGTTAGCTCTGGAGTGAGAAGCTCGAGTCAACTTGACACCCTACGACAACCAAATAGTCTCCAAATCGCTTCTTTCGCCAACAACTTAGTTTGAGGTACACATCGTCCGGATCGCCCCCATGAAATTCTGAAGATGACCCGTGTCAGTTCGGATTAGTCCTACAATGTCCAAATCGAGAAGTATGTTCAGCTCATGGAAGCTGGCTATGACGCACAGTGAAGGATCCCAAAGGACTTGAAGATTCTTCTTACACTTCATAAAGGCTGAGATTTTATTATGTATTTATTACCCGATATAGCATATATAAATTTAATAGGCAATCATATATTTATGTAAATAGGAACTTATCCAAATTTGTAAGTTACCATATTAACGTACGGTTACCCAAAACTTTCCATAAGAATCTCCTATAAATACAATGGGAATGGATAGAAAAAAGGATCGACTTTCTGTTAGGGTTTTATGCCCTAATTAAAACCCAATTTCTTTGTAATCTCATTTATTATCAATAAAAGAATAGAAATCAATTTTTTTTGACTTGGTCAATCACTTTTCTCACATGTTTTATTTTCATGATTATTTGTTTAATATAAACTTCTATTAAATCCCGAGCTTATAGCTAATCGTATTTATAGTGACATAATCACAGGGGAATATAAATATGGTTATATGTTCAAAATAAGTTAGTCCTAAGATTAGTCAGTGCACATGATTTACACTGACTTGCCAATCTACTATATCATCTACTTACACATTGTGGTGTTATGTTCTTTCCAGAACATTAGCAAAGTAGATAAGATCGTATGTATTTGTTACATCAGACAGAACTGATATTGACAGTTGATAATGTTAGGAAAAATATATTTTCCTCAAGGGAAATTGGTAAGAAAATACAACTCTAGACAAAATATTACAAATAAACTTTAGATTGATTAAATAGTGTTACAACTCTATAACTGAAAATACAAATAAATAAGAGAAGGATTAGAGGAAGAGAATGGTGAAATACAACTCTAAGCAAAAGATACAAATAAAGCAAAAGTGTTTGTAGCAAAGGAAAAGAAAAGATTACAACTCTAAACAAGAAATACAAGTAAATAGAGAAGAAGAATATGAAGATGAAAAGAAATAGAATAAAAGAGAATAACAAGAAACAAAAGACAGAAAACTCTCACTCACACTACCAAAGTGAAGAATGTTGGGGATCACCAACTTGAACAAGGTTTGAAACCTTTGTCCAAAAGCTTATTTTCCCCTAACTCAAGCACTAAGGGATCTCTCGCAAATTTTGGAAATTCTTTCTGGAATAATCAAGCCTCTAGGTGTTTCTAGCCAAGTGCTCTAGTGGATAGAAAAATTGTATCTTTCAAGTGAGCAATAGGCTCCTATTTATAGAGTTTAGAGACACCCTTTGAATTTCAAATTCCACCAACCCCGTGGCTGTTACCAACAATTAATAGGATGTTTATGGAATTAAAAGTGAGATTTGGGAGTTACTTGGGTTTTTGGAGCCGTTCAACAAAATTGAAAAAAACTGAAAAAATGGTCAGAAAAACACTTGTGGCCGCGACCACTACTCTCTGTCCCACAGGCTGTGGCCACCAACATCCTGTGGCCGCGACCACTAACCATTTTCAGCACATATTTTTGTGCTATTTTTCCAAACGGTTCCAACACCCTCCCAATTGATTTTGTAACCTCCAAAACACATTATTGGGGTTAAAATCATATCTCGAACAGCCATTTCACATCTGGCTTTAAGAAATTCATCTCAAAATTGTGTAACAACAAATTTACACAATAAAGGGCAATATTTGGAAGCTACAAATTTGTAGCTGAATTTGTAACACCAAATATGTTACATATTTGGATATTTGTCATGTATCTAAATATTGTAACTCTCTATGTTATTATATGTGACACTCTTTGTTACATTTATTTAATCTAAAACATTATATTATAAAATAATATAATATTACATTATATTATAAAATAATATAACATTCCCTCACTAGATTAAATAGTTATCTATTATAACACTTATTTAATCAATCATTAGTTTGGAAATATAACATATCCCCCACTTGATTAAATAAGAACTCTCTCTTATAAGAGTCATTGCATTGGTGCATAAAATAAAGTGTTTTTCAACTTGAACTTTACTGTAGTGTAATTATCACAAAATTTGTCGAAAATTTGGTAGCACTAGGCATTGAACCATCTTTTCATGATAACAAACCGGTGATTACACACACACACCTTTGCGATGTTCACTTGAGACCTATATGTCTCGTTTTGCACCGTTAATGGCCATGTGCATTTTCCATTCATGGACGTTCTTGAGAATACTCCCAATTCTCATGAGAGGCGGCACCACCCCTAGGTCCATATAGGTAGAATTCTTACAGTATTTTGTTACCAAAATACTTGTCTTCATAAGACTGAATTCTATTAAAAAAATATTTCGGTTTTAACCCTCAACTTGGTGACTCACAAGTACTTAACATCTCAGATGGGACTTGTTTTGAGTACAACTAATATTCACTTGACTGACTTGTTATTACCTATTGAACCTAACACTAGTTGAATAACTAGTGTTAAGATAGGTTACCATCAATCGTGAATCTCATTAGGGAGTTTAAGTCCCATCCCTCGAGATGATGTAGCCACTAAATCCCTCGTTATTGGCTTAGTGAAAGGATCTGCCAGATTTTCACTTGTTCTCACATAGGATATTGAGATAACTCCTCTTTGAATCAATTCTCTTACATATCCATGTCTTAGACTAATGTGTCTAGACTTCCCATTATACACTCCACTGTATGCTCTAGCCAATGTTGCTTGGCTATAACAATGTATCGATATAGTGGATACATTCTCTTTGATTAGGGGTATCTCGATCAACAAATGCCTTAACCATTCGACCTCTTTGCCGATAGCAGATAGAGCTATAAACTCTGCTTCCATAGTGGAATGAGATATACAAGTTTGTTTCTTGGAACCCCAAGAAATTGCACCCCCACTAAGTGTAAACACCCAACCAGTTGTGGACAAGTTGTCCCCAAGATTGGATATCCAGCTTGCATCTGTATATCCTTCTAAGATTGAAGGAAATTTGGAGAAGTGAAGGATTAGTCCTTGGTTTTCTTGAGATAACCTAGGACTCTTCCAATAGCCTTCCAGTGATCCACACTTGGACTACTTGTAAACCTATTAAGTTTACTTACCGCGAATGCTATATTAGGTCTAGTACATTGGGCAACGTAATTTAGACTCCCTATAGCACTAAAGTAATCCAATTGAGCCACCGCTCTTCCTTCATTATTATCTAGTTTTATACTATGATTGAATGGAGTATTGGCTTCTTTAACCTTGAGATGGTTAAATTTGTTCAATACTTTCTCAACATAGTGGGCTTGCCCTAATGCAAAACCCCCACTATGTTTCTTTACTTTGATACCAAGTATGGTGTCAACTTCTCCAAGATTTTTCATCTTGAAGGTTGATGATAGAAACCTCTTCGTTTCTTCTATCCCTTTCATGCCATCACTTAGAATAAGCATGTCATCCACATATAAGCAAACAATGATCACATATCCCTCACAAGTTTTGGAATACAAACACTTGTCTCCATTGTTATGTCTAAACCCATTCGACATGATGGCTTGATCAAATTTCTCATGCCATTGCTTAGGAGCTTGTTTCAATCCATATAAGGATTTTACAAGTCTACATACTTTATGTTCATATTTTGGTAGGACAAACCCTTCAGGTTGTTCCATATAGACCTCCTCATTGAGGTCACCATTAAGGACTGTCGTTTTGACATCCATTTGATGAACATACAAGTTGTGTATAAAAGCTAAAGCGAACAAAATTCTTATAGAAGTTGTTCTTGAAACAAGCGCATAGGTTTCGAAATAATCGATACCTCTTTTTACCTAAACCCTTTAGCTACTAATCTAGCTTTAAAGGTTTGGATATTGTCGTTGGTGTGGTATTTTCTCCTAAATACCCACTTATACCCAATTGGCTTAGACCCCGGTGGGAGATCTACCAATTCCCAAGTGTTGTTGGAAAGAATGGAATCCATCTCATCATTGATGACTTCTTTCCAAAATGCAGTATCTCTTGATTGCATAGCTTCAGTATAAGTCTTAGGATCATCTTCAACGAGAAGTACAATAGGAATTTTCCTAATGACTTCCTCTCTATTTCCTTCTACCATGTAGAATGAAATTCATTGAGAATCTATCTCATCCACTACTAGACTTTTATGATCACCAACACCTGTGGCTGCGACCACTGACTATTTTCAACACCTATTTTTGTGCTATTTTTCCAAACGGTTCCAACACCCTCCCAATTGATTTTGTAACCCCCAAACACATTATTGTGGATCATATCTCTAACAGCCATTTCACATAAGGCTTTAAGAAATTCATCTCAAAATTGTGTAACAACAAACTTACAAAGTAAAAGGCAATATTTGGAAGTTACAAATTTGTAGCTGAATTTGTAACTCCAAATATGTTACATACTTTGATATTTCTCATATATCTAAATATTGTAACTCTCTATTATATGTTACAATATGTGACACTCTTTGTCACATTTATTTAATCTAAAACATTATATTATAAAACAATATAATATTACATTATATTATATTATAAAATAAATAACAGATAAGATAAGTAAACGTACCGTTATTATCTATTATAGTCATATCATATAGTTGACTATAGGTCAATTCAATCTCAATTCTGAGTGGTTAGCATTTTAACTAATTGTATTATTTGAGTTCTTTGACTTGTTCTTTACCAACTTACCCTATGGACTAGCTCATACTTACATCTTGTAAACTTGGTAGTATAATTGAGTGGGAGTGTTAATCATAGATATGAGCATCTATAGCTTCTGATGAAGAAGTGAAACGATGGTTTCCTTTTAGTTTGGTTCAATGTGTTAAATGATAGAGATCTCATTTCAGTAATTAAATTAGTTTACTGAAATATCATTTACAAGGAACTAAGTGTTTTAAGGATAAAATACAATGAAGGGTAAAATGGTATTTTAGCCCATCTCATTGTAGACCGTCTAAAACAGAGTTATGTAATTTTACGAAGAAAAAAGAAATTAGGGCAGATTTATTTATTAAGATAACTTAGTATCTAAATTAATAAATAAGTTTAAATCAAGGTTCAAATTATAAATAATTAATTTGATAAAGAATTTAAATAATTATTTAATTAATTAAATCAATGGAAAATAATAGAGGCCTTGATTTTAAGTCCAATGAGCTTATAATCAAATGGGAAATTTCACCGGCTTAAAGCCCATGATAATTTCGACCTAGGGCTGTTAATTGGCTATTATTTTAGTGATTTTTAATTAAATTAGATGACCTAATTGAGTCTATAAAAAGAGTGCTAAGTGAGAGATGAAAACAAAAGTTCAGAAGTCAAAAACACAAGTTACTAATAGTTTTTAGATTCTCTCTAAACACAAGTCCTTTTCTAAGCATTTTAGTTCTTTCTCTTCTTCTCTCTGTATCTATCTCACGTGTTGAGAATTTCCCACTCTAGTCTAGGTGATTCCAAGGATACTTTGGAAGGCTGTGAAGAAAATTGAAGAACGGTTCAATTTCTTGGTAATACTCTGCGACAGAAAGAATACAAGGGTTAGATAAACTGAAGGAATGACTCATTCATCCATTGCGTATACTGTAAGTATTCTTATCATTGTTTCTCTTTGAATTCAATTTTAGAAACATGTTCTAGGTTATCTCATATTAATTTGTTTAATATTAGATCTACATGAAAATAAATAAAGATCTTGTAAAAGTTTCCTAACAACTGGCTTCAGAGCCTTTGGTAATCTTTATTTTCATGCATGAACATGTTAAAAATTGGATTATTTGATGTGTTTGAATAATTGGATGATTTTTCATGTTTATATGAAGCATATTGATTTTATGTGATTATTAGCAATTTTAGGTTGTTTTGTTGTGTTTTCTATGCTATTAATTTTTATACATGCTTTATTTTGTGTAAAACATGTTAAAAACTAATTAGAAAATGTTTTTGGTTTGAAAATTTGAACAAAAGAAATTTTCCAAAAAAATTTGCCTGGCTGTCATTGCGTGCGCACGTGCACTCGCGCACATCGCCCTTGCGCACCAGCCACCTGCATGCAATGAACAGTATCAGATACCGTTCATCCGAATTTTTTTTTATTAAAGAAAATTAAAAATGTGAAAATTTATTATTTATAATCAAAACTAAAAATATCATATTTGTTTTATCATTTAAAATAAGATATTTTTATTAGTTGAGATTTAAATAATTAGATATTTTCTACAAATATTCAAATTTCAAAATAGACTAACAATTTAATTAATTTATTTTTAAATATTAAACTATTAGAATTAAGATATGAGATATTTAAGATATTTTCTTTTAAATTCTTGATATTTTTTTTAAATCTTTATTTTAAAATATAAATATTTTTTTAATCTATAGTTTTTAATATTTAAATTATTTGAAATTTTAATATTGTTAGTTAGATATTTTTATAAATATTTAAATTTCATTAACTGTTTTAAGATATTTTAGGGTTGTTATAACTATTTATATTTATATATATATTTTTTAAATGGTTAAAATATTAGCTAAGAGTTGTAACAACACAAGATATTTTTTGAAAAATAATTAAGATATTGATTTTAAAATTTAAAATTGATTAAATTTTGAAAAATATCATTTTTCAACCAATTAATTAAATATTTTTTTAATAAATGGGATTTAAATTAACTTTGGTTAATTGTTGATAAATCATATTTAAATTAAATTAATATTTTTCAAATTAACCTAAATCAAGTTGATTGTTGATAAATGAAATTTAAATTAACTTTTGTTAATTGTTGATAAATTTCATTTAAATTGATTTATTTTTTGTAAAATTTAATTAATTCGAATTTTTTGATAAATTTTAGAAAATTAATTGTGTTATTTTTGCATAAATACATAGAATTGCTCATATAGTAACATGATTAGACTCATCCAATTATAACATGTTTGTTTGCACTATATGTGATATTTTTGCAATTGGGCCTAGATGCATATAGTGGCCCATATGTTTGTTAGACATATGGATTTTGCCAAATAAAATATTCATAAAATGATAGGTTTTATTTGGGCCCATTAGAAAATGTAAAGTTTAAATTCCTCTCTTGTGGATGATTCCACTTGTGAATGCCCATTTGCTTTGCGTGACTATAGTGAGTCTAATCAATTAATAAAACGAAGGTTTAAATTCCTGTCTTTTGGACCTTGTATGGAAGATTGGGGGCCTCTGTAGTGGGAACGACATACTGGATCCAGCTCAACTCCAGACAAGCCCAATTGTTAAGGCCTATTTACCTGAGTTGGATTTAATTGTATAGGTTCATTATATTAGTTAAACCTAAATATTGATTAGCAACAAATTAATTCTAAAGTAATTGAATTTGTTTCAATGTGACACTTTAGAATTAATAGGAAATTATAGGACTTTGGTTTTAAAAATTTAATCTTTTAAATTTGTTTGGAAAACCATAGTCATTAATTTTCTAAAAGTAATTAATAAAAATACTATTTTTTAATTTTATAATGAGCTTATTTTAAGATTTATATTCGATCTCCACTATTGGTTTAACAACGCCCGTAGCTTAATGGGGCCTCGAGGCGCTTTGATTCATCCCCCTACGGAAGGTGTTCATTAGCTATTTTGATAAGGTTAGATTTCGAAAGATTGATAATTATAAGTGAAATTCTACTAGATTCACCCCTACGGTAACTACTAGGACTAAATCTATGATTATCGAAATCGTGGGTCTAGCTCATAAAATAAGAGATTTTGTTTTCTTATTTTGATCGAATAGTAGGTTGTTAATAGTGGTGTCCATTATTAAATGAGTTTACTACTCTATTTAGCTAGTGGTATTTTTGATTCTCACCAACCGGGACAAGGATATCATAGATTAGTTAAAAACCTAAAGATATAGAGATATGATTGTTTTTGGTATTTTTTCTCATATCATACATATTTTTGGTATATGTTGTGTTATTTCTTGAAATTTGTGTAAATAGAAGTTTTATTGAGCAAATGTGATTGATTTCTATTTTATTGGTAATTTGTAGTATAATTATGGCTGTGTCTACTCCCATCCTTTCTCAACTTTCGATGGAAAAACTCACAGGAGAAAACTTCCTTAATTGGAAGCAGAATATCAACATAGAGTTGATAGGTGACAACTCCGAGTTTGTCATGATTGAGGAATCCCCAGAATGAGCACCGTGTCCGCACGTTCGTGATGGCACCGTCAGTGCTCGTGATGGCACCATAAATGCTTGGATAGCACCGTCTCCACACGTTCATGATGGCACCTTAAATTCTCAGATGGCACCGTGTCCACACGTTCATGATCAACTCAACTATGATCGGACGCAGCTCATGAATGAGCTTCAGATTATTGAGCCTGTCATGGGTGGACCTAGTAAAGGAGGTGAAAATAAGACTACTGATGTTGCTATTGATCTAGCTAAGGTTGAAGCTCATCCAGCTTCGTCTTCGAAAGCTGGAAACAAGAGGAAAGGTGGACAAAACAACAACCCCAAACCTGCAAAGACGAGTGCACAACCACGTGCACTGACGCCTAAGGGGAAGAACATGAAAAACAAGAAAGGTAAAGATATATGTTTTCACTACAAAGAGAAGGGGCATTGCAAACAAGATTGCCCCAAGTTTCTAGTAGCGAAAAACAAAAGTAATGATTATAGTTCATTTATCTTAGAAACATGTGTTTTAGAGAATGATAAATCTGTTTGGATTATTGATTCTGGATCTACCAACCATGCTTGTAACTCTTTACAGCTTCTTGAATCGTGGGAGGAAGTGGACGAAGGTGGCTTAAAGCTTTGATTTGGGAACGGAGCATTCGTTAAGGTCCAAGCAAGAGGAATAACTCGTCTGAAGTTCGGAAATAAATACTTAATTGTAAAAGATGTATTTTTTATTCCGGATTTTAGTAGAAATTTAATTTTAAGTTTCCATGTTGCAATTAAAACGATTTGTTATGACTTTCACACGTTCTAATATATCTAATTCTTTCAATGGATCACAATTGTGTATTGCATGTTTGGAAAACGGGCTTTATATTTTGCGACCTGAGGAACCCCTCACTCATAACAATGATTTATTCAAAGTAGCTAAACCTAGGGCCAATAAACATCAAAAGAGCGATAACGATAATGACATATTTATGGCCCTTGAGACTAGGTCACATTGGCTATGATAGGGTTCAAAGACTTACAAAGGACGAGCCTTTGAGGGAACTCACCTTAGGTGAATTACTTGTCTGTGAATCTTGTCTAGAAGGCAAACTGACCAAGCGTCCATTCTCTTCAAACGGTGATAGGGCTAAAGAACCACTTGGACTTGTTCATTAAGATGTTTATGGACCTTTGAATGTACAAGTTAGGGGTGGTTTTGAGTATTTCGTCACTTTCATTGATGATTGCTCTGAATACTCGTGTCTTTACCTAATGCATAGGAAATCAGAAATATTTTCAAAGTTTCAGGAATTCCTAGCAATGGCTCAGAACCAATTAGGTAAAACGTTAAAGATCTTGCGATCTGATAGAGGTGGAGAATATTTGGATATATAGTTCCAAGATCATTTAACTGAACTTAGGATTTTATCACAACATACTGCCCCAGGTACTCCGCAACAAAATGGTGTAGCGGAACGTCAGAACAGAACTTTTTTGGAAATGGTTAGATCAAATTTGTTCTGAGGACATGCAATTGAAACCTCGAACGACATTCTCAATGTTGTGCCGTCTAAATCAATCCCCAAAATACCTTTAGAACACTGGAATGGTCGTGAACCTAGTTTACCCCATTATAGAATCTACGGGTGTCCCGCCCACGTCCTGATGAAAAAAAGAGGGAAAGCTAGAACCACGAACTAAAGTTTGCATGTTTATTGGATATCCTAAAGGTACTCGAGGTGGAATTTTCTATAGTCATTCAGAAAAGAAAGTGTTTACTTCTACGAATGCTACTTTTCTGGAAAATGCCTATGTACAAAACTTCAAACCACGTAGCAAAGTAGTTTTAGAGGAGATGGTTAAAGAATTGACTCCAACCAATGTTCCATCGTCATCAACGCGAGTTTATGATGAAATTCCTACTCTTCATGTCCAACTGACACAAGTCGATTTAAATGAAGAAGTACCACTGTTCCTGAGCAAACATTCATAGAGCCTCGTCGTAGTGGGAGGGATTCTAGGAATCCAGTTCGCTATGTTTTGGATTGTGAAACCAATAGGGTTGTTGGTGACACTAGTGATGATGATCCATTGTCTTTCAAATAGGAAATGGCTAGCCCTGAAAAGGAACTATCGCTCGAAGCCATGAAACAGGAAATGGAGTCCATGTACTCAAATTTCGTCTGAGATCATGTGGAAGAACCTAGTGACTTTAGGGCCATTGGGTGCAAGTGGATCTACAAAAATAAATGAGGTGTTGATGGAATTATCGAGACTTATAAAGCTCTATTAGTGGCAAAGGGTTATACCCAAAGAGAAGGCGTGGACTATGAGGAGACTTTTAGTCTGGTAGCCATGCTCAAGTCCATTCGCATCCTTCTATCCATAGCAGCCACTCTCAACCATGAGATATGGCAAATGGACGTCAAGACAACTTTTCTTAATGGAAAGCTTGATGAAGTCATTTATATGGATCGGCCAGAAGGATTTAAAGTAGCTGGACAAGAAGGAAAAGTTTGCAAGCTTCTCGTTCTTGGAATCTTAGGTTTGATGAAATAATCAAAACCTATGGCCTTGAACAAAATATTGATAAGCCCTGTGTTTACCAACTGAAGGCAAATCAAATAGTGGTATTCTTGGTTCTTTATGTAGATGATATCTTATTCATTGGAAACAGTGTTAAGAAATTATCACATGTGAAGAATTGGTTGAGCACTTAATTCCAAATGAAGGATTTGGGTGAAGTGAGTTATGTTCTAGGTATCCAGATCATTAGGGATAGAAAGAACAAACTCTTAGCTCTATCTTAAGCAGCATACATAGATAAAGTGTTTGAACGTTTCTCAATGACAAATTCCAAGAAAGGGCGTCTACCGTCCCGCCATGGAATTCATCTTTCAAAGAAGCAATCTCCCCAGACTCCTAAGGAGGAAGATGCAATGAGAAAATTTATGTACGCATCTACAGTTGGAAGTCTGATGTATGCCATGTTGTGTACTAGACCAGATTCTGCTATGCAGTGGGAGTAATGAGCAGGTATCAGTCAAACCCAGGACTTGAACATTGGATAGCAGTTAAGCATATCATGAAGTATTTAAGGCGGACTAGGGATTATATGCTAGTCTACAAGGGTGGTGTTCTGAACCCTGTAGGCTACACCGATTCAAATTTTCAGACTGATGTCGATGACAGGAAGTCTACTTCTGGAATGGTGTTTACTCTTGGGGGTGGAGCTATGATATGGAGAAGCGTAAAGTAGTCTGCAATCTCATATTCCACCATGGAGGCTGAGTACATAGCCACGTCAGATGCAGCTAAGGAAATAGTCTTGCTAAATAAGTTTTATTCGGATCTTGGTGTTATTTCAGACATGGATAAACCACTTGTATTGTTTTGTGACAATACAAGAGCGATAGCCAACTCAAAAGAACCTCGTAGTCACAAGAGAAGTAAGCATATTGAAAATAAGTTAGTCCTAAGATTAGTTGATGCACAGGATTTACACTGACTTGCAATTCTACGATATGATCAACTTATACATTGTGGTGTTATGTTCTTTCCAGATCATTAGCAAAGTAGATAAGATTGGATGTATTTGTTACATCGGACAGGATCAATATTGACAGTTGATAAGATAAGTAAACATATCGTTATTATCTATTCTAGTTATATCATATTGTTGACCATAGGTTAATTCAATCTCAATTCTGAGTAGTTAGTATTCTAACTGATTGTATTATTTGAGTTCTTTGACTTGTTCGTTACCAGCTTACCCTTCGGACTAACCTATACTTACATCTTGGGAACTCGGTATTATAATTGAGTGGGAGTGTTTATCATAGATATGAACATCTATAGCTTCTGATGAAGAAGTGAAATGATTGTTTCCTTTTAGTTTAGTTCAAGGTGTTAAATGATAGAAATCTCATTTCAGTAATTAAATTAGTTTACTGAAATATCATTTACAAGGAACTAAGTGTTTTAAGGATAAAATACAATGAAAGGTAAAGCGGTATTTTAGTCCTATCTCATTATAGACCGTCTATAGAGGATTGAGTGACAAATATGGTTGTAACAATGGATAATTAATAGCGTATCTATATTTGTTAAAGAGCGTTCTATGAATTCAAGAGTGCAATTCTGAGTCTTTAGTGGAGTCACGAGAAATTAATAAGTTAGTAAATTTATTTGTTATATTTTTTATAACTTATTGGAGCTTGATTTCATAGGCCCATGGTCCCCATTGTACCTTAGATAAAATCATCTAGAGAGTCTCAATTAATTGATTTAATTATCAATTATAATTATCAAAGTTGACCAGGTCAATTTTGGATAGTTTCACAGAGTTATGTAATTTTGAGAAGAAAAGAGAAATTAGGGCATAACGTTTTCCATGTATCGATGTTGAGAAAATATATATCAGATTCATCCCATGTGCTCAATTACAAGGCTCTGGAGTTAAAACAAGATTTCATTTATGAAGAACGACCGATACGCCTTCTAGAGCAGGGAACTAAGGAGTTAAGGTCAAAAAGTGTCCCTATGGTTAAAATCTTGTGGAGCAATAGCATAGAAAGAGAGGCCACATGAGAATTGGAGGAATATATAAGGGAGCAGTATCCCGAGATGTTTGGTAAGTAAATTTCGAGGATGTTTAGTAGTAGTAGTAGTAGTAGTAGTAGTAGTAGTAGTAGTAGTAGTAGTAGTAGTAGTAGTAGTAGTAGTAGGTAGTTAAATATTTTTTATGGATAGTTTAATTAAAAGAAAGATCTAGAAGCTCTAGAACCTTCCATTATCTGTTAGGATCACGTTTTACTCAGTCAAAGTAGTTTTAATCAATTTCAAATTATCCTGAAATGTGCAAAAAAGTGTTTAAAATATCGGCGTATGCTGATATATCTCAGCTATAAGGGCCGATATATCGCCTGTGATTGATACAAAAAACACGTCAACTTCGCACGAACAAAACCACAGACCCTCAGTATAATGGTAGGGGCGATGTATCGCCTACCTTAGGCGATGTATCGCCTACCCTAGGTGATGTATCAGCTCTAGCGACCAATTTTTGAATTTTCGTAGAATTATGAACTAGAAACAACCCTCAACAACCTTGACTCGTTCCTGAACGTTTTTGACCGAGTTCTGGGTATCTGTTGAACAGATAATTCAAATTTATTCATTTTAAAGGAGTTAGTTTCACTCCTTGAACTCTATAAATAGGACCCTTCACTCAGCCATTCTATTCATCATTCAAACACAGTTCAGAGCCTCCATGCTGCTAAGATTATTCTATAGAGAAACACTAGGGATTTGGGGTTAAAGCTTTCAAATATAAAGCTTTTATAAACACTAGATAAGTAAGATTTTGTGTGATTTTAGTGTTCGAGGTGTAGATCGAGGTTCTAAGATATCCAAGGTATTCATTATCTTCAGGTTTAGTTCACTATAGTTTCTATTATTCTTTCATTTTTATTCAAATCCAAACTTGTGATAGTGACTTTTGGTTAGGTGTTCAAATTCTTTGAAACACAAAGTTTTCGGTAAGTTCTTATCCTGATGGTTTAGATCTTCTCTTCATCTTAATTTATTTAGGAAACTTATGGTTTATTTATGTTTTGTTTTAGGAGTTTCAATCCCCCTCTTGTCTCCATTATTCCAGTTTTTGGTAAGGAAAATTAGGTAGTTTAGTATTATGACTTAGTTTATGATATTATGACTTGGTTTTTGGTAAGGAAAATTAGGGCTCTGTCCCTGTACTTTCCCTCGGCCATGGCGGTCAAGCAGCTGACTATGTACACTCCACCTCTAGAGCTCTCCAACTCATGGTTGATCCAGTTTCCCTATAACGCCCTACTTCCTTAGAGTCGTTACTAAGTGAGTTTAAAAACGTGCTTTCAACTCGCTAATCGAGGTTTTAGGTAAAACAGTGTAATTAAGCCATAAACAGAGGAAAAACTTTAGAATTAACTCCATAACATTGAAAATCATAAAAGTTTGACACTTGGGATCCCAAAATACAATTTAGAAATATTTACAACATAAAAATGGAGCCAAGTCGGCTAAACGACAAATTCTAAGTTCATTTACAAGCATCTCCCAAAATCCTTTGGCTGTGATAGCCAGTGTAGTGCACCAAAAAAATTTTTTTAGATTATTTAAATTTTTGTGATTTATTTGATTTAAATGTTAAGTGTGATGAATTGTTTTATTTAAGTGTTGTTATTTTATTTGGTTGATTATTTGTTTTATTTCATTGTGTGTTATTTTATTTAATTGTTAGAAATGTTTTGGTTAATTAATTTAATAAGTGAATAATTGTGTAACATGTTATTTTACTATTAGTGTTACATTTTAATTAAGTGTGACAATTGAGGTAATTATGTGAGCTATGGTGGAATGCACTAAGGTGCATGGTAGATAGTAATGCACCCTAGTGATTTAGTGTGTGCTAGTGCATGGTAGCATGGTGCACATGTGTAGATTTTCTACACATTTTATGTTTCCTTATTTTAGATTTTATTTGGGTTAATTTATTAAAAAAAAAAATGGAAATAGGGAGTTGGGCGTGTGACCTAGTGGGAAAGGAATAATTTCCTTAAGATGGTAAAAATCAAAAATTTAAGACCATAATCATTTTGGGGATAGGCATGATCATATTTTTATTCCTTTATATCTTTTTAAAATAAAGAGAAATTAAGAAAAATAAAAGGGAAATGGAAACTTACCTTATTGTGTTAGGGGAGACTTTATGGGAGGATTTGTGATAAAGAGGCTATGAAAGGAGAGAAGAGCCTTTGCTCTTGTGTGTGTGGCTGCTGTGACCTAGAGAGAGAGGGATAGAGAGTGGCGTGTAGAGAGAGAGAGAGAGAGAGAGGAAGAAAGGAAGAAGGAAGGAGAAGGTGAAGAGGAACCCCCTAGAGTATGTCTTCTTGTTTTCTCTTTTGCATAATCTCTTTATTTGATAATATGTTATTGATTTGTGTTATTTTCTTGTGTGTGTTTGGGTTCTTCCTTCTCCTCATGGTGGCTTTCCCATAAAAACCCTAGGCTTGAACAAGGGTGTGGAGTTTGGGTATTGATCTTTTGTGTTCTTGATTTTACAATCAAGATAGGTAATGGCCTTTTCTTAGCCCTTATATTGTTTTTGGTGGGTTGTATATGAGGTTTTGTTAATGGTGCTAATGGTTGATTTTGGTAGGATTGATGTATAGGATTTGGATTTTGTGAGAGTATGATTTGTGTTTAAGGGTTGTGATGTTGATTTTGTTATGCATAAAAATTGTAATAATCTATGCGTGCATGTTTGGTGATTTTGGCCTAGGTACACCCAAGGGTGTTCTTGATATGTTGTGTGATTTACAATATATTAGATCCATGTTTTAGGACCTATGTTATATGGGTAAGAGAATAAATGGAAATCTTGATATCTTGATCATGAAATTTTGTTAGATGCATGTTATATTTTGAATGATTAAATTATAAGATGCATGAAATAATGATAGAAACATGTTAGGTTAATATAAGGCATATGTGAATATGGTGCTTATAAATTACTATATGTTATTTTATTGATAGTGTTTTGTTGGTTTTCATGGAATTGCAACAAATGTTTTTTTAAAAGGATTCATGTGAATATGTTAGTGATATTAGAATCATGCATATTATAAGAGTATAATGAGATTTTAAGCATGTATGATTTTATGTAATTTTTGAGACAAAAGTTGAGTTTTATAAAGAATTAAGCTTGCTGTTTTTTTTGTAAATAATTGGGTAAAAGTTGATAAAAAGATGAGTTGCATGCATAAATAATGTTCTTGATGAATATGTTAATTTTTATGAAATTAAAATAGGATTTTAAGTCTCATGTTATGATATTTTACTCAATTAATTTCCTACAGAATTTTTATTGAATTTTGGGAAAATATGGGTTTATAAACTTGAATATGGTGATTTTTAATAATAAAAATAGTTGCTGGAATTTTTGTAATAAAATATTGAAGTAAGTTTCACTAAAATGAATTTGGTGAGTTTTTGGAATAAATTATTTTTCCTAAGTTATGGTAATATTGAAAAATGATATTTTTAATGGTATGCATGCATATTTTGATAAGTAATGATTTTTCATTTATTTTGATTGAGAAAAATATTTGGACTCTATTTATTTGTGATTTTTTTTTAATAAAATAAATGGTGGCTGAAAATTTGTTTTAAAAAGGTTAAAAAATTGTTATTAAATTGTCACATATTTTATTTTTAAGCTAAAATAAAATAACTTTATAAAATAAAATATTGTTTTGAAAAATTTAATCAACTTAGAAATTTTAAGAAAAATAAAGCGTGTAATATGTCTATTGATTTTAAAATAATAAAAGAAATGTAGAATTATCGTTTTTGAAAACGTTTTTATTACGCAACATTCCCACGTATGCATGTTACATGCAAATCAACTTTTACGTCCAAAATCATGATTATTATTCAACTATGTGATTTTTATAAAACAATCATGTTAGTAAAATGGGTAGAACGAGCATTATTCTCTTTGGCGATAATTGCATGTTTAATGTAACTGTTATCATGAGTGCATGGCCCATGCACACATGAGTTGTATGGAAGGGCAAAATAGTAATTTTATGAACCTAAGAAACGTTATTTTGATTATGATATAGGCTCGTTGAAAGATTGTGAAATTCTTAGCTTGGACCTGAGGTAAGGAAGTTAGATAGATTCTATGATTTTATGCTATGAATGGTAAGACTGTTGTGTGAATAAATTGTTATGAATTATGAATGTCTTAATGTGATGATATGTTGAATGTGTTATGTGTATGGATGTTAGATACATCAAACCAGTTACGATGTCAGATACATCAAACAGATTACGATGTTAGATACATCAAACAGATTACGATGTCAGATACATCGAACGAGTTACTAAGGACATTGAGACGTGACTCCTAGGGCGGACGCGCCGAGGTTATTCAAGGACCAGTGATCTCCTGTTTACCTCATAGGGTGACATGGACAACTAGCGTTCCATGCTCATCATGTATGCTGCATGTTTGTGATATGATGATATGTCACATTTATGTTATGATATGATGATATGTTACGTTATGTTATGATATGATGATATGTTACGTTATGATATGATGATATGTACGATTATGTTATGATATGATGATATGTACGATTATGTTATGATATGATGATATGTTACGATTACGTTATGACGTACCATGATGTCTTAGATGAATGTTAGTGTTTTGTTTTTTTGTTGTTTTTCTTACTTGCTTATTTGCTTGTACTTCCTTACTGGGCTTTTAGCTCACCCCCCTTACTTTCCTTCCAGGTAGCAAATAGGTTTTCTCTATGGCACGCGTGGTGACGTGAGGAGTTCTTTCATCATGGGGTGTATGGCGTGGGGCAATCCTATGGACGATAAAACGATCAACGTAGAACGCCATTTAAATTATGTTTTGTTTTTAAGAGACTTTCCTAAATTATCAGCGGGACTCTGTTATTTAAATTATTTGGTTTTCTTTGAACTTTGCATAAAAACCTATGTTTTATTTTAAACTTATGGCGCCAACTTGCATGATTTTAAATAAGTCCCCCTGAGACTTTAATAATGGATGGTATTCTTTTATAAATTATGTTATGTGAATGTTTTGTAAGTATTAGTCTAGGGCGTTCTTTACAGCCAGGCTGGCCCAACATGTACACGTCGCCTCACGCCTGCCGTACTCATGGTTGGTTGGCCTTCTCCTTACCCTTACCTACACCACAGAGCATCTGTGAGCCAAAGCCCAGCAAGAAAACCCACAAACAGATAACATATGCACCACATATATCAAGCATATAAACAGGCCACCAATTGGCTAAACACATACGGTCTAGCCGCCCCAGGCGTTTACCAAGCCCTGGGTTTGCGGACCACGCCGTGAGGATATCCCAGGTATCCTTTTAAGGACTCGCCCTGGCAACTCGCACTCCACGTGCTCAACGCTGCTCTCGGCCCCTTGCCGTTCTCGGCCTTGCACTCAACGTGCCCAATGCCGTTCCCGGTCCTTCGCCGTTTCTGGCCTACACCGTTCCCGGCTCTTGCCGATCATTCACATAATAGCATACATAGCATAACAAGCAAGTACAAAATTCTAGCATATTCAAGTGTGCTTGTATGTTGTATGAAAAGTAGACGTTATGAGGGTGTTGAACGCTATACACAAAGGAGTTACTAAGATATGACATGACTCACCAGGTGAATGCACCGAGGTTATTCAAGGACCAGAACTCCTGGATACCTCACAGAGTCATATTTACTTGTTTCCTCGTAGAACTTGTTTACTTTATTTGTTATGGTTAAATATTCAGATAAAGTATATGATTATGCTATGATGATGATATGATTATGAATATGATATGATATTTTGTAAGCTTATGTACGATGAGAATAGTTTTTTATTGTGCTTATGTGAACTGTTGTTTCTTGTTTGTACTTCCTTCCTAAGCTTTTAGCTCACCCCCTTACTTTTCTCCCTTTTAGGTAGGCAATAGGGTTTCTCATTGGCTTGCATGGTGATGTGAGGTGTTCCTAGGATTGAGTATGTATATCGTGGGGCTCTGATGGATGGAAATCGATCTAGTTAATGCCAAGAACATTTTATGAAATTTATCTATGTTTTTCTTGCGATTATAGTGGGACTTTAAACTTTTATTTTTAAATAGATGGGCCCATATTGCATGTTTTGTTAAGGCCCCACTAGACCTTTTTCTTAATTATGGTATTTTTCTTACTAATTACCAAGTGGTCATTGTTTGAAAGGATAGTAGTATAGGGCATTGTTATAAATGGTATCAAAGACGGTCGTTCATGTTTCAAAGAACCCCTCTGCATACATATTAAAGACTGGGAAAACCTCATCTCACTGTGTCGTAAGTATATTCTCTATCTGATTTATTTTGCTTTACTTTCTTTTAAGTTGTTTGTACTGTTGTTGGAGATTACACATTATGCCTCTAATAATTAGGACTTCTAGAAAGAAACTTATTGAAGAGATCAGTGGGATCTCAAGGGTTTGTATAGATGAGGTAAATGACAGAGATGAAAGAATATCAGTTCTCTGAAAGAAGTCTGTGGTGAATGAACGCATTGAATGGATGAGATGTACCATAGGAAATCGCAAGTATGACACTATATCAAGTTTTAAGTAAGTTGGAGGATGGAATACGACTACGGCAATATAACTGGACACTATCAAGATCAAAGGACACACAAGATTTATGACGCAATCGTTAATAAATTAGAAGACATAGGTTAGGGAGTTTACTCCACGACATTTTCTTGCGAGGAGGTGTTGTTAACTAGATAGACACGTGCAGTCACTAAGGATTCTTCAACGGAGGAGCATACAAAGTGGACACACCACAACATTTGGTAGTGAACAATAGCAAAACCTTGATGGAGTGGATGGAGACTAAGGATGCGGTGAGGCAAGTAAATACATGACAATGGGGTTCAACATAGAGGACAATGACAAGCTACAAATAGATGCAACAATGAGGATATGTAATGAGTTGCAACATGATGAAACCTGACAAAAGCAACTGATACAAGCTAAGAAATACCAGAGACAACAAGATAATTAGCAATCCTAAATATGGATGCTAGAATTTGGTGGGGCATGGTTAAGCAGACACAAAATTTAGACAGCATGACCTGGGCAGACTTTGTACAAGTCTGTAGCAAAAAGTATTATAGTGCTACAATGCTAACAACCAGGGTCGACAAGTTTGTAACATTGACTCAGGGCAGCCTTTCTATCACAGAGTATGCCCAGAAGTATGATAGGTTGGCAAGGTTTGTGAGAGGGTGAAAGCCCATAATTTCTAGAGATGTGAAGATGACTAGTGTGAACGCCCAAATTCCACCAAGGCAAAATATGAGACTTATGTGAGGTCCTCGGGCCACCACCGCCTCGGGAAGTCATCATGCTATCACGCCATGAATCTAGACCCGTGCCTCATGGGATCATTGCCATATGGCCCCCATTTGGCAAGATGTAGACATGAAGCTGCCCTGGCCTCGCTGGACCCGCGCGCGAAGCTCCCTGGCCTCGCTGGACCCGCGCGCGAAGCTCCCTGGCCTCGCTCGGCCACCCGCGCGCGACGCCCCACGGCCTCGCTCAGCCACCCGCGCGCGGCGCTCCTTGGCCTCGCTCGGCCACCATGCGCGAGGCACCTTGTCATGGCCCAGCTGCGAAGCCCGTGCCACCGTCTCGCACCGGCCGCCTCGCATCCGAGGGCCTCGCCCCAGACGTCTCGCGTGGCCTCAGCCAAGTATGGCCTCGCATGGCCTCGCCCAAGCATGGCCTCACGTGGCCTCTCCCAAGCTCGTCCAAGCATGGCCTCTCGTGGCCTCGCCCAAGCACGGCCTCACGTGGCCTCGCCCAAGCATGGCCTCACGTGGCCTCGTCCAAGCATGGCCTCGCATGGCCTCGCCCAAGCATGGCCTCACGTGGCCTCACCCAAGCTCGCCCAAGCATGGCCTCGCGTGGCCTCGCCAAAGCATGGCCTCGCGTGGCCTTGCCCAATTATGGCCTCGCGTGGCCTCGCCCAAGCATGGCCTCGTGTGGCTTCGCCCAAGTATGGCCTCACGTGGCCTCGCCCAAGCATGGCCTCGCGTGGCTTCGCCCAAGCCTGGCCTACTGTGGCCTCGCGAGAGGAGGAGGGTCTAGTAAGCAGCTAGGGAGCCGCGTCACCAAGGGGGTCACAAGGAGGGCGTCTCGCTACGCATCCTTAGACATCCGTCAAGGCCACATGCCTATCAATCAGACTCGTGAGTGACCTCGGGAGGCTTCAGGCATCTCGTGCCAAGGACCCATGATCTCCACCTCACGCCAGGACCATAACACACACCAAGGGTCCCATTCCTTACACCTTGAGACCCCTATGCTTAGAGGCTCCAGTACGAGTCGAATGGGACACACTTGTACGACCTAGTACTGAGTACGGATACCAGTGCCAGTGGGACTGCTGGGATAAGAGTTATGGCTCGTACGTCTACGGCCAAGGGCCAGGGTCGACACCACAACCACCTGCGCCACTATGCCTACCACTACTCGTCAGACATAGGTATGGACAAGTAGTAGAGACATCCTCCTGACACCTGCTCCTGTACTGGATGTACGACCACAACCTCTGAAGCCACTCCCCTGACATAGTACTTATGTACCACTTGGTCTCTTGGACCACCATGTATCTAAGGCCATTAGAGCCTACTATAAAATGAACTCTAAGACCACCTGAAAGGGGGTTTGAAGTTTTACTGTAGCAAAGGCTTAAGAGTGAATGAAAGATTGATTGATTTCTCCATTGTTATTCTGTCATAATTCTTGAGTTACTGCTTTGATTTCTATAGCTTTTTTTATTGACGATCCTAACTTGATAATTTCTTCCTACTCAACTTAGTTGACGAGTTCTCACTGTCAACAGTTTGGCGCCGTCTATGGGAACGTCAGTTTCAAGCTACTGTTCCACCATTGTTTCCGGCAAGAAGAAGATGCCAAGACGTTCAAAGAGACTGAGGGAGCCACAAGAGGTAGAGGTTCACCTGAACGGATTCCAGCTGAAGGCCTCCATGAAGGACGCCCCTCCACCCAGAGACGTGGAGCCCCTGAAAGACCCTGAGATTCACGGAGGTGATAGGGTGGCCTCGTCACCGGCCGCTCCACCTGGAGGAAGTCCTCCAACAGCACAACCGGGAAATGCTACTGAGTTCCCTCCTCCAAAACCACCGCAGGTACCGAAGTCCGGCCGGCAGGACCCGGGCCCTTTTTCCTGTAGGCATGATAAGCACCCTCGGGTCCATTCCGTGAGCTCGAGTTTGAAATCTCGGTTTTATGAAGAGGAAATACGCGAGCTCCACCGTAAGAACCAAAGGTTAGAAACCACCTTGGAGAACATGCAAGAGGTCCTGAACGGCCTGTTGCAGGGTAAGTCGAGCGTGACCTTGCCTAAGGGGAAGGAGAAGGGCAAGGATGGGGTGGAGACCACTGTACCGGTAGATGATGGGAGGACCCGACATTCAACCAGTAACACCCCCCGAACGAAGCCACGTGAGCACCCCGAACCACCTAAGCAGGCCCAGAAGCCAGCGCCAAGGACCAATGCTGCCCCTCGTAATGAGGACGAGGTCACCTATAAAAGAGCACCCTCAGACTTGCGGGAGGAGCTCAATAAGAAGAGGACGGGCAAAGGGACCACGCCCCCTGTGGCGCCTCGAGAAGGCAAGGGAAAGGCGGTTCTTAGCCCGTCCTCTTTGAGGGACACTCTCAGCAAGAGGAGGCATGACCTAGACATGGAGATGAGGAGCCTGCGGAGCAAGATCGTCACCACGTCAGGTGGCCGGGCCTTTGAGGAGGACTTCGACCATGAGTCGCCCTTTGTGAGAGAAATTCAGGCGATCCGGCTCCCTGCCAACTTTAAGGAGCCCAATATGACCCCCTACGAAGGATAACGGATCCAAAATACCACCTGGATGCGTTTAATGATCTGATAAAACTAAGGGGGATTGGAAGTGGTGCCAGGTGCCATTGCTTCGTTGTTACTCTGAAAGGACCCGCCTACAAATGGTTCAAAAGATTAAGGCCGGGGTCCATCAGATCCTGGCAGTAGTTTTCTGACGAATTCCTCCTACAGCACCATGCCGTGCGGGACTACACGATGCCAGGTACCAGCCTGGCCAAAGTGAAGCAAGGGGAGAATGAGAGCCTGAAAAGCTACATTCACCGGTTCAATATGGAGGCCGCGAAAGTGGGGAGCCTGACTCGCCGAGAGCTAAAAATGGTCATTACAGCCGGGGAAAACATGCTGAAGAGGGAGGTCACTGACTTAGACGACTTCTACGGGAGAGCGTAGAAGTACATACGTGTGGAGGATGGCACGCAAACCTGAAGGCAGGAAAGGAAGAGCCCCACGCGAAACCCCCAACTAACGACGGGTCGAACGTAGCAAAGAAGAAAAGGGCATACGATGGATCAAGAGATGACCACCAAAGGAAAACCAAACAGGGGAATGATCACAGGCAAGCGGCTTACACCTACTACACAAACCTCACAGATACCAGGGAGCACATTTACCTCACCAATGAAGATCGAGTTCCTTTCAAAAGGCCCCCACCAATGAGAAAGGACCGGTCCAAAAGGGACCCTAGTAGATACTGTCAGTACCACAAGGATACCGGTCATACCACGGCAGAGTGTATCCATTTGAAGGAAGAAATTGAGGAACTCATCCGCAGGGGACATTTGGGCAGGTATGTGCGCAAGGATAACCAGAGGCCAGAAGGAGGAGTGTCCCCGCCGCGGGCACGTGAGGTGGCCCCGGAAGTGCAAGGGGAGGTCAGGACCATCTTTGGAGGACCAGGATTCGGAGGCGATTCTAGGAAAGGGCGAGACAGGTACGCCAAGGAGGCCCGACGAAGTCCACCATATTGTGTTTTAAGTTTAGAGCAACGCCCCCCGAAGAGCTTCAAGGGCGAGAATGACTCAATCACTTTCACTGAAGAAGATGCGCAGGGGGTGCACTTTCGTCATAACGACCCTCTGGTGCTAACCGCCCAGCTAGCTAACATGAGGGTACATCGAATCATGGTGGATAACAGGAGCTCCGTGGACATCTTGTATCGACAGGCGCTGGAAAAGATGGGGTTGAGCCTCCGTCACCTAAAGCCTTGCACTACGACTTTGTATGGGTTTACGGGAGATTCGATGCAACCCTTGGGGACAATCGAATTGGCCCTCGCCATGGGGGAGCAACCCAGGAAAACCACCGTAATGGCTAACTTCGTCGTGGTAGATTGCACCTCAGCCTTCAATGCGGTATTAGGGAGACCCTCTCTGAGAGAATTGAAGGCGATAACTTCTGTGTATCACCTAGCCATGAAATTCCCTACCCCTGGGGGAGTAGCATGTGTGAAAGGGGAGCAGAAGGAAGCGAGGGAATGCTATAACATGTCCCTCCGCGCAGCCACCAAACCATCCATGTCAATGACGATGGTTGTGCATGATGGAGCGACTCACACAAGTTAGATCCGCACAAGATGGCACAGGTTACAGAGCCTCTCGAGAAGTGCTACCAGCAAGGCTTCGACTCTTAATGCCAAAAGAACCTATGTTTAGCTTGTTCTTTGTTATTTTAGCTTAGTAAGAATCAAATAGGCTACCCTAGGTAGCCTCCTAGTTAGATGTAACCCCCCCCCCCCTTTTTTATTTACAAAGGTAGATGTAAACCGCGTGCAATGAATGGAACTGTTTTCTACTTCCTGTGTTTATTTTCTTCGTTGCACGAGCATCAGCCAAAGTGCCTGCCGAAAGAAATTTCACCAAGCACTTGGGGGGCAGGACAGGGGGAAAGAACATGCAGCCAGCAAAAGAGCTCCTAAAAATGGACCCTCTAACGGAGGATCCTAAAAAGGACCCCTTGCCCCCCTAACTCCTAAAAAGGGACCCTCTAACGGAGGATCCTAAAAAGGACCCCTTGCCTTTCTAACTCCTAAGGGAGACCCTCTACCAAGAGAATCCTGAAAAAAAACCCTCCATCAGGAGGACCCCAAAAAGGACCCTTCAACGGGGATCCCAGAGGGACTCCCTATATCAGGACCTTAAGCGGAGTCCTTACAAGGCATCTCCTGGGATCACAAGGATTAGTTACCCTTGTGAATATCAAGGAGGCCTTAGGGACTTACAAAAAAAAAATGGTAACAATGATAATAAGTCTAGAGCGGCCACCAAGCCGTCTAGCCATTATATGGTAACGACAATAATAAGTCTAGAGCGGCTGCCAAGCCGCCTAGCCAAAAAGGATCCCAAAGGAGACCCTTGTAAAAATAGTACTATGCATAATGACGAGAAGGACACTTCTCGCAACAAATAATAAGCGCGCGCAAAAATATATAAAAGGATAGCTAAGACCCAAGGGGTCAAAATATCCTTATAAAAGTAATCAAGAGGCACCAAAAGATGTCTCAGTGAACCCTTTCACATGGGCTCCAAAGGACCTCCAGCCTGGTAAATAAAAGAGGTGGTGCCTTAAAAGGACCTCAAACGCAGGCTTAAAAGGACCTCAAATGAAATAGAACAAGAAATAAACAGCAACACATGTATTTATACATTAGAAAAAAAAGAGTTCTTGAGATAGTACAAGGGTTACCAAAAGAAAAGTAGCAGTGATAATGGTATTACAAAGTTAAAAAAAAAAAAAAAGAGCAAGACTGCTTCAAGGCCTCCTAAAGTGGGCACTCCACAAGGCCGCTCGGGCAACGGCCTGTTCACCAAAAGAGGAAAAGTCAAAGTTAGGATCCTGCCTCCACACATTGTAAAGAGCACGATCTATAGACCTACGCTCGGTGGTGACCCTCTCCGCCTCCAAGGAAGCCCTCGCCGCCTCCAAGGAAGCCCTCTCCGCCTCCAAGGAAGCATTCTTCTCCTGTGCCGACTGTAGTTCGGCCCTAAGGGCCTCGTCTTCGGTCTCCAATTGGGAAACCCTCTGCTATGACGCAGTCGCAGTGGCCTTGGCCTCCTGGAGGTCACGCTCCAGGCGTTTAACCTTGCCCTTTAGCTCCTGGGTTTTGGCCTTTACTTTTTCCCTCTTTGAGAACAAGTTGGAAAACTTAGTCCGGGCCTTCGACAACTTGACCTTGGTTTCATTAAGCTCATTTTCGAGCTCCTGGACCTGGGCTATGAGGCAGTCCCTCTCAGCAGTAGATGCAGAGAGGGTGCCGGACGTGTCAGCATACCGAAGAGACACGGTGTAGATCTGCACAAGAAAATCAATGGCGTCAACGATAAGTAACAAAATGAAAAACACATGTACACCCATACATAATACTAATCGACGCAAGGTGCAAGAACTCACCCAGGCCGCGGCCCGCCTTAGGGTGTCCCCAAGGTCTGGCTGAGTCACATTCCCTAGACCCCTCCAGTCGGAGACAGGGAGGCCTGAGGCAATTTGAATGTAACGCTGCCCATAAGATGAGGCCATCCTAGTCACCCAAGGCTCCGCCTCCGTACTGGGAGCATCTTGTTGGACAGGGACGGACGACCCGCTCGCCGAAGCAGGAGAGGGCGCAGGGAAGGAGAAAAACTGAGACCCTGGTAGATTGGAGGGGGGCTCCGCGAGGTCGACGAAATCAGCCCTCGGTAAGCCAATATCTTGAGGAACCTGAGGGAAGGCATCACAGCCATCAAGGCCAGGGGGAGCATAACATCCCACTGCGGCCTGCAGGTCCAGAAATTGAAAGGCCATGTCCTGGTCATAGGAGCCATAGGGGGGCATCCCCCGGGGGACAGGGGGCGCTGATGAGATCCCCCACATTCAAGGGGGGCATCCCCCGGCTCCCCCTTGGCCTCACCATCGTGTGGGAATGGCCCAGCCGGCGCAGCCGTAGTCTTCTTAGACCCAGTAACTGACCACAGGAGCTTGGGGTTAGAGACTGGGGATAGCTGGTGGCGGTTGAGGTTCGCTATAGTAAATAAGAACGCCACCTTCTTCAGGGCGGAGTCTGCATCAATGAGGTTGCTCACAGCCTCCGCCTCCGTCCCAATGACCGCAGGATCAGCAAATTGCTCTGCAGGATCCATGCCAATGTCAGTACAAGCAGGAGTACAAAACAGTAAGTTCTAATAAGAAGAAAAGAAGGACCACGGTACTTACTGGGGCCGGCGCAAAAGTCTTCACGAACAGAGAGAGGGCCCTCTACCCTGAAAAAGTCTTATTTCCAAGACCCTGTGTTGGACACCGAGCCCTCTATCAAGGGGAGCTTGTTGTTGGCCTTCTACAGGTAGTAGAAGCCCTTGGACTTGTGCACTGCCATGAGGTTGTACAGGAAATGCACCTCTTGCGTCGTCGGGGCACGTCCGACCTTTTCCTTGAACCAAATAAAAAGGCAACTTAGAGTCAACCAACTGTTGGGTGACAGTTGAAGAGGGGCCAAGTCGAAGTAGTTGAGAACCGCCACGAAAAACGGGTGCAAAGGAATGGTACCACCCGCCTTCAAAATATGCTCACTCAAAGCCACATGACCCTTCTTAGGGCGGTCGGCCCAGCATGCCTCCTTAGGAGCATATAGGGTGTATTCTGGAGCAACACGGTAGTGCTTCATGATCTCCTTCAATTTGTTCGCAGACACATGTGACACCAAACTGGACGCCAGTAAAGGGGCGTCGTCCTCTTCCTGGACAGACACCTGTCTGCGTGCTTTCGGCATACCTGCAAAATCAAAAGAAAGATGTGAGGAAGAGGCAGAACACTTAACCCTCCATTTTTTCTTCCTAGCAAGAGTTTTCCATCGAGGGAGCGATGGCAGAAGCACTAAGCTAGGATAAACTGAGACTAGGGGCTGGGGAGAGGAGCTAGCAGCCCCATGACCGTCATCAGGCGAGGAGGGAGTGGGAGGTTCTGGCGGAAGGTGTCCCTCCATAAACTCTAACTCCCACCGCAATTCAAAAAGGGTCGTCCTAAGGTGCGCTATATGGTCACTAAGGTCCGAGGGTGAAGGTCCTCCGTCTCCTCTCGACACCGAGTCAATTTCGCTCTCCACCACCCAAATTTTACGCCTAAGTTCGGCCATGCACTCAAGGTGGCGGATGCGGGCTTGCCTTAAGGATTCATAGTCTGGGTGAAGGTTGCCCTCAGGGGACTCTAAGTCTGAAGACAGGTCAATAAATTTAGCCCCCGGAGGTATGTCGGACGGGCCGTCACTGGCCATGAGACCTCGTCCCAAAGGCGAAAAGGGGGTTCACGAATAAAAGAGGGAAAGGCTACAAAACACAAAGGAATAGGGTTAATATCTCTAGATGCAAACGCCCTAAATGGCCCACTACAGGGTGTAAAAAAAAAAAAAGGAGGGGCGTGCATATGGTCAAACTCACTACAAGTTCAGGCTAAGGTACCCCATCCCGAGTACTGCTAGTTTGGACCCGATAAAAAATAAAAGGGAAAAGGAAAGAAAATATACCTCAAGCGGTTAAGAGAGCGAAGTTGGGGTCAAAAAGAGGTCAAGGAGCAAAAAGCACCAAAGGGTCGAAAATGCGTGTCTGCAAAAATAGGAAAAAGGATGTGTTAGTCACTAAATAGACACACCATAAAACTAGCTCCTATGTAAAAAAAAAAAAAAAGGAATGAAATGAAGTGAAAAAAATAAAACAAATAAAAGGAACTATGGTAAAAATGAGGTTGTGAGGGATTGAACCCCTCACCTCTTGAAAAAAGAAGGGCTCTCCAAACCAATAAGCCAAAGGAGTAAGGTGAAAATATTAGGCCATGCATGAGGGCCTATTTATAGGAATCAAGGTGAATAGTCTACAAGAGCACCTAAAGGTCCTCTCCTAGACTGGGGGTCAAGTGTGAACGCCCAAATTCCACCAAGGCAAAATATGAGACTTATGTGAGGTCCTCGAGCCACCACCTCCACGGGAAGTCATCATGCTATCACGCCACGAATCTAGACCCGTGCCTCATGGGATCGTTGCCATATGGCCCCCATTTGGCAAGATGTAGACATGAAGCTACCCTGGCCTCGCTGGACCCGCGCGCGACTATCCCTGGCCTCGCTCGGCCACCCGTGCGCGACGCCCCACGGCCTCGCTCGGCCACCCGCGCGTGGCCCCTTGTCATGGCCCAGCTGCGAAGCCCGTGCCACTGTCTCGCACCGGCCGCCTCGCATCCGAGGGCCTCGCCCCAGACGTCTCGCGTGGCCTCAGCTAAGTATGGCCTCACCCAAGCATGGCCTCACGTGGCCTCGCCCAAGCTCATCCAAGCATGGCCTCACGTGGCCTCGCCCAAGCATGGCCTCACGTGGCCTCGCCCAAGCATGGCCTCACATGGCCTCGCCCAAGCATGGCCTCGCCCAATTATGGCCTCCCGTGGCCTCGCCCAAGCATGGCCTCGCGTGGCTTTGCCCAAGTATGACCTCCCGTGGCCTCGCCCAAGCATGGCCTCGCGTGGCTTCGCCCAAGCCTGGCCTCCCATGGCCTCGTGAGAGGAGGAGGGCCTCGTAAGCAACAAGGGAGCCGCGTGACCAAAGGGTTCACAAGGAGGGCGTCTCGTTACGCATCCTTAGACATCCGTCAAGGCCACATGCCTATCAATCAGACTCGTGAGTGACCTCGGGAGGCTTCAGGCATCTCGTGCCAAGGACCCAAGATCTCCACCTCATGCCAGGACCATAACACACACCAAGGGTCCCATTCCTTACACCTTGAGACCCCTATGCTTAGAGGCTCCAGTACGAGTCGAATGGGACACACTTGTACGACCTAGTACTGAGTACGGATACCAGTGCCAGTGGGACTACTGGGATAAGAGTTATGGATCGTACGTCTACGGCCAAGGGCAAGGGTCGACACCACAACCACCTGCGCCACTATGCCTGCCACCACTCGTCAGACATAGGTACGGACAAGTAGTGGAGACATCCTCCTTACACCTAATCCTGTACTGGATGTACGACCACAACCTCTGAAGCCACTCCCCTGACATAGTACCTATGTACCACTTGGTCTCTTGGACCACCATGTATCTAAGGCCATTAGAGCCTACTATAAAATGAACTCTAAGACCACCTGAAAGGGGGTTGGAATTTTTACTGTAGCAAAGGCTTGAGAGTGAATGAAAGATTAATTGATTTCTCCATTGTTATTCTGTCATAATTCTTGAGTTATTGCTTTGATTTCTATAGTTTTTTTATTGACGATCCTAACTTGATAATTTCTTCCAACTCAACTTAGTTGATGAGTTCTCACCGTCAACAACTAGTGCTGAAGTGATTAGTTATGCTGAGATCTTAGACAAGGCCCTTAATGCAGAGTACTTAGAGGACCGTTATGGAAAGAAAATGCTACGAGAAGGGAGGCCAATAAAAACAAGGCCTTCCAAGCGGGCTATAAGAGGAAGGCCCAAGAAGGGCAGGGTAGCGACATTGGCAAGAGGCCTAGAACCATAGCTCCCAATGGTAACAACCATAATAATCATAACAACCACAACAACCATAACAATTACAAAAAAGGTCATAACCACGAGAACTATCAAAATCACAAAGTTCAGTACCGCAACTGTCACAAATGCTCACGTTGACATTTAGGGGAATGCCAAGCAGGCACAAACAAGTGCTACAAGTGCGGTTAGACAGATCACCTGAAAAGGATTGCCCACAGTGGAAGGCAGGAGTTGGGCAAGGCAACAATGGCAACCTAGTGTCAGCCAGAGTCCTTGATTTGACTCCGGGAGAGGCCGCCAACAGTAACACCATTGTCACAGGTCAGCTCTCTATTTCTGGTATGATGTGTAAAGTCCTCATTGATTCTAGAGCAACTCATTATTATGTAGCTGTAAATGTAATTGATAAACTGCGATTTCCTTGTAAACTCTTTGAGAATAGTTTTAGTAAACTGTTACCATCAGGACAGATTATGTTGTCATCTAGGTGGTTACAATCAGTCTGAATAGTAGTTGAAGGCAAGGCATGTCCGACAGACCTCATAGAATTAGAGATGTCAGATTATGATGTAATTATGGGCATGGACTAGTTAACTAAGTTCGGAGCTACTATAGATTGTAGAAGCAAAGCAGTAGATTTCAAATCAAATAAAGGTGAATCTTTCTCTTTTAAGAGAGAACTGACGGGATTTTGAACACCCATCATATCGTCATTGGAAGCTCAGAACATGATGTAGCATGGTTTTTCAGCATACTTGGCAAGTGTTGTTGATAAATCCAGAGATGCCGAAATGAGACCAAAATATGTTCACATAGTTTGTGAGTTTTGAGAAGTGTATCCTGAGGATTTACTAGGTTTACCCTTGGATAGAGAAATCGAATTTGTGATCAAACTTGCACAAGAAACAGCACTGATATCCAAGGCACACTACCGAATGGCACTTGTAGAGTAGTGTAATGACCCAACTATTTCTAAGACCTTGGACCATTAAAACTACTAGGCATAGCTACTATTTTTCAGAAAATATACATAAGAAATAATAATAACTTTATTAAAACCCCAAAATAAATATTGTATCAATAACATAAAAGTATAAAAATAAAATGTTATATGGTATGGGATCCCATTGTTTACAAAACATAAAACATAACTTTAAATACTAGTTGCGAATTACATCAAAAACATAATTTAAAAGACTTAAAATTAACGTCATCCTTGATCGACACGCGGTCCATTTATTCCATTCATCCTCAACACACAAGCCAAGCTGCCAGGAATACTTCCGCCTTTCATAAGTATTTTCATGCATCAAGCTAAAAATAAAGGAGTGAGCCTAATGCCCAGCAAGGAAAATCTATTATAACATAAATCATAAGCATAAGACTATATCATAAACATATACTATAAAACATATGACTATAAAAACATATATCATATAGGACTACAATGGCCATCATAAATTCTTGGGGGTTGTTAGCTAAGCAAGTCATATGCCCATAAATTTGTGGGGCTTGCTAGCTAAGCAAGTCATATGCCCATAAATTCTTGGGGCTTGCTAGCTAAACAAGTCATATGCCCATAAATTCTTGGGGCTTGCTAGCTAAACAAGTCATAGCCCATAAATTCTTGGGGCTTGCTAGCTAAACAAGTCATATGCCCAAGGACAATAAAACATATTCTTTGGGCTTGTTATCTAAACAAGTCATATGCCCAAGGACTATAAAACATATAACATAACATATATCATAGCATAGCATAAAACATATCATAACATAAACATATAAACACATATATCTAGCCTATTTTCCTTACCAAAAGCCGGGATATTTGGGTACAAGAACGGAATTAGAAACTCCTATAAACCAACAGTAAAATGGTGAGAATCTCTAAAGAATAAAGATGAAATGGGAACTAAACCATCAAGAAGAAACTTACCAAGAAGGACCTTAAGTTTCAAGAACTTAAATACCTAATCAAGAATCATAAACAAAAGTTAGGATCTGAATAAAAGAAAACTAAAGAACCATAAAGAAAGAACTTAGGAATAAGAATACCTTGGTTGATCTTATGGATTGATTTAAACCTCAATACTGAAATCACACTATATCTCACTTCCCAAGTGTTTAGAAAAGCTTAGAATGATAAAGCGTTTATCCCAAACCCAAGTATATCTCTCTATAGTAACACTAACACCTTGGAGGCTCTGATCAAATGCTTGAAGAATGAAGAAAATGGTTGAGCACTAGGTCCTATTTATAGAGTTCAAGGAGTGAAACTAACCCCTTTTAATTTGAATAAATAAATAATTATAAAATGTAAAAGATTTGAATTTTTCGTTCAACTGACGCCCAGAACTCGGTCAAAATCGTTCAAAGGCAGGTCTAAGTGGTTAAGGCAATTTTTAAAATTGAAAAAGCAAAATTTTCAAAAAAAACTCACATAGAGCCGATATAACGCCCGCCCAAAAGTGATATATTGCCTCCCCCTTTATTCCCAAGCCTCGTTCGATCGTTCATGCAAAGTCGACATGTTTTCCGTATCTTCTGTAGGCGATATATCGGCCCCTATGCTGCGATATATCGGCATACGTTGATATATTAAACACGTATTTGCACTTTTTTAGCATAATTTGAATTGGATAAAAAAACTTTGACTGAGTCATAATACGATCCTAACAGCTGCTGGAAGGTTCTAGAGCTTCTAGATCTTTCTTTTATTAAAAATATTCATCAAAATACTTAATTCCATAATAATCATGATTATGACAAGTGTCATGCTCTTAATGGTTCTATCTAAACCTTAGGTTATAATAAATAATATATCTAGGACCAGCAATATTAATCAAACCGTATGTTATAATTAATATTCTTAAACTATAAGTTAAACTTATAAAATCCATAACTGTTGCTATGAGTTTCCAACTAAGTCCCGACTTGAACCAAAATCCATGGTAACTAACATACTACTAACTACTACTACTACTAGCTAGCTAGCTAAGTAAACATTTTGGGACTCTACAATTCTCCCCTACCAAAAATAATTTCGTCCCCGAAATTTACTTACCAAACAATTCCGGATACCGGGCTAACATGTCCTCCTCCAACTCCCACGTTGCCTCCCGTTCAAAACTATTACTCCATAGGACTTTGACTATTGGAATACTCTTAGACCGTAATTCTTTCATCCCTCTATCTAGGATGCTAACCGGTCGTTCCTCGTAACTCAAGCCTTTCTAGAGTGCTATCATATCATACTTAAGGACGTTGGATGGGTTTGACACATATCTACGCAACATCGAGATGTGGAACACATTATGACTATCTGCTAGAGCTGGAGGTAGGGCTAATCTATATGCAACTGCTCCCACTTTGTCCAATATCTCAAAAGGACCTATAAACCGGGGACTAAGCTTGCCTTTCTTCCCAAACCGCTTCAGACCTTTCATAGGAGATATCTTTAAGAAGACTCGATCTCTGACTTTGAATTCCACATCACATTGCCTGACATCCGCATAACTTTTTTGACGGCTCTGAGCAGCGAGCATACGCTTTCTAATCAGTGCTACTGCATCTAGAGCTTCTCTAATAGCTTCGGGTCCAAGAAGTTACCTTTCTCCTACCTCATCCCAATGTAATGGTGATCGAAACCTCCTTCCATAAAGTAACTCATAGGGTGTCATCTCGATCATTGACTGGTAGCTATTGTTGTAGGAGAATTCTATCAGCGGCAAATACTTACTCCATGATCCTCCGAAATCAAGTACACAAGCGCACAACATATCCTCTAAAATATGAATGGTACGCTTGGACTGACCATCAGTCTGAGGATGAAATGCCATACTAAGACTTAACTTGGTACCCATGGCTTGCTGCAAGCTTCCCCAAAATCTCGATGTAAACACCGATCCTCTATCGAGTATTATAGTCTTAGGGATTCCATGCAGTCTTACTATTTCTCAGACATACATGTCTACGTACTAATCTGTTGTGTATGTAGTCTTGACAGGCAGGAAGTGAGCTAACTTGGTTAGTCTATCTATTACTACCCAAGCCGAGTCGTGCTGCTTATTTTTTTGTGGTAGTCCTGTCACGAAATCCATGGCTATGTCATCCCACTTCCATTCTGGAATACTAAGCAGTTGCAATAAGCCTGCAGGGCGGTGATGTTTTTCTTTCACTTGCTAGCATACTAAGCATTTAGACACATACTCCGCTACATCTTTCTTCATTCCTGGCCACCAATACAATGCTTTAAGGTCTTGAGTCATCTTGGTCGACCCTGGGTGAACTGAGTATGGGGTATTGTGCGCTTCTTCTAAAATCTTCATCTTAATTTCATGATCGGTCCTTATGTCTCAAGAACCTCTATCCTGATATAGAGAAATCTGTGACCATGCCTTCTTTAACTGCATCCATATGTGCTACTAATGTGTCATCATGCCCTTGCCAAATCCGTATATCTTCTAACAGACTTGACTGGATGGACAAGTTAGCTAGTTTACCAATGATTACTTCTATTCCGGCATTGATCAGCTCTTGCTGTAGTGGTTTTTCTATTCCAGCTAACGCTGCTAGACTTCCATAACTCTTCCTACTTAGCGCATTAGCAACTATGTTTGCCTTTCCCGGGTGGTATAGGATTTTGCAGTCATAATCCTTTACTAGTTCTAACCACCTGCGCTGCCTCATATTGAACTCCTTTTGTGTGAAGAAATACTTTAAGCTTTTGTGGTCCGTATAAATCCCACACCGTTCTCCATAAAGATAATGGCGCCAGATTTTCAATGCAAAGACCACCGCTGCCAACTCCATATCGTGTGTTGGATAGCATTGCTCGTACTCTTTTAGCTGCCTTGAGGCGTAGGCTATTACCTTGTCATTCTACATCAGCACACAACTCAAACCTTGCTTCGACGCATGACAATAGACTACAAACTTGTCATTGGGTGTCGGTACACAAAGTACTGGTGCTGAGCATAGCTTATCCTTAAGCAACTAGAAGCTCTCTTCACACTTATCCATCCAGTTGAACCTTTGTTGCTTCCAGGTCAGGTTGGTGAGCGGAGTGCCTACCTTAGAAAAGCCTTCTACAGACCTCTGATAGTAGCCTGCTAGCCCCAGAAAACTTCTTACTCCTGGCACGTTCTTAGGTCTTGGCCAATCCTTCATAGCCTCTACCTTAGTTGGGTCTACAACAACTCCTTCCTTGGATACTATGTGCCCAAGGAACGCTACTTGCAAAAGCCAAAATTCGCACTTCTTGAACTTAGCGTAAAGTTGATGCTCCTTTAGACGCAACAAGGTCAACCTTAAATGTTCCTTGTGGTCGACTTAGTCCTTTGAGTACACCAAAATATCGACGATGAACACTACGATGAATTTGTCCAAGTAATCTTTGAAGACCCTATTCATGAAATCCATAAATGTGTTTGGCGCGTTGGTAAGACCAAAAGACATAACTAGAAACTCGTAATGCCCATAACGAGTTCTAAAAGTTGTCTTGGGAATATCCTCTTCCCGTACCTTGAGCTGATGGTACCTGGACCGTATATCAATCTTTGAAAACAAGGTTGCTCCTCAGAGTTGGTCAAGCAATTCGTCAATCCGGGGTAGTAGGTACTTATTCTTAATTGTCACCTTATTCAGCTTGCGGAAATCTATGCACATTTGCATGCTTTCGTCCTTTTTCTTCACAAATAAAACCAGTGCTCCCTATGGTAAATGGCTCGATCCAATGAAACCCAAGTCTAAGAGTTCTTGCAACTGCGTCTTTAACTCCTTGAGTTCGGTAGGTGCCATCCGGTATGGTGCCTTTGAGATAGGCTCGGTGCCCAATACTATTTCGATTGTTAAGTCAATTTCCCGAGTCGGCGGCAGCCCTGGTAAGTCATCAGGAAATTCCTTTGGAAATTCCTTTATGATGCGGACGTCTCCAACCTTTAGTGGTGTTTCCTTTACCACATCTGTGACGCTGGCAAAGAATGCATAACATCCTTTTTCTATCATCCTTTGAGCTTTGAGGGACAAAATAAGTTGCGTACGTAGTCCTGAAACTTTTCCCATAAAGCATAGTCTCTGACCGTCAGGAGTCTCGAACATCACTTGCTTACGACTACAGACGATGGTTGCACCATGCCTTGCTAGCCAGTCCATGCTCAGTATTACGTCGAAGTCTTTGATTTCTAGTTCTATCAGGTCTCCTTCTAATTCTACGTCCTCAATTTTGATTGGTACGCCTTGTTATATTATTTTATAATATAATTTTTAGATTAAATAAATGTGAGAAAGAGTGTCACATATTGTAACGTATGATAGAGAGTTACAATATTTAGATATATGAGATATATCCAAAAATGTAACATATTTGGTGTTACAAATTTGTAACTTCCAAATATTACCCTTTATTGTGTAAATTTGGTGTTACAAAATATTGAGATGAATTTCATAAAGCCATATGTGAAATGGTTGTTAGAGATATGATTTTAACCCCAATAATGTGTTTTGGGGGTTACAAAATCATTTGGGAGGGTTTGGAACCGTTTGGAAAAATAGCACATTTTCAAGTGCTGAAATTGGTCAGTGGTCACAGCCTGTGGGACAGAGAGCAGTGGCCTCGGCCACTGATGTCCCTGGTCGCGGCCACAAGTGTAAATCTGACCAATTTTTCAGTTTTTTCAATCTTTATTGAACGGCTCAAAAAACCCAAATAACTCCCAAATCTCACTTTGATTCCATATTAATCTAATTAAACATTAGTAACAGCCATAGGGGTTGGTGGAATTTGAAATTCAAAGGGTATCTCTAAACTCTATAAATAGGAGCCTATAGCTCACTTGAAAGACACAACATTTCTATCTATTAGAGCACTTGGCTAGAAACACCTTGAGGCTTGATAATTCCATAAAGCATTTCCTTTAATCTGAGAGAGAACCCTTAGTGCTTGAGTTAGGGGGAAATAAGCTTTTGGACAAAGGTTTTAAATCTTGTTCAAGTTGGTGATCCCCAACACTCTTCACTTAGGTTGTGTAAGTGAGAGTTTTCTTTGTTTTGTTCTTACTATTTCTTCTATTGTTTTTCTTCTCATTCCTCTTGTATTATTTACTTATAATTTTGTTTAGAGTTGTAATCTTCTTTTCTTTTGTTTCAAACACTTTTACTTTACTTGTAATCTTTTGCTTAGAGTTGTATTTTTCACTATTCTATCTTCTTCTCCTCTTCTTCTTCTTTTTGCTTATTTGTACTTTCAGTTATAGAGTTGTAACCTTATTTAATCAATCTATATTTATTTGTAATATATTGCCTAGAGTTGCAATATTCTTACCTATTTCCATTGAGGCAATACATATTTTCCTAACACGCCTCGTACTATCCGTGATGATAGAAATAATTCACTCGAACGCAATTCTGTCACAAACCTAGTTCTAAATCTTTCACAAGGTTTGTCTAATTTCTCTTTCATTCCTAATGAGATATACAAATGAGTGGCTCATGAATCAAATAATACTGAACATACATTATTGAGGATAGGAATCTGACATGTGACCACTTTATTACTAGCTTCATCTTCTCCCTAGGTCAAGGCAAAGACTCTGGCAGGAACCATCTTGTTGTCCTTTTTCTCTTCTGGCTTGACTTGGGGGCATTCTCTCTTTCGATGACCTTCCTGACCACAATTGTAGCATCCCTTGGTGTTTGCATGGCACTCACCAGGATGTTTCTTTTGGCACTTAGAGCACTGTGAGTATTCTACATAACCCAACCTATTACCTCTATTGTTTGTCCGTGCTCTTTTATCATTGTCAGACTGCTTATTCTCAGGATGCATTCTCTTTTGGCCATTATTGTTGCTATGCTGATGGCTATTGCGGTGGTTGTTCCGACCATTCTAAGGTTGACCCTGCTGTTTAGGCTCAGGCTTATTGGCCTCCTCCTTACTAACATTCGCCTGAAGCCTTTCTACTTCCATCGCTGTTTCTAGAACATCGACATAAGTAGTAGTTCCAGGGTTTTCTAGCTTAACCCCTAGCTCAATCTTTGGTCTAAGTCCTCCAACGAACTTGGTAACCCTCAGAAAGTAAGCTGCAACCAACTCTGGTGAAAACTTGGCTAGTCGGTCGAATTGTCGAGCATACTCTGCTACCATCAAGTTGCCCTGTTTCAGACTGGTGAACTCTTCCACCCTTATGGCAATGACTGCTGAGTTGTAGTACTTCTTGTGGAACAGCTCCATAAATCGGGTTCATGTCATGGTGGCGATGTCGTGAGTCTGCTGAACTAAGTCCCACCATATTCTAGCATCCTTCTTTAAAAGAGATGAAACGCAAGAAATGCGATCCGCGTTGCCGAGGTTCATGTGCGCTAGGATCGACTCTACATTTCTGAGCCATTCTTCTGCCTCGAAGGGGTTTTTTTTCCCTTCAAATTTTGGAGCGTGTTGATTACAAAATCGCTCATAGATTGGCTCCATGTACTGAGCTGGGTAGGGCGCATAGTTCGCATTGCCCATCCCCCATAAGGACCTACTTGTTTGGGTGCCATTTGCTGAGGCTGCGGTTGCGGCTGAGGCTGAGTCTATGGCTGCGGCTAGGCCTGTTGTCACTGTTGCTGCAGCAATTCATCCACTTGTTATCGAAGTCTGACAATTTCTGCAGTGTTGTCAACCGGCGGCAGCGATGGACTTTGGTTAGCAGCAGCACTGGTAGCACGCGCTCCCCTTCTGCGAACTGGATGGGTTCATTAGTCTCGTGAGCGACGCTGGAGGCATTGGCATTGGTATGTGCAGACCTTCTAAGAGACATCTTGAGCAGAGGTCTAATAGTCGAGAAAAACATGTTAGAACTTACCCTTATAGGCTCTAAAACAAAACCTAATCTAAGCAAACATAACTCAGACCTATTAATTATGATTTCTTGTGAAAAAATTATATAAGCTTTCTTTATTATTAGGGTGTGTTTCTATACTTAGAAAAATAAGCCATCTTTATTATTTTCTAAGTGTGTGTCTAACCATCCTATATGACTTAATTCTCAGGCTCGAAACTCATCGTTGTTCCAAAGTTAACCATATTGAGGGAGAGCTGGGATCGGTAAAATCGTTCCCACTACTATGCCCCCCTAACTCTCAATATAGAACTTGGTTCATTGATTTGTATTAACCCTCACCGAACTTGGTCATTATTTTTTAAATTTATTATTTATTATGATTGTAAAACAAAATCAACTCATACATGTTATTAAAAAATAACAATAATATTTATTTGGAAAAATGTTTTCACTAAATACAATCATAAATGCAAAACTAATAAATAAAATAAATAAAGAAATAAGCTAATCTAAAAATCAGGATCTTCTACATTTGACCCTTCATCTAACATATCATCATCTATCTCCTCATAATCATCATTGTCTTGAGCCTCAAAATTCCCTCAAGGAAGATTCGTAAAGATTCTATGTTTTTGCTCATTAGTGAATTGGAATTCCATCTTAGAGGTGAATCTAAGTATGAGAAAATAATATCTCATAGCTATTGGTAATTCATCTTCATCATCTATAGTCTCCCATATTGCTTCTAAAGCTAAAATTATAGTGGGATAATCTTTAAAAAGTCTAATCACTAAAACATATTGCTCTGTGGCTCTCATCATGATTTGCTTAGTTGTTTGGAGGTGAACTATCTCCCTGTGGAATAAGAGTAATTTCTGAGTGATTCTTTCTAACACTCCTACTGTATTCATTGGCTCTCTAATCCTTTTTAAGGCCTTAATGGCTCGAATATCCTCATAGGTCAAGGCTCCATCCATTCTTAACTGAAAACAAAACTACTAAAATGTTAGCTATACACATAATCATAATAAATATAACATAAACACTTACATTGGCAGTTAGATTCGGAGCTTGAGCATGTGTATCAAGGAGAACTTCATGCAAATGAATCGTTGCTTTGATACCAACTGTAATGACCCATCTATTTCTAAGACCTTGGACCATTAAAACTACTAGACATAGCTACTATTTTTTAGAAAACATACATAAGAAATAATCATAACTTTATTAAAACCCCTAAATAAATATTGTATCAATAACATAAAAGTATAAAAATAAAATGTGATATGGTATGGGATCCCATTGTTTACAAAACATAAAACATAACTTTAAATACTAATTGTGGAATTACATCAAAAACATAATTTAAAAGACTTAAAATTAACGTTATCCTTGATCAACATGCAATCCAGTCATCCTAAACACACAAGCCAAGCTGTCAAGAATCCTTCCGCCTTCCATAATTATTTCCATGCATCAAGCTAAAAAGAAAGGAGTGAGTCTAATGCCCAGCAAGAAAAATCTATTATAATATAAATCATAAGCATAAGACTATATCATAAACATATACCATAAAACATATGACTTTAAAAACATATATCATATAGGACTACAATGGCCATCATAAATTCTTGGGGCTTGTTAGCTAAGCAAGTCATATGCCCACAAACCTACTAGACATTATTACTACTTTGAAGAGAACATACATGAGAAAGATTCATAACTTTATTGAAAAATTTAATAATAATATTTGTAATACATAAATGAGCTCATTATTTTAAAATAAAATATAACTTTAAATGAAATTGTTTACAAAGCTAAATGCAGAAATACATAAAACGTAATTTTAAAAGACTAAAGAAAATAACGTCATCCTCGAATCGACACGCAGCTCATCCACTCCATTCATCTCAACACACACACCAAGCATCCACGAATCCTTCCGCCTTTGTATCTATTTTCCTGCATCAAACTAAAAATAAATGAGTGAGCCTAATGCCCAGCAAGGAAAATCTACTAACATCATAAAACATATACATAAAATTATATCATTAACATATAATATAAACATATCATAAACATATACTACAAACATATCATAAACATATGTCATATACTACTACAATGGCCATCATACTACTTGGGGCTTGTTTAACTAAGCAAGCCATATGCCCAATAGATTTGTCGGGCTTGCTAGCCAAGCAAGTCCTATGCCCATAAATTATTGGGGCTTGCTAGCTAGACAAGTCATGTGCCAAAGGTCTATAAACATACTATACATAATGTTAACATACAACATAAGATAACATAACATATAACATAACATATCATACAAACATACATACAAGATCTATCCTATTTTCCTTACAGAAACCAGGATATTTGAGAACAAATGCGGAACTTGGAACACTCCTAAAACCAACAATAGAATGGTGAGTATTTCTAAAGAGTAAAGAATAAATGTGGAAACTAAACCTTCAAGAAGAAACTTACCAAGAAAGATCTTTAAGTTTCAAGAGCCTAATCAAAAACCAATATCACAAGCTAGGATCTGAATAAAAGGACTAAAGAAACTAAAGAGTTTTAAAGGATGGAACTTAAAGAATAAGAGTACCTTAGTTGACCCTGTGGATTGATCTAACTCCAATACCGAAATATACTAAACCTCACTTCCCAAGTATTTGATAAAGCTTAACAATGGCGAAGCTTTTTCCCAACCCAAGTGTTTATCACTCTTATGGTCTCACTAACACCTTGGAGTCTGATCACAGCTGAAGAGTAAGTGAAAGGGCTGGGTTCTAAGTCTTATTTATAGAGTTCTAGGAATAAAAATCTTCTTTTTGGCTTTGAATAAAAATAATGAATTTAATTGAAAATATTTGAATATTCATCAGTCAAAGGCTTAGGACTTGGTCAAATTGTTCAGATGGAGGTCTAAGGAGACAAAGCTTGATTTTTAAAATTAAAAACAAAAAATTTTAAAAAAAAATAGAATCCTAACTTCTAACTTCCTAAATCTCGTAACTCTAAACTCACATGTAGTAAAATCAATATAACTGGAGATGTAGGACTCTGATTTAAACCATCTTTATACCGTTAGAAATCTAATTCAATTATCTACAACTTTCTAGAAATATTATTTTTCAAAATTCATAATATAACTGGGTCAAAAATAGGTCGGAAGTTACAGTACCCTAAAGTTACGAGAAAATCTATTTAATTATCTAAATAACAACCTAATCCACAAATTTCTTAACTAACCATATAATAACAAACTCTAATTCCCTAATAATCATACTTATAACAAGTGTCATATTCTTATTGGCTCTATCTAAACCTTAGGTTATAATAAATAATATACCTAGGACCAGCAATATTTATCAAAACTTATGTTATAATTAATATTCTTAAACTATAGGTTAAACTTATAAAATTCATAACTATTGATATGAGTTTCCAACTAAGTCCTGACTTGAACCAAAATCCACGGAATCTAACATACTACAAACTAATACTAACTACTACTACTACTATCTAGCTAGTTAAGTAAATATTCTGGGACTCTACAATTCTCCCCCACTAAAAACAATTCCGTCCCCGAAATTTACTTATCAAACAATTCTGAATACCAGGTTAACATGTTTTCCTCCAACTCCCACGTTGCCTCCCGTTCAGAACTATTACTCCATAAGACCTTGCCTATCAGAAAACTCTTATACCGTAATTCTTTCATCATTATATCTAGGATGCTAGCCGGTCGTTCCTCGTAACTCAAGTCTTTCTGGAGTGTTATCATATCATATTTGAGGACGTAAGATATGTCTGACACATATCTACGCAGCATCAAGATGTGGAACACATTGTGACTATCTGCTAGAGCTGGTGGTAGGGCTAATCTATATGCAACTGCTCCCACTTTGTCCAATATCTCAAAAGGACCTATAAACCTTGGACTAAGCTTGCCTTTCTTCCTGAACCGCTTCACACCTTTCATAGGAGATATCCTTAAGAAGACTTGATCTCCGAATTTGAATTCAACATCATGCCGCTTGGCATCCACATAACTTTTCTAATGGCTTTGAGAAGCGAGCATATGCTTTCTAATCTGCACTACTACATCCTGAGCTCCTGGTTGCCTTTCTCCTACCTCTTCCTAATGCAACGGCGATCGACCCTTCTTCCATAAAGTAGCTTGTAGGGTGCCATCCCGATTATTGACTGGTAGCTATTGTTGTAGGATAATTCTATCAGTGACAAATACTTACTCCAAGATCTCGATGTAAACACCGATCCTTTATCGAATACTATTGTCTTAGAGATTCTATGCAGTCGTACTATTTATTGGAATTAAAAGTCTGCGTATTGATCTGCTGTGTACGAAGTCTTAACAGACAGAAAATAAACTGACTTGGTTAATCTATCTATTACTATCCAAGCCAAATCATGTTTCTTACTTGTTCATGGCAAATCCGTCATGAAATCTATGGCTATATCATCCCATTTCCATTCTAGAATGCTAAGTGGTTGCAATAAGCCTGCAGGCCGCTGATGTTTTGCTTTCACTTGCTGGCATACCAAGCATTTAGACACATACTCTGCTATATCTTTCTTCATTCCTAGCCACCAATATAACACTTTAAGGTCGTGAGTCATCTTGGTCGACCCTGGGTGAACTAAGTATGGGGTATTGTGAGCTTCTTCTAAAGTCTTCATCTTAATCCCTTGATCATTTGGCACGCATACCCGATCCTTGTATCTTAATAACCCCTAACTAGATATTGGGAAATCTGTGGCCTTCCTTTCTCTAACTGCATCCATATGTGCTACTAATGTGTCATCGTGTCCTTGCCCAATCTGTATATCTTCTAACAGGCTTGACTGTATGGACAAGTTAGTCAGGTTACCAACGACTACTTCTATTCCAGCATTGATCAGCTCCTGCTGTAGTGACTTTTCTATTCCAGCTAATGATGCTAGACTTTCGTAATTCTTCCTACTTAGCGCATCAGCAACTACGTTTTCCTTGAGGCGTAGGCTATCACCTTATCATTCTGCATTAGCACACAACCCAATCCTTGCTTCGACGCATCGCAATAGACTACAAACTTATCATTGGGTGTCGGTACATAAAGTACTGGTGTTAAGCATATCCTTAAGCAACTGGAAACTCTTTTCACACTTATCAGTCCAGTTGAACCTTTGTTGTTTCCGGGTTAGGTTGGTAAACGGAGTGGCTATCTTAGAAAAGCCTTCTACGAACCTCCAATAATAACCTACTAGTCCCAGAAAACTTCTTACCTTAGACGCGTTCTTTGGTCTTGGCCAATCTTTACAGCCTCTACCTTTGATGGGTCTACTGCAACTCCTTCCTTGGATACTATGTGCCTGAGGAACCTTACTTGCGAAAGCCAAATTTTGCACTTTTTGAACTTGGCGTAAAGTTGATGCTCCTTTAGTCAGAATAAGATCAACCTTAAATGTTCCTCATGTTCGACTTCATCCTTTGAGTACACCAAGATATCGTCGATGAACACTACGACGAATTCGTCCAAATAATCCATAAAGACCCTATTCATTAAATCCATAAACGCGGCTGGAGCGTTGGTAAGACCAAAAGACATAACTAGATACTTGTAATGTCCATAACGAGTTCTAAAAGCCATCTTGGGATTATCCTCTTCTCGTACTTTGAGCTGTGATACCCGGTTCGTAGATCAATCTTTGAAAACATGGTTTCCCCTCGGATTTGATCAAACAAGTCGTCAAGTTGGGGTAGCAGGTACTTATTGTTAATTGTCACCTTATTCAGCTCGCGATAATCTATACACATATGCATACTTCCGTCCTTCTTCTTCACAAATAGAATCGGTGCTCCCCATAGAGAATGGCTCGGTGCCTGGTACTAGTTCTATTGTGAAGTCTATCTCCCATGTCGGCGGCAATCCTGTTAGTTGCCAGGAAATACCTCTGGGAATTCCATTACAATATGGAAGTCTCTAACTTTTAGTGGTGTTTCCTTTACCACATTCGTAACGTTGACTAAGAATGCGTGACATCCTTTTTCTATCATCCTCTGAGCTTTGAGAGATGAAATAAGCGGCGTATGTAGTCCTAAAACTTTTCCCATATAACATCGTTTCTGACCGTCAGGAGTCTCGAACATCACTTGCTTACGTCTGCTATCGATGGTTAAGCCATGCCTTGCTAGCCCGTCCATGCCTAATATCATGTCAAAGTCTTTGATTTCCAGCTCTATCAGGTCTCCTTCTAGTTCTACGTCCTCAATTTTGATTGGTACGCCTCGTACTATCCATAATGATAGGACTATTTTACCCGAAGGCAACTATGTCACAAACCTAGTTCTACAAGGTTTGTCTAATTTCTCTATCATTCCTAACGAGATATACGAGTATATTGCTCCCAAATCAAATAATATAGAACATACATTATTGAGGATAGGAACCTAACCTGCAACCAATTTATTGCTAGCATCAGCTTCTCCTTGTGTTAAGGCAAATACCCTGGTAGGAACCATTGTATTGTCCATTTTCTCCTCTTGCTTGAGCTGGGGACACTACCTCCTTCAGTGACCTTCCTGACCACAGTTGAAGCATCCCTTAATGTTTACATTACATTCCCCAAGATGTTTCTTTTGGCACTTAGAGCATTGCGGGTATTCTACATAACCCGACTTATTGCCTCGATTGTTTATTTGTGCTCTTTTATCACCATTGGCCTGCTTATCATCAAGATGCCTTCTCTTCTAACCATTACTATTACTATTGCTAAGTTGACGGCTGTTGTTGTGGTTGTTCCGACCATTCTGAGGTTGACCCTACTGTTTAGGCTCAGGCTTACTAGCCTTCTCCTTACTAACATTCGCCTGAAGCCTTTCTACTTTTATTGTCGTTTCTAGAACATCGGCATAGGTAGTATTTCCCGGGTTTGCTAGCTTAACTCCTAGCTCAATCTTTGGTCTAAGTCCTCTAACAAACTTGATCCCTCTCAGAAAGTCAGTCAGAACCAACTCTGGTGCAAACTTGGCTAATCTGTCGAACTACCGAGCATATTCTACTACCGTCAAGTTTCCCTTCTTCAAACTAGCGAACTCCTCGACTCTTGTAGTGATGACTATCGAGTTGTAGTACTTCTTGTGGAACAGCTCCACAAATCTTGTCCATGTCATGGTGGCGACATCGTGAGTCTGCTGAACTAAGTCCCACCATATTCTCGCATCCTTCTTCAGTAGAGACGAAATGTAGGATACGCGGTCCGTGCTGCCGAGATTCATATGCGCTAGGATCAGCTCTACATTTCTGAGTCATTCTTCTGCCTCAAAGGAGTCTTTTGTCCCTTCAAAGTTTGGAGCGTGTTGCTTACGAAACCGCTCATAGATTGGCTCCATGTGCTGAGCTGGGTATGGCGCATGGTTCGCCATTGGCCATCCCCCATAAAGACCTACTTGATGGGGTAATTGAGCCATTTACTGAGGTTGTGGTTGCGGTGGAGGCAGAGGCTGAGTCAGTTGTCCCTATTGCTGTAGTAATTCCTCCACTTGTTGTCGTAGTCTTGCAATTTCTACGGTGTTGTCAGCCGGCGGCGGCTGCGCTGCGCTTTGGTTGGCAGTATAACGCACTACCCTTTCTGCGAACTGGAGGGGCTTCATTGCTCTCAGGAGCGGCGTTGGAGGCATCGACATTCGTGCGTGCAGACCTTCTGAGCGACATCTTCAACAAAGTTCTACTAGTCAAGAAAACATATTAGAACTTACCCTAATAGGCTCTAAGTCAAAACTTATTCTAAGCAAACATAACTTGGACCTATTAATTATGACTTATTATGAAAAGAATTATATAAGCCTTCTTTGTAATTAGGGTGTTTCTAAACCTTAAAAAAAATAAGCCATCTTTATTATTTTCTAAGTGTGTTTCTAATTATCCTATATGACTTAATTCTCAGGCTCGAAACTCATCGTTGTTCCAAAGTTAACCATATTGAGGGAAGGTTGGGATCATTAAAATCGTTCCCACTACTATGGCCCCCTAACTCTAAATATAGAACCTGGTTCATTGATTTGTATCCACCCTCACCGAACTTGGTCATTATTTATTAAATTTATTATTTATTATGATTGTAAAAAAAATCAAACTCATACATGTCATTCAAAAATAACAATGATATTTATTTGGAAAAAAAAATTCACTAAGTACAATCATAAATGCAAAATAAAACAATAAACAAATAAATAACAATAAACTAACATAACTAAAAAAAATCTGGCTATTAAAATAAATGTAAACATAATAAAAATAAACATGATAACTATAACATAAACACTTACATTGGCGGTTAGATTCGGAGCTTGAGCGTGTGTATCAAAGAGAACTTCATGGATATGAACCGTTGCTCTGATACCAACTGTAATGACCCAACTATTCTAAGACTTAGATCATTAAACCTACTAGACATAACTACTACTTTAAAGAGAACATACATTAGAAAAATTCATAACTTTATTGAAAACTTTATTAATAATATTTGTAATACATAAATGAGCTCATTGTTTCAAAATAAAACATAACTTTAAATGAAATTGTTTACAAAGCTAAATGCAGAAATACATAAAACGTAATTTTAAAAGACTAAAGAAAATAACGTCATCCTCGAATCGACACGCAGCCCATCCACTCCATTCATCTCAACACACACACCAAGCATCCAAGAATCCTTCCGCCTTTGTATCTATTTTCCTGCATCAAACTAAAAATAAATGAGTGAGCCTAATGCCCAGCAAGGAAAATCTACTAACATCATAAAACACATACATAAAATTATATCATAAACATATAATATAAACATATCATAAACATATGTCATATACTACTACAATGGTCATCATACTACTTGGGGCTTGTTTAACTAAACAAGTCATATGCCCAATAGATTTGTGGGGCTTGCTAGCCAAGCAAGTCATATGCCCATAAATTATTGGGGCTTGCTAACTAGACAAGCCATGTGCCCAAGGTCTATAAACATACTATACATAATGTTAACATACAACATAAGATAACATAACATATAACATAACATATTATTGACCCTTGTTTTGGTCAACTGACACGGAGTCAAAAAGCTTGATGTGGATAGATATGTTGGAATGAATATAATGACAAAAACAGTAAAGGACACAAGAAATTATAGTGGTTCGGCCCCAAGAACTGGTGATGACCTACGTCCACTTAAGTTATTATTGATATGAGTTCTCGAAGGGGTGATCAAAGAACTAGGGTTCTCCGAGTTTCACAAACCTGAGAGAGATAAACAGTATAATCGTAATACAATAGCCCAAATTCTCTCGTGAGTATGTAATTTTAATTAAGCAAAAGCCAAAAGTCCCTCCCTTGAGCTATCTTTCTCTATTTATAGGCTCAAGGAGGATTACATGAATTTGTTACAGATATTCTCTCCTAATTAATCGGATAATCATGAATCATTGGAGATAATCTCGGAATTGATTATGATCTCTACAAGATTATCTTGAAATATGCGGAATGTACGACCATGCTGGTGGTGAGAAAAATTCAACTGCCGCACCTGTAATGTCTTACTGGTCGATACTCTAACAGAACTCTGCCAGGTGTCAGCCACGTGTTCAAAATCGCCTGCCACGTCATCCCTGCCTGTTTTTTGGATAACATTTGCCCCCCAAATTTTATTTATTACGACCAACAATAAATAAACTTTAAGGAAACGAACCTTCGATTACCCCACCAGATCTGTCAAAGGAGTTCATGCACCCTTGGGAAAAGTAACCTACCCCTGTCCAATCACGGCTTTTCGGTTCCCAAGTAACCTATTGACGACTATCACTCTTCCCCATGCTTCGAAAAGAGGAAACTGATGATTACTTCCTCTTTCATGCCACGAACAAAAAATATTTATAGCCTTCTCATAGTCGTCTTTTCCTTTTTACGCAAGTTATTTCTCCTTCAAGAAACCCTAAAACCAGAACCTTCAATCTCTCCTAAGACCATCTTTCAGCGTTTCAAGAACCAGCCGTCCGTTCGTCTTCGCTTGAAGCTCTTCCAAATCTCCACGATCTTTGCTTTGGTAAGCTTCATAACCTTTATGCTCTTTTATTTTTGTCGTGCATGCCTCTATGAGTTAACTATTAAGTTCTGATTTTGTCTGTGTTTCTGGGTTGAGATGCATGAAGGTAGGGGATTTATCGGGTGATAGTAGATAGGATGATGTTTTTTTTTTCCATTTAGAAGTTACGACTTAGTTTGATAGCCGAGATCATAACTTTAGGACGTAAAACCGAAGTAAAAATTTGATTTTTATGCTAGTTGAAAAACTGAGTATTTCCCGCCCTTAAAGGAGTTGAAAAGGCTTTTTCAAAAACTTTTTACTTTCACTTTTTGATCTTCTCTTCAAACTGTTCGTGTGAAAAAATTAGTTTTTTGTTAGAATGCTGTTGTATAGAAGTTTGACTTTTATACACGACCAGCGTTATTCTAACAAACTTTCTAGATTCTCCATCCTCACCTCCCTATTTTTCTGTTCGCAAATTTTAATGCCAAATTTGTGGGGAGGTGAGCAGCCAATTGACGACGATCTTCTTGTCCAACTGCTTGAAGGCAAAGAACAGCCGGCTCAGCGTGTTCGCGAGATCCCATTCTCAAGACCTTCTTCCTCTAGACCTCAACCATCACCACCTAAAATGGCCCGCTCTAAGTCTCCAGGCAAAAAGAAACCAAACCCTAAAAACAATCCAAATCCTCCTGCCCAGCCTGATTCGCAGGCTAGGGTTTCCTCGACCAGTGGTCGAGAAAACGTTGCCCCGGACCCTCGCATTCAGGTCAGGGCTCGCCCTCGGCATTCAAACCTTCTTGATGTCGAGTGGTATCTTTCTCCCACTAGCCAGGTGACTCCCTAGATGCTTGCCAATTACCTTAGGAAGTATCCTCTCACCGGGGTCCATCTCAAGATTCCTACTGCTGACCAGAGGGCTAATTTTCTTGGGGGCGTCTACAGCGCCTGGTCGAGGTACCACATAGAGGCGGGGGCTACCCTTCCTCTACATCTGTTCTATCAGGGGGTGGCAAACTACTTCGGTGTTGCCCCCTTTCAAATTACTCCAAATGGATATAGAATGCTTGATGCACTCTATATCCTTTACAAACTCAAAAAATGGCCAGAGCCTACTCCCCACGAGGTCAACTTCCTTTTTGACCTTAAGTTCAACCCTCAACAGTACGGGACGAGCTTTTTTCACTTTTGTCACCAGGAAACAAACTGCACGTTCCTGAGTTACACTACCCATATCTCCAACGTGGGGAAATACAATCAGGAGTATTTCCTCACTCTAAACATGACTACGAACAACTTGGCCTTCGCTCGAGGAGGTAAATGTCCTTTTTCACTGGTCGCTACTTTTCTTAGCAAATTCCTTTGTACTTCTCTAAAGTATCTTGTGCCTTTCAGGACCATGGTTATGCCCGAACCCAACACCTGACATGGTGTTAAGGTCCAACACATTGGCCAGGATGGCTGATGCTGAAAAAAGCGTTAAGTCTCTGGTCACTGATGAAAACCTGAGGCTGTCTGGCCTCCTGGCTCCTCGTCAGGAAACGAGGGAGCCCGTGGTGGCAGACGCCACTGCCGAGGGGCATCCCGAGCAGCAACCCCCAGCGTCTCCTCCTCGAAGGAGACTGACTGGGGTTACGATCAGGGAACCAACTGGTGCCCCCCAAGCAGAAAGGCCTTCTGCCCCTCAAGGGAAGAGGAAACAAAAGGCAGCAGAAGTTGTAGTAGACTTGGATGAGTCCTCAGACTGTTATTTTGCTTTTAAATAGCTTGCCAATTCCCTGTCACTTATTTGACGGGGACGGCAATTTTATGTATACTCCAAATCTAGGGCCAGACTTCTTTGTGCCAGAGAGTGTGTGTATGACTAGTAGAGTCAGTAGTGTAGCGATAAGTAGTAGTAGCTCGGGTATTGGACTTTGTGGTTTTCCTTACTTCTTTTCTGATGTACCGTCATTTGTCATCTAATTTTGTCTTACTATCAGCATGCTTATCTTTTTCTGCAGAAATGGCCTCCCCCAATGTTTTCGACTTATTCCAGACTCAGGAGGAGGAGGAGGTTCCCCTGGTCCGACGGAAGAAGTCGGCCAGAAGACACAACGGCGAATCTAGCCAAGCACCCTCGGCCAAGAAGGGTCGAGCAGTTGATCCTTCCAAGGATGGGCCCTCTGGCCAACCTTCTGCTCGACCACCTGCTCCTACTGAGAAGGAGGTCTCGCCTGCAGCTCAAAAAGAACAGGCCCAGCAAGCCGAACTTCCTGGGGCCAGACTCTCGAGCCGTTCCCTGCGATCAGCTAAAGATCGCCTTGCTCATATCCTGAAGCATGACCGTTGCAGGGAGGCAATGGCTGAGGCTGAGAACATGGGGGTCGATCAGATCCTCAACAGGGCTCTTAACAAAGTGGCCAGTGTAAGTGCTCTTTCTCTTTTTGTGATCCTGATTTATATATTTCCTTCTTGTAATATAGCCTAACTCTTACTCTTTGACTGCAGGCCATGCTGACAATGACCGCGGCTCGTACTCATGCTAGCGCTAGCATCGAACAGTCTCGAGCGAAGGTCATCGAGGAGCTTCAGGCCGCAGAGGCTAGGCATGCTGGGGAGTTGGAGGTGGTCACCCAGCAGAAGGATGCTTTGGTGGCAAAACTGGCAGAGAAGCAAGCTTCTCAAGAAACTCTCAGGAAGCAGAGAGATGACTACCTGTAGTCCAGCCGAATCCAATGGCGTGAAGTCAAGAAACTTAGGGAGGAGCATCTCGCTAAGGACGCGACCATTGTTATTCTCAAAATCCAGGTGGAACAGCTTAAGCTCACCAATACCAAGGACCTGGATAGGTATAAGAACGCGACACTTCGGTGTTTCTACGATTTTTGGAAACACAACCAAAGTGTCGATTTCAGCTACCTCCTAGAAGACGCTAGGAAGGTCGAGCTGGCCCGCTGCACTACTCGGTTAGCTGTCAAAGAGAGAGCTAGGGTCCTGCTTCCCCAAGCATTCAACCAGCTGCCGAAGTGGAGGGAGGAGAAGCTGGAGGGGACGTGGTCGATCAAAATGCTCCAACGGATCTTCCTGCTCCTCAAGCTCCTTCAATTTTTTTGTTCTGTTACTTTTCTTTAATTACACGACCTACGGGTGGTGATGTAAAGACTATGATTTTTCTTTGGTTTTGCTGCATAAGCAGCTTATTTTACTTTTACTTTCAAACAATTACATCCAAGCAGTACTGCTTGCAGTGTAAAAGAATTCCTTTGATATTATAATATATCTGCTCTATTGTAACATCTGTTCGCATGACCGAACTTAGCATAGTACTTTGGCTCGATTTAATGAAATATAAATTTTGAAAAATACTCTAAGTACCGTAGCATGCTTTCACTTATTTTGTTCATGTGTTTACATACCTCTTGGTATGCTTTGCTATCGATGTAACTTATATGCCCCCCAAGTGACTGAGGAGCTTTAGGTCCTTGGTCACTTGCCTTGACCACGCCCTATACGAACATTACTGCTCGGTAAAAAAAATGCAACACTTGTAATACAGAAAAACAACACATGTAATGAACAAATACTTGTAAAAAAATTTACAAAGGGTGGCAAGAATGATTGGCTACGCACAGTCCCTTATAATTCTCGTATTAAAATGGACTAAACATGTCTTTATGAGTGATCTTTTAAAAAGATCTTACACTTATAAGCGATCAGCCATACAACATGACTGACCCTTTTTCAAAACTTGTAAAAAGTAAAAATTAATACAAGCCAGTCCTTTAAGAAGGACTGTTTATTGGTAATACTTGCACAGGTGTTCTCCATTCCAATAGCGCGGAACGAGATCTCCATTTAAGCGTGCAAGTTTGTATGTGCCTGGGTGAAGGACTTCTTCAATCTGGTAAGGTCCTTCCCAGTTTGTTCCGAGTACTCCAGTAGCTGGGTCGCGGGTGTTTAAGAAAACTTGTCGAAGTACTAGGTCTCCGACACTGAACTTTCTTTCTTTTACTTTTGAGTTAAAATACCGGGCGACTTTTTGTTGGTACGCAACTACTCGGAGTTGGGCTTTTTCTTGTTTCTCCTCAAGCGAGTCTAGGGACTCCATCAACAGTTGGCTATTCTGGTCTTGGTCGTATGTGATTCTTCGATGTGAGGGCGGATCTAACTCGACTGGCAACATGGCTTCATACCTGTATGCTCAGGAAAATGGGGTATGACCTGTTGCTGTTCGATGAGAAGTTCTATACGACCAGAGTACTTCGGGCAGCTGTTCCAGCCATGCTCCTTTGGCTTCTTTGAGCCTTTTCTTCAGGGTATCCTTAAGTGTTTTATTCACTACTTTGACTTGCCCATTTTCTTGTGGATGCACGACTGAAGAAAAGCTTTTGACGATTCCATGCCTTTCGCAGAAGTCTGTGAATAGGTCACTGTCAAATTGGGTGTCGTTGTCTGAGACAATCTTTCGAGGCAATCCATGTCGGCAAACAATGTTCTTGATGACAAAGTCAAGAACTTTCTTTGTCGTTATGGTAGCGAGTGGCTCAGCTTCGGCCCATTTGGTGAAGTATTTGACTGCTACAACTGCGTATTTTACTCCACCCTTTCCCGTTGGCAAGGATCCAACTAAATCGATACCCCATACTGCGAAGGGCCATGGACTTTGCATTTGCTTTAACTCATTGGGAGCTGCGCGTGGGATCTTGGAAAATCTCTGGCACTTATCGCATTTTCGCACAAACTCCATTGAGTCTTCGTTCATAGTCAGCCAAAAATAACCCTGCCTCAGAATCTTTTTCGACAAGCTCTGCCCCCCAGCGTGATCCCCATAGAAGCCTTCATGTACTTTCCTCATTAGCTCTTTAGCCTTTTCTGGTGTAATACATCTGAGCAGTGGCATGGAGTATCCTCTTCGGTATAGAATACCATCGACCAATATGTACCTAGCAGCCTGTCTCTGAAGAGTCATGGCTTTGTTCGTATCTGCTGGTAGTACACTAGTCGTGAGATACTCCAAGTACGGCGCCATCCATGTATCTTCTATCTGAATTTCCATACTAGTTTCATCTGCTCGTATGCTCGGCTCGCGTAGTCGTTCCACTGGCACTATATTTAAAGTGTCAGCGTCTTTTGCACTCGCGAGTTTGGCTAAGGCATTTGCGTTTGAATTCTGATCCCGAGGTATTTGCTAGAGGGTATACTTCTCGAATTGTGCCAACAGATCTTTGGTTTTGTTCAAGTAGGCCACCATTTTCAGGTCCCGTGCTTGATACTCCCCTAAGACCTGATTCACTACCAGCTGTGAATCACTGTAAATATTCAGCACTTTTATACTCATGTCTTTGGCCAACCTTAGTCCAGCGAGTAGTGCTTCATATTCGGCCTCATTATTTGATGCGGTGAAATCGAACCTAATAGCGCAGTGAAATCGATGCCCTTCTGGCATTATCAATATCACTCCTGCTCCTGCGTGAGATTCGTTGGACGATCCGTCCGTGAATAACTTCCACGAAGGAGCTTCGACTTGGGGCTCAGGCACGCTAGGTTTTTTGCACTGCTCGTTATCTGGGAGCTCAGTGAATTCAGCGATAAGATCAGCCAAGACTTGTCCTTTTGCTGCTGCTCGTGGTGAATATGTGATATCGAACTGCCCGAGTTCGACTGCCCATTTTAACAAGCGTCCATCCGCTTCCGGTTTTTTCAGAACTTGCCGAAGGGGCTGGTCAGTTAAGACTGTGATGGGATGGGCTTGGAATTAAGGCCTTGAGGCCAAAATTAAGCAATAGGCTAATCTTTCGATGGGAGGATACCTCAACTCGGCCCCGATTAACCTCTTGCTAACATAATAAACCGCCTTTTGTATGCCTTCTTCTTCTCATACTAGTACCGCACTAGCAGTATATTCGGTGATCGCCAGGTAAATGAACAAATTTTCTCCATCTATAGACTTTGATAAAATAGGAGGCTGTGCCATGTGGGCTTTTAAGGCTTGGAAAGCCTGTTCGCAGTCTCCAGTCCACTCGAACTTTTTGTTGCCTCTAAGCAGATTAAATAAAGGACGCATTTATCCGTCGACTTTGAAATAAATCTACTGAGTGCGACAATCCTCCCAGTTAAACTTTGCACATCCTTGATTTTCACTGGCGATTTCATGTCGATCGGGGCTTTGATCTTTTCGGGGTTGGCCTCGATTCCTCTTGAATTAACAATGAACCCCAAAAATTTCCCTCATCCTACTCTGAAGGAACATTTGAGACGATTTAACTTCATCCGATATTAGTTCAAAACATTGAAACACTCCTGTAAATCCTTCACATGTCCTTCTGCCTTTTTTGACTATACTAGCATGTCGTCCATGTACACCTCCATGTTTATTCTGATCAACTCCTTAAACATATGGTTAACCAATCGCTGGTAAGTCGCACTATCGTTTTTCAGTCCGAAAGGCATTACTTTATAAGAGTATAACCCTGCATCGATCCAAAAGCTAGTGTGATCCTCGTCAGGGGGATGCATACTGATCTGATTGTATCCCGAGTATGCATCCATGAAAGAGAGGATCTCATGTCCTGCAGTTGCATCGACCAACTGGTCCATCCTTGGGAGTGGGAAGCAATCTTTCGGGCAGGCTTTATTAAGGTCTGTGAAATCCACACAGGTTCGCCATTTTCCATTAGGCTTGGGAACCAATACTGGATTAGAGACCCACGATGGATAAAACGCCACCCTGATGAACCCATTCTCCTTCAGTCTTTCAACTTCCTCTTTTAAGGCTTTCGATCTATCCTTATCGAGCAACCTTCTTTTCTGTTGCACAGGTGGATAAGTCATGTCAACATTCAGGACATGGCTGATAACTGCAGAATCTATCCCAGCCATGTCTTTATGTGACCAGGCAAAAACTTCCTGGTTCTTTCTCAAAAATTCCACCAGTGTGTGATTCGTTGTTGCTTCTAGATTTTTCCCGACCTTTACAACTCTGGTCGGGTCTTTTTCGTCAAGTTGGACCTCTTCAAGGTCCTCGACGGGTCCAACATCTTCCTCAAAATCCCCAAAGCGAGGATCTAAATCTCTATCCTCACTTTGGACAACACCCTATTTGGTGACTCCATCACCGGATTGGGCTTGTGTATCAATGGCCATCTGCAACCTCTCTGGGGGAGAGCTCTTCAACGTTCCTTTCTTTGCCTTCGTAATCGAGGCATTGTAGCACTCCCTTGCTTCTCTCTGATTCCCCAACATGCGTCCTACCCCTGCGTCTGTAGGGAATTTCATGGCCAGGTGCCATACTGAGGTGACGGCCCGAAGGTCAACCAGTATGGGCCTTTCGATTACAGCATTGTACGTCAAAGGACAATCGACTACTATGAAGGTAACGAGTAATGTCCTGGTAGCGGGCACTATACTTGTTGTTACCGAAAGTCTGATTGACCCCGTTGGGGCGAGTCCCTCACCAGAGAAGTCGTAGATTGTTTGGTTGCAGGGCTCTAAGTCCTTGACGGACAACTTCATGCGTTCCAGCGAAGATTTGTACAGGATGTTTACTGAACTTCCTATATCAACTAGTACTCTCTTCACCATCATGTTGGAAATTTGAACATCCACGACCAGCGGATCGAAATGTGGGAACCGGACATGCTGGGCGTCGCTATCAGAGAAGGTTATTTCACCATCCTCTGACCAAGCCTTCTTTGATGCCCTGTCCTCCACAGTCATCATCTCAATGTCTTGGTCGTGGCGTAGGATCCAAGCATATCGTTCCCTCGCCTTTCCGCTGCTTCCCGCGAGGTGCGAGCCTCCACAGATGGTGAGTAAAGTGCCAGCTACGGGGTCAGGCTGCAAAGGTGGCGAGCGTTGGCGTGCGGGCGCCTGCTCGTTGCCACCTGGAGCCTCTCGTTGGGAAGTTCCCGAGGCCCGTACGTATCTCCTTAAGTGTCCTTGTCTGATAAGGAACTCGATTTCATCCTTTAGTTGCTTGCATTTGTTTGTATCGTGTCCGTAGTCGTTATGATAACGACAGAACTTTGTTGTATCTCTCTTCGAAATATCCTTCCGAACGGGATCGGGTCTTTCGTAAGGCACACTAGAACACGTGGCTAATACACCTCTCCCCGAGACTCGACAAGGGAAGTGTATTTAGTGAACCGCGGTTCATAACGATTGCCCTTAGCGCATTTATTTTCAGAGGTGGAAGGCTCATTCTTGTCATTGCCATTGCCATTGCCGTTCCCGTTGCCTTTGCCGTTGCCATTGGGTTTTGACCCATTGGCAACTTTGGCGGGCTTGGCAGTCCCCTTATCCTTGCCTGGGGGCTTTCCTTCGCTGGTGATGGCATCCTCGAGCTTGATGTACTGATCTGCTCGATCCAAAAATTCTTGAGTAGTCTTAACTCCATGCTTTCTGAGGCTACTCCACAAAGGTGTGTGACACCTAACTCCCGCAGTTAGGGCCATCATCTTTCCCTCATCTCCCACTGTTTTGGCTTTAGCCGTTGCTCGCATGAAGCGCTGGACATAATCCTTCAGTGGCTCTCCTTCTTGCTGGCGTATCTCCACCAGCTGGTTCGCCTCAGTTGGGTGCACACGACCCACATAGAATTGTCCGTAAAATTCCTTTACGAACATCTCCCAAGAAACAATACTTGCAGGAGGGAATTTTAAAAACCACTCCTGCGCAGCATCAGAAAGTGTTGTAGGAAAGATCCTGCACCAAGCGTCTTCAGACACTTTCTGAATGTCCATCTGTATCTCGAACTTGTTGACATGAGATACCGGGTCACCATACCCGTCAAAGTTCAGAAGCGTGGGCATCTTAAACTTGCTGGGAGTTTCTTCCATGGCTATCCTCTGAACGAAAGGAGTGCCCATTCTCCTGTCGTACTCGATATTAGACGTTCTTCCCCCGACCAGCTATTGTACTGCCTGGTTCAGGGCATCTATTTAGGCTTGCACGGCGTCAGGAATCACCGAGGCCCTCTGTTGCTGGGGGAATGTACTCGTCATGCCATTCCCGGCGATCGTTGAGTACATCTCTTAAATCTTCTTCTCTTCGCCGCTACTCGCTTGCTCCGAGCCGGTTAAAGACGTTATTTTGCCTGGGCTGCCCCCCAGCGTTACACCTCTCGGGTTGGTCTTCCCTTGGTGGTGGGCTTCTGCCCCCACCTCTCTCTTCATTTCTCCGACCGGTATTTCCTCTGCCTGAGTTGGCCTCGTTGTAACCATGGCAATCTCTGAACCTTGATTGGCTGTGGTGGGATTGACTGTCCCCTCGGTTGCCTCCTCGGGCCGGAACTTCTCGAGTGTTAGAGGGTGGCCTGCGTTGGTCGGTAGGTCCCCGTGCATTATCATGTCGTGGGGGTCCCCGGACCGCAGAGCTTACCTCTGAGTTCCTTCTGTTACCAGAAGGACAATGCCCCCTGCTCGGTGGGTTCGGCTCTTCGCCTCTGTGGCGTCTAGGACTACGGGGCTGCTGCCCGGCCCTATTCTGCCTTGGTTGCGGGGGATTGCCTCGACCAGCCTGGGACGGAGGCTGCGCTTTAGGACCCCTTGGTGGGACATCCTCCTGAGGCATTGGCGGCTGCTCGGGCCTTTGGGGGCTCGACGGCTGGATCTGCGAGCTAGGATTGGGACCCCTTTGGGGTGGACCATTTACGGGTAGATCAGGCTATGAGGCAGGTGCAACCTGATTCCTAGCCAACTGTAGGGCTGCTTCGAGGGCTACCATGGCTTCCCTCTGACGACGATCCATCTCCGCATGTCTTTCACTCAGCTCCTGGCGCTGTCGCTCTATCTCTAGCTGCTGTCGCGCCATAGTTTCTGCATCACTTTCTTGGCTGGCCCTCAGATTAGCCAGTTCTTCCTGCAATACTCCTAAGGTATTTCTCAGCATCTCTGAATTCAGCTCTTCCTCATCAAATTCCAAATGTGGCTCATTCTCAGCCATGTTTGGAGGAGGAGGCAGTTGAGATGGTGCAGTGCCAGCCGTCTGCCCAATTTTCTTTGTTGTTTTCGCCATTACTATTTCAATGATTTCGTTTCAAGCTCTCAATGAAAGCACCAGAATGTTGACCCTTGTTTTGGTCAACTGACACGGAGTCAAAAAGCTTAATGTGGATAGATATGTTGGAATGAATATAATGACAAAAACAGTAAAGGACACAAGAAATTATAGTGATTCGACCCCAAGAACTGGTAATGACCTACGTCCACTTAAGCTATTATTGATATGAGATCTCAAAGGGGTGATCAAAGAACTAGGGTTCTCCGAGTTTCATAAACCTGAGAGAGATAAACAGTATAATCGTAATACAATTGCCCTAATTCTCTCGTGAGTATGTAATTTTAATTAAGCAAAAGCCAAAAGTCCCTCCCTTGAGCTATCTTTCTCTATTTATAGGCTCAAGGAGGATTACATGAATTTGTTACAGATATTCTCTCCTAATTAATCGGATAATCAGAAATCATTGGAGATAATCTCAGAATTGATTATGATCTCTACAAGATTATCTTGAAATATGCGGAATGTACGACCATGTTGGTGGTGAGAAAAATTCAACTGCCGCACCTGTAATGTCTTACTGGTCGATACTCTTATAGAACTCTGTTAGGTGTCAGCCACGTGTTCAAAATCGCCTGCCACGTCATCCGTGCCTATTTTTTGGATAACACATATCATACAAACATACAAGATCTATTCTATTTTGCTTACCGAAATTGGGATATTTGAGAACAAATGCGGGACTTGGAACACTCCTAAAACCAACAATAGAATGGTGAGTATTTCTAAAGAGTAAAGACTAAATGTGGAAACTAAACCTTCAAGATAAAACTTACCAAGAAAGATCTTTAAGTTTCAAGAGCCTAATCAAAAACCAATATCACAAGTTAGGATCTGAATAAAAGGACTAAAGAAACTAAAGAGTTTTAAAGGATGGAACTTAAAGAATAAGAGTACCTTAGTTGACCTTGTGGATTGATCTAACTCCAATACCAAAATATACTAAACCTCACTTCCCAAGTATTTGATAAAGCTTAACAATGGCAAAGCTTTTTCCCAACCCAAGTGTTTATCACTCTTATGGTCTCACTAACACCTTGGAGTCTGATCACAGCTAAAGAGTAAGTGAAAGGGGTGGGTTCTAAGTCCTATTTATAGAGTTCTAGGAATAAAAATCTTATTTTTGGCTTTGAATAAAAATAATGAATTTAATTGAAAATATTTGAATATTCGTCAGTCAAAGGCTTTGGACTTGGTCAAATTGTTCAGAGGGAGGTTTAAGGAGTCAAAGCTTGATTTTTAAAATTAAAAACAAAAATAAAAAAAATAGAATCCTAACTTCTAACTTACTAAATCTCGTAACTCTAAACTCACATGTAGTAAAATCAACATAACTGGAGCTGTAGGACTCCGATTTAGACCATATTTATACCGTTAGAAATCTAATTCAATTATCTACAAGTTTCTTGAAATACTATTTTTCGAAATTCATAATATAACTGGGTCAAAAATAGGTCGGAAATTACAGTACCCTAAAGTTACGGGAAAATCTATTTAATTATCTAAATAACAACCTAATCCACAAATTTCTTAACTAACCATAAAATAACGAACTCTAATTCCCTAATAATCATGCTTATGACAAGTGTCATATTCTTATTAGCTCTGTCTAAACCTTAGGTTATAATAAATAATACACCTAGGACCTGCAATATTAATCAAACCTTATGTTATAATTAATATTCTTAAACTATAGGTTAAACTTATAAAATTCATAACTATTGCTATGAGTTTCCAACTAAGTCCCGACTTGAACCAAAATCCACGGAATCTAACATACTACAAACTAATACTAACTACTACTACTACTTCCACTACTATCTAGATAGTTAAGTAAATATTTTGGGACTCTACATTTTTTTAGCAATTTTAGCATTCTATGTAATTTCTATGCTCTCTGAATTTTCGTAATTCTAAAATGGATATTGGTATATAATTTAAAAAGAGAGCAAACTATGTCTTGAAATCATATTTTAAAACTAAGATGAGAAAATGGTGTAACTTTATACTTGTGAAGCTGAATATTAATATTTAATAGTTGTAATTTTTTTTTTTTATCTAAAAGTGCTTAAAAATTGGTTTATTGAAAATGTAAATATTATGAGCATTTTTTCCAAATTTTTAGATAATTATAAATAATGTAAATTTTTATGATCTGGAAATTACTTTTAAAAAGAAATTAATCATGTCACATTTTATTGGTATTATTTACTTAACTTTGCTAAATTAAAAAGGGCACGTTTATGATATTAATTTATTTTGCCAAACTAATTATTTTGTAAGTAATTATAAATTATGTCACACTTTATTGTTATTATATAATAAATAGGTTTATTATTTTGTACAATTTAAGCTAAGAATTATTTTAGTAAATTTTGTAATAAAATTATAACTAGCAATTGTATGATTTAAAGAAGTAAAATAATCGTAACCAAGTTGGTAATTTATTTTATATGCTTGCTGAATTTTTGCGAAATTTACAAGAAAATAAAAGAATAAATATTACAAACTTTAAGCAAGTTTTAGAGAACTGCCCCATGTATGCATGTTACATGCAAGTTTTCTTTTACGTTCAAATATATGATATTTAATCAAATTCATGGTTCTTGTTTTGAAACCATTGAGAATTACTTGGTAGAATGGACGTTATTCTTTTGTGATTTTATCTGACATTGTTGTGCTACAACTTGTGTGAATAAAGTTGTGGTGGGGTATGCTTAGTTTTACTTGATACTGAGACTAGTGTTTGATTGTGATTCTAGGCTCGTTGTGAAGTATCCTACTCTTTAAATTATTTGGACTTGTGGTAAGGAAGTTAGCTATAATTTTAATGAGATTATTTTGACTTTATGAGATATATTGCTATGAGATGAACTACTTGTATGTGTGCTTGTATGTTGTAGGACGCGCCGAGGTTATTCTAAGACCAAAGCTCCTGAATACCTCATAGAGGAGGATTTCATGGTTTATGCTTTTTGGTTGTCTCATAGAACTTGTTTGCATTACTTTTTATGGTGAAATATTCAGATAAAGTATGTGATTATGCTATGATGATGATATAATATGAATATGATATGTTGTAAGCTTATGTATGATGAGAATAGTTTCGTATTGTGCTTATGCGAATTTTTGTTTCTTCGTTTGTATTTCCTTACCGTGCTTTTAACTCACCCCCCTTTCCCCCTTTCAAGTAGGCAATAGAGCTTCTCATTGGCACGCATGGTGATGTGAGGTGTTCTTGGGTCTGAGTATGTATGTCGTGGGGCTCTGATGGACGGAAATTGATCTAGTTAACGCCAACAATTGCAGTGGGACTTTATACTTTTATTTTAAATATTTGCATAAAAGACATTGTAATTTTATTTTTAAATAGATGGGCCTATATTGTATGTTTTGTTAAGACCCCACTAGAGCTTTTTCATAATTATTTTATTTTCTTACTAATTACCAAGTGGTCATCATTTGAAAGGATAGTATTATAGGGGCATTGTTACATGTTCCAATTCTCAGTTTGATATGCGTGATCATTTTAAGCTGCAAAGAGGACAACCAGACCGATACAATGATTTGAACTATACTCAAACAATGAGAGATCTGTCTATTGTGTGCGACAATGGGAACATCCCTCCCAACAGGGCTCAGGCTCAGAGGGACAATAACCTACATAACACACAAGATAGGATGGGAGCTGATAACCAGTTCCCAAATAAACTAAAGACAAAGGATCCAACCCTTGAATGATTAGCTCTAATGGAAGAGCATATGAAGAGACTTTTATTTGGGAATAATGTGGACGATTGCGACTCTAATGAGGAGCTCGAGCCTTTTCCTCCTCACATTGCGACAGCTCCCTATCCCGTTGGCTTCAGAATGCCAAATATGCCAACATATGACGAAGTACTGATCTGTCTAATAACATTGGGACCTTCAACACTTTTATGATGACCCATAACATTAGTGTCTACTTGAGGTGTGTCCTATTCCCGGCTACTTTGACAGGACCAACCAAGTTACGGTTTAACAAGAATAAGAAACACTCGATCACCTCTTGGAAAAAATTGTCCACCAAGTTCGAGAGCTAGATTTGGGCTGTAAAAGAAGTTCGAGTTGAGGCCGACTCGTTGGCCAACATTTAACAATAGCCTAGTGAATCCTTGAAGGCCTTCCTCAACTAGTTCACCAATATAGCAGCACGAGCTAGAGACACTGATGAAAGTGCCAAGGTCATGGCTGTGAGGACAGGGATCGTCGTGGGTGGAGAACTATGGAAGGAACTCCAAAGGAAAGGAGTAAAGAGTACGGACGAGTTCTTGGCTCGAGCACAGGAGTGGGTCAACCTAGAAGAATCATAGTCTACAGTCGCAGGAACCAGCCAGACCTCTATTCAGCCCAGTGGAGTGGTGATGGATGTTGTAGCTACTACCCAACCCGCGGTCCATAACAACCAAGCAATATGTAATAAATGAAAGTGGAATGTTAAGGGTGACCAGACTAGGTCCAAAAAGAATAAGCCCAGGGAGAAGTACACTTTTATCTTCACCACGTAGATCGACCTAACAAATACGTGGGAACACATTTATATGGTTAATTCTGCCCGTCTTCCATGGAAGAAGCCAGAGCCCCTGAAGTACCAGCGGGCAAAGAGAGATCTGACAAAATTTTATCATTTTCATAATGACATTGGCCACAAAACTGACGATTTCCGTCAATTGAAGGATGAGATTGAGACACTCATCTGAGCTGGACCGTTAGCACAATATGCTCGGAACAGGGTAGCCCCTAATCAACGAGCATCACAAAATCCTCAACTAGGTCAGGGAAACCAAATAAAACCAGCAGCATCTTTCCCAACTCCTGGCAACTAGATCTTCCCCCCTCTTATTGAAGGAAGAGATATAATCACCACTGCAGGCGAACCTCACCCACCAGGTACAAGAAATGGAGCTCAAAAAAGATATATCCAGGAGCTAAAGATTCATAAGGGTGCAGTATTTACTTTAGAGCAGAGGTTATCCAAACAACAGCAATTGGATGAACAACCAATCATTTTTACAAAAGAAGATACTAGCCATGTCCAATTCCCTCATAATGATATACTCATGATAACCATTCATCTTTCTAATTGGAGGGTGAGAAGAATCTTGATTGATAATGGGAGCTCAATGAATGTGTTGATGTCCACTCTTGAAAAAATGGGACTATCTATAATCGACCTTAAGGTGACCTCGATAACTCTTTATGGGTTTTCAGGAGAAGGAATGGTAGCAATAGGAACGATTGGGCTCGTTGTAACCTTGGGAGAAGAAGCACGAGTTGTTAAAAAATGCTTAAGTTTGTTGTAATTGATTGCCCAACAGCTTACAACACGATCTTGAGAATACCAACATTGATGGCATTCGAGGCCATAACTTTTGTTCACCACTTGGCCATGAAGTTCCCTTCATCCTTAGGGATATGCAATGTAATAGGGGATCATCTTGCTTCCAGGGAATACTACAATATTGCCATGAAGGGAAAGTCACAACCCGGGCAGCAGGCCATGGTGGTAATTGAAGAGAATAATGAGTCTCAAGCAATGGAAATTGCTGAAGAAGCCAAAGAATCTTAGGAGACCGACAATGAGGTCGCACAATCAGATGAAATTGACCCAAGAATAGGTGAAGACCGATCTGAGCTCCAGGCTCTAGAGGAGCCCGAAGAAATAATTCTCGACCCAAAGACACCTTCCAGAGTGGTGAAGATTGGGAAGAATCTAGGACCTAAATGAAGGAAGGAGTTGGTCAAGGTTTTGAGGAAAAATCTCGACGTCTTTTCCTAGTCACACGAAGATATGGTTGGAATTAGTCCAAGTGTGATTATGCATACCCTAAACTTGGACAAAAATGTGCCTGCGAAACAGTAGAAACAAAGGCTATTAGGGAAGGAGTGAGGAGAAGCTTAAGAGGAAGAAGTAGCTCGCCTATTGAAATGCGAGTTCATTAGAGAGGCAAAATATCTGACCTAGATTGCCAACCCTATTTTGGTTCCAAAGCCAAACAGAAAATGGAGGAACTGCATTGACTTCTCCTATTTGAATAAGGCATGTCCAAAAGACTGTTTTCCACTGCCAAGAATAGACCAGCTAGTTAACGCACTGGTAGCCACAAGCTTATGTCCTTCATGGACATGTATTTTGGATATAACTAGATCACGATTAACCTTGTAGACGTAGAGCACACCAGCTTCATGATCGAACACAATGTACTACTACATAGTCATGTCACTCGGGCTAAAGAATGCTAGTGCCACATATTAGAGGCTAGTCAACAAAATGTTCGTTGACCAGATCAGAGTAAACATGGAATTGTGGGTCGATGACATGCTCGTCAAGTGAAAAACTTCCAATAACCATGTGTCCGATGTAGAAGAATGTTTTTACATATTGAGAAAGTATAATATGAAGTTGAACCCCCAAAAGTGCACATTGGAGTCTCATTAGAGAAATTTTCAGGCTTTATAGTTAACTCAGGGAGGATCGAGGCAAACCCTAAAAAAATCATATCGTTGTTCGAAATGTCATCACCCGATCGAAATGTTGAGGCCTTAAATCAGTTTGTGTCCAAGTCCACAGACAAACGCCTCGCCTTTTATAATTTGCTTAGAGGAAACAAATGATTTGAATGGACAGAAGAATTCGAATAGGAATTTAGCCGAACCCCCCCCCCCCCCCTATTTTATCAAAACCAGTTACTGGGGAATGTCTATACTTATACCTAGCAATAACGGAGAACACATTTAGCGTTGTGTTAGTTCTTGAAGAAAATCAAGCACATAAACTAGTGTACTACACCAGTAAGAGGCTTATGGGAGTTGAATCCAGATATCCTCTTATTGAGAAACTTGTTTTTTGCTTAATCTTGGCTTCAAGGAAGCTTAGGTCATATTTTCAGTCCCACACAATACAAGTCTTAACCGATCAACCTTTAAGGCAGGTCTTGCAGAAACCTGAAGCATCGGAACTTCTATTGAAGTGGGCCATTTAACTCAGTTAGTTTAAAATATTATACAAGCCACTGACAAAATTGCAGCTTATATAGCTAAGGTGAAAAGTGAACTGTCAAAGTTTGAATTCTAGTCAAATGAACAAGTACCACGCGAGCAGAACACAAATACAGATGCTTTGGCCTGACTCGTTACCACCAAAGAAGCGGACACATTGAATGTGGTACCCATTGAATTCTTGGAAAAACCAATCATAGATGAAGAGTCAACAGAGGTCGGAATGATTTACGAAGGACCGACCTGGACGACTCCAATCATTGAATACCTCACGTCTGGAAAACTACCTATAGACTGCAAGGATGCACGAAAACTGCTATACCAGGTCCTGAGGTATATTATGGTCTAGGGGATTCTATATAGACAAGGTAACTTTATGCCTCTTCTAAGATGTGTCTTTCCCGAGGAAGTGCAAGCTATCCTCAAAGAGATTCAAGAAGGGTTTTGTGGAGACCAACCAAGGGGGCAAAGCTTGGCCCTAAAGGTGTTAAGGCAGGGCTATTTTTTGGCCCACACTGAAAAAGGACTCGACTTCATATGTCCTCAAGTGTGATAAATTCCAATTCTTTGCCACCATCGCCCGAGCCGCACCCATGGAGCTAACCATGATATCCTCTCCATGGCCATTTGTTGTATAAGGGATCGACCTAATTGGATCGTTGCCAACTAGAAAGGGAGGAGTTCGCTACGCGGTTGTAGAAATCGACTATTTCACAAAGTGGGTTGAGGACGAATCCCTGGCAACTATAACCTTAAAGAAAATACTGGATTGTGTTGTAAAGAACATAATATGTCGATTTGGACTCCCAAAGAAGACTGTGTTGGACAACGGGACCCAATTTGACAGTGACCTGTTCACAACTTTATGCGAGAAATACGACATAGTTAAGAGTTTCTCTTCAGTGAAATACCCTTAGGCCAATGGGCAGGTCGAGGAAGTAAAAAAAACCCTTAAGGCAAATCTAAATAAACGACTAGAGGATGTTAAAGGGCTATGGCTTGAGCAGCTCCCACAAGTTCTCTAGGCCTACAGGACCTCACATCGCACTTCCACCAGACATACTCCCTCTCTCTAACTTTTGGAAGCAAAGTTATGCTCCCAATTGAGGCTTTGGTAATGTCCCACAGACAAAAGACCTTTGACCAGGATTGAAATCACAACCTGCTTAATGCATCTCTAGATTTAATTGAAGAGCGACAAGAAGATTCTCAGCTATAGCTCACCCATTGCCAGCAAAGGGTGACACACTAGCTCAACTCAAAGGTCAAAAGAGGAGACTCGAACTAGGAGATCCAGTGCTCCGGAAGGTATTCCTAGCTAACAATGACCCTAAAGACAGTGTACTAGGACCAAACTGGGAAGGACCCTATCAGATGGTAGAGATCTTACGGGAATGAACCTTCAAACTAGCTCGGTTAAACAAAGATATGGTTCCACGAACTTGGAATGCCTTGCATCTCAAGAGAGTATAACCAATGATAAGAATCTTTGTTAGACTTTATTTATTTCATCTCATGTAAGGCTTAAGTAGAAAATCCATATCTCTTGTTCTTTCAATTTGAATAGTATAAGGTTGATGTGTAATTTAAACATAGTGACAAAAAATTTCAATTTATTCTTGTTATTTAGCACAAGTTGATTATGTAAAAGCAATCTAGAACATTTTTAAATTATGATCGCTTAGGGGGCATATAACCCATAGACTTCCCATAGTCTTTGGGATATTCGACAACTTAGAATTTGGAAATTTAGAAAATTGCGGCTTTTTAAAGCTCGAGTTTTCAAAACAAATTCGAATGAAAACTAAGTTAAGGAAACTCAGAGCAAAAATAAAAAATCCTAGAATTTAACAAAGTTCATAAATCCTGGAGCCATACTGTAACATCCAAATTTTCTAATCAAGCTTAGTGCCTTGATTAGTGTGTCGGGAGGGCATAAATAGATATTATGTGCATTTTATGATTATATGAATTATGTGATTTATATTATCATATGACTATTCTAGCATGTTTAGGTGTATTAAGGATGCATGTGGACTCGTTTCTTATTAGAAGGATATTTCCATAATTTTGACCCATTGAGAGTTATTTGGCATGAAACGATCTAAGTGAGCAAATTAGCAAAAAATTCACAACAGGGTTAAATATCTGACTCGGGGTGAGTCTAAGGGTATTTTGGTAATTTAGTACATTACCAGGATTTATTGGGTAATGGGAATTATTATGTGATTAATTTTGAAATATGGTATTAAATAAGGATTAGTGGCAAATGGTGGCAAATGACCATTTTGCCCTTGAGGACATTAAAGAGCTAAGGTTTGGACAAGGGTTATTTTGGTCTTTTCCCTAGCCTTGGAATGGCTTAGTCCATTAGAAGCATTCAAAATAATCAGATAACACTAACCGTAAAACACCTCCCTTTCTCTCTCTCGTTATCTCTCTCTCTCTCTTTCCTATTTTGGATTGGAATTTTGAGAAGAAGGGGTTTGGAATTGGCATGCTTGGAGGAGCTTAGAGTTGGGAATTGGTTTGAAGTTCAGCTTAAGGCCATAATTACTCAATTGAGGTAAGAGTTTTACTTTGTTTTTGGTAAATTGCTGGCTTGGTTTTTATGTTCTTGAGTTTTAAACTCAAGGTTGGGATTTTGAGTTATGATGAGTTTTTGGCTTTGTTTTTGGGGTTTATTTTCTGCCTGTGATGTGTTTTTATGAGTTTAGAACCAAATTCTGGGTTTAGTTGAAGTTTGGGAGCTGATTTTAGGGGTTTTAGTTTGGAGAAAATCACTGGAAAATGTTGGAATTCTGGGTGTGCGGGGTTGCGTCATGGTGAAATTCTTGGAGCGCTCGACCCGCATGAACTCAGAGGCGTTGGGGTTCTTCTAAACAGCCTTGGCACTGCGGTGCTTGGTAGGTGTGCCGTGGCATGTGTCCTGTGCCTTTGTGGTTCGGGGCTCTCTGCCTAGAGGTGCGTCGTGGTCCTTCAGGGGAGGGTCGCGACTCTAAATGGGGAAAATGGCCAAGTGAGGTTTTGAGTTGTGGGGACTCAAACCTAAGGGCTCGGGAAGGATTCTACTACTTGGTTTAGTAGAATTCGAGGTCCCCGTGGGTAGAAATTGGTCTGGAAGCCTTTATTCGCTCATTATTGATGGTTATTCAATTTTATGGTTGTGACTAGGGTTCATCGATTGGCTCAGGAGGAAAGGCATCATGATACAGGTCTCGTTAAGGACCTAAGGTAAGAAACTGCACCTAGTCTGTGGTTAGGGCTTAAGCCTGGTCATTGAACATGGTTATAAATATGATTGAGATGTTTTATTAAACATGTCTGATTGTATTGAACATATTTGTGATAAATGATTTATGCTTGTCTATATTATCTGATTGAAAGGCTTGACTTATGATTCAAAGGCGGCAATAGAGCGTTGAGCATAGGTCGGCAAGGTTAGGCCTATCCAGAAGCATGACATACGCTTGAACGACCTTATGGTCGCTTAGAAATAAAAGCGTCAGGTATGCTTGACTAGCCTTGTGGCTAGTTATCACTATTTAGGGCTAAGGGCCCCGGGGTGGCTCTATAGTCACTTAGTTGGATTGAATGCATGCATGAGTAAAACTATTACTACTATGCATGCCAGATAAGATTTTGAAATCTGTTATTAACTATTCATAAGCATGTCTATGTTTTCTTGTTGAACCTTCGCTCACGAGTGTTATGCGGTGCAGGTAAGGGAAAGGAGAAGTTGGATCAGCCATGGGTTGGAGAATTTTGGTGGCAGCATGTACATATGCAGCCTACTTAACTCCACGATCAGAGATTTAAAAAGGAACTGGGGTCAAACCTTAATTTTTTTGCTTAGGCCGGCATGTTTTTTATTCACCTTTTTGGATTGTGAATGTTATGATTGGTTAAATACAAATGATAAGTGTTAAAATACAAGCAAGGTATAAACACTTAGCAGAATTAACATATGAAGATGTGAATTTGAGCTTCAATTGTAGGCACTTATAAAATGCAAATTTGGATCCAAAGTGATACATGAGAGTATCTAGGGGTTCCCAAAAAGTTTGGTGGCATTTGGAGCAATTTTGGGACCTTTGGAAGTGTCCAAAATTAGAGAGGGTGGCAATACATCGCCACCCAAGAGGCGAGACATCGCCTATTATCTAGGGTTTCAAGAAATCCTAACAAGCGATGCATCGCCTGCATGCGGTGACACGTCGCCTACTATATTACATTAAATATCGTAAAAGCTCTAAATGATGTGTTTTCCAAGTCTAATTCTATTGGTTGGACATAATGACGGTGCCTACTATATATAAGGGTAAAAAACAGTGACTTGGAAGACTTTATCACTCTCTCCAATCTCTCTCTACCCTCTCTCTCTTTAGCTCCAAGAATCTCTAGTTCTCTCCAAGAAAGTGCTTGGCTTAAAGAGTTGAAGGCTTGTTCAATCTCAATCCTCATTGCTTCAAGAGAAGGCCTCAAGCATCAATGATGGCTGGGAAATAGAGTATTAGGACAGTGTTCTACAACGTGTATAAGCCTTGGTTTGTGTTTGTTTACTCAAGGGTTTGTTTAATGATTTGCTCAAAGTGGTGGTCTTGCCTAGGGTTTGAAGCTTCATCAAAGTTGAAGAACACCATTCTTCTACTTGGGTTTGCATGTTCTTTCTCAATCTCTTTTAAGTCTCTTTCAATCCAAATTTTGTGTAGATTTTATTTCTTGTGGTGGTGTTATCTCACTCTCCCCCAACATTCTAATACTCTATAATCTAAGATAACATATCATGGAATTATCTAACTCTCTTTCGGCATTGAAATTCATTACTAAAGACTTTGTTAGATTGGATAGGTTTGATGGGACTAACTTTCTTCGTTGGCAAGACAAAATTAGATTCTAGCTCACCACTTTGAAAATTTTCTATGCCTTGGATAAATACCTAAAAGCCTTGGAAGAGCCCAAAGAAGATGATATTCAAGAAGTTGTCAAAGAAAGGAGTAAGAACGAAGAAGATGAATTGATTTGTATGGGTCACATCCTTAATGCCCTATCGAATAAGCTCTATGATCTCTACACCAACACCAAGACCACCAATGAGATTTGGGGGGCCTTGGAAAAGAAGTACAAAGCGGAAAAGGAAGGTACTAAGAAATTATTTATTACTCAATATATAGAATTTAAATTTTATGATGATAAACCCCTTCTCCCTCAAATTCATGAGCTACAAATTATTGTGAATAAATTGTCTACTCTTAAAATTGTATTGCCAGAACAATTTCTTGTGGGTGCCATTATAGCCAAGTTACCTCCTTCATGGAGAGGCTATAGGAAAAATATGCTCCATAGAAATGAAGAGATTTCTTTGTAGGAAATTCTCAAACACTTGAGAATTGAGGAGGAATCTCATTCTAGAGATATGAATGAAGAGAAGTCCAATAGAGAGACCTATAAGCAAATGTTGTGGAAAATCCTCCTAACAAGGGGAAAGGAAATGGCAAGGACAAGGGTAAGGGTTAAAAATAAAGATGAAGCATTTGATGTGTTTAAAGTGTATAAAGGGGAAGTTGAAAATCAGCTTGAAAGGAAAATTAAAATACTTAGAAGTGATAGGGGTGTTGAATTTTTTTCAAATGAATTTAACTTGTTTTGTGAAGAACATTGAATAATTCATGAATGTACAGCCCCTTATACTCCACAACAAAATGGTATAGCGGAAAGAAAGAATAGAACATTTAATAAGATGATTAATGTTATGCTATTACATTCTAAATTGAATTTTAGTTTGTGGGGTGAAGCCTTGCTATCCGCTTGTCATATTTTGAATCGTATTCCCATTAAAAAAATATATCTCCATATCAGTTATGGAAAGGAAAGAAACCAAACATTGGTTATCTTAAAGCATGGGGGTGTCTTGCTTATTGCAAGAGCACCGATCCAAAAAGGACCAAGTTGGGCTGAAGAGCTATAAGATGTGCATTTGTGGGTTGTGTCTGAAATAGCAAATCTTATAGATTATTAAAGTTGGAGTCTAATGTAATAATTGAATCTAGAGAGGTTGATTTCTTTGAGAACATGTCATATGATGACAACGAGTTAGAACCAACTCAAACTAGAGAGTCTCAAGAGGAGACTCCTAGAATAGTTGGTGAGCAACCTCAATGGCCTAGAAGGAGCCAAAGGCTCAAAGATTTGGGATCAAATGACAAGTGTTCTCCAATAGAGACACTATACCTTGTTGAATGTGTTAATGAGGGCGTTACTTGGAATGTGATAAACTCATGGGAACTTACTGTAGCTTGGGTTCATGGATCCATGGTCCCCGTGTCATATCTTATCAAATCAAGTTTAATAATCTCAAACAATTGATTTAATTACCAATTAGAAATATCAAATTGACCTACTAATTTAATGATATTTACATGTAATAAGAATTTAGGAATAAAAGAGAAACTTTGAGAAATTTTATTAATATTAAATTGATGACAATATAAATAAATAATATTAAATCAAGTTTTAAATTATAATTAGTTAATGTTAATAAGGATTCAATTAATTAATTGAAAGATAAATAAATAAAAATATTTTGAATTTAGGCCCAATTGGGATTTAAATTCAAAACAAAAAGATTGGGCCAAGTCCATTTGTGGAAGTCCAAGGCTTTGATATTTTGTTTATTATTTTAATTAATTTAAATTTAAATAAATCTCATTAATTTGCCTATATAAGGAATGTGATGTCTAGGATTTTCATGAGTGAGTCTCAGTTGATTGATTGGGTAAGTGAAAACCTAGACAGTCTAATCCTTTCTTGGTCACTCATTCTCTTGTTCTTTCCTCTCTAATTATATCTCATGTGCTGAGAGCTTGCCCACACTTTGCTAGACTTGATTTAGAGATAGGCTTGGAAGACTTTGGCACAATATAAGCGATTTAGATTCTTGACAATACTTTGCTACCACCAAAAATCAAAGGTTAGAGAATCTAAAGGAATGAGTCATTGTTCCGCTGCAGATTTGTAAGTTTCTACATCTTTGTGTTTGTTTTTAATTTACAAATTTGATGTTCATATGTATGTCATGTTATTCTATGTTTCTATTACGTTTTTGAAAAAATAATAGGGAGCATGCATCTAGATTTAAATTCCAAGATCCAACACTAAGTGCCTAACTTTTCAGCAAATGAAAGTTGAACACCAAAGGCCAGTGGGGTTATTACAACCTTTGGGCACTCCAGAATGGAAATGGGATGATATAACCATGGATGTTGTGTATGGATTGTTGGGGTTTTATGCCCTAATTAAAACTCAAATTCTTTGTAATCTCATTTTCTTATCAATAAAAGAATAGAAATTATTTTTTGACTTGGTCAATCACTTTACTCACATGTTTTATTTTCATGATTATTTGTTTAATATAAACTTCTATTAAATCTCAAGCATATAGCGACATAATATAAACATCATGATTATTTTCATGATTATTTAATCTTATTTATAGTGACATAATCACAGTGGAATATAAATATGATTATATGTTCAAAATAAGTTAGTCCTAAGATTAGTCAGTGTTCAGGATTTACACTGACTTGCCAATCTACGAAATGATCTACTTACACATTACAGTGTTATGTTCTTTCTAGAACATTACCAAAGTAGATAAGATCGGATGTATTTGTTACATCAGACTGGACCGATATTGACAGTTGATAAGATAAGTAAACATACCGTTATTATCTATTCTAGTCATATCATATAGTTGACTGTTGACAGTGAGAACTCGTCAACCAAGTTAAGTTAGAAAAATAGAAATGTAGAGATTATCAAAAGAAAAACTTCAAAGATCTAATTGAGAACTCAAAGAACAGTTGCAGAAAGAAAATGGTGAAATGAACTTGTATTTCATATGGTGTAGTGCTACAGTATTTTTTCCAACCCCCTCCCATGTGGAAGTGTGGTTCCTTTTATAGTGGGCTCTAATGGCCCCTGATACATTGTGGTCAAGGGGACCAGATGGTACACAAGTACACTATCAGGAGAGTGGTTTCAGGGGTAGTGGTGTTGGAAGAGTGGGGGTTTGCTCTAGTACGTGTCAGGGGTCTACAAACGTACTCCTGTCTTGGTACCATATTATGCCTCCACTACTTGTTGGGTACGGATCTCATAAGCATGTTAAGGGAATCCTAACCATGTACCATTCTTGTACTGCCACTACCTGTCTAGCATGGACACCGTACGATCCGTATTCTAACTCTTCTTGCTCCATGGTCACCACGTGGACACCCCTAAGGACGAGGCTGGTGTGTGAGAGGAGGCCACCACGAGGACCACGGCGTGACTGTTGCGCGTGGCGTCTTGGGGGCCACGAGACGCTTGTCTCCTGGTGGTGTTGTGAGGCGAGCGGGATGCACGGGGCACGCGGGGTGCGCTAGGCACGCGAGACGCTTGGGTTCTTTACTAGTGTCCAAGGTGGAGTGGTCATTTGGAGCTGGGTCATTTGGAGCTGGGTCATCTGGAGAAGGGTCATTTTGAGTAGGGTCATTTGGAGCAGGGTCATTTTGAGCACTAATTTGAGGGTTCAAATGGACTTCAAACATGGTTGCTTTGAACCTTCCAGGGACCTTAGGCATGAGATGTGGGTTCTTTACCAGTGTTGAATTTTGAGCATCCACACTTGCCCCCCAGTCTAGGAGAGGACATTTAGGTGCTCTGGTAGACTCTTCTCTTTGATTCTTATAAATAGGTCATTATGTCAGGCCTATACCATGGCTCAGCGGTTTGCCGACTCGGCTCACAACCTTTCCAAGTCGAATGCCGAGAGGGACCGTCTTGCGGTTCGGGTCTAGGAGCTTGAGGGGGAGCTTGCTGAAACCAGGTCTATGCTAGAAAAGGCCTTGGCAAAAATTTCTACCTCATCGAAAAAGAAGAAAAGGGCGATTGCCAAGGCCACAATGTTGCAGGAAAGGGTCACCAGCCTAGAGATCGAACTCTAGGGTGCCAAGGCTACCGCGGCTGCGTCGCAGGAGAGGGTCGCTTCCTTAGAGGCGGATAGGGCAGCTATAGAATATAGGTCCATAGAGCGTGCCCTTTGCGGTGTATGGAGGCAGGATCCAAACTTTGATTTCTCCTCCTTCGGCGAGCACACTATTGCCCAGGTGGCTGGGAGGAACGCCCGTAGCAGGTGTCGTGGCTGGTGCGTGAGGCGAGGCAAGGTGCACGCGAAAATCCTAGCGAAGTGCCCTGCATAGCGAGAGGGTTCAGGGTCCTTAGAGTGTCTCGCATAGCGAGGCGGCCCTTTGAGACCTATGTTCGGATGCATGCGTCTATGCATGCGGGACACAGGAAGTCTAGCGAGGCTGCACCCCATGTGATCACTTGGAGGCAGGAAGCAATGTCTCGCGTAGATACGACGCGCATAGGAGGCCAGCCGTGAGCCTCGCATAGCGAGGCTGGCTCTCTTGGATGGAATTCACAAGGGAATAATTACTACATTCACAGCTTCGGTGCCCTCGACATCCCTCAGCGTCAAGACAAGTAGGGCCTCGCTATGCGAGGGCCTCGTGCACCTGCCCTCTCGTAACGCATAGCTTGGCCTCTTAGCCTAGCAAGGCCATACTTCACGGCTCATAAGGTGATGCTTCCCTTGGGACAATCTCCCGGTTTCACAAGACTTACAGGTCTGAGTCTGATAATGTGACTAAGTGACCTTCAGCCTTGTATTTTAACCATGTACTGGAGATTTTTTTTATGGTGGATTTTTGGTATCGACACTTGCCCCTAGTCTATAGGGAGGCCTTTAGGCGTTCTTGTAGACTCTTCCTCTTTTTTCATTTTTTTTTTGTATTTATCATGCTCGAGGTCCTTTGGAGCCCACGCGAAAGGGGGTTCGATAGGTCTCTCTTTGGTGCACCTTGATCGTATCTATAAGGATATATTGACCCCTTGAGTTCTAGTTATCCTTTTATATATTTTCGCGCGCGCTTATTATTTCTTGCGAGAAACGTCCTTCTCGTCATTGGGCATAGTACTATTTTTGCAAGTGTCTTCTTTGAGACCCTTTTTGCAAGCGTCTTCTTTGAGACCCTTTTTGGAAGCGTCTACTTTGAGACCCTTTTTGCAGGGGTCTGCTTTTGAGACCCTTTTTGCAAGTGTCTACTTTGGAGACCCTTTTTACAGGCGTCTACTTTTGAGACCCTTTTTGCAAGCGTCTACTTTGGAGACCCTTTTTGCAGGCATCTACTTTTAAGACCCTTTTTGCAAGCGTCTACTTTGGAGACCATTTTTGCAAGCATCTACTTTTGAGACCCCTTTTTGTAGGCATCTACTTTTGAGACCCTTTTTGCAATTTTTGAGGTGATCTCCCCTCGGGTCGGGACTTTCATGGCTAAATGGTCTTAGTTCAATCTCAAACTTGGTCAACGACCCCTCTAGCACGACGCCCCCTTCTATATGGAATCTTCAGACGTATTGGTAGTAGGGCGACTGGAGGAAGGTTCGCTTTCTTCAACATTTGAGTTCTTATGGCCCTCTTCCACACGTATGTACTTCTGTGCTCTCTCGAAGAAATCATCCAAATTCGAAACTTTTGTTTTGAGCATGTTACTCCATAACCTGTTCCTAGTCGTACTCCGGCTGTAATAGCCATCTTGAGCTCTGCTTTGGTTAAGCTTCCCACCTTCGTTGCTTCCATATTGAACCTATGGATATAGTTCTTCAGACTTTCATTCTCGCCTTGTTTTATGTTAGCGAGGCTGGTAATTGGCATGACGTAATCATAGGCTGCATGGTGTTGCTGAAGAAATTCATCAGAGAATTGCTGCCATGATTTGATTGTTCCTGGCCTTAACCTCTTGAACCACTTGTACGCTACTCCTTTAAGCGTAACGACAAAGCAATGGCACTTTGCCCTGTTTTTGACCCCTCTTAACTTCATCAAGTTATTGAAGGATTCTAAGTGATATTTTGGGTTTGTAGTACCCTCGAACGGAGTCATGTGAGGCTCTCTTAAGCCAGTGGGCATTTGCTCAGCCTGGATCTCCCTTGTGAAGGGCGAATCACAGTCAAATTCTTCATTATCTTTGTGCCCCCCAGGTGCAGTGGTAATTTTGTCCCGAGGGCTTCGCATTTTAGTGTCTAGTCCCCTCCTCTTTTTGCTTGAGGAGTCTTGCGGGTCCTCAGACTGAACCCTTTCTTTGGTGGTGTTCCTCGAGGGAACCGCGGGGGGCGCTTATTTTGAGGTGAGTTCTGCTTCGTTCTTACGACCATCATCTTCCTTCCGCCTTTGCTCTTGGGGGCATTTCGTCGGCCTATGTTCCCCTTGGGACCTTGTCGAGGGAGTTTTACTGGTGGAAAGTCGAGTTCCCCCATCGTCTATGGGGAAAGTGTCTTCCCCTTTTTCATGCTCCTTCTCTTTGCGCCTAGGAAGGGGTATGCTTGACTTTCCTTGCAGTAGGTCATTTAAGACCTCCTGCATGTTCTCTATCATGGTTTCCAGCCTTCGAGTATTTTTATGTAACTCTTGAATCTCATCCCTGTAGAAGCGAATCCTTGAGCTAGAACTTACCAAGCGTACCCCGGGACCGTTGCTTGGCCCGTGCGTCGATGGACCTGGGTCTTGGTGGCATGAGCGTGGTGCCACCAGAGGTCGGCAAAGTGGATGCACTGGTGGCTCTGAATGAACTTCGTCGAGCCGGAGGGCCGAGGATGATGCTTCCTTCTCCTCCCTTGGGGGAAGAGGCTCTTCCGGTCTACCTCCATGCTTGGGCGGAGGGGGGTCTTTCTTGGAAGCCCTCCGCTCTACTTCATCCCGAAGAATCTCATCATCTTGTATTTGTCGTAGGCATTTTGAACGTCTTAGCATCTTTCTTTGTTGGAAGTGATGGAAGAACGCTGGCTTGATGCTTGTTCTTCCCACAGACGGTGCCAAACTGTTGACGATGAGAACTCATTAACCAAGTTAAGTTAGAAAAATATAAATGTAGAGATTATCAAAAGAAAAACTTCAAAGATCTAATTGAGAACTCAAAGAACAGTTGCAGAAAGAAAATGGTGAAATGAACTTGTATTTCATATGGTGTAGTGCTACAGTATTTTTTCCAACCCCCTCCCATGTGGAAGTGTAGTTCCTTTTATAGTGGGCTCTAATGGCCCCTAATACATTGTGGTCCAAGGGACCAGATGGTACACAAGTACACTGTCAGGAGAGTGGTTTCAGGGGTAGTGGTGTTGGAAGAGTGGGGGTTTGCTCTAGTACGTGTTAGGGGTCTGCAAACGTACTCCTATCTTGGTACCATATTATGCCTCCACTACTTGTTGGGTAAAGATCTCATAAGCATGTTGAGGGAATCCTGACCATGTACCATTCTTGTACTGCCACTACCTGTCTAGCATGGACACCGTACCATCCGTATTCTAACTCTTCTTGCTCCATGGTCACCACGTGGACACCCCTAAGGACGAGGCTGGTGTGTGAGAGGAGGCCACCACGGGGACCACGGCATGACTATTGCGCGTGGCGTCTTGGGTGCCGCGAGACGCTTGTCTCCTGGTGGTGTTGCGAGGCGAGCGAGACGCACAGGGTGCGCGGGGCACGGGGCGCTGGGCGCACGCGAGGCACGCTAGGCGCCTGGGTTCTTGACCAGTGTCCAAGGTGGAGTGGTCATTTGGAGCAGGGTCATTTGGAGTAGGGTCATTTTGAGCACTGATTTCAGGGTTCAAATAGACTTCAAACATGGTTGCTTTGAACCTTCCAGGGACCTTAGGCATGAGATGTGGGTTCTTTACCGGTGTTGAATTTTGAGCATCCACATTGACCATAGGTCAATTCAATCTCAATTCTGAGTGGTTAGTATTCTAACTGATTGTATTATTTTAGTTCTTTGACTTGTTCGCTACCAGCTTACCCTACGGACTAGCCCATACTTACATCTTGGGAACTCGGTAGTATAATTGAGTGGGAGTGTTAATCATAGATATGAACATCTATAGCTTCTGATGAAGAAGTGAAACGATGGTTTCCTTTTAGTTTGGTTCAAGGTGTTAAATGATAGAGATCTCATTTCAGTAATTAAATTAGTTTACCGAAATATCATTTACAAGAAACCAAGTGTTTTAAGGATAAAATACAATGAGGGGTAAAACGGTATTTTAGTCCTATCTCATTGTAGACCATCTATAGAGGATTGAGTGACAATTATGGTTGTAACAATAGATAATTAATAGTGTATCTATATTTGTTATAGAGCGTTCTATGAATTCAAGAGTGCAATTCTGAGTCTATAGTGGAGTCACGAGGAATTAATAAGTTAGTAAATTTATTTGTTAGATGTATGATAACTTATTGGAGCTTGATTACATAGGCCCATGGTCCCCATTGTACCTTGGATAAAATCATCTAGATAGTCTAAATTAATTGATTTAATTATCAAAGTTGACCAGGTCAATTTTGGATAGTTTCACAAAGTTGTGTAATTTTGAGAAGAAAAGAGAAATTATGGCAGATTTATTAATTAAGATAAATTGGTATCTAAATTAATAAATAAATTTAAATCAAAAGTTCAAATTATAAATAATTAATTTGATAAAGGATTTAGTTAATTAAATCAATAGAAAATAATACATGCCTTGATTTTAAGTCCAATGTGCTTATAATCAAATGGGAAATTTCACGGGCCTAAAGCCCATGATAATTTCAATCTAGGGCTTTAAAATGGCTATTATTTTATTGATTTTTTTAATTAAATTAAATGGCCTAATTGAGCCTATAAAAGGAGTGCTTAGAGAGAAGTCACAAGTTCAGATTTCTGAGACGACAGATAAGTTTAATCACTGGTTTTCTGATAGTTTTAGATTCTCTCTAAACACAAGTCCTTTTCTAAGCCTCTTTGTTATTTTCTCTTCTTCTCTCTATATCTATCTCATGTGTTAATAATTGTCCACACTAGTCTAGGTGATTCTAAGGATACATTGGAAGACTATGAAGAAAATAGAAGATCGGTTCAGTTTCTTGATAATACTCTACGACAGAGAGGATACAAGAGTTAGAGAAACTAAAGGAAGGACTCTTTAATTCCGCTGCGTATACTGTAAGTATTCTATTCATTGTTTCTCTTTGAATTCAATTTTAGAAACATGTTTTAGGCTATCTCGTATTAATTTTTTTAATATTAAATATACATAAAAATAAATAAAGATCATGTATAAGTTTCCTAACAACTGGCCCCAGAGACTTTGGTAATCTTTATTTTCATGCATGAACATGTTTAAAATTGGATTATTTGATGTGTTTGAATAATTGGATGGATTTTCATGTTTTTATGAAGCATATTGATTTTATGTGAATTTTAGCAATTTTTTAGGTTATTTTGTCGTGTTTTCTATGATATTAATTTTATATATGCTTTATTTTGTGTAAAACATGTTAAAAATTAATTAGAAAATGTTTTTGGTTTGAAAAATTGTACAAAAAAAAATTTCCGAAAATTTTTCTTCTGGCTGCCATGCGCGTGTGTCCCTCGGCAGCCTCCTGTGCTGCGCGCACACACCACTGCATCCCAGCCAATGACCCGTACTGTTCATCCTATTTTTTTTTATTTTTTTTAAATTAAAGAAAATTAAAGCAAAAAATATCAGATTTATTTTGTATTTAAAATAAATTTGTTAGTTGAGATTTAAATAATTAGATATTTTCTACAAAGATTCAGATTCAAATTTAAAAATAGACTAACAACTTAATTTTAAATCTTTTAATATATTAAAATATTATAATTAAAATATTAGATATTTAAGATATTTTCATTTAAATTCTTGATTTTTTTTTATTAAATCTTTATTTGAAAATATAAATATCTTTTTATTCTATAATTTTTAATATTTAAATTATTTGAAATTTGAATATTGTTAGTTAGATATTTTTATAGATATTTTAATTTGTCTAACTATTTTGAGATATTTTAGGATTGTTATAACTATTTATATTTTATTTTATTTTTTAATGGTTAAAATATTATCTAATAGTTATAACATCACAAAATATTTTGGAAAATAGTTAAGATATTGATTTTAAAATTTAAAATTGGTTAAATTTTGAAAAATACCATTTTTTTCAACCAATTAATAAAATATTTTTTTAATAAATGAGATTTAAATTAACTTTGGTCAATTTTTGATAAATCCTATTTAAATTAAATTAATATTTTTTTTCAAATTAACCTAAACAAAGTTGATTGTTGATAAATGAAATTTAAATTAACTATTATTAATTGTTGATAAATTTCATTTAAATTAACTTATTTTTGTAAAAATTTAATTAATTCGAATTTTTGATAAATTCTAGATAATTAATTGTGGTATTTTTGCATAAATTCATAGAATTGCTCATGTAGTAACATGATTAGGCCCATCCAATTATAACATGTCTGTTTGCACTATATGTGGTATTTTTGCAATTGGGCTTAGATACATATAGTGGCCCATATGTTTGTTAGATATATAGATTTTGCCAAATAAAATATTCATAAAATGATAGGTTTTATTTGGGCCCATTAGAAAATGTAAAGTTTAAATTCATCTCTTATGGGCGATTCCACTTGTGAAGGCTCACTTGCTTTGCATGACTATAGTGGGTCTAATCAATTAATAAAACGAAGGTTTAAATTCCTGTCTTTTGGACCTTGTATGGAGGATAGGGGGCCTATATAGTGGGAACGACATACTGGACCCAGCCTTCCTCCATACAAGCCCAATTGTTAAGGCCCATTTACCTGAGTTTGACTTAATTGTATAGGTTCATTATATTAGTTAAACCTAAATATTGATTAGCAACAAATTAATTCTAAATTAATTGAATTTGTTTCAATGTGACACTTTAGAATTAATAAGAAATTATAGGACTTTGGTTTTAAAAATTTTAATCTGTTTAATTTTTTTTGGAAAACTATAGTCATTAATTTTCTAAAAATAAATAATAAAAATACTATTTTTTTTAATTTTATAATGAGCTTATTTTAAGAATTATATTCGATCTCCATCGTTGGTTTAACATAGTCAATAGCTTAATGGGGCCTCGAGGCGCTTTGATTCGTCCCCCTACAGAAGGTGTTCATTAGTTATTTTGACAAGGTTAGATTTCGAAAGAGAAATAATTATAGGTCAAATTCTACTAGACTCATCCCTACGGTGACTACTAGGACTAAATCTATGATTATTGAAACCGTGGGTCTAGCTCATAAAATAAGAGATTTTGTTTTCTTATTTTGATCGAATAGTAGGTTGTTAATAGAGATGTCCATTATTAAATGATTTTACAACTCTATTTAACTAGTGATATTTTTTACTCTCGCCAACCGGGACAAGGATATCATAGATTAGTTAAAAAAACGTAAAGAAATAGAGATATGATTGTTTTTGTATTTTTTTCTCATTTCTTACATATTTTTGGTATATGTTGTGCTATTTCTTGAAATTTGTGTGAATAGAAGTTGTATTGAGCAAATATGATTGATTTCTATTTTATTGGTAATTTGTAGTATAATTATGGCTGTGTCTACTCCCATCCTTTCTCAACTTTCGATGGAGAAACTCACTGGAGAAAACTTCCTTAAATGGAAGCAAAACATCAACATTGTGTTGATTGGTGACAACTCCAAGTTTGTCATGAGTGAGGAATCCCTAGAAGCTCCAGCTGAAGGAGCTACCAAATCTGTGAGGGACAAGTATGAGTGTTGGCAGGCGGCTAACAACAAGGCGCGATACTACATGTTGAGTAGTATGGTCAACACTCTCAAAACAAAGATGGAGAATGTCGAGACAGCCTACAAAATCATGGATCAGCTCCAAGACATGTTTGGTGCCAAGTCAGCGCAGACTCGTTTTGAGGCCACCAAGAAATCTGCCAATGCTCGAATGGCACCATCTCAACATGTTCATGATCACCTGATCAAGATGACAAACTACTTTTAGGAAACTAAACTGGAAAGAGCCATAATAGATGAGGAAACTCAAGTTGGCTTAATCCTCAACAGTCTTTCTCCAGCTTTCCTTCCATTCACCACCAACTATGTGTTGAATAAACTCAACTATGGTCTGGTGCAACTCATGAATGAGCTTCAGACTTTTGAGTCTATCATTGGTGGACCTAGTAAGGGAGGAGAAAAGAAGACAACTACTACTAATGATGCTAATCCAACTAAGGCTGAAGCAAACCAAGCTTCGTCTTCGAAAGCTGGAAACAAGAAGAAAGGTGGGCAAAACAACAACCCCAAGCCTACAAAGGCTGCAAAGGCGAGTCCACAACCAAGTGCACAGACGCCTAAGGGGAAAAACAAGAAAGGTAAAGGTAAATGTTTTCACTGCAAAGAGAAGGGGCATTGGAAACAAGATTGCCCCAAGTTTCTAGCAGATAAAAACAAAGGTAATGATTATAGTTCATTTATCTTGGAAACATGTGTTTTAGAGAATGATAACTCTATTTATATTATTGATTCTGGATCTACTAACCATGTTTGTAACTCTTTACAACTTCTTGAATCGTGGGAGGAAGTGAACGAAGGCGGCTTAAAGCTTAGAGTTGGGAACGGAGCGTTTGTTGCGGTCCAAGCTAGAGGAAGAGCTCGTCTGAAGTTCAAAAATAAATTTTTAATTTTAAAAGATGTATTTTTTATTCTGGATTTTAGTAGAACTTTAATTTAAGTTTCCATGTTGCAATTAGAACAATTTGTTATGACTTTCACAAGTTCTAATATATCTATTTCTTTCAATGGATCACAATTGTGTATTGCATGTTTGGAAAACGGGCTTTATATTCTGCGACCTAATGAATCCCTCGCTCTTAATAATGATTTATTCAAAGTGGCTAAACCTAGGACCAATAAACATCAAAAGATCGATAACGATAATATGATGTATTTATGGCACTTGAGACTAGGTCACATTGGCTATGATAGGATTCAAAGACTTACAAAGGACGGACCTTTGAGGTAACTCACCTTAGGTTAATTACCTGTCTGTGAATCCTGTCTAGAAGGCAAATTGACCAAGCGTCCATTCTCTACAAAGGGTGATAGGGCCAAAGAACCACTTGGTCTTGTGCATTCAAATGTTTGTGGACCTTTGAATGTACAAGCCATGGGTGGTTTTGAGTATTTTGTCACTTTAATTGAAGATTACTCTAGATACTCATGTCTTTACCTAATGCATAGGAAATAAGAAACATTTTCAAATTTTTAGGAATTCCTAGCAATGGCTCAGAACCAATTAGGTAAAACGTTAAAGATCTTGCGATCTGATAGGAGTGGAGAATATTTGGATATGCAGTTCCAAGATCATTTAACTGAACTTGGAATTTTATCACCTTACTGCTCCAGGTACTCCGCAACAAAATGGTGTAGTGGAACGCCGGAACAGAACTTTAATGGAAATGGTTAGATGCATGCTTAGTTACTCAACTCTACCAACTACGTTCTGGGGACATGCAATTGAAACTGCGAACGACATTCTCAATGTCGTGCCATCAAAATCAATCCCCAAAACACCTATAGAACGCTGGAATGGTTGTGAACCGAGTTTACGCCATTATAGAATCTAGGGGTGTCCCGCTCACATCCTCGGGAAAAAGGAGGGAAAGCTAGAACCGTGAACTGAAGTTTGCATGTTTGTTGGCTATCCTAAAGGTACTCGGGGTGGACTTTTCGATAGTCATTTAGAAAATAAAGTGTTTACTTCTACAAATGCTACTTTTCTGGAAAATGACTATGTCCAGAACTTTAAACCTCGCAGCAAAGTAGTTTTAGAGGAGATGGTTAAAGAACTGACTCCAACCAATGTTCCATCATCATCAATGCGAGTTAATGATGAAATTCCCACTCTTCATGTCCAACCAATGCTAGTCGATTTAAATGAAGAAAGTACCACTGTTCCTGAGCAAACAGTCACGGAGCCTCGTCGTAGTGGGAGGATTTCTAGGAACCCAGTTCGCTATGGTTTGGATGGTGAAACCAATATGGTTGTTGGTGACACTAGTGATGATGATCCATTGTCTTTCAAACAGGCAATGGCTAGCCCTAAAAAGGAACTATGGCTCGAAGCCATGAAACAGGAAATGGAGTCCATGTACTCAAATTCTGTCTGGGATCTTGTGGAAGCACGTAGTGACTTTAGGGCCATTGAGCGCAAGTGGATCTACAAGAAGAAATGAGGTGTTGATGGAAATATCGAGACTTATAAAGCTTTATTAGTGGCAAAGGGTTATACCCAAAGACAAGGCATGGATTATGAGGAAACTTTTAGTCCAGTAGCCATGCTCAAATCCATTCGCATCCTCTTATCCATTGCAGCTGCTCTCGACTATGAGATCTGGCAAATGGACGTCAAGACATCTTTTCTTAATGGAAAGCTTGACGAAGCCATTTAGATGGATTAGCCAGAAGGATTTAAAGTATCTGTACAAGAAGGAGAAGTTTGCAAGTTGAATAGGTCCATCTATGGACTTAAGCAAGCTTCTCATTCCTGGAATCTTAGGTTTGATGAAATAATCAAAACCTATGGCTTTGAACAAAATATTGATGAGCCTTGTGTTTACCAACTGAAGGCAAATCAAATAGTAGTATTCCTGGTTCTTTATGTAGATGATATCTTAATCATTGGAAACAATGTTAAGAAATTATTAGATATGAAGAATTGGCTGAGCACTCAATTCCAGATGAAGGATTTGGGTGAAGCAAGTTATGTTATAGGTATCCAGATCATTAGGGATGGAAAGAACAGACTCTTAGCTCTATCTCAAGCAGCTGACATAGATAAAGTGCTTGAATGTTTCTCAATGAAAAATTCCAAGAAAGGGCGTCTACCGTCCCGCCATGGAATTCATCTTTCAAAGAAGCAGTCTCCCCAAACTCCTGAAGAGGAATATGCAATGAGAAAAGTTCCTTACGCATCTACAGTTGGAAGTTTGATGTATGCCATTTTGTGTACTAGAACATATATCTGTTATGCAGTGGGAGTAGTGAGCAGGTATCAGTCAAACCCAGGACTGGAACATTGGATAACAGTTAAGCATATCCTGAAGTATTTGAGACGGACTAGGGATTATATGTTAGTCTACAAGGGTGGTGTTCTGAACCCTGTAGGCTACACCGATTCAGATTTTTAGACTAATGTCGATGACAGGAAGTCTACATCTGAAATGATGTTTACTCTTGGGGGTGGTGCTATGATTTGGAGAAGCGTAAAGTAGTCTGCAATCTCAGATCCCACCATGGAGGCTGAGTACATAGTCGCGTCAGAAGCAGCTAAGGAAATAGTCTGGCTAAAGAAGTTCTATTCAGATCTTGGTGTTATTCCAGAAATGGATAAACTGCTTGTGTTGTTTTGTGACAATACAAGAGCGATAGCCAACTCAAAAGAACCTCGAAGTCACAAAAGAAGTAAGCATATAGAAAGGAAGTATCACATTATTCGAGAATATGTGGCCAGGGAAGATGTGAAGGTTATGAAGATTGCAACTGAAGACAATCTTGCGGATCTGTTTACAAAGACACTACCAGAAGCTACATTTGATAAGTGTCACGGGCCGGCTATTTGGGGATTCCAACTAGACGGAACGTGCGGCACTTGCAGACTCTTCAAGCTAGCAAGTCAGCCTACAACACACACCTACAGGCAAACAAACTCAGCGGTTAGCCACATACACATCTCGGACATGCAACGGGCAATAACGAAGTATGAGCAAGCACAAAGCAAGTCATTCCTAGGAACGTCCACACAACACAAAGCACACAACAAGGCAAGTGGCACACAAAGGCCCAACGAAGGTAACAAACAAGTAACACATAAGCAACAAGGAAGTACACAGGGGCAAGTATGGATAAATGTTATTTCATTAATATATAGCCTTGATAGGGCAAGGGAGTACACAGCTTTGGCCCCTATCTGCTGATGGCCATGGTGCTTCCCTAAGTCACCAGGTCACCTCCCCCTAAGGAGCCTTCTAGGGAAATAAAGTCTTCCCAGGAACATATATGATTTTTGTCTGGGAGACATATGCAATATTACAAAACTGCCACTACCCTATCCCATGAGGTTGCTTGGTGCAAGACTTGACTAATGATCAAGCACCAAGGCATGCTCATTACAAAATGGCCCCATGTGGGTGTGCCAAAGGGGCAGCACGCCACACTCTCCCCCACTTAATCTTTCGGCGCCCTCGACGAAGTAGCTTGTAGATCTTCAATCTTCTGCGTGAGCTTCTTCATGTCTTCCGCCCTTTCCCAGCTGATTTCGTCATCAGCGAGCCCCTTCCATTTTACCAGATATTCCTTATGCTTTTTACGGTCAGTGGTGACCGTTCTTTCCGCCAGGATTTCTTCAGGTTGACGCTTGCTCCTTGGCTGAACACTGACTCCTCCTCTGGTTGACTGGTTGCGCTCTGGATTGGCTGGATCTTCATGATACGGCTTCAAGTTGCTGACGTGAAGGACCGGGTGTATCTTCATCCAAGCGGGTAGGTTGACTTTGTATGAAGTTAGGCCAACTTTTGAGATGACTGAGACTGGACCCTCGTACTTGCGGACGAGTCTGATGTCTTTGTCCCCTCGGAATCTCAACTGTTCGGGCCACAGCTTGATTAACACTAAGTCACCTGCTTTGAACTCCAGTGGTCTGCGCTTCTGATCTGCCCACTTCTTCATTCTTCTTGAGGCTTTCTCTAGATAAGCTCGGGCAATCTCTGTTGTCTTCTTCCAGTCTTTGGTGAAGTGAAAGGCTCGCGGGTTCCGACCGCGATATTCGTCCACTGTGTGGGGTAACAGTGGTTGCTGTCCATTAACAACTTCAAAAGGGCTCTTATTCGACGAAGAACTCTTTTGAGAGTTGAAACAAAATTGAGCTACATCGAGTAGTTGCGGCCAATTCTTCTGATTGGCATTGACAATGTGGCGCAAGTACTCTTCCAACATCCCGTTGAATCTTTCTGTCTGCCCATCTGTCTGCGGATGGTAGCTCGAGGAAATATTCAGTTGTGACCCCAAGAGATTGAATAATTCGGACCAAAACGTCCCCGTGAATCTTCCATCTCGGTCACTGACTATGTTCTGGGGCACTCCCCAATATTTGACAATATGTTTGAAAAATTGTCTGGCTGTCTCTTCTGCCGAACAGTACTTCGACACTGGGATGAATGTTGCATACTTCGAGAATCTATCCACGACCACCAAGATCGCACTTAAATCTCCTGTCTTCGGAAGACTGGTGATAAAGTCAAGCGACACGCTCTCCCACGGTCGGCTTGGGACTCGCAAGGGCTCCAACAACCCAGGTGTCTTGTTCCTATCGACCTTGTCTTGCTGGCAGACCAGACATGTCTTGGTGTACTCCACTACATCGTCCCGCATTTGTGGCCAGTAGTATCCCTGCTTCAAGAGGGCATGGGTTCTCTGCCACCCTGGATGACCTGCCCACAGAGTGTCATGACACTCGCTTAGTAATGTCCTTCGCAAATCTCCAGCTTTTGGAACATACAAGCGTCCCCCTTTAGCCCACAGAAGGTCATCCTCCACCCAGAACTGGCGAGTCTTGCCTTCTTTTACGAGCTTCAGGATGGTCCTGACAACTGGGTCTTTTTCTAGGTTTTCTTTAATGCGTTCCTTGAGTGGAGTGTTCACCACGCTAGCCGATAAACTAGCCATGATCTTTAGAGTCGCCAACTCCGCTTTACGACTCAAGGCGTCAGCTGCCTGGTTCAAGCGTCCTGCCCTGTGCTCAAAACGGAAGTCGAATTCCGCCACAAACTCCTGCCATCGAGCCTGCTTAGGGGCCAGCTTCGGCTGAGTAAGGAAATGACTCACAGCTGCATTATCCGTCTTCACCACGAACTTTGACCCCAGCAAGTAATGCCTCCACACTCGCAAGCAATGTATAACTGCGAGGAGCTCCTTCTCCTGGGCAGTATACCTCCTCTCAGCTTCAGACAGCTTGCGACTTTCGTATGCGACTGGGTGGTCCTCTTGTACTAGTACCCCTCCCAGAGCATAATCTGATGCATCTGTCTGTACTTCGAAGGGCTTGCTAATAGTTGGCAAGGCAAGAACAGGATCCTTCATCATGGCTTCTTTCAAACTTCTGAACGCTTCAGCACACTTGTCAGTCCACGCCCAAATCACACCCTTTTTCAGAAGCTCGGTCAAGGGTGTCGCCCTTCTTGAGTAGCCGTCCACAAATCTTCTATAGTAGTTAGCTAGGCCCAAGAAGGAGTGGAGTTCTTTCACGTTTGTGGGGGCTTTCCATTCCTGGATTGCCCTCACCTTCTCCAGATCCATACGAATACGGCCACGTTCCACCACGTGGCCTAAGAACTTGATGCTCTCCTGTGCAAACGAGCATTTCTCTCGCTTCACATATAGCTAGTTCTCTCTCAACTTCTGAAACACTTGAGCCAAGTGTTCTTGATGCTCTTCTATCGTGGCGCTATAAACCACGATGTCATCCAAGTACACCACCACGAACTTATCTAGATACTCGTGGAATACTTGGTTCATTAGTGTACAGAAGGTAGCAGGTGCATTTGTCAACCCAAACGGCATTACTCGAAACTCAAATGCTCCGTATCGAGTAACACACGTAGTCTTTGGTTCATCCCCATCTGCAATCCTCACCTGATAATAGCCCGATCTCAAGTCCAACTTTGTGAAGTATTTAGCTCCACTTAGCTGGTCGAACAAATCAGCGATTAGAGGAATGGGGTATGTGTTGCGAACTGTCACCTTATTGAGAGCCCTATAGTCGATGCACAGTCTCAAGCTCCCATCGTGCTTCTTCTGGAATAGCACCGGTGCGCCATATGGCGCCTTCGACGGTCTGATGAAGCCTGCCTCCAATAGCTCTTTTAATTGCTTCCTCAATTCTTCTAGCTCAGGGGGTGCCATTCTGTATGGCGCTTTTGTTGGAGGTTTCGCTCCAGGCACCAGCTCTATCTGGTGATCAATCCCCCTCTTTGGTGGCAAGGCTTTGGGGAGTTTATCTGGCATCACATCCCCATACACCTTCAAGACCCTCGTAATTTCTAGTGGAACAATTTCTTCCACTACTTCTTCGAACACGGTGGGCACAGCTACATAAGTCGGCTCCTGCTTCCTCACACCCTTCTTGAACTGTAAAGCTGATAGAAGCTTCACAGCAGGGGGTGGCTTCACCTTTGCAGGTACCATTGAAGGAGTCTCTCCCATTATGAGTAAGCTTCCAGTGGCAGGAATTGGAATGGCACCTTTCTCGGTTAGAAAGTCCATTCCCAAAACTACATCGAAGTCGTCCATATGGACGACCACCAAATCAGTCTGCCCTTCCCACGTGTGGATCTTCACTTTTACCCCTTTAGCCACGCCAGATGTGGCCAAGGCTTTGGAGTTGACCGCCTTCATGCGGCCTGCATCTTTCTCCAGCTTTAGTCCCAGTCGCTTTGCTTCGAGTTCAGAGATGAAGTTGTGGGTGGCGCCAGTATCAATAATCACGCTTTTGGCAGGCTTGCCATTGATAGCGGCATCCACGAACATTAGCCCTTTCCCCAGGGTCTTCTTCCCTTTCTCGCCATGCTTCTTGAGAGCGTTCAACAGGCGGACAGCGCCCATGTGCGCGTACTCTTCTTCTTCTTCCTCTTCTCCTTCACCTTGTTGTTCTTGGCCAATGAGGGCATTTATCTGGCCCCGGAATTTGCATACTGCCGACTTGTGTGGGCCTTTGCAAATCCAACAAGCTAGCGGCTTCTTCCCTACAGCAGCATCTGTCCCACTGGAAGAATTGGACTCAGCTGTCCTCTTCTCTCCCCCACTCTTGCCCTGCCAGGACTTCCCAAACTTCTTACTCCCGACGCTACTTGAGCTGGCTGGAGGGGTAGCCCTTTTCGGCAGGCTACTCTCCGGAGTGTAGTCTGTTAAGCGTTCGGCAGCAGCTTGAGCGGTGGCTAGATCAGTCACCCGCTGTCTTTGAAGTTCTTGCTTGGCCCACGGTTTCAGTCCCTCGAGGAAGCAGAAGAGCCTGTCCACTTCGGACATGTCTTTAATATCGAGCATCAGTCCCGAAAATCTCTTTACATACTCTCGGACTGTCCCGACTTGTTTAAGCTCTCGTAACTGGCGACGAGCTATGTAAGCTACATTTTCTGGCAGAAACTGCGTCTTTAATTCCCTCTTCAGGTCCGCCCAAGATGTGATGGTACACCTGCCATTCTCTATATCATCATATTTGGTCCTCCACCACACTTTGGCATCCCCCGACAAATACATGGTAGCCATGGCGACCTTTCCATCTTCCGAATCGGCCCGCACGACTCTAAAGTAATGTTCCATGTCAAAGAGGAAATTCTCCAAATCCTTTGCATCTCTGGCCCCATTATAGGGCCTCGGTTCGGGTACTTTGGCTCGGCCATATTCCATACCTATCGGCCCTGTTGCAGGGGCATTCCCAACCGCTCGCATGGTCAGGTTTACCTTGGCAGTTAGCTCAGCCATTTCTTCTCTGAGCACACCAACTGCCTCCCTGCAATCTTCCGTTGTGTCATTTATTGAAACTTCTTGTTCCCTTAGCATGCGCTCCACTGCCGCGATGCGCTCTTCCCACCGAGGGGAAATAGAAGTACTTGTTGGAGTGTTTCTTTTCTCCAACGCGATAATTCTGGATAGAAGAACATCATTCTCCTTCTCCAACGCAGCTATGCGATTGTATGCATCAGACGAACCCGAGTCCTGACTTGCAGAGGAAAGATCCCTGACCCTCTCGTCCAGGCCATCTAGTTCCCCTACTCGCTTCTCAAGAGCTTCGATCCTCTGAGTGTTGCTCACCATAGTGTGTTTTTGCCAAGCGCTTTCTAACCTGGCTCTAATACCAACTGTCACGGGCCGACTATTTGGGGATTCCAACTAGACGGAACGTGCGGCACTTGCAGACTCTTCAAGCTAGCAAGTCAGCCTACAACACACACCTACAGGCAAACAAACTCAGCGGTTAGCCACATACACATCTCGGACATGCAACGGGCAATAACGAAGTATAAGCAAGCACAAAGCAAGTCATTCCTAGGAACGTCCACACAACACAAAGCACACAACAAGGCAAGTGGCACACAAAGGCCCAACGAAGGTAACAAACAAGTAACACATAAGCAACAAGGAAGTACACAGGGGCAAGTATGGATAAATGTTATTTCATTAATATATAGCCTTGATAGGGCAAGGGAGTACACAGCTTTGGCCCCTATCTGCTGATGGCCATGGTGCTTCCCTAAGTCACCAGGTCACCTCCCCCTAAGGAGCCTTCTAAGGAAATAAAGTCTTCCCAGGAACATATATGATTTTTGTCTGGGAGACATATGCAATATTACAAAACTGCCACTACCCTATCCCATGAGGTTGCTTGGTGCAAGACTTGACTAATGATCAAGCACCAAGGCATGCTCATTACAAAATGGCCCCATGTGGGTGTGCCAAAGGGGCAGCACGCCACAATAAGCATATCAAGGAAATGAGATTAGTAGAATTAAGGCATTAGTTTCAATTAGTGCAAGTGGGAGTTTGTTAGGGTTTTATGCCCTAATTAAAACCCAAATTCTTTGTAATCTCATTTTATTATCAATAAAAGAATATAAATTATTTTTTGACTTGGTCAATCACTTTGCTCACATGTTTTATTTTCATGATTATTTGTTTAATATAAAGTTCTATTAAATCCTGAGCATATAGCTAATCTTATTTATAGTGACGTAATCACAGTGGAATATAAATATGATTATATGTTCAAAATAAGCTAGTCCTAAGATTAGTCAGTGCACAAGATTTACACTGACTTGCCAATCTACGAGATGATCTACTTACACATGACAGTGTTATGTTCTTTCCAGAAAATTACCAAAGTAGATAAGATCGGATGTATTTGTTACATCGGACTGGATCGATATTGACAGTTGATAAGATAAGTAAACATACTGTTATTATCTATTCTAGTCATATCATATAGTTGACCATAGGTCAATTCAATCTCAATTCTGAGTGGTTAGTATTCTAACTGATTGTATTATTTGAGTTCTTTGACTTGTTCATTACCAGCTTACCCTATGGACTAGCCCATACTTACATCTTGAGAACTCGGTAGTATAATTGAGTGGGAGTGTTAATCATAGATATGAACATCTATAGCTTCTGATGAAGAAGTGAAACGATGGTTTCCTTTTAGTTTGGTTCAAGGTGTTAAATGATAGAGATCTCATTTCAGTAATTAAATTAGTTTACTGAAATATCATTTACAAGGAACTAAGTGTTTTAAGGATAAAATACAATGGGGGGTAAAACGGTATTTTAGTCCTATCTCATTGTAGACCATCTATAGAGGATTGAGTGACAATTATCGTTGTAACAATGGATAATTAATAGTGTATCTATATTTGTTATAGAGCGTTCTATGAATTCAAGAGTGCAATTCCAAGTCTATAGTGAAGTCACGGGGAATTAATAAGTTAGTAAATTTATTTGTTAGATTTATGACAACTTATTGGAGTTTGATTTCATAGGCCTATGGTCCCCATTGTACCTTGGATAAAATCATCTATATAGTCTCAATTAATTGATTTAATTATCAATTAGAATTATCAAAGTTGACCAGGTCAATTTTGGATAGTTTCACAAAGTTGTGTAATTTTGAGAAGAAAAGAGAAATTATGGCATATTTATTAATTAAGATAAATTGGTATCTAAATTAATAAATAAATTTAAATTAAAGGTTCAAATTATAAATAATTAATTTGATAAAGGATTTAAATAATTATTTAATTAATTAAATCAATAGAAAATAATACATGCCTTGATTTTAAGTCCAATGGGCTTATAATCAAATGAGAAATTTCACGGGCCTAAAGCCCATGATAATTTCGACTTAGGGCTTTAAAATGGCTATTATTTTATTGATTTTTTTAATAAAATTAAATGGCCTAATTGAGCCTATAAAAGGAGTGCTTAGAGAGAAGTCACAAGTTCAGATTTCTGAGACGACAGATAAGTTTAATCACTGGTTTTCTGATAGATTTAGATTCTCTCTAAACACAAGTCATTTTCTAAGCCTCTTTGTTATTTTCTCTTCTTCTCTCTATATCTATCTCATGTGTTGAGAATTTCCCACACTAGTCTAGGTGATTCTAAGGATACATTGGAAGACTGTGAAGAAAATAGAAGATCAGTTTAGTTTCTTGATAATACTCTACAACATAGAGGATACAAGAGTTAGAGAAACTGAAGGAAGGACTCTTTAATTCCATTGCGTATATTGTAAGCATTCTATTCATTGTTTCTCTTTGAATTCAATTTTAGAAATATGTTTTAGGCTATCTCATATTAATTTGTTTAATATTAGATATACATGAAAATAAATAAAGATCCTGTATAAGTTTCCTAACATGGATTGCCTAGGACTGTGGGGCAACATGATTCTGTATGGGTGGTCGTGGATCAACATACCAAGTCAGCACACTTTTTTCATGTGCGAATGAATTATAATATGGATTAGTATGTGATGCGTGTTGTATACCACAACAAATTTAACAATTATTTTTCTTTCAATACTTCCAATTATTTTAGTATAATAGCAAGCACAGGTCAAACCCACAAGGACTATCGTTCACTTTATTATTCAATAATTAGCACTAAGACTTAAAATGGGGATTTAGATTTCGAACTCGAAATTAATAACATAAACTTGAAAGCATATAAAGATTGATATTACGATGTTAAGAAATAGTTAAAGGTGAATATCCACCCTCAACAATCATTCTCAATCACTAATAATAAATATTATTCCAATTTCTCAATTAAACTATTAACCTCGTAGATAACACTAAAGCACAATTATCTCAATCTCCCTATTACAAGTAATTAAGGCGAAGTGCTCAATAATTAACTCTTTTAGCCAAGCAATAAATCTATGAAGCATACAATCTATTTAAATTAGGTAAAACATTAAATCCTATGGTGACAAGTTAATCTAGGCAATAAATTAATGAAGCATATAATTCATTAAACCTAGGTTATGTTTCATCACAATCAACAATTCTTTTGACATTACTATCAATTGTAATTTATCACATACACTTAGAATCCTAAACTATTTGGTGGGTAGTAATTCTAAGATGGCAATTGAACAATGTAAAACCTTAATTAGTTGTCCACCTAACAAGAAATCACAAAATTCATAACATTCAATTGGAAAAATATAAACATTTTAATATTGAGAGAAATTAAAGAATAATACTCATTATCAACAATCAATACTTCATGTCTTGGGTTTTTGAATTAACCCTTAACCTAAAAAGAACCTACTCCATAATAGCAATCATAATGACAACATAATTATAATTAAAATTAAAGAGATCATGATTGGTTAGACTAAAGTGCCACGTCACAAATTACACCAAAAATAGGAAGGAGTAACTTTACAAATCTTAGCTTCTTGCAGCTCTCGAGCTGGTGCCATGGCGAAAACAAGGGCCAAGATTTTGGGGAAGTTGAAATCTGCTGCAAAGAAACCAAAGAAAAGAGGTCCAACCTCTACTTCAGATGTTCAAAAAACAAAAACCATGGAAGCTGTGCTCGGCATCGAGCCAATTGCTTTTTCGGATGAGGAAGACGATGGTGCAGAGGTACCTGCTACTGGTTCGAAGCAATCTGTGGAGCCTGCAATGCGAGATAAGTTTCCAGAGCCTTTGTCACCCAATTCATCCTTGTGAGCTATACAGCGACAGGAGGAAATCAGAGCGGATTTCGCGTTCTTCTTGGATGCTAATCGTCAATGTTCTAAGAACATTTCGCAAGGTAACCCCGATACTCCTCCAATTCTGAGATCTGGAACATTAGTAAGGAACTTAGATAATTCGTTTACAAATTCTGAGAAAGAGCGTAAGGTCAAAATCACAATGGAGGGCATTGAGGAAGAGGTAGCTTTTTGGAATTCTTCTATTGTGTGCTATGTGCTTGGTGCTAATCCACCATTGTCAATTCTTGAGGGTTTTGCTAGAAGGATGTGGAAAGACAAAGTAGATAAGGTTGGGCTGCTGTCATATGGGGTTTTCCTTATTCAATTTGAGTCCATCGAAGATAGGGATGAGGTTCTCAATGGCAGCTATATCTTTTTCAACAAGAGGCCTGTGGTTATGAAGGCATGGGATCCCAATACTAATTTCAAGAAAGAAGATATCAGAACGGTGCCGATTTGGATTCAACTTTCTGATTTAGACTTGAAATATTGGGGTGAGAAGTCGCTGTTCAAGATTGTAGGGCAATTGGGGAAACCTGTGCAGGTGGATTCAGTGACCAAAGAACGTGATAAATTTCCCAAGAGTCCTCATAGAAGTTTCTCTCAAACAAGATTTCCCGAAACTCATTTCTTTTGAAGATGAATATGGATTCAATGTCTTTGTATCGGTCATGTATGAATGGAAGCCTATAGTATGTGGCCATTGAAAAGGCATGGGCCACACAACTGATGTTTGCATAAAGAAAGAGGGAAGGAAGCAACAATGGGTTGTTAAAGAAGATGTCAAGGAAGTAGCAGCAAGCAAGGCTACCCAGGAACCGAAAGTAGACTCTAATGGCTTCCAACAAGTCACTAAAGGAAGGAAGGATAAGGATAAAGAACCTGTGATTGAAACGCAAACAGTTAATTCATTTCAGGCATTAGCTGACTTGCCTGGTTCATCGAATGCTGTAAGTGAAGGGATTGTTGCAGGAAAAGACATGGCTGGAAGACAGCAGATAACAGATATTAGACCGCAAGAACTACCTGGGCAAATTTCAAAACCAGTAGAATCAAATTAGGTATATGCAGGAGAGAAAACAGGAGGAGGGGGAGTACCTCCTCTTCGAAATGGATAGAATTTTAAGCTGGAACGTCCGAGGGATCAACGACCAACAAAAGCAAAACTTAGTCAGGCATCTGAATAATACTCAAAAGGTGGGTCTTGTTGGTCTTCTCGAGACGAGAGTAAAGGCCCAGAAACTTGGGTCTTTATATGTTAACATGTTCAATGGTTGGTGCTTACCTCTAACATTGCTTGGCATGCGGGAGGGCGAATTATAGTAGCTTGGAATCCACTCAATTTCACTATGAGCATTTTAAGGTGTACTAGCCAACTTATACATCTTTTAGTGTCAACGGTGGATGGTAAGAATAGATTCTATGTTACCTTTGTGTATGCTTTTAATGATATAGATGGGAGAAAGGTTATGGAGAGATTTGCAGGACATTAACACCCAGGAGGCATGGGTTGTCATGGGAGATTTCAATGAGATTTTGAATAAAGAGGAAAGGATCGGTAAAAGGGTGAAGTATAGTGTAGCAACATAATTTATTGATTGTGTTGGGGACTGCCAACTAGAGGATGTCAAGTATAGTGGAAGTTTTTTCACATGGAGCAATAAACAACATGGAGATAATAGAATTTGCTCCAAAATCGATAGGGTACTTGCAAATCAGCTATGGCTGAATCTTTTTACCAATGCTGAAGCAGTATTTCTGTCTGAAGGGCTCTTTGATCATACTCCTGCGGTTTTAACCGTGTACCCCGAGATTCTAAGTGGCAAAAAGCCATTTAAGTATTTTAGAATGTGGTCTTCTCACCCAAAGTACTCAGAGTCAGTGAAAGAGATCTGGCAGCAAGCAATTAAAGGGACAAAAATGTTTCAAGTAGTTGCTAAGCTCAAGGCTCTCAAAGGAGTCTTAAAAGAGCTAAACAAACAAGGGTATAGTGATATTCATGCAGCTGATGCTCAGGCAAAAGAATTCTTGGTTGATTGTCAAGAAAAGCTACAGTCAGACCCTTTGAATCAAGAATTGCATAGTAGAGAAGTGGAAGCCAGGGACAAATATGCTCAAGTACACAAAGAACTGAACTCCTTTTTGCAAAAAAAAAAACTAAACTAAGCTGGATCAAGGATGGAGATGAAAACACAGAGCTATTTCATGCCAGCATTAGAGAAAGAAGAAGACAAAATAGAATTTTGTCAATTGAGACCCGAGAAGGAATCAGAGTAGATGAACCTTCACAGCTAACAGATGCTGTTTTATCCTTTTATCAAAGCTTACTTGGCAATAAAATGGTAAATAGGAAATCTGTTCTAACCAGTGTGGTGAAACAAGGGCCTTTAGTGACCAAGCAGCAAGCTGACTTGTTACTGGGATATTTTACAAAAAAAGAAGTCATGAAAATAATTTTTTAAATTCCAGGGGTCAAGGCACCGGGACCAGATGGATACTCAAGCTATTTTTTTCAGGACAATTGGGAGTTAATTGGGAATGACATCTTTGAAGCTGTAACTTCCTTTTTGCAATCAGGTCAAATCCTCAAAGAGATTAACACAACTGTGTTAACACTTATCCCTAAAGTTAAGTGTCCTAACACAGTTAGTGATTTTAGACCTATTGCATGTTGCAATGTAATCTATAAAATAGCTACAAAGTTGATTTGTTCAAGACTCAAGCACATCCTCCCTGAGTTGGTAGCTCAAAATCAAGGAGGATTCATCAAGGGCAGGTTCATCGCTCACAATATTATGATTTGTCAAGATCTAATTCGTCATTACGGGAGGAAAGCAACAAAAGCAGGTTGTGTGATAAAGCTGGATTTACAGAAAGCCTATGATACAATAGAGTGGGACTTCTTGGAAGAAATGCTACATGCTTTCCCATTTCCTGACAAGTTTGTAAAACTTGTTATGAATTGTGTTCGGACTCCTAGGTTCTCACTCATGTTCAATGGCTCAATGCATGGTTATTTTGAGGCAAAAAGAGGATTAAGACAAGGGGATCCTATGTCTCCTCTTCTCTTTGTCCTCGGAATGGAGTATCTTTCAAGAATCATGCAATGAATTGGGACCAAATCAGACTTCAAGTTTCATGATAGGTGCGAAGAATTGAAATTAAATCATCTGAGCTTTGCAGATGATGTTATCATGTTCTGCCATGGAGACTTTAAAAGCATCCATTATCTCTTGCAAGGGCTGAAATTATTTCTTGTTCTTCTGGGCTGCAACCTAATTCTTCGAAGTCAGCAATTTACTGCTGTGGCATGCAGGATAGAGAAGTGCAGCGTATTGTTGATGCTTCAGGTTTTTGCAGGAAAGAAGTGCCATTCAAATACTTGGGCATTCCCGTATGTGCCAAGCGAATTTCAAGCAAGGAATGTTCTATCCTAGCTGACAAAATGACAGCTAGGATTAAGGCTTGGAGTACTCGAAATTTATCATTTGCAGGTCGAGCTGTGCTAATCAATTCTGTGTTACTGACCATTCATTCATATTGGAGCCAAGTCATGATCTTGCCAAAGAAGGTTCTCAATGGAATAGAAGCCATTTGCCGTGCATACCTTTGGAGGGGCCAACACATGTTCCAGGGAGCAGGCCTTATAGCTTGGGACAGTGTGTGTCAATCCAAGGCTGCAGGAGGAATCAGTTTTAAGAAAGTTGCTGAGTGGAATAATGCTGCCATCATTAAGTATGTATGGGCAATTGCAAAAAAAGAAGACAACTTATGGGTTAGGTGGATACATAGTGTCTACAACAAGGGAGAAGATTGGTGGAGCTATCAGGCACCTACTCATGGGAGCTGGTATTGGAGAAAATTGGTTGCTGTCAAAGAACAGGTTAAGAGCATTATTGATATGCAACAGTTTGCTGGTGCAAGATACCAGATATCTCGAGGCTACAAGTTGTTATGTCCTATTCAGAATAAGGTAAAATGGAGTCAAGAGGTGTGGGGAAGACTTAATTTACCAAGACATAGCTTTGTATTATGGGTAGCTATTCAAAACAGATTGAGAACAAGGGAAAAACTGCAGAAACACAATGTCATTGTTGAGTCTCACTGTTTGTTCTGCAGAATTCAAACTGAAACAGAGGAGCACCTATTCTTTGATTGCTCCTTTTCCCTGATATGTCTTCAGCAAGTGAAAAGCTGGCTTCAATGGAGAGCTGAATCAAGATCATTGGGCAGGCTTCTTAGGTGGATTGAAAGAGCTAAAATCAGCAGGTTCAAAAAGCAAATTTTCTCAGCTGCAATTGCAGCTTTGGTTTATCAAATCTGGCATGCCAGAAATGATATTCTATGGAATTCGAATGTGGTAAAGGAAGAATTGATTGTGCGAAAGGTTAAGGAAGATGTCAAGTGTAGAGTCAGCTGTGTTTGGCCTAAAAATGTCAGCTCAGTAGACATAGAGTGGTTTTCGAAATTGTAAAGATGTAAAGCCGGGAAATATATTAACAGTAAATATACTTGTATAGGAGTTGATATTATTAGATCTTCCATTGAAGATGCTATTAGGTTGTAAAGATGTTATTTGGAGTAATGAAAACCTCGCTGATTCATCAAAAAAAAAATTAAAGAGATCAAGGGAAGAAAAGAAACTAGATTGATGAACAATAGTGTTGTAGTCTTCTCTCCAATCCTTTCTGAGTCTTTTTCTCTCAAAAAACCTAATCAAACTTAATCTCAAATTAACCTTAAAAATCTTTTATAGTCCCCTTTAAATTACATTTAAAATCTAATTAAAAATTTGAAAAACAGCGTCGTAGGCCGCAGCCTGAATTTATGCGTGTCGAAGCCTAAAATGGAATATAGGCAAAACTGTTCCCGTAGGTCGCGGCCTAAAGAATTTGGGCAGCGGCCCAACTTTGCTTTTCTACACAGCTGGCAGCGGCCTAGTTTTTCTAGGCAGCGGCCCGATTGGAACATGCAATCTTTAACGCCAATTCCAATTAAAGTGTCGCGACCTAAGTTTTATGGGCCACGACCTAGCTTCAATTTCTTCAATTCTCGAACTTAGAGAGCTTGTACGATGCCATCACTTCAACACTTTAATCCTAAAAGCCTGGAATGCTCATAAAACTTCATTTTAACCTCATCTCAGCAAGTCTTTTTTTTACCTATGATTCATAAACTACAGTTGCCATCAAAATGTCAGATTTATCATCATAAAATGCAATGTAGAAAATGTTAGGAAAAAGTAGATTGCCTCAATGGAAATGGTAAGATAATACAACTCTATGCAATAATATTACAAATAAATATAGATTGATTAAATAAGGTTACAACTCTATAACTAAAAATTAAAAATAAACAAAGAAAAGGAAGAAGAAGAAGAGAATAGTGAGAATACAACTCTAAGCAAAAGATTACAAGTAAAATAAAGGTGTTTGAAACAAAAGAAAAGATTACAACTCTTAAACAAAATATACAAGTAAATAGAACAAGAGAATAAGAAGAAAAACAATATAATAAAATGAAGAACAGAAACACAAGTAAACTCCCACTTACACAATCTAAGTGAAGAGGGTTGGGGATCACCAACTTGAACAAGGTTTAAAACCTTTCTCCAAAAGCTTATTTCCCCCTAACTCAAGCACTAAGGGATCTCTCTCAGATATTGGAAATGCTTTCTGGAATTATCAAGCCTCAAGGTGTTTCTAGCCAAGTGCTCTAATGGATAGAAATGTTGTGTTTTTCAAGTGAGCTATAGGCTCCTATTTATAAAGTTTGGAGACACCCTTTGAATTTCAAATTCCATCAACCCCCATGACTGTTACCAATGTTTAATTGGATTAATACGGAATTAAAAATGAGATTTGGGAGTTATTTGGGTTTTTTGAGCCATTCAACAAAGATGTAAAAAAACTGAAAAAATGGTCAGTTTTGGCCTGTGGCCGCGGCCACTACTCTCTGTCCCACAGGCCACGACCACTGACCATTTTCAGCACTTAAAAATGTGTTGTTTTTCCAAACGGTTCCAAACCCTCCCAAATTATTTTGTAACCCCCAAAACACATTATTGGGGTTAAAATCATATCTCTGACAGCCATTTCACATATGGCTTTATGAAATTCATCTCAATATTGTGTAACACCAAATTTACACAATAAAGGGTAATATTTGGAAGTTACAAATTTGTAACACCAAATATGTTACATTATTTGGATATATCTCATATATCTAAATATTGTAACTCTCTATTATATGTTACAATATGTGACACTCTTTGTCACATTTATTTAATCTAAAACATTATATTATGATATAATATAATATAATATTGCATTATATTATAATAAGAATACTTACATTATACGCAGCGGAATGAATGAGTCATACCTTCAGTTTCTCTAACCCTTGTATCCTTTCTGTCGCAGGGTATTACCAAGAAACTGAACCAATCTTCAATTTTCTTCACAGTCTTCCAAAGTATCCTTAGAATCATCTAGACTAGGGTGGGAAATTCTCAACACATGAGATAGGTTTAGAGAGAAGAACAATAAGGCTTAGAAAATGACTTATGTTTAGAGAGAATCTAAAACCTATCAGAAACTTGTGTCTGTCATTTTTCTGACTTATGTTTTGACTTCTCTCTTAACGTTCCTTTTATAGACTTAATTAGGTTATTTATTTTGTACGCCCTAATTTTCCACGGGCTATTAGCGAGCTGAGATATGGCATAATTATAACAGCCACGTGGATGCCACGTGGCCGGAGCTGCTGTTATCAGGTCCCACCTCTTTAGCTCGAGGTAGCCAAAATTTTATTAAGATTACTAAGGAGCCGAGTCAGAGGTATGAAGACCGCGGGTTAAGAAGGCATCCAGCTCGAGGCACGAGCCTGAGTTGGAAGCTATGACCCTTTATAAAGTCAACCACGCAATATAAACGTGCATATATCAGACATCACATGTCTGATATATCCCTGAATTCTCGGACACGCAACATAAACGTGCATGTTCAGGCACCCATGACTGGGTTGGGCCGTGCGGCCCATTATCCCCCTTGCCTATTGATTAGACCACACTTCATTTGTCAGGTTTTAGGAATTAATCATGAATGTCACAGAAGTGACATGATGGGTAAGAAGGTCACGGGATGACCCCCCTTGCCAACCCCCAGGTGTCCTCTCCTATAAATATGGAGACCCTGGGAGTTGTAAAAGGTTGGATTCTATTGTGTAAAGAAATACCCTGTAAAGAATACCAGAAATATAGCAATAATATTGGCTGGTGGAGTAGAAAGATTTTAACCTTTGAACCACCTAAAAAAGTATTTGTATCATCAGTTCATTTTAAGATCATTCATCTGTTTCGGTTCATTACTTAGCATTAATCCCACTCTCTTATTTTTTTAATTACCTGTTGGCGAAGAACCGCGTCAACATATTTAATTAAAAAATCAATAAAATAATAGCCAATTAATAGCCCTAGGTCGAAATTATCATGGGCTTTAGGCCCGTAAAATTTCTCATTTGATTATAAGCCTATTGGACTTAAAATTAAGGCCTGTATTATTTTCTATTGATTTAATTAATTAAATAATTATTTAAATCCTTTATCAAATTAATTATTTATAATTTGAACCCTAATTTGAACTTATTTATTAATTTAGATACCAATTTATCTTAATTAATAAATCTACCCTAATTTCTCTTTTCTTCTCAAAATTACATAACTCTGTGAAACTATCCAAAATTGACCTGGTCAACTTTGATAATTCTAATTGATAATTAAATAAATTAATTGAGACTATCTAGATGATTTTATCCAAGGTACAGTGGGGACCATGGGCCTATGAAATCAAGCTCCAATAAGTTATCATAAATCTATCAAATAAATTTACTAACTTATTAATTCCTCGTGACTCCACTAAAGATTTGGAATTGCACTCTTGAATTCATAGAACGCTCTATAAAAAATATAGATACGCTATTAATTATCCATTTTTATAACCATAATTTCCACTCAATCCTCTATAGACGGTCTACAATGAGATGGGACTAAAATATCGTTTTACCCCTCATTATATTTTATCCTTAAAACACTTAGTTCCTTGTAAATGATATTTCAGTAAACTAATATTAATTACTGAAATGAGATCTCTATCATTTAACACCTTGAACCAAACTAAAAGGAAATCATCGTTTCACTTCTTCATCAGAAGCTATAGATGTTCATATCTATGATTTACAATCTCACTCAATTATACTACCAAGTTCCCAAGATGTAAGTATGGGCTAGTCTACAGGGTAAGCTGGTAACGAACAAGTCAAAGAACTCAAATAATACAATCAATTAGAATACTAACCACTCAGAATTGACCTATGGTTAACTATATGATATGACTAGAATAGATAATAACGGTAAGTTTACTTATCCTATCAACTGTCAATATTGGTCATGTCTGATGTAACAAATACATCCGATCTTATCTACTTTGCTAATGTTCTGGAAAGAACATAACACCACAATGTGTAAGTAGATCATATCGTAGATTGACAAGTCAGTGTAAATCCTGTGCACTAACTAATTTTAGGATTAACTTATTTTTAACATATAATCATATTTATATTCTACTGTGATTACGTCACTATAAATACGATTAGCTATATGCTCGGGATTTAATAAAAGTTTATATTAAACAAATAGTCATGAAAATAAAACATGTGAGCAAAGTGATTGACCAAGTCAAAAAATGATTTCTATTCTTTTATTGATAATAAATGAGATTGCAAAGAAATTTGGTTTTAATTAGGGCATAAAACCCTAACAGATAGTACAACCACTCCTTAGTTGCATCCTTCAAGGAGAAAGGAAAAGCTCCTAGCTTAATTTGTTCTTTAGTCACTGCAGCAGGTTTCATACTAGAACAGGCAATACGAAACTCCTTCAAATGTTTATTTGAGTCCTCATCGGGCAGCCCATGGAAAGAAGGCAATAAGTGGACGAGGCTCGACTTCAGCTCAAAGTTTACATCCAAAGGTGGATAATGGATGCATAGCGGTTGTTGGACAAGATCTGGCGCAACCAACTCTTTCAACGTCCTATTGTGAGCCACTGTCTTATAAGATTTAACGAAATCATCTTAATCAGAGTCTTTGTCAAATGGTAATAGCACTTTAACAAGAATGACTTGTTGAGCAAGAAGTTGAAAGAGTGGATTATCGGTGATAGTCCTTGAAGAACGAGAAGCTGACGATGACCCAAGATATTGTTTAAGCCTTAATAACCTTTCTTGGGTATCATCTTCACCAGACATATACACCTGAAATTTCCCGAGTGAAACTAGTTAGTATTAGAAAAATAAATATGAATAATAAAATGAATAACAATAGTCCCTGGCAACGGCGCCAAAAATTTGATGTGTGACGTATACCACAACAAATTCAATGATTATTTTTTCTTTCAATACTTCCAATTATTTTAGTATAATAGCAAGCATAGGTCGAACCCACGAGGACTATCATTCACTTTATTATTCAATAATTAACACTAAGACTTAAAAAAAGATTTAGATTTTAAACTCAAAATTAAATAACATAAACTAGAAAGCAAATAAAAATCGATATTACAATATTAAGAAATAGTCAAAGGTTAATCTCTACCATCAACAATCATTCCCAATTACTAATAATAAATATTATTCCATTATTTCCTTAAGAGAAAATATGAACATAACTTATGGCAATCATTTTCTCACAAAGCAAACTACCACATGCTAACAAAAGAAACTTAATCGGCTACTCCTGCCTTTATATTCATGTTTGCTTAATAAAGCTTGTAGCACAATAACAGAGATACTTGATCGTGAACTCTTATTAGTTTATTCCTTCATGACAGGCTATCAAATGCTAACAGGATTGGAAGCGAGAGATAGAATTGTTATTCACTCAAGATACAACCAAATGAACTTGGTTATAATATTGTAATGTATTATTTTTGGACCAAGCCCAATAGCTTAAGCCCACAACTCAAAAGTTACCATAAACTCCTCACTATAAATAAGAGAAGATGGGATCGGAATAAAGGAAACAGCTAATAGTGTCGATAGACAAAGAAACTCTATTCTTGGACAAAACAGTCTTTATGTAATATCAAAGCGAAGAAGGACTGTAGAACAATCGGGGACACAAGTTCACGTGAAAACTATGGTTGTTCAAGATTAAATATCACTAAAAGTGATTAGGTAGACGTAGGTCGTCTTATTTGGGCTAAACCACTATTAAAAAATTGTGTTATTTATTTATTTCATATCTCTATTCTTGAATCCATGCTCTAAGATCTCAAAGTTAACGAAAATTCGCGTCAATGATCATCTAAGATCATATATAACGAAATGAGTTTGGTCACTTCAGTGAACAAAATAGAAAAAGAAAGTTCCCTTCCTACACACAAATGTGGTGCGATTGGAAGGACGGGGGGGGGGGGGGGGGGGGGGACAATTTTTGACATAAATCAATGAAATAAGGTTTAAAGGTGGATTCAAGATAATACCCAAGGATGGATTCAAGGTGATACATCAATTCTATGGCCTAAATAATGACGAGGTGTGGAAAAAATCATAGATATTCATATGACATATCCTCAAAAAAAATTTAAAACGAGAAGATAAGTTCAGAGTAAAACTTACACAATCGGTTGCATTTGGCGACATTCCTTCTTGTCGAGTAGTGTTGGTCACCAAGTCAGGTCGTCAGCAATGGAATTTCTTCTCTAAGAAATGTTGTGTCTTCTCTGTGGCGGCGACATGCCCATTTAATTGCAGAAATTGGATAAATTCTATTTAATATATTTGGTTGCAAAACAAAAATGGAATGGTAATGGTAATGGTAATGGTAATAGGAATGAAATTTTAATTCTTTTGTTTAGTTGAGGCTTTGGAATCAGTAACAGAATAATGATTATTATGTTTGGTATAGTAAGGAAATGAATGTAATAGAATAAAATTTATATTATTTTGACCAAAATACCTTTAATTTCATAAACAATTTTTAATCAAATTATTATTATTTTTTAATATTAGTTTTATTATACCAAATTATCAATATTTTTATTCTAAAGCATAATTTTTTATTAAATTATCCTTATATACAAAAATATTTTGTAGAAAAAAGTACAATTAATAATTATTAATACTTAAAAATTGTACTTAATTAAATGAAAGATTTTATTTTATTAAAAAATTCATAAAATCTAATTTTATTTTAAATAAGATACATGTATCAATTTTAATAATTTGTAATTGATATTATATTTTAAATAATTTAAAATTTTAATACAATACATAAACATATATATTATTTTTTTTGTTTAAAATATATAAATTCACAAGTTATACATACACACAAATTTCTAAAAAAAAAATGCAATACAATCTCTAGTTTAATGTAAATATATAACTTTATTATCACATTTCATTAAAAAAAAATATTATTATATATATTTATATGAAAGAATGAATGTCAAATATGACAAAAATGATGTAAAAATAAATGATGTGCCATAATGTAATTAATATAATAATCTAATTTTATAAGGGAAATTTTAATATGTAGGCTTGATAAAAGTTATAATTACAAATAAATACTAGGCATATTAAAATTTTCAAAATAATGCTAATTTTTTGTACATTACCCAAAATGTCATTTTCACTTCTTCCTCATTCTCATTTCTCTCTTCTCTCTTCACTCTTCTCTCTTCCCTCTCTCTCTCTCTCTCTCTCTTATTTCACTCTCTCTCACCTCACAACACCACCACCACACTAAATATTATATTTCGAACAGATTTGGACATGATTTTTGGGTTTTTTTTGCGATTTTTTTCAGATCTGAAACTCTGAAATCTGTAAAAAATCGACACTGCTCGATGGTGGTTCGATGGTGCTCGATGCCAGCTCGATGAGACCTTCAAAATCATGATTTTTCATGAAAAAATGACTTAGCTCGATGGTGGTTCGATAGTAGTTCGATAGTGGCTCGATGGTGCTCGATGAGACCTTCAAAATCATGATTTTTCATGAAAAAATGACTTAGCTCGATGGTGGTTCGATGATAGCTCGATAGTGGTTCGATAGTGCTCGATGGTGCTCGATGCAATTCTTGTAAGAGATATAATTTTTCACTCGGGTGTCCGTTTGGGGTGATTTTTTTTTTGATTTTGGGTATTTTTTCAAGATCTACATGTTTGACATGTTAATATGCACATTTTGGAAGTGTAGCACTTGTAAAAAATAGAAAAGTGCAAACATACCTCATGTTTAAGACATCTTTTGGTATATTTTTAAGTTTTAAACTTCCCAAATGTGCATATTAACATGTCAAACGTGTAGATCTTGAAAAAATACCCAAAATCAAAAAAAAAATCACCCCAAACGGACACCCGAGTGAAAAATTATGTCTCTTACAAAAATTGCATTGAGCACCATCGAGTCATTATCGAGCTACCATCGAACCACCATCGAGCTAAGTCATTTTTTCATGAAAATCTTGATCTTGAAGGCCCCAGCGAATGGTGGCTCGATGGTGCTCGATGCCAGCTCGATGAGACCTTCAAAATCATGATTTTTCATGAAAAAATGACTTAGCTCGATGATGGTTCGATGGTAGCTCGATAGTGGCTCGATAGTGCTCGATGCAATTCTTGTAAGAGACATAATTTTTCACTCGGGTATCCGTTTGGGGTGATTTTTTTTTTTATTTTGGGTATTTTTTCAAGATCTACACGTTTGACATGTTAATATGCACATTTAGGAAGTTTAAAACATAAAAATATACCAAAAGATGTCTTAACCATGAGGTATGTTTGCACTTTTGTATTTTTTACAAGTGTTACACTTCACAAATGTGCATATTAACATGTCAAATGTGTAGATCTTGAAAAAATACCCAAAATCAAAAAAAAAATCACCCCAAACGGACACCCGAGTGAAAAATTATGTCTCTTACAAGAATTGCATCGAGCACCATCGAGCACTATCGAACCACTATCGAGCTACCATCGAACCACCATCGAGCTAAGTCATTTTTTCATGAAAAATCATGATTTTGAAGGTCTCATCGAGCTGGCATCGAGCACCATCGAGCCACTATCGAACTACTATCGAACCACCATCGAGCAAAGTCATTTTTTCATGAAAAATCATGATTTTGAAGGTCTCATCGAGCTGGCATCGAGCACCATCGAACCACCATCGAGCAATGTCGATTTTTTGCAGATTTCAGAGTTTCAGATCTGAAAAAAATCGCAAAAAAAACCCAAAAATCATGTCCAAATCTGTTCGAAATATAATATTTAGTGTGGTGGTGGTGTTGTGAGGTGAGAGAGAGTGAAATAAGAGAGAAAAAGAGGGAAGAGAGAAGAGAGAAGAGGGAAGAGAGAAATGAGAATGAGGAAGAAGTGAAAAGGGCATTTTGGGTAATGTGCAAAAAATTAGCATTATTTTGAAAATTTTAATATGCCTAGTATTTATTTGTAATTATAACTTTTATCAAGCATACATATTAAAATTTCCCTTTTATAATAATATAAAACTTATATAACAACGTAAATGATGGAATGAAATTGTTTTTCCCCCCAATTTTTAGTGTAATAACAATTACATCAAAATGTGTAATGACAATTCTATTGGAAAATTCTTTCTTTTTTGAATTTACCAACTAAACAATGGAATGGAGGCATTTCATTTCATTACATTCCCTCAAACCAAACACTACCTAATATTTGGGTTTGAGCTTGATTTTTCTATGTCTTCGCTATAGTTTATTTATTTACTTTCAGAAAATTTTGATAAAATCTTAAGGTGACGTTTAATTGGGGGTAATAGAATATAATAAAATAGAAATAAATCAATTTTCATTCAATTATTTTGTTTTGTTGCATTTTAGAATATTAAAATGTCATTCCAATTGAATGACTTTTCTACCATTTTGTGTAATGACTATTCCATTTGAAAATTAGAAAAAAATATTATTCCAATGCAAAATAAAAAAAAAATTATCATTTATATTTTTACTCATATTAATTTTTATTTCATTACATTTTTATTCTTTTTACCATTCTCTATTCTCTATTCTCTATTCTCTATTCTCTTCAACTAAACCCCACCTAACTTTTTCTTATTCTTAAATCAATTGAATTCACTAAATTAAAAAGAGCTTCAACTTGGTTGAGTGGAGCCATAATTGAAATTTCCTTTACATGTAGTATAATTTTTCAAAAATTCAACTAAACTATACGCTTTTTCTCGTACACAAACAAAACAAAAATTTAATAAAGGTGGGAATCGTTGATATTCAGAGTTAATCGTACATTTGAGAAATACTCGATATTTTTTCAGAAAAATAAATAAAAAGATTCCTCCATCAAACAAAAAACCAAAAAGGGAAAACAAACAAAACTTGATAAACTATTTGAGGTCCTTTTTTCTTGTCTTTTTGTCAAAACAATTTCAAATGCAGAGTTCGAGGAAAATGACACGGGGGACTCTCGCAGTCGTTGCTTTTGAGGAAAATGACTCTTTGAAAAGAAATATGTCCACACACATGTAGGGTTAACTATCTATATGAATGAAAACGAATCTGAGACAAATAATTTTAGATGATTAATATAACTTTTTGTGATATTATATATATAGTAGTATAATCAAAGTGCTTGTGCTGGAAACAAAACTATTTTTATATAAATTTTTGTTTTGTCTCTCATAAAATTAACTCAGGTAAAAAAAAAAAAAAAGCTTATTTATGGTTTTTCTAATAAAAAAAGCATATACTTGATCACAAAACAAGGTCTAAAGTAAGGGTGAGCATCTAAGCCGGTAAACTGTGGCGATCGACCGCACCATACCACACTACACCACAAACCGCAGTGTCAAAAGTAGAATAGTTCGGTATGGTTTGTATCTTAGTTAAACCGCGCGGTACGGTGCGGTGTGTGGTTTAGCAGTGTGAAATTTTGGTTTGCACCACACCACACCGTATACTTACAAATATGTTAAAAAAAATTAAACTTTACATATTTACTATTTTTTAGTAACCCAATCTAAAACTAGGAGTCCACTTAAATTAGGAGCTCACTTAAATTAGGGTATAACCTTATTCTCTAACACATCATACACGACAACAACTCATTTCTCTCTCATCTCATTTTCGCCTCCTCCCTATCACCATCTCCATCTCACACATATTTTTTTAACACACTTACACCGTGGAAAACCACCCAAACCACACCGCAAAAAATGGTTTGGTTTGGTCGGTTTGGTGCAATGAAATCACACCGCACGGTGTGTTCTAGCTACTACACCGCACTTGTGGCGTGGTGTATTAAAAAGTGTTCAAATTGCCCAAACCATACCGTGCACACCCCTAGTCTGAAGTGGTAACCGCATCAGGTGTACGTTTAAGAAAGAAACATAACCAAACAAAAAGGAAGAAAGAAAGAAGTGGCGGCATAAAATCCACGTCAAACTTATTGGTGTTGTTTGGTAACACTTAAAAAAATAATTTTTTATTTAATTAATTAAAAATTTGAAAATTAAACATAAAATGTGTTTGGTAACTCTATTTTTATTTATTATCTTTTTAAATTTTAATAAAAATTATTAAATTTTGAAAATAGAATTTTTTCACTTTTAAATTTTTTTTTAAACAGTTTTCAATTTTTCCTTTATTTTTTTGTTCCTTTCTTCAAACCAACACCTTATATTATTAAAAAAAAAAATTATCAAACGCGTTTATTATTTTTTGTTTTTTAAAAAAAACAAAAATAGTTACCAAACATATTTTTATTTTTTTAAAATAAAGAAACAAAAATAAAATTATATTTCTATTTTTGTGTTTAAAAAATTCAAAAATAAAATTTTTACCAAACGAGCCCATAATGTATGTCACATGACATGATAATATCTTCAAGTTCATAATCTTTACACTTGATGGTTTATGTATTATAAGATACCTTATTTTTTAGATATGCCAATTTTAAAATATATGACAAAAATATGATTTTTGTTTTAATAATTGGACAATATTGCCACCACCACCATCACTACCCCTACGGCATCAGAGCACATCACTTCTCCACACTACCATTTTCATCGATGTCAACACCTCCCACCACCATTGAAGCCGCCATCTCCTACCACTATTAAAGCTCTTTCATATATATATTAATATTAATGATAAAAAATTAAATCCAAAACTTAAATTGAAGGAAAGATTCACCTAAGACACTAATTTATGGATTTTGAACATTTATGTAGAAGATTTTTTGATTTTGTTTATGTTTTTCTTCAGATCTAAAACTTAAAATTTTGTAGAAAAACGATGTCTAATGAGGCATTAACGATGCAATTGCAATTGAGCCTTAAAAATAGTTTTTAGGCCAAAACGATGTATTAACGATGCGGTAACGATTCTTTTGCAATGGTAACTTCCTAACGATGCATTAGCGATGCATTAACGATGTGTTTGCGATGGTAACTTGAAAAGATGTTTTAAACCAAACAATGTCTAATGATGCATTAATGATGCAGTAATGATGCATTTGCGATGGTATCTTGAAAACAAGTTTTTTAGGCCAAAACGATGCTTAACAATGTGTGTTGTGATGGTGGCTTCCTAACGATGCATTAACGATGCGTTTTGCGATGGTGACTTGAAAACTTTTTTTTTTCCAAAACAATGCTTAACGATGCATTTGCGATAGTGGCTTAAAAACATAGGTTTTAGGCCAAAACGATGTCTATCGATGCGTTTGCAATGGTGTCTTCCTAATGTGGCATTAACGATGTGTTTGTGAAGGTGACTTGGAAACATGTGTGTTTAGGCCAAACAATGTCTAACGATGCATTAATGATGCAGCAACGATATGTTTGCGGTGGTTGCCTGAAAACATGTTTGCAGGAAAAAAAACAATGGTTTCAAGTTACTATCCCAAAGGTGGTGGGAGGTAGACGCGTCGATGGAAGTGGCAGCATAGAGATGTGGTGTGCTCTACCGCCGTGGAGAGGTAGTGGTGGTGTCATGGTTATAGAAAAAGAGAGAGAGAGTTTGAGAGATCAGTTGAAGGAGAGAAAGAGAAAGAGAAATTTTGTTCCATTATTAAAAAAGGTCATACTTTTTTCATATTTTTTAAAATTGGCAACCAAAAAAATAAGGCATCTTATGATGCATAAATAATCAAGGTTTCCTTGTAAGTGGCACGTGACATCTTCACTAATAAATAATAAAGAATTGAATTTCAAGTCATTTCGTTTAACTTGAGAATGTCACATGTAATGTTTAAATTTTTGAATGATTCATTCGTGTGAATAAATTTATACCAATAATGTATGCGTATAGATTTAATTGGTATAACATCTTATTAATTTGAATAATAAGATTAAATAGATCATTATTAAATACCCAATATTATATTTTTGTAAAATATGTTAGAAATATTTGTATTGTCTCAATGGAAAATAAGAAATATTACTACAATTCTATGTAAAATAATATAAAGACACATAATAATTGATTAAATAAGATTACAACTCAATACTCAAAATACAAATAAATATAGAAAAGAAATAGATGAAAGGAATGATAAGGGCTATAACTCTAAAACAAAATATACAAATAAATATATAACGATAAAATAGAAAAATAGAAGATAAAAGTAATAGTAGAAAAAATAACAAAAATAAAACACTTTCACTTACACAACCAAAGTGAAGAACATTGGAGATCACCAATTTGAACAAGGTTTACAATCTTCGCCCAAAAACTTATTTCCCCCCTATCTCAAGCACTAAGAGATTCTATCAATATTGGAAATAGTTCTCTAGAATAATAAAACATTTTGGTGTATTTCTAGCCAAATGCTCTAGTGGATAGACATAAAATTGTCTTACAAGTGAGCATTATGCTTCTATTTATAGAGTTTTGAGACACCCTATGAATTTCAAATTCTACCAACCTCCATCATTGTTACCAATGATTAATTGGATATTTATGGAATTAAAAAAGAGTTTGGGGAGTTACTTGGGGTGTTAGAACTGTTTAAAGTGAAAAAAAAAAGTTAAAAATTGGTTGAACACATCACTGGCTGCGACCACTAGCATGCCTGCCCGCAGCTATGGCTCGTTGTCTCCCAGGCCGCAACCACCAATGCTCCTGGTCGCGGCCATAGGCCATTTTCAACTCAAAAATGTCATTTTTCCAAAACGTTCCAAATATTTTCTCACATGATTTTGTAACCTCCAAACACCTAATGAGAGTTAAAAACATTTCTCTAGCAACCATATTTCATAAAAGCTTTGTGAAATCCAATCTCAAATGTGTAACATACAATCTACACATTATTAGGTAATATTTCTTGTAACTCCAAAATATGTTACATTTTGGCACACACGTGTATCCAATTTTGTGATTCTCAATAATATGTGACAAGATGTGACAAATTACATTTTGTCACATTATTTAATCTAACATTATATTATATGAAATAATATAAGAAGATCATTTGCAATACATAATCTAAATATAGTGTTAAATTTTTAACATATTATGTAAGAAGTTTTTTTTTAACAAAAATAGTTTCATATACCATATAGCTACCCCTTAAACTTTAATTATTATTTTTAAGTGTGTTGAATATTTTGTCTAAAAATTCTCAAAATTAACAAAACACTTCATTAATCCTCCTCTGAAATAACAATCATAAATTAGTCCCTCTTATCTCAACAAAAATTTTGACTCCATCATTGATTGGATATCTTACTATTTATAAAGTGAGGTGCTATTGTGAAGCCTTCCATGATTAAACGACACGTCGTTTTCTCAAATGGTCTCGTCGAGTCGTACGTTTAGAAAGACTTATCGTCGTCGTTTTCCGCTTTGGAAACATCTTTCCCCACACGAACCGCCAATGCAACTTGGTCCGTACAAATTAGTTCACCGTCGACCAAACGCCACGTGGCTACTTATCTCGATCTTTCTCACTAAAGCAATTTAAAAGAAAAACAGTTAAATCCGTTAAAATAGGCTCCTCAAAAAAACGCATCTGAAACTTTCCTTCAAACTCACGGAAATTTCACCCCCCAAACAAAAAAAGAACCCCGTAAAGTATATAAAATCCCGAGAATACCCCTCTACCAGCCTATCCCGTTATTTATTGATCGATTTCACTTCGATTACTACAAAACAAAATATCTAAAAGCTCCACTCATTCCATTTCTATTGCAGTCTCTCTCTCTACAGTGACTGATAAAAATGGCGTCTCAGCTAGGCGCTGCTCCACGCGCCACCGTTCTTCACTTCAGAAAGCACAAACACAGATTTGCTCTTCCGCCGGAGCAGGTGGCGCCAGTTATTGGGAGAGGTGAGGCGAGGAGAAGACAATTATTGGGGTTGAGCTTGAGAGTTGGGGTCTCCTCCAATGGCGGTGAGGAATACTCCTATCTCGATATGTGGAAGAAAGCGGTCGATGGTGAGAGAAAGGCCGTGGAGTTTCAGAAGATCGTCGAGAAGTCGGACTCGGACTCGGCGAGTGTGCGTCCCGAGGAGTTGGTGGTAAAGAGCGAGGAGTTCAAGAAGATTCTTGAAGTTTCCAGCGAGGAAAGGGACTACATTCAGCGAATGCAGGTGATCGATCGGGCTGCGGCGGCGATTGCGGCGGCTCGCTCGGTTCTAAAGGAGAGTGGACTGTCGGCCGAGCCAGGCTCCGGCGATTCGGGTGCCGGGAATTTGGGCGGCCGCGCTGGTGGTGGTGGTGGTGGTGGCGGGGGATTAAAGAAGAGTTCTAGAAAAGGTAAACAATATATAATCTTAAGTTTGAATTCTCAGTGTCGTTGTTTTGTGTTCTGAAGAAGCATATTTTGAAACCTGCTTGACTTTTCAAATTATGGCTTTGTCAAAACAATAGTCAATCTTCAGTAACTAGTTTGGCTTTTTGGAGCAGAAGGCTGGAGGTGATTGAGTCGAATAGAGTTTGGCTATGGAGTGAACAAAAAGTTATTATCATTTTAATTGTAGGATTTTGTATTGGGTTAATTCTGATAACGTTATTTAGCTACGGTGTGGTTCGAAAGGATGTTGTAATGGTTCTCTCTTTTTTGATTCTCAAGATCGAAATTTCCATATTATGGATTTTGATTTTTGTCTCAATGGTATGAATTTAATCATGTTTTGGGTGCCATTTGGAGTCGTTGTTCTGTGAAGTTCGGAATATGGACTCTGATGCATCATTTCTGTATGAACATAACACTAGAGAGTCATGTAAGGAAGGAAGCATGTTAGGCCATTGTGATTCTCCCAAGTGTAATGGTGGTCTATTATATTATGTTCTTTATATGCTTAGTATCGGCCTTGATAAATTTTGGATAAATCATATGTAGACTCCCACTAATAAATCATATGTAGACTCTTCTTTAATTGAATTAAATTGGTACAGTTGGTTTTCTGTTTTCATGGCTTTTGCATCAGTTATCGATACTTGTAAACTAGAAGGGACCACTTTTAGTTTTCTAAAATTTCTCTGAATTGATTTGTCTTTGTTACACCTTTCTAATTTATGTTTTCTGTTTGTGGGTTTGGGTAGTGGATTCTACCGTATTCATCATGGAATTTTTATGATTTTAACATTCCAGGAAAGCGAAGTTGGACCAAAATTATACCCCAATCAGAAGCTTCAAAAAATGGAATCCCAGGTCCGGATTTTTGGTCCTGGACTCCCCCTGAGGATGGTGATGCCACTGCCAGTATGGGTGTTATTGGTGAATTACAAAAGGCAACAAAGCCTTCAGAAAATTCAAGTTTAGGCAACCCAGTGATGGAGAAAGAACGCTCTACAGATATTCTATCCATTCCACTCGAAAGTAAACTCACCAAAAACAATCGACAGGCACCTTTACCCCCTCTCCAGTCACTAATGGAGGTTCAGAAAGTGCAAGCCTCAGAATCCATACTTGAGACCCCTACACAAGATGATCGAGAAATTGATTTTCAATCTTCAGTGAATGCTGCAGAAGTAGCCGATGCTCTTAATAATGTGGATGAGGTATCACCCTATGGAGTAAGGACAGATGGTTCGAGGTGGTGGAAAGAGACAGGACTCGAGAAAAGACCTGATGGTGTACTTTGTAGGTGGACAATGATCAGAGGTATTAGTGCTGACCAAACTGTTCAGTGGCAAGAGAAGTTCTGGGAGGCTTCAGATGATTTTGGATACAAGGAACTTGGTTCAGAAAAATCAGGACGTGATGCAACTGGAAATGTTTGGCGGGAATACTGGAGGGAATCCATGGGGCAGGTTTGTGGAAACTGAAAATCTCAATTGCATTGCATATAGTGCTTCAAGGCTGTCTTTACTCTTTTCTTTTCAATGTCTGTTTTGGGATGTCCTGTCCTGTATAGTGAAATGCTTGGTCTTACGTGTCTGGGAATGGTGGCCAGCTAACCTCTTCTCCCTCTAGTAAGCTTATTGCATATGATGCATGGACTTGTTTGTGCTCCCTGCAGACTAGACTGGTTTTGGGTCATCTACATCGTCGAAACAATTCTGAACTTGTTCTCTGTGTCTTTTTCTCTTTTGGCATCTTTCAATAGCATTAGGTGTCTATGGAGTATGGATATCTGATTTTTTCATTCACACTCTTGGTTAACACTATCTCAAGAATAGTTGAACTATAAGTTTAAATTTGTTTGCAGGAGAATGGGCTCATGAATATTGAGAAGACTGCAGATAAGTGGGGAAAGAATGGCCAGGGAGATGAGTGGCAAGAGAATTGGTGGGAACGTTATAATGCTTCTGGGGAAGCTGAAAAATGGGCTCATAAATGGTGTAGTATCGATCCAAACACACCACTTGAAGCTGGCCATGCTCATATCTGGCATGAAAAGTACTGAATCTCATACTTGAACTGAAATACTCTCTTTCTTATTAGGGCTTTTTGATTGAGTTTATCATGAAAATCTTGAATTAGACCTCATACTTTTTTTATTTTGTCACCACGAACTTTGATCGAACTGACAATAAAGTTGATGTTGTCAATGAATGCATTCTTTTTCTTCAAACATTAAGCACATTATTTCCTTGCAGATGGGGTGAGAAGTATGATGGACATGGTGGCAGCACAAAATACACGGACAAATGGGCCGAACGCTCCGAGGGCGATGGTTGGACAAAATGGGGAGACAAATGGGATGAACAGTTTGACCCCAACGGCCATGGAGTGAAGCAGGGGGAAACATGGTGGGCGGGCAAGTACGGAGAACAGTGGAACCGAACATGGGGCGAGGGACACAACGGTTCTGGATGGATTCACAAGTACGGGAAGAGCAGCTGTGGTGAGCATTGGGACACACACATCCAACAAGATACGTGGTATGAGAGATTCCCTCACTTCGGCTTCTACCATTGTTATGACAATTCAGTCCAGCTCCGAGAGGTTCCTAAGCCATCTGACATGGCCTGATTTTCTAATGCATTGCCCGTTTAATGCTGGGAATCCGTATATAGATGCAGAACATTGCCTTAAGTCATATTTAGATGATCCCTTTACTGAAATGCTGTTTCCACTAGTTGAATATGGATAGTAGCTGAGGTTCTTTTTAAATAATGATGTAATAATTTTTTTTTCAATGAGATCTGTAACTGTAAGGTCTAAAAATATGAAAGAAAGCTTATTTTCGAAGTAGTTCATGGCATTGTCATGTTGACCGTTTTAATACATAAAATAATGCAGTGAGTTAATAACTGTTGCATAATGATGAACAATAACTGTTTGATGGCATTAACTATCCGGACAAAAAGCGAGGGGTGGGAGTGACAACAAAGGCTGATGGTGAAACCAGTGAGCTGAATCTTTGATTCTTTACACACATAGATTCATAAAACAGTCTAAAACGTTGCCGTTTACACTTTCTAATAAATGTTGGGCTGCGGTCTTCTGAGTCTAACACCAATACCTCCCTAACACGTGGCCCCATTCTATCCAGAATCATGAAGCTCATGGACGCTGTAGCTTGTTTGTTCTGTTCCTTGGATCTTCTTTGTCCATTACACGCATTCATCCATGATCCAATTCTAATCTCTTCCCCCATAAACAAAGCTGAATATGAGTTTTTCACACTTGAATTTCCATGTCTCTCAGGCTTATTCTCACTTCTTAAGTTTCTTTATCTGAGAGTTGGTTTCCAGTCTTTACAATAATAATAAAAAAAAATTATCAGTCTTTGGTTGTGAGTTTCTCCTCTAATGGCTCTTCCATTACTTAATGGAGCTGAAAAGCTCAAATCCATTTGCGGGTTAGGCTATGGAGGAATAAACTTCCACCATAGATGCTTCGTTGAGAAGGGTTCTTCCTCTCACGGCAGAAATCACCTGACCAAAAGTTCAATGCCCAGATGCAGTTTATCGTCGTCAAGGCCTGCTTCTCAGCCTAGGTTCATTCAACACAAGAAAGAAGCCTTCTGGTTCTACAGGTTCTTATCGATAGTGTATGATCATATCATAAACCCTGGCCACTGGACTGAGGATATGCGGGACGACGCACTTGAGCCAGCTGAACTAAACAACAGGAATTTGACTGTCGTAGATGTTGGTGGAGGAACCGGGTTTGCGACACTGGGGATAGTTAAGCATGTTGATGCCAAAAATGTAACAATTCTTGACCAGTCTCCTCACCAACTTGCCAAGGCTAAGCAGAAGGAACCCTTGAAAGAATGCAAGATAATTGAAGGTGACGCCGAGGACCTTCCCTTTCCAACTGATTATGCTGATAGATATGTTTCAGCTGGAAGGTAACATTTTTTAGTACCCTTTATAAAGAAGAAATTTAGCTGGTAATTGGGTTTTTCAGGTACAAGACAAATATTAAAGCTTTGAAACTGCAAGTTATCTGAACTGGATTTTGATTCTTTTTACAATTGGAGCAACATTATTGAACAATTTAGGTGAATATAGCAATGTTGTTATTGGTTTTAAAAATGACTAGTGTGAACTTTCCAAGGAAGGATTTCTCTGTGTAATGCAATTTTTTTTCCATTTTTTTTTACTCAGTATTGAGTACTGGCCTGATCCACAGCGTGGGATCAAAGAAGCATACAGGGTGTTGAAGATAGGAGGGAAAGCTTGTATCATAGGTCCTGTGTACCCAACCTTCTGGCTGTCTTGTTTTTTCGCAGACGTATGGATGCTCTTCCCTAAGGAGGAGGAGTACATTGAGTGGTTTAAAAAAGCTGGTTTCATTAATGTTAAATTGAAAAGGATTGGTCCAAAATGGTACCGTGGCGTTCGTCGTCATGGCTTGATTATGGGTTGCTCTGTGACTGGTGTCAAGCCCTATTCTGGGGACTCGCCTCTTCAGGTAACTTGTTTCTTCTTTCCATTATATCATCATCAAAGTTATGTATGAAGGTTATGGTAGTTATTCTACGAGCTTTAAAAATCGTAAATAGTAATTGGAAATAAGAGGCATTTACAAGCTGCATTATGTATTGTGGAAAAGGGTTTTTCTATTAAGTTTCAGCTGAAAAAAGATGAGAATCTATATCCCTTTGACCAGCTGTATCTTGTGGCTTTTCGTTCAAAGCCAAAATAATTGAGTCAATCTATCTACTCTACTTGTTGTACACATTCTTTATCTGATGGTTTAAGCATTTTTGCAGCTTTGTTCAAAAGCAGAGGATGTGAAGAAGCCAGTGAATCCATTAACTTTCCTACTGCGATTCCTTCTCGGTGTAACTGCAGCAACTTATTATCTGCTGGTTCCAATTTACATGTGGATCAAAGATAAAATTGTGCCAAGAGGAATGCCTATCTGAAATGGGATGGAAATGGAAGATGGTTGATACTTCCGCTATATTCAGGTGACTGCTTGGGGGTAGTTTTTTCTTGGGTTAATCTGTTTATAACATGTTAATATGTTATTAGGCTTTACTAAATGTTTAGATTTTTATGGGACCTATAGAAATGGGTAACTTTTTTTTTTTGCAAGAATAGAAATGGGTAACTTGGTTTAGTTTTCTTGTACAGCATATGTTCCATTAAGGCAAAGATAAATTGCCCTGCCATTTAGTTTTAGTCCCATTTCACCTATAAATAGTTTGCTTCAAATGCTTTCTATTATGACACTTACTACTGTCTTTTGATAATAATATTTTACTCTTCATAATAAGACAGTTAAGCCTATTGTGATTGGCAACTATGGTGTTTTGCATCCTTTTAGTTTCTTATTAGTTTATTTTTCTCATACTTGTTTTGCTGCTTGTCATACTATTATATATTGCTTTAGGATTCCATTCCACTATTATTGAGTAATCATTGTCGTTGTGCATTTTAATACAAATAAAAAGCCTCAAAATAAGGTTTAGAGTTTTTAACTCACATTACACAAAAATTTATGCTGGCACTGTAGATACTAGAAGTAAACAAGATGATGAAATGACTCAAATTTCAAGGAACAATATGATTAGTACACACATCATATTAAATAGGTCTATAAGTTTGTCTCAACTTTGAAACATTGGAAGTAGAGGAAAAACATTACAGCACATTTGTTATGCACATTCACACTAAATTTTAGAAGGCAAGCTAACCTAGAAGACTCCCCCAATGGCTAAGGGCATTGTCCCTAGGGCCTAGGCTAGGGAAGTAGGGTTCTCTTTAATGGGAATCTTGTCTTGTGTACTAAAGACTCAATCAATTTGGTGCTGGGAGTGAATATATATTTATTATCATAATAATTATTATTTATTTTGATAAGTAAAGCCAATGTTGCTCTTTATATATATATATATATATATATAACATGTATATAGTAAAAGTAGTGGGGTGGCCTAAAAATTCAAATTCTAAACTTGTCTACTGGGCCAAATTGTTTTACTTCCCGTAGAAGGGATTATATTATTAGGGAATTTCCTCCATTGAAACCTTAGGGTAGGTACAAATGAAATGTGCCTCATTGGACTCGGCATTCTTTTCAAATTTTATTTATTTTTCATTCTTAAAGAATTTCATCATTTTGACTTGAATAAATGCATTCAAGTAGAATCCAATTAAAGGGGAAAATAAATCCCCCAAGTAGAACGGCAAGACTGAATAATCAAATATATTCAAAGAGGATTTTGCTTAACAGGAACCACAGAAACTAATTCAGAGAGAGAGGGAGAGAGAGAGAGAGAGAAAGTGTCAACTTTTATGAGGCTAGATATATATCAGATGTAGAGATTTAAAACAAAAGAAAAAAAAAAGGATATTTGAGGGTGGGATGGTGTGTTGGGGTCTCAATAATTTAGCTGTTGACAGTACAAGTTTTGTCATTTAAAACATAAATTGATGGACCTGCAAACAAATATAAAGAAATATTAATTGTTCAAAATAGTCTCCATTTATATAAAGAAATATTAACTGTTCAAAATAGTCTCCATTTATATATAAAGAAATATTAATTGTTCAAAATAGTCTCCATTTAGATTTATTGTCTTAGCCTTAGATGAGTTGCACTTGTTTTTGATACATAACATTCAATGGAGTTGTAGCTTAAAAAATATACATATTTATATTTAAAATTGAATTATAAAATTCTAAATAAATTTCTGACCTTACAACAAATGCTATTAAAACGAAAATGGCATATGAAAAATGTTATAAGAAACTTTAATCAATTATGCGACACACCCAAAATCGGAAACAACAGTACTTTTCAAGCTAAGTTACTACTAGAATATATTGTATATATGTAAATATATTCCAATTGAAAAACCCATTTGTTGTTTTATTAGAATCCTCTTATTAGAAAGAAAAGAAAAGAAAAAAAGGTTTGTAAGTGTAATGCTTGGACCCATGTGGCCGTGTGTACTCACGTGTAAATATAAAAGATGTCTGTCTGTCAATTTGATCAGTATATATAATCACTTCTTTTAGTCCAAAGGCATACGTGACCGTACCATTGGTTTTTGATTAAATGATACATAGTTGGAAGGAATGGCATGCATTCTCATTCAGCTCAGCCATTCATATATATAAATATATATATATATTATTTTGCAGTAAACGAAACCGCGTAGGACAGCCAAGAGCGTTTATATCTCTTTCCTCTAAATTAATTCTAAAACATCATTTATGACTTTAAGTTTCAAAGTTTCCTCTTCTTCTTCTTCTGTCTCTCAATCTGTTTATTGGGGTTATATGATTTTCCCTCTATTTTCTCGGTAAATTTGACCGAGTCAATTACCATTATGTATTTCATATTGATCACAAAATTCATTAATTAAAATAATATACATTCATGTATTTATATAAAAGAGCACTGCTTTTGAAGAGTCCATTCTTATTAAATGACACTACTAATGTGAAAAAGACAAATATACATAGACTTGTCTGGATTTTGAAATTAAATTAAGACTAGGACTAGACATAATACATGTCATTAACTTTTCTTAATTGCATTAGTGAGTGAAGAATTACAGTTAGTGTGACGGGTTAATTATCATCAGTCCATAGTGATTGTTCTTAATTAGTACAAGAAAATTGAGAGAAACGGTCGAACTTCCAAATACTAAATTTGTCCCATGCATGCCAAAACCACTCCCAAAATTGCACTTAGCTTTCCTAGAGAAAGCTAGCCCCAAGAACTAACGATTGAAAGCCAACCAATATCTTGTGCGACTATTGCTTAGCATTATTATCATTACACAAACCCCATTATTTAAAATGTAAAAATAAAATAAATTAAATCTCATTTTCTCAAAAGTATAAAAGCTAGCTACTACGTGTTGGCTATTGTGTCTCATGCACCGAATTTATTTTTCATTAAATCTGAACCAAATTAAATACATAAGAGGCCAATCTCATTATTTTAGAAAGGTATTTCCCAAAATAAAGGTGAAAGTGAATTTTTATTGACCACACATATCACATTATTACTTTTCTAATGGAGCGCGTTGACACAAGTGCCCAAATTTCTTACAAATCTTTTGGTATTAAAATAAAGTGTGGGGAAAAAAAATGCCAATTCTCTCGTGCAAGCAAAGCAAAGCAGCGTGGTTTTTGGGGTTGAAAATCAACTTTTGGGAACAAAATACACATCTCCCCATGAGTCATGACTACCTCTCTCTTCTCACTCTTTCAACCATTTTATTGTCTGCTAAACATCAAACCCTCACAGCTGTCTAACCATTTATTCAAATATAAATATGCTTGAATTTACAGGAAACCAACAGATAAAAAAACTGATAATTTATTGTTTCATTTTTTGATAAATTCCAAATTTGTCTCTAAACTATTGTACTTCTCTTGTTTTGTATCCGATCTTATTTTACATAGCAAAAACATCCATATTAGGCTACTAATATTTTCATAAATGATTTATTATATGAAGCATATTGATATGTGCATATGATAAATGACAAAATCAACAATTTATTCTTGGAGTTAGTAGCTGTAGTTTTGGTAAATATATTTAGATAAGATGAGAATGACTTAAAATATATACTAATCACCCTAAAAAGTAGATGAAACATAATAAAATGACTATTGTCATACTATTTTCACAAATATATTTAATAATTTAAGGAGTATTTTGTAATAAATGAAAAAAAAAAAAAAACTAGGCAAGTAAGAATAATTTAGGAATCCCACCGGTTCAAAACCCCACCTCCCATTTGTATATATTTTTATTCTATATGCATGATATTATGTTGTATGCTTCTTGGAGTTGAGTTATGTTTGTTGTTCATTTTTGTGTGTCTAGTTCTCTTTCTTGTGAGAGCTATTCAGCACTATTTGGGTAGTTTTCATCTTAAAGATTACTATTAAAAAGTTGGGGTTTAACCCAGCATATTATGTAGTTAATTATACTTATATCTCCAATTGTAACATGTAAAAGAGAAACAATAATAATTTAGGAAGAAATTTTGCATTTTTGCCCCCTACGTACCTAAAATAAAGATCCATGTTGGAGCTAGAAAAGTAACCAAAAGGGGTCTTTCTTTTTTATTCTTTTCCAATAAAAGCCACGACTGTAACACCAAAGTCCAGTCATACATATAAGTTTAATTTGACTCTTCTAACATAATATTATTTTATTATTACTTTTGTTTTATTAAATGAGAAAAACGAAATGTGCTTGACGTTGCCATATTGAAATTCTACATAAACCCAGCTAAGATTGAGCAATACTCAACAATATCATAACATATACTATTACTATTACCCTTTCTCTCCCTATCCTCTCTGTCTTTCTCTCTCTATCTTTCTCTCCAAAAGGTTGAGTGTTCTGATTAAGTTTTCATGGGAAATAACATGGCAGATGTACTAAGTGAGGAACAGATTGTTGAGTTTAAAGAAGCTTTTTGTCTTTTTGACAAGGATGGAGATGGTGAGTTTTCTGCTATCTCCTCAATTATTGGTTAGTATTAATGGATGTGTTTCTTTTCTTTTTCTTTTTTTGGTTTTAATATGGCTATCAGATAGTAGTATAGTATAAAGTTGCTGGTTCTCAGATTTGGAAGAGTTTAATACCAATATATAATGAATGATGCAATGAGAAAGAAAAACTTGGGACAAATATACAGTTGTATATAAAAAAAAAAAAGGAACTTTTTCTTTACATTTATTTGTTAAATTAATGGTTGATTTTTTATAGGTTGCATTACCATTGAAGAATTAGCAACTGTTATCAGGTCACTGGATCAAAATCCAACTGAGGAAGAGCTTCAAGACATGATAAGTGAGGTTGATGTTGATGGAAATGGTACCATAGAATTTGCAGAGTTCTTGAACTTAATGGCTAACAAAATGAAGGTAAAAACACCATTCTTTCCATGTCAAATATATATATATATATATCTTCTACTTTGCCATAATGTCATTGTAAAAAGATATACTAAAACAGATTAGAATCACCATTATGTTATGTACTATATATATATATATAGAGAGAGAGAGAGAGAGAGAGCATGCAAGACAGTCAAAATTGAATTCTTTGTTTTTGGTAAATGTATCTCAGGAAACTGATGCGGAAGAGGAGCTAAGAGAGGCTTTCAAAGTGTTTGACAAGGACCAAAATGGATATATTTCTGCTAATGAGGTAACTTTTCCTTTGTTTCTATCACAAACATACCTAATTAGAAGAGAATTATAATAATAGTTTTGAACACCCTTTTTAAAGCTAGGTAAAATATGTTGACTTTGTATTTACATTTATTCTCTTTTTTCTTTGCAAGAAAAATATTTTTTTAAAAAAATAATAAAGTTCTAGAAAAAATAAATGGTTTTATCAATGATGTCATCTTATAAAGAAGTTTGGTTTTAGAAATTTAATTTAATTATTTTTTTTTAATTTTACTATTATTTTAATTTTATTTTTTTTAAAAAAAAGAGGGTTAGTGGAGCTTTGATTCTTTCCAAGGAGAGGTTTATGAATCCAAGAAAAACCCCATCTAATACTAATAGTATAGATAGAGAAAAAAAACAAGGTTGAGCAAGATGTGTTAGAGCCAGCAGGAGTGTGTTGGTGATCTATATAGCTGTGCATAAATTAATTCAAGTTTATCTACTATTGCTAAGATTTGCCAGCCAAGAGGGACTGAAAAAATAAAATATATAATAAAAATATTACATATTATATTAGAGTTAATTATAAAGATTAGGAACCATATTAAAATGGTTTTCCATATGGGTAATCGTGAAATAATTTCCAATTTTTAATAAGGGTAATAATTCACATGTTTTTACCTTAGTTTATATTAGTTTTAGTTAGAGTATCCCAATCATGATCCTCTGTACCTTTTCCTCATGCAATGTACTTTAGTCATACTTTGATTAGGGATATCTTTTCTTTGTTTCCATACTTTGTATGTACTAGATGGAATCTCTAACTATAAATATAAATAAATATTTTTATTTAAAAAAATTATCTTTTCTTTTTTGTAGTTGAGACATGTGATGATAAACCTTGGAGAGAAATTAACAGATGAAGAAGTGGAACAGATGATTAGAGAGGCTGATTTGGATGGTGATGGTCAAGTTAACTATGATGAATTTGTCAAGATGATGATGACAATTGGATAAAAAAAAATTCTTACCCAACAAAATTTCATTAAACTCCATCCTTATTCCCCTTTTAAAAAAAGATTATGTATTAATGTTCTTTGGTTTGTTGTTGTTGTTTAGTCCAATTATGATGTCAATGACCACAATGTAGAATGACTTGCAAAACTACACCTTGATTTGTTCAACTTGTTCCATATTGTATTATTTTTGCTTTTTAGTTCAATATAGTTTGTGTACCTTTTTATTTATTTATTTATTGTTTTTTAAAGTGTGTCTTTTTATTTATGGATAACAAGACTTGAAATTCCAATTATTTACCAGAATTTTATTTACTACCAATCAAATTTGTATTAATTCCACAATGGCTTATAATATTTTGAGATTTATTCTGAACTAAATGCATCTTTTTAATTAAAAAATAATTACATATTTATTCCGAACTAAAATTTACAATTTTGAATTATATTTATAAATTGTTAGACTTAGCTACTACACTACTTCTAATAGAATTAAAACTCCATTTTTTTATTATCTCACAACATAGTGTATCGAAACACATCTTATGTATCTTAAAATCATATAATATAAAATAAAAAATTATTGCAGTTTTTTTTATCTTCCAACTCATATGGGTGTACCTGATTTGAAATTTGTCCAACTTTCGGTTCTCAAACTTTGACCAAGTAGTTGGGGAACTTGGTCAGGCTTTTATTATTACTTTTTTTTTTGGCAGTGGACTTGGGCAAAAAACCAAAAATTCTATTCACACATAAAGTTTTTTGGGTAAGGAAGAAAGACATGTATATCATTTTCGCATTATGTCCTTTGAAATGGGCAAAGAAGGTGAAATTCAAAGACCATCTTTAAGCCGCGTAGAACTGTAGAATGTAGGTGTACTATTCCTTCATTAGATATTGTGGAAAAATATAAATGTAGATAATTTGGAAGTAGTCTTCCTCACTGCCCTGTTCATTATTGTTTTATTTCTCTTATAAAGTAAAGTTTCCTTTTAGACTAAGTATGTCAATATTGAAGTAAAGAAAAGATAGTGAGAAAATTTGCTCTCATGAGCTTTCTGGTCTTTCCAGGTAAACTCTACTAGTGAGTAGGTGTAAAGGTTTGGAAAAACCCGAAGAAGTACTTGCCTCGTGCTCTTGTCCTTTATAAGACAACAAACCGAGTCAAATTCAAGTACAACATTATTATCTTTAGTGAATTGAGAAATGCTAAGTAAATTCTTGGTAATGTTAGGAACATGAAGGATGTCTTTTAAGACTAAAGAATGATTTGAAATGCTAGTATTAGCTGAATTAGAACCTATGTGAAGTATAGGCATAGAGGTACCATTACCAACAATGACTTTAGCTTTGCCTTTGTAATCTGCTTTGGTGTTGAGATTGTGAGCATCAGTGGTCATGTGATGTGTAGCCCCACTGTCCAAGAACCATGATCCAGGGGAGTCATCAGCAAGAGGAGATTCAGTGATGTAAGCCTGAGGGGATTCAGATCCATGGGGAGTGGAGGAAGAATCAGAGGTAGGTTGAGTACCATTGAAGGTGATATCAAACCGATGATAGCACTTGTGAACAGTATGACCAGCATGGCCACAAAGTTGGCAAACAGACCGGTTGCCTCGTCCTCCACGGCCTCCAAAGTTGTATCTGCCACCACAGTTTGGTGTACGACTGCCACCACGTCCTGAACTTCTATAGGCACCATGAAAATTCATACTAGCAAGATTTCCTTGAACATTTTCAAAGGCAGTGCTAGTCTGCTGAGTGATTCACATTTCTTGGTTGTGAAGGCTGAATCGAAGTTCTTGGAGAGTAAGATTCTCAGCTCGATTGGTGAGATTAACAATCGTAGCTTCATATTCAGGTCCAAGACCTCCCAAGATGTAGAGACAAAGGCTGTCGTCAGAAAGTGGTTCCCCTGCTTCAGCAAGAGCATCGGCATAGTGCTTCATTTTTAAAATGTAATCATCAATGGAGGTGGATCCTTTCTTGGTTGCTTGAAGAAGACCTTTGACTTGCAGAATCCGAGCCTTAGACTTCGTTGCAAAGAGTTGAGCAAGAAGATTCCAGATCTTAGTAGATGAACGATAGTGAATGATATGGCCAAGCATTGCCTCAGAAACAGAGTTCATTAACCAGTGCATTAGAAATTGGTCGAAGCGAAGCCATTGAAGATAAGCAGGGTTGGGAACATTACCTGCAAGAAATTGAGATGGAGAGGGAATGGTGCCAAGAACATAGCCATCGAGATTATAAGCACGTACAGCTGCTAGCACAAGAGCTCGCCAGTAGGAATAATTTGTGCGATCTAACCGGAGAATGAGCGGAAGAAGATTGTTGTTAGGAAGATTAGCAGGATCGATTACTGGAGCTGGAGCAACGATCGGAGCTGGAGGTGGTGGTGGAGGCAGCGGTGGTGCATTTTCGCGAGGATTAGGAGAAGTTGACTGCACGGATTGAGAACCTTCTTCAGCCATGGCAAGAAGAACTCTGATACCATGTAAAGGTTTGGAAAAACTAGAAAAATGAAACCAAAATGTAGAGAAGAAACTTGTGAAAAATGAAGAGCTCAACCTCAGCACGGTGAGACTCTTGATATATATATTGATAGTGTAAAGAATTTGTTACAAAGAAAATGGTTACAAAAGCTGTTAAGACAGCTATGTGACAGAATTCTGTTACAAAACAGATTTACACTAAAATGATCACGTGTTGTCTAGCTCATCATATACAGTGTCTCTAATAGTAGGAGTATGGGTAACTCCTTGTGTTTTTTGGAGGTTTAATAAGTTTGCATTGTGTTCGATATTTCAGTCTCTGTGTTGTCCGATTATGCGAAGTCAATTGGTGGAAGCACCGGAACTGTCAGAGTGGCTCAATGAGGCACTGCATATTTCAATGGAAGACATGGAAATGGAGTTGGTACCATCTGATGATACCTATGTGCACGGGAATCTCCTGCACGGGAAACTCTTCTCAAAGAAAAGGATCTCCTTCAACATATTGAAGACATCCTTGAGGATGGCTTGGGCAGCGTTTGAGCATTGGTCGCTAAGTGAACTCAAAAATGGACTATACATGCTCAAGTTTAAGATTATGGAGGGTGCTCAAAAAGTGTTGGACTGAAGGCCATCGTCTGCGAGTGGTCTCTCTTGGCGCTCGAACTTTGGTTGATTGACATGGGTTACTCCAAGGTGGAGTTTCTCACAACCCCCATTTGGATTTACGTCCACCAAATTCCTATAGGATTTTGTAAAACTGCAAATCTGCATAAGGTAGCGGCTAGGGTGGGTAAAATGTATACAATACTAAAAAGGGCCCTAGCTTATGGATCTGGTACATTTTGATTCCGAGCAGTAATAGACATTGAGAAACCATTTATTCCAGGATTTCCCATTAAGAGAGAGAATATGTCTCCATTGTGGCTGCAATACAAGTATGTGAGACTACCAAAGATATGTTTTAAATGTGGCATTATGGGCCACAACATGAAAAGTTGTTTCCGACAACTTACACTCATCAAAAACTATGAGGGTCGTAGCTTTTCGGTGTATGGGGAATGGTTGAAAGCATAAAGCTGAGAAAAATGCCCATTTCACTAGGTGAGATCCAAATGGTTCTTGGAATGGGTTGCGGGTAAAGGAAACTCCAATGTGACGGAGGCTATTGAAACAATCTAGGAAGAGACTCCGCCTAATTCGACGTTAGTGAAATCACCTTCGACAAAGCGAAGGTTATTTAAGCACTCCAGCAGTTCTGCAGTCCCGTTAGAGATAGGGTCTACTGAAAGTGTGAGTACTCTTTCGGCTCCTCCCGTGGTTACTTAGACACCGGCGTAACCGGTACAATAAAAGGTTTCATGCACCATTGTTAGTCAGGAATCTTCTAACAGTGGCTCGAGTCAAACAGTCTGTAGCGCCTTGGATAACCAAGACTGTTACAATAGTGTGTTTAAAATAGTACGAGACTTGCTATTCAAGTCGTTTGAACATAAATGTGATCCTAAAGTCAATTAACGGGTTAGGGCTAAAAGATTTTTATCATAAACAGTTAATTTTTCATTAAAACAAATGTTTGATACATGAGATCCCAAAAACAAGGTATAAGTGGTAAATACAACTCCCAAAAGCTAATACAACAAATGCCAGTCTAATGGAAAAATACAATTTGGAGCTCTGTTCCTGTAATTTTCCCTCGGTCGTGGCGGTCGAGCAGCTAACGATGTACACTCCGCCCCCAGAGCTCTCCAACTCATGGTTGGTCTAGTTTCCCTATGCCTTTACCTGCACCACTTGTTATGAAAATATAAGTTTGCCTCAATGGAAATAGTAAGAAATTACAACTCTATGCAATATATTACAAATAATAATTATTGATTAAAAGGAGTTACAACTCTATAACTGAAAATTACAAATAAACAAAGAAAATAAAGAGGATGATGAAGAAGAAGAGAATAGTAAAATACAACTCTAAGCAAAAGGTTACAAATAAAGTAAAGTGTTTGAAACAAAAGAAAAGAAAAGATTACAACTCTTGAACAAAAAATACAAGTAAAAAGAACAAGAGAATAAGAAGAAAACAATACAATAGAATGGAGAATAGAAATACAAGAAAACTCTCACTTACACAACCTAAGTGATGAGGGTTGGGGATCACCAACTTGAACAAGGTTTAAAACCTTTGTCCAAAAGCTTATTTCCCCCTAACTCAAGCACTAAGGGATCTTTCTCAGATATTGGAAAAGCTTTATGGAATTATCAAGCCTCAAGGTGTTTCTAGCCAAGTGCTCTAATTGATAGAAATGTTATGTCTTACAAGTAAGCTATAGACTTCTATTTATAGAGTTTAGAGACACCCTTTGAATTTTAAATTCCACCAACCCCCATGGCTGTTACCAATGTTTAATTGGATTAATATGGAATTAAAAATGAGATTTGAGAGTTATTTGGGTTTTTTGAGCCGTTCAACAAAGATTGAAAAAACTGAAAAAATGGTCAGTTTTTGGCCTGTGGCCGCGGCCACTAGCCTCTGTCCCACAGGCCGCGGCCACCGACTATTTTCTGCAATAAAAAATGTGTTGTTTTTCCAAACGGTTCCAAACCCTCCCAAATGATTTTGTAACTCCCAAAACACATTATTAGGGTTAAAATCATATCTCTAACAGGCATATAACATATGGCTTTATGAAATTCATTTCAATATTGTGTAACAACAAATTTACACAATAAAGGGTAATATTTGGAAGTTACAAATTTGTAACATCAAATATGTTACATTATTTGGATATATCTCATATATCTAAATATTGTAACTCTTTATTATATATTACAATATGTGACACTCTTTGTCACATTTATTTAATCTAAATCATTATATTATAATATAATATAATATTACATTATATTATAAAATAATATAACATTCCCCCACTAAACTAAATAGTTATTTATTGTAACACTTATTTAATCAATCATTATATTTTGAAATATAACATATCCCCCACTTGATTAAATAAGAACTCTCTTTTATAGGAGTCATTGCATTAGTGCATAAAGTAAAGTGTTTTTCAACTTGAACTTTACTATAGTGTAATTATCATAAAATTTGTCGAAAATTTGGTTGCACTTGGCATTGAACCATCTTTTCATGATAACAAATCGGTGATAACACACACACATTTGCGATGTTCACTTGAGACCTTTATGTCTTGTTTTGCACTGTTAATGGCCATGTGCACTTTCCATTCATGGACGTTCTTGAGAATACTCCCAATTCTCATGAGATGCAGCACCACCCCTAGGTCCATATAGGTAGAATTCTTACAGTATTTTGTTACCAAAAAATACTTGTCTTTACAAGATTGAATTCTATTAAAAAACATTTCGGTTTTAACCCTCCACTTGGTAATACACAAGTACTCAATATCTCAGATGGGACTTGTTTTGAGTACAACTAATATTCACTTGATTGACTTGTTATTACTTATTGAACCTAACACTAGTTGAATAACTAGTGTTAAGATAGGTTACCATCAATCGTAAATCTCTTTAGGGAGTCTAAGTCCCATCCCTCGAGATGATGCAGCCACTAAATCCCTCGTTAATGGCTTAGTGAAAGGATCCGCCAGATTTTCACTTGTTCTCACATAGGATATTGAGATGACTCCTCTTTGAATCAATTCTCTTACATATCCATGTCTTAGACTAATATGTCTAGACTTCTCATTATACACTCCGCTGTATGCTCTATCGAATGTCGCTTGGCTATCACAATGTATCGATATAGTAGATACATTATCTTTGATTAGGGGAATCTCTATCAACAGATCCCTTAACCATTCGGCCTCTTTGTCGGTAGCAGCTAGAGCTATGAACTCTACTTCCATAGTGGAATGAGATATACAGGTTTGTTTCTTGGAACCCCAAGAAATTGCACCTCCACCAAGTGTAAATACCCAACCAGTTATGGACAAGTTGTCCCCAAGATTGGATATCCAACTTGCATCTGTATATCCTTCTAATATCGAAGGAAATTTGGAGTAGTGAAGGCTTAGTCCTTTGGTTTTCTTGAGATAACCTAGGACTCTTCCAATTGCCTTCCAGTGATCCATACTTGGATTACTTGTAAACCTACTAAGTTTACTTACCGTAAATGCTATATCAGGTCTAGTACACTCGGCAGCGTACATTAGACTCCCTATAGCACTAGCGTACTCCAGTTGAGCCACCGTTATTCCTTCATTCTTCTCTAGTTTTACACTATGATTGAATGGAGTATTGGCATCTTTAACCTTGAGATGGTTAAATTTGTTCAATACTTTCTCAACATAGTGGGCTTGCCCTAATGCAAAACCTCCACTATGTTTCTTTACTTTGATACCGAGTATGGTATCAACTTCTCCAAGATCTTTCATCTTGAAGGTTGATGATATAAACCTCTTCGTTTCTTCTATCCCTTTCTGCTATTACTTAGAATAAGCATGTCATCCACGTATAAGTAAACAATGATCACATATCCCTTACAAGTTTTGGAATACAAACACTTGTCTCCATTGTTATGTCTAAACCCATTAGACATGATGGCTTGATCAAATTTCTCATGCCATTGCTTAGGAGCTTGTTTCAATCCATATAAGGATTTTACAAGTCTACAAACTTTATGTTCATATTTTGGTAGGACAAACCCTTCGGGTTGTTCCATATAGACCTCCTCATTGAAGTCACCATTAAGGAATGCCATTTTGACATCCATTTGATGAACATACAAGTTGTGTATAGAATCTAAAGCGAACAAAATTCTTATAGAAGTTGTTCTTGTAACAGGCGCATAGGTATCGAAATAATCGATACCCTCTTTTTGCCTAAACCCTTTAGCTACTAATCTAGCTTTAAAGGTTTGGATAGTGTCGTCAGTGTGGTATTTTCTCCTAAATACCCACTTACACCTAATTGGCTTAGACTCTGGTGGGAGGTCTACCAATTCCCAAGTGTTATTGGAAAGAATGGAATGCATCTCATCATTGATGGCTTATTTCCAAAATGCACTATCTCTCGATTGCACAGCTTCTCTATAAGTCTTAGGATCATCCTCAACGAAAAGTACAATAGGTATTGATCCCAAAAGATGGTGTTTTAATATTTAAACTCGCAAGTACACGAATCGTTTCGGAATATAATGTTCATGTAAGTACGAGGTCGAACCCATGGGAGTTGACTAACATCAAAAGAAACTATTTCAAACAAAGCAATAAGATTCTAACCTAGTTCCAAATATTTGATGAGATTTTGCTTTAGAAAAATAAAAGACAAGTAATAAAAAGATTTAAGATTAAATAGAAAAATGGTTTTCAAATGAGATATGTAAAATAAGATTATTAAGATATTAGAATCCACAAAATGCAAGTTCAATAGTATTTATAAGTATATTGATTCCCAAGTTTAGATATAGTTGAAATAAATCACACTATACTTTTTTTCAAAATACATTTTCTATTCAAGCACAAGTTACTTTAAAAAGTGTAGGATTTTTCTTCACTTATATAAGATATAATTTCTAAGCATTAGTTGTGTTACAATCTAATGAAACTACAAAAAATCAAAGAGATTATGTTTAGGCAAAATATGATACTTACTCTAAGAATTAGATGTGAACAATTTAATGAAAAACATTTAATAAAAGAATATCATATTTTTGCATAATGAATAACTAAGTGTAATATGCTTTAACAATCAATAATAGATGAAAAATGCATATCTTTATAGAAAAATCCATAAACAATGTTACACAAATGGGAAATCAACATACAATAAAAATACTATCTAGTTACATTTTGCTTCATCATCATCTTAATAATCTTGAAAAAGATTAGAAGCTCATAACTAGATTGAAATAAAAATTACAAAATAACATACTTGACATGTTCTTCAAAAGATGAAAATGGTAGAGAGAAAATAGTGAAAAGAAGAGAGAAAAATATGGAGTGTAGAAGAGGTTGAAAAGATGAAGAAGAGCCCCCAAATGGTCTTACAAGACTCTATTTATAGGCAAAATATGGAGATTAAATTAATCAAATTAAAATAAATAAATTGATTAATTTAATTGTGTTGGGAAGTGGTAGGATAAATAGAGTAAGTGTAAGAGTATTGGAAAAATGAAATGTTTGGTTGGGTAAAAGATTAGTGAAAAGCTAGGGTAAAAAAAAATGAATTATGAATGTTTATTTAGGTAAGAAAAATAGGGAAGAGTGAATTGATATTTGAGTGATAAGAAAAAAAAAACATTGGGAAGGAAAAATATGATTTTTGGCATTTTTGGTGGCTGTGTTGGCAGCTTTGTGTGGTGGTCTTCGGCTAAGGAAAACTGGGCCGAATTGGGCTGTTGCTAGCAGATTTGTGGCAGTGACTGGGCAAGGCAAGTGGCGGGCCTGATTGGGCCTAGCTGGTGTGGGCTGGGTGAAGGACTTGGCTGGTGCGACTGGAAGGGAGCATCATGATGTTATATGCTGAAGAGGAGAGCTTGACAGGTGGCGGCAAGAGATGAATGGCTGCTGAGGAAAGAGCTGCTTGGACGTGTGGTGAAGTCAGGAGGAAATTGGATTGGCAGCTTGCTGGGAATGAAGCTGGGCCGAATGGGTTTCTGGGCATGGGCCTGGCGTAGGCCCAAGGCTGGAAACTTGGGTTTGATTGCAAAAATACCACTTTTATTTCTTCTTTTCCTCACTTTTTAAAACCCAAAAATACCATAAATTTCCTACAAAATAAATATAAAATAAATCATAATAAAATATTTTCACTATAAAATAAATCAAGTTAACTTTTTTTGAAAATATTAATTATAACTGAATTTATATTTAACATTTAAGCTCAATAATACCACATTTTTTTACCTCAAATTAAACAAGAATAATTCAAATAATTAACTACAACATTTTACAACAAAATAACTATAAAAACACACAAAAATCTATCAAATTAAAATAAACCTAATAAATTCAAAATTACTTAAAAAAATTAATAAATTACTTAAAAACTCAAGAATTAAGCAACAATTAGCACATAAAAAGTAGTAAAATAACTCTATTTTGTAGAGTTATCAATAAGAATTTTCCTAATGACTTCATCTCTATTTCCTTCTACCATGTAGAATGAAATTCGTTGAGAATTTATCTCATCCACTACTAGACTTTTATGATTTTTAAGCCTTTGACTTCTTTTAGGTTCAAAGGGTTGCTTTACATCCTTTTGAGAATCAACTTTGGATGTAGAAGCTTGAGAATTGTTCTCATATAACAAATTCTCCTTTAGAGATGTTGAGGCTTGAGAATTGTTGTCACATAACACATTCTCAAAAAATTCAACTTCTCTATATTCAATCATAATATTAGACTATAAGTCTAATAGCCTATAAGCTTTACTATTGTTGGCATAACCAACAAAAGCACACTTCATGGCTCTTGAACCTGATTTTGTTCTATTAGGTTCGTTTTTCTTGCAATATGTAAGACACCCCCACACTTTGAAGTACCCTATGTTGGGTTTTCTTCCTTTCCATAACTCATGATTAGTGGTGAAAAATGCATATTTATTGATTTTAATGGCCAAAATAAATTAAGTTTAATTAATATTTTCATTGAATTAATATAATTTATTTTATAAATGAAAATGTCTGATTATGATTTAATTTATTGTTATTTTGTAGGAATTAAAGATGCATTTTGTCATAAAGAAAAGAAAGAAGAAAGAAATAAATAAAGTTGAAGAAAAGAAGAAAAGTTGGCATTTTTGCAAAATTGAAGCCTACAATTCGACCCAAATAGCCCAAGCCCAGCAAAATATGTCTCTTTTTCTCCTTGCCCAGTCGCCACCTGGCGACCCCCTGCTGCGCCACCTGTCCGAGTCCCAGCCGAGCCACATCTGCCACACTGTCAACTAGCCACGCACGCATATGCCTCTTCAAACCTCCTTTTCTCCTTCAGCGAAGGCCCATCTCCAACAACTTCTCTTCACTTCAGCAGCCTCTCAAGGCCAGGCCCATCAACTTTCCCCTACCTCCTTCAGCCCATTAGCCCAGCTTCCTAACTAGCCTCACTTCACTACATCAATGCAATGCGGGCCCAACGAAAGCCTCAGCCCACGCAGGCCCAGCTCTCCTCAGCAGCCACACGCAGGCCCAGCTCTCTTCAACAGCTTCACTCCAAGGTCCGATTCCCCCAAGCAATCCAGCAGTCCAAAACCTTTCCCTTCAGCCAGCCGCCTACGTGGCGCCTTCCCACTAGCTGGGATTGGGTCAATGGACCAACTGCACCAGCCACCTTCTAGCCCAACTTTTGATGCACTTTGGGCCATGAACCTTCTATTTTGAGCTTTAAAGCTCATATTTTTTTGGTGTTTTTGAAAAAGGGCATTTTGACCATACACCAAAATAACTAGGTTAATATTTATAATAAGATTTGATTTTTCAAAATCATATTTTATTATTAATATTTCAGATTTATTTTGTAAACCCCAAATTGTTGTTTAATTTCTTTTTAGTCATTTTCTCCATCTATAAATAGGGACACTTTCTTCACATTTTCAATGTAATTTTTAGGTAGCAAAACTCTACCAAATTTTAGTCTCATTTCTCATATTTTCTCGCTAAAATTTCATGAGAATGTCTGGCATAATATGCTAACCTTCTTAGGAAGGTTAGGATGATCCTATATGCACTATGACTTTGTTTGGTATTTTTGATTCACCATGTGCTTAAAGTTTATATATTTTAGTGATTTATTTTCTTTCATCTCTACTTCTTCATCTTATTATCTATATTTATGTTTACTAATAGTATATAGATTTTGTCATGCACTTTCTACGTATTATCAAATTAGTGAAAATAATATAGATAATATCTTTATCATTTTCTCCATCTCACTCATATATATGTACTTTTGTTAAATCTATATAGAATTAGTCATGCTCTTTCTATGTATTTTATAAATAGTAAAAGTAATATTTGTGTTAGGTTTTATGTCCAATCTTTTATTGCATTATTGCCAATGGTATAATGTCATTTTTAGATTTCTCATAAGATTTATCTCATCCTTTCATGGTAAAGAATATTAATCACTTGAATGCATTTTTGTGAAATATATTTGTGCTTTAATGTTAAATCTTCCAAATGAATAGTTGAGATGTGCACTATCAATTTGTATAATTTTTGTGAATCAAATATCCAAATAAATAAGTATGCATATTGGTGACTCTTGATCCTTCCTATTTGTTACCTATTATTACATCATACTTTATTCTATTTTCATTTCTAATATTTAAATTTCAAAAACAACAAAAATATCACTTGTTCTATTTTCCTCACATTATTTATCTCTAACATTTATTTATTAATTAACTTGTTTCTTTACCTCCTTGTGGAATCGACCGCCCATCTATACTATGACTACCGCTAAGTGGAAATCACGTTTGGGCATTAAACAAATTTTGGCGCCGTTGCCGGGGAGGTAATTGTGAAAAAAAAGTTTTTCAATAAATTTTGCAAAAGAGGTAAGTAATTCAATCATTTTATTTTTGTGTATATTTCCCTAGGATGTTTTTTTTTTTTAGATTTTTCATATTTACTCAAAAAAAAAGTAAAAAAAAATCACTATAATTATTTTTATTGTTCATTTTTAGTTAATTTTTCATTTTTTTTCATTGTTGTGCTAAAAGAAAAAAATTGCTATCATTTCTTTTCTAGGATTTGTTATTGTTCCTTTTGTTATTTTTTTATTTTTTTTCTCTCTTTTTTATTTATTATTGTTGTAAAAAAATTTTAAAAAAAAAGAAAAAAAAAAAAGCTTGTTGTGTGTATTTAGTATTTCTTGTTAATTTTTTTTTCTTTCATTTTATTTCTTTTTTTTATTTTTAGTAAAAAAATAAATAATTTGGGTCTTTATTTATTTATTTTAATTATTTGTCTTTAGGATTTATTACATTTTTCTTTATCTTACCTTGGGTTTTTTTTTTTTTTTTTGTGTTTGTGTTTGTAGGATTGCTTTAGATTTTACTTGTGTTTTTTTTTTGTGTTGTAGGATTATTTTTTTTTTTAATTTTCTATTGTTAGATTTGTATCTTTTTTTTATTATTATTTATTTTCTATTTCTTGTTATTAGTTTTTTTTTAAAATTTTTTAGGTTTTAAATCTTTAAAAAAAATCATAAAACACAAAAAAAAAAAATCATAAAAACAAAATTTAAAAAAAAAATGAATAGTGAAGAGAAGAAACGTTTCGAGCTGTATTTTCCGATGTATTATCCTTCAGTTAGAAACAACCATAATTCTAGTGCTACTGAGGGTACTAGCCGTTTTTGGAGTGCATGCAAACTTAGTGTAAGAGATTACCGAGAACTTGAGGCCTTAGCAACTAAGTTTGAAAGAGAAAGTTACGAGGTTCCCGAGATAGATTATGATAAACGTTATTGTGACTTTGAAATAGTTGACCATAGGAATCATAATTCTAGTTGGACCAACCTCGTAGATTTTAGTTGGAAGCCTGAGTACAACTACCATGCACCGCATCACAATGTCTCATTTAAAGTTGGGGGTAGTAGACATATTCATGCGTTGAAATATATTTTGATTACCATTTTGAAATTTTGAGTTAAATTTTTGCAAAATTCATGACAACAAAATCTTGGTGAGATAGTTTTTGCTATTTTTACTATTATGAAGTAATTTTTTTTTAGAGTAATTTCATGCACAACCAAACACTGAAAAAAAAAATCACACATTCAATTGAGAAAAATCCTAAAGTTTAAATCTTTTAATTTTTGTGAGATGTGAGAATGAGAAAACAACTTTAAAAACTTTTATTGATCATTTGAGTTGGTAAAATTAATTTTTGGGATTTAAAACATGACATTTACTAGAGGGATAATTTTTGTTTTAAAGAGCCCTTGTTGTATTTTAATTTTCCTTTTAATTTCTTGTATTTTTTTTTATTCTTATGTTGTCTCTTGTAAAAAAATATATAAAAAAAAAAGAAAAAAAATTAGAAAAAAAAAAGAAAAAGAAGAATTATATTAAAAAAAATGAATGAAAAAAAAGAAGAAAAAAAAAACGAGAACAAGAGCAACATTTTTCACATTTATCTTTTGTAGTTTTGTTGAAAAAAAATTGTCAAATAAAAAAAAATATCGACATTACTACATTTGTTTTTCAATTTATGTCATCAAAAACAAGAACAAAAGAAAAAAAGTTTGTGTATTTTATTTTTTGTTTTGTTCTTTATTTTGGCTCTTAATATTATTTTGAAAAATTCCAAAGGTTCTTATGTCATTTAGATTCCAATTAATTGATTAGTCTATCTTTTGATCAATATTCGTTAGCATTGTTTGTCCTAAAATGATAACATCTATTTTTGAGTGTTAATTGATTAATTTCCAACTCCAAGAGTGTCAACCATCTCTCATAAAAATACTTTCAACACCTTTGTGAGGATTTGGAGTTGAGACTTTATTCTTTGGTAATTTTTCAATATTGTTTGTGTTAATTTTGGAAAGAACGATATGGTTTGATGCACACATATAAAACTCTTGAATTACAACTTTGATAGTTTTAAAAAGCATTTTCTAAATTCTCACTAAACATTTTGTTAAATAATTTTGCATAATTTAGCTCACTAATTCATCTTGGTAATAATTTTTATTCACTTGAATTGTTAGGGACTAGCAATAAGTTAGTTGGGAGTTGTGATTAGTGGTGAAAAATGCATATTTATTGATTTTAATGGCCAAAATAAATTAAGTTTAATTAATATTTTCATTGAAATAATATAATTTATTTTATAAATGAAAATGTTTGATTATGATTTAATTTATTGTTATTTTGTAGGAATTAAAGATGTATTTTGTCATAAAGAAAAGAAAGAAGAAAGAAATAAATAAAGTTGAAGAAAAGAAGAAAAGTTGGCATTTTTGCAAAATTGAAGCATATAGTTCGGCCCAAATAGCCCAAGCCCAGCAAAATATGTCTCTTTTTCTCCTTGCCCAGCCGCCACCTGGCGACCCCCTGTTGCGCCACCTGTCTGAGTCCCAGCTAAGCCACATCTGCCACACTGTCAACTAGCCATGCACGCATATGCCTCTTCAAACCTCCTTTTCTCCTTCAGCGAAGGCCCATCTCCAACAACTTCTCTTCACTTCAGCAGCCTCTCAAGGCCAGGCCCATCAGCTTTCCCCTACCTCCTTCAGCCCATTAGCCCAGCTTCCCAACTAGCCTCACTTCACTACATCAATGCAATGTGGGCCCAACGAAAGCCTCAGCCCTCACAGGCCCAGCTCTCCTCAGTAGCCACATGCAGGCCCAACTCTCTTCAGCAGCTTCACTCCAAGGTCCGATTCCCCCAAGCAATCCAGCAGTCCAAAACCTTTCCCTTCAGCCAGCCGCCTACGTGGCGCCTTCCCATTGGCTGGGATTAGGTCAATGGACCAGCTGCACCAGCAACTGTTGTGAAAATTGTATACGCAAGTGCACGCAATCGTCAAACAAGTAATAAAGTGATAAGTAAGATCGTCTCTACAGGGATTGCAAGTCAAATTTAATGTAAAACCAATTATTTAATAATTTGGAATTTTAAGAAAATAAATAGATTGGATGTTGTGAACTAAAATAAAATGATTAAACTGGAATCAAGATTAAAATATTTCTACAAACGCTGGAAAATTAACTGGAAGAAAAAGTATCTATCGAATGATAGACTTGAATAGCTAAATCCTCCCTATGTTTTATCTGCCCAGTTGTTACAACATTACTTCAGCAAAACACACAGAGTTAACTAAAATTCCTTACAAGCCCATGAGATTTTTCCAAAACTCATTAAATAAGTTCTATCATCTAACCCAATATATTCCTATATTAAATCAGATTCAAGAACATAATTTAAGCATCAATTTTCAAAGTTATGCAAGGTAGTAAAATACTCTCATTCTACTTACTAAGAACAACCTAGAAAATGGGTGATCTCTTGCATCATTCAAGTACCAACTACTAGATTTAACCTTTCTAGTATTAAATCTAGCTTAATAACCTGCCATTAATTTCCAAACAACAACAGTAAATAAACATGAAGCTCACTTGAATGAACAATGGCAATTTAGCTTAAGTAATGCATTCAAACTTGAAATACATGAAAAAGGGGGTCTTTAACCATTCAAGTCTCAAAAGTTTAGCTCATCATAAATTGTGCAAAAATTACAAAATTGAAAAAGAGAGATAGATAGAAATAAAAACCCGATTTAGAGTTGTCACAAGACTCTAAGTTTTTCTTCCAAATTCCTCTTCTTCTTCCTTTGAAAATTTGCCAATCTCAAAATTAAAATTCAAAACTAAAACCCTAAATAACACTCAAATAAACTCTCTTTTTTTCTTGTTCTTCTTCTTTTTCTTCATTGTTCTCTTTTTCTCTGGTTGCTTTTTGTCGGCCTCCCCTCTGTAGCAGCCGCCCCCTTCTTTTCCCTTGATGATATATATATATATATATATATATATCATATGCATATGATACCCTTGGTTGCAATGTCCAAGGCTAATCACGTGGCCCATTTGCTTTCCTTCATCACATATATACACATATATGATGTAAGATCTCATTTTGTCAATTCCCTTTTCCAAAGCCCAATACGTGATGACCCATCTTTTCTTCTTTTTTTTTTTTTTTCTTTCTTCTTTCTTTTGATTTAAAGATATCTCAAATAAAGTCCATTAGACATGAGCCCAATCCAATTGGAAATGTGTCCAATTAAAATAACCACTAATCAATTTGGGCTTTTGGTGAGTACATAGACTTTGAATGAAGCATCAATTGTTCTTTAATCTCCTTTAATTTCAATATTTCCATTTAAGCTCCTAAAAATACACAAAATTGAGATTAATAATTATAGATAGGAAACTAAATAATGTCAAAATTAATATTTATTAAAAACTAAATAAAACTAATTAAAAGTCACTAAATTTAACTAAAAATACTTGAGAACAAAACTATTTTAATGCACAAAAAGAGTTAAATAACTCTATTTTTATAGAGTTATCACACCCCAAACTTAAAACTTTGCTTGTCCTCAAGCAAAAAGAAAAATAAACAAAATAAAACAAGAGCAAGGGGCAATATGACACTAAAGTTGGTGATCTCCAAATTTCCCTTAGAGATTGATTAGTGAACATAGCTTAGAGAAAAATATAAAGATTGTCCGATGATTGTGAAAAGTTCAAGAACAAGTTTCGTTCCAATTTTGATTACTCCAAGTGTGTGTGTGAAATGTCTTTTCTCAAATTATTGCATGCAATTTAGATCAATTTATGCAAATATGAATTAAGCACAAAATCTCTAAAATGACAAAGTCTCATATGTTTGTTCTTCATCTCTCTCTCCACTAATGTAGACAAACACAAAACCAAAGATCAATAGGACTTTTTCAAGCTTGTAATATTAGGCTTGGGTGAAGGCATGATAAAAGATATAAATTTGGGCTCAAATCACCTTAAGCACATTAACCTTTTTAGGACCAAATAAAGAGCTCACAATCACTTCCCTACTTGGATACCTCACAAAAATTATAGTCACTTCTCTTGCCACAAACATTTTATTGAATATATATATATATATATTTTTAAAGATGCTACACCCCAAACTTATATTTTTGCTATGAAATACTTGAGTGTAGCACTTCTTTTCTTTCTTTATTTTAATTTTTTTTCTTCTTTTTTTTTTAAATACAAAATATATATACACAAAGAGAAGTGACTCAATGAGAAACATATACCTCACCCCCAAAATTAAAATCAACATTATCCCCAATGTTGAAAACAAGAAAAGAAGCTAATGCAACCTCTCACCAAAATCTCTCTTTCTTCTCTTTTTTTTTTTCATCATCATTTTTTTTTTTTATACAAACAAATAAAAAAAAAATCTCCAAAATTTCTTTTCACCCTCCCCTAAATGACACCACTCAAAATATGCCTAAAAAAATTAAAGTGCTTAAGGTAAAGGTGAAAAAGTTGAAAAATTATTTTAAAGCTAGACTAATATGTGGCTAACAAGAAAAAGATCAATTAAGCTCAAAAGGGTGACTAGGGATAGAAATTATATCATGGTTGGCTTAAAAGCCTCAAACGGTCCAAAGATGGCCTAAATCATGTCCTTGGTTTAGTCTCGTCTAGGATTTCGCCTCAAGAGAGAATCAAACAAATTCTAAGACTTATGAGATCACAAAATCACATATTCACATAAACTTTCACCAAATCACACACAATTTAGAGATCAAGGCATTTGTGCTCAAAATTTGACATATCTCAATCAAAATGAAACTAACACAAGAACTAGTCACAAGCTCAAACAATATTTATATTTTTCAACAAGCTATGCACACTATCAATCATGTATTAGAATGTGGAAAATCACCAAACCAAAGCACATATGCCTCAAGCCCAACTTTTGATGCACTTTGGGCCATGAACCTTCTATTTTGAGCTTTAAAACTCATATTTTTTTGGTGTTTTTGAAAAATGGCATTTTGACCATACACCAAAATAACTAGGTTAATATTTATAATAAGATTTGATTTTTCAAAATTATATTTTATTATTATTATTTCAAATTTATTTTGTAAACCCCAAATTGTTGTTTAATTTCTTTTTAGTCATTTTCTCCATCTATAAATAGGGACACTTTCTTCACATTTTCAATGTAATTTTTAGGTAGTAAAACTCTACCAAATTTTAGTCTCATTTCTAATATTTTCTCTCTAGAATTTCATGAGAATGTCTAGCATAAAAGGCTAACCTTCTTAGGAAGGTTAGGATGATCCTATATGCACTATGACTTTGTTTGGTATTTTTGATTCACCATGCGCTTAAAGTTTATATATTTTAGTGATTTATTTTCTTTCATCTCTACTTCTTCATTTTATTATCTATATTTATGTTTACTAATAGTATATAGATTTTGTCATGCACTTTCTACGTATTATCAAATTAGTGAAAATAATATAGATAATATATTTATCATTTTCTCCATCTCACTCATATATATGTACTTTTGTTAAATCTATATAGAATTAGTCATGCTCTTTCTATGTATTTTATAAATAGTAAAAGTAATATTTGTGTTAGGTTTTATGTCCAATCTTTTATTGCATTATTGCCAATGGTATAATGTCATTTTTAGATTTCTCATAAGATTTATCTCATCCTTTCATGGTAAAGAATATTAATCACTTGAATGCATTTTTGTGAAATATATTTGTGCCTTAATGTTAAATCTTCTAAATGAATAGTTGGGATGTGAACTATCAATCTGTGTAATTTTTGTGAATCAAATATCCAAATAAATAAGTATGCATATTGGTGACTCTTGATCCTTCCTATTTGTTACCTATTATTACATCACACTTTATTCTATTTTCATTTCTAATCTTTAAATTTAAAAAACAACAAAAATATCACTTGTTCTATTTTCCTCACATTATTTATCTCTAACATTTATTTATTGATTAACTTGTTTCTTTACCTCCTTGTGGAATCGACCGCCCATCTATACTATGACTACCGGTAAGTGGAAGTCACGTTTAGGCGTTAAACAACTCATATGGAGATATCTCATTTTTCTTCATCGGTATTCGATTAAGAATGTGACAAGCGATTAAAAGCGCTTCACCCCATAAGTTGAAGTTCAACTTAGAAAACACCAACATAGAATTTATCATCTCTAGATAAGTCCTATTTTTCCTTTCGGCAACACCATTGTGTTGTGGTGTATAAGGTGCAGTGCACTCATGAATTATACCATTTTCTTCACAAAATGTATTGAATTCATTAGAGAAGTACTCTCCTCCTCTATCACTTCTTAGCACATTGATATTTTTATTTAGTTGATTTTCAACTTCTAATTTATACAATTTAAAAGCATCAAAAGTTTCATCTTTATGCTTTAAAAGGAACACATAGGTATATCTACTAAAATCATCTATAAAAGTAAAAAAATACATGTTACCACCTCTAGTTAAAACACCATTTAATTCACAAAGATCACTATGGATTAAATCTAGTAAATTAGATGATCTTTCAACACTAGGAAATAGTTTCTTAATCATTTTCGCCTTAACACATGTTTCACATTTACCATAATTTTTAATGTTGCATGCAATCATACCACTTTTTACTACTCTTTTCATGGTTGAAAAACCTATATGCGATAGTCTAAGATGCCACAAAAATAAAGAATCATACTTAACAATATAGGTGGAATTAGCATTTTTATTGATAACATTGAAAGTTACATCATTGGTGCGCAATTTAACCATTCCCTCACAAGAGTACCATTTTCCCAAGAATACATTTGATTTGGTAAGTATAAGTTTATCGGACTCAAAAACAGCTTTAATGCCGGGCTTGTCAAGCAAATCACCACTTACCAAATTTCTACTCATTTCGGGAACATAAAGTACATTCACTAATGAAACTTTCTTGCCGGAGGTGAAGTAGACTTCAATAGTACCTTTGCCAAGTACCTTGGATTTGCCCTCATTGCTCATTTGTTTCTCATGGTTGCCCTTTGACTCTTCAAAGGTCTTGAACAATGATTTATCATAGGTGACATGGACGGTGACACATGTATCATACCACCACCCTTTCACCTTGCCTTGGATCGCATTCACCTCATTAAGGGTAGCAACTATGTTTTCCTCTTGAGTTGCGTTCACCTTAGGTCCTTGTTGGTCTTTTCTATGTCTACACTCTCTAGCATAGTAACCATTTTTCCCACACACAAAGCAAGAGCCTTTCTCGCCCTTAAACTTGTTTGGGTTGTGTTATCCCAAAAATTTGAAAAGAATGACGTGGCAGTGAAATTGACATGTGGCATGACTCAGTGAGGTGATCTGGCTTAATAATGGCCCAATATGTCACTTAAGGAATTGGACAGATAGTCAATACAATACGCCCGATCGAAGAAAGTATTTGGACTGGGGGTTGCTTGGCTCGGACCTCAGTTTAAATATCCTTAGATTTCGATTGGTGCCAAGTCCAAGAAAGTGAAGGGGAGGTACGAATTTTAGTTCAAGATATAAAAGCAGTAGGTCCGATCGAACCTAAGCTTAGGGGACCTCTTGTTAAGCTTGGCTCGAATGAGTTCAAAAAGAATGACCAAGGCTCAAGTTTTACTCAAGGGGAAAGCCACATAATGGCCGATCGGGTATGATGTAGAAGAAGTGAACTTGGGCTTGAATGAAGTGAGAAGAAATGGTGGTGTCCGATCGGACATGATGCGTGTGGGGTACTTTGGACCATTTTGGTCCAAAGGGATGACTATGACCGATCGAGCATACTCATAGGAGGTACCTTGGACCATTCTGGTCCAAGGAGGAGTGGATGGTGGCTCGGACCATCTTGGTCCGAGGAGAAAAGTCTAATGCCCGATCGAGCATTTGGTTGAACGAAGAGGCTCGAACCTTGTTGGCCTGAGGAGAAGGATGTGTGCCCGATCGGACGTGGTACTTGTGGGTACCTTGGACCATTTTGATCCAAGGAGAGGTGGTGGCTCAGACCACCTAGGTCCGAAGAGAGAGGACCAAGGTTCGATCGGACCTTGGTTAAACGAAGGAAGCTTGGACCATTTAGGTCCAAGTAGAGGGGCATTGTGCCCGATCGCACAAGACCTCCCCCGATCGCACAAGACGCCTGCAGGAGTGCTTGGACCATGTTGGTCCGAGGATATGCTAGGAAGAAGATGGCTCGGACCATCTTGGTCCGAGGAGCAAAGTGCAAGGTCCTATTGGACCTTGATTGAAGGAGTCAAATAAGGTGGTTTGAACCACCTTAAGCCAAAGAAGACAGCCATTGTGTCCGATCGGACACAATGGAGGAGTATACCTCGAATGTAGCTGACCTTTGGTCCAAGGAGAGCCATGCACATGCCACCTTTGACCTACGTAAAGCTTGAAGAATAGTCAACATGCATGAGAAGCTACGTCAAACTGCCCGAAACTACTTCAGTGAGAATTGGTCCAAGCATCCGAGAATCACTCAATCCTCACTCGAAATTAGGGATCAGTTATATTTTGAATGTTTATTTTGTAATATAAATATTAGGTAAATAATAGAGTATCCCGAGAAAAAGGGGATATCAGTTGAGACTCAAGGTCTATAAATAGGGACTTGGGAGGATCGTAAAAGGACTTTTGGCAAAATCAAGAGTGAATCTGTATTCTAGAGAGAGAAAGTGTGTTGTTCTTGAGAAAAACCCATTTTTGTATTCTGGAATATCTCACACTGAAGAAACTCAGTTGACACGGTTCATCTGATCTTGAGTGTGAATACAGTAATAAAATCTCTAAGTGGATTAGGCTATTACCGATCATCGGGGCTGAACCACTATAAAAACCTCGTGTTATTTACTTTCGTTCATAAAAAACTGTCTGTTGTCGTTTATAATTCTCTTGAAGGTTGTCGTAGTTGACGTTCTCACGTCGTTGGCTAAATTCACAGTCAACAGGTTGGTTTTTGGACCCAAAGGTTTCTCATTACCCTTTTTCCCTTTGTTTTTGGGATGTTTTGTTTGTGACACCACATTTGCTTTGGAATTCTCTCCATTAGACCCCTCCACAAGTTTATCTCTACATATCGATTCCTCTTCGATTCGAATATGTTTTTGGATTTCCTCCAAAGAATAATCCTCATTTTTATGAAGGATTCTTTTCTTATAGCTCTTCCAAGTTGGTGGTAATTTAGCCACTATAGCACCAACTTGAAAGGCCTCGGGAAGCTCAATCTTTAACACTTTCAATTTGTTAACAATTATTTGCAATTCATGAATTTGAGGAAGAATAGGTTTATCACCAAAAAAATTGAAATCGAAGTATTGAGATATCAAAAACTTTTTGGTACCTTCCTCTTCCGCCTTAAGCTTTTTCTCAAGTGCATCTATCTCCTTGGCCGATTTGGTCTCGGTGTAGAGGTCATAGAGCCTATCAGATAGGGCGTTGAGGATATGACCCCTACAAAGGAGATTGTCCTCCTCCCTCTTCTTACTTTTCTCCACCTCCTCGGGAGTGTCTTTGGTGGATGGCTCGGCTAGAGGTGTCAAGGATGACTCAAGGATGTAGGCGATTTTGAGAGTGGTTAAAATAAACCTCATCTTGTCTTGCCACCTAGTAAAATTGGATCCATCAAACCTATCCAACCTCACTAGGTCTTGGTTCATGATCTTGATGGTCTCCCTTTCCATTGAAACAAAAAAGGATAAGCTTTTGAATGTTTTGAAAATATAAATTTGCCTCAATGGAAATAGTAAGAAATTACAACTCTATGCAATATATTACAAATAATAATGATTGATTAAAAGGAGTTACAACTCTATAACTGAAAATTACAAATAAACAAAGAAAATGAAGAAGATGATGAAGAAGAAGAGAATAGTAAAATACAACTCTAAGCAAAATATTACAAATAAAGTAAAGTGTTTGAAACAAAGGAAAAGAAAAGATTACAACTCTTGAACAAGAAATACAAGTAAAAAGAACAAGAGAATAAGAAGAAAACAATACAATAGAATGGAGAACAGAAATACAAGAAAACTCTCACTTACACAACCTAAGTGAAGAGGGTTGGAGATCACCAACTTGAACAAGGTTTAAAACCTTTCTCCAAAAGCTTATTTCCCCCTAACTCAAGCACTAAGGGATCTCTCTCATATATTTGAAAAGCTTTATCGAATTATCAAGCCTCAATGTGTTTCTAGCCAAGTGCTCTAATGGATAGAAATGTTATGTCTTACAAGTGAGCTATAGGCTCCTATTTATAGAGTTTAGAGACACCCTTTGAATTTCAAATTCCACCAACCCCCATGGATGTTACCAATGTTTAGTTGGATTAATATGGAATTAAAAATGAGGTTTGGGAGTTATTTGAGCCGTTCAACAAAGATTGAAAAAACTGAAAAAATGGTCAATTTTTGGCCTGTGGCCGCGACCAGAGACATTAGTGGCCGCGGCCACCAACATTCAGTGGCCACGGCCACCAACCATTTTCAGCACTAAAAAATGTGCTGTTTTTCCAAACGGTTCCAAACCCTCCCAAATGATTTTGTAACTCCCAAAACACATTATTGGGGTTAAAATCATATCTCTAACAGGCATATAACATATGGTTTTATGAAATTCATCTCAATATTGTGTAATAACAAATTTACACAATAAAGGGTAATATTTGGAAATTACAAATTTGTAACACCAAATATGTTACATTATTTGGATATATCTCATATATCTAAATATTGTAACTCTCTATTATATGTTACAATATGTGACACTCTTTGTCACATTTATTTAATCTAAAACATTATATTATAATATAATATAATATTACATTATATTATAAAATAATATAACACCACGCAACACCCGTAAGCCAAGGCCTAGCAAGAAAACCATAAACAGCAAGCACATATAGCAGCAGTAACATTCAATCAACTTTAATCCAATTAATTCAATCATTCAACAGAGTACAAGCATTAAGCTAAACAATGATAAACATGTATTCTCAAGCATACATCTCAATTAATAATACAAATGTTCAGGTGTAGGCACCCTTAGGCCGAGCCCTCTATTTATTTGGCTGACCTCGACTCACTTAGGCTGAGTCCTCTGATTATTTATCTGACCCCAACTCACTTAGGCCAAGTCCTCTGATTATTTAGTTGACCCCGACTCACTTTGGCCGAGCTGCGTCTAATATGCCTATCATCAGCTCCGGCACCCTTAGGCCGTACTTCCACATTCCACATAACAGATATACAACCAACAAAATGCATTTATTAAATTACAGGGAATCTCAATCCCAACGACAACCACATGGTGCATCTTTCTTACCTCGAATCCCGAGCGATGGATAAAGAACAGCTCCGAGCACGACCCTCAGTCCTAAGCCTTAGCGGTAATCCTAGTCACAAGCAATGATGGATAACTTTTCAAATTTTAATCCAATTAAATGTTTTGAAAACAAATACCAGCCTCCCGAACTTCGAATTCTGCTAAACCGGGTAGTAAAATTTGTCTCAAGCGCTAGGTTTGAATCCTCGAGCCTCCCCAAGCTTAAAACCTTGGCTGCCCTTTATTTTCTATTTAGGGTTGCGACTTGCCCTTAAGGGCCGTGGCCCGCCCCTTAGACAGAGACCCAACCCTCCCTGATGGAGGGCACGGGCCGCGACCTGTTCCCCTCCGGGTCATGGCGTGCCTGGTGAGACAGAGGCTCTCAGCCTCCTTAAGCACGCGGGTCGCGGCCCGAGGCCCCAAACCTAGAAATTCCACTTTTTCCAGCATTTTTCCTCAAGTCTAAACCTTAAAACTCAACCCCAAACTTTAGCCAAACTCAGAATTGAACCCAGAAAACTTATCCTTATGTCCCAACCAACATATCTAACCTATAACAATTTCTCTTACACCATCAAACACCTAAAACCAACTTGGAAACCAAAACTCATGCAAACTCTATATTCTAACAACAACACAACAGAATTCAACCTATTAAACCTAAATTCTAGCAGAAAAAATAGAATTCTTACCTCAATTATATCTTGATCCCCAGAGTTCTTCTTTAGCTAAGCCTAGCTTTAACTCTTCAGATTGCCCAAGTTCCAATCCCTTGAGTTTTCTCCTTCAAACCTTCAAAATCCCTTAGGTTCTAGAGAGGGATAGAGAAACCGTATATGATGAGAGAGAGAGAGAGAGTGAGAGCTGAGGAAATGTTTGAGAGTATTCTGGTTCTGTCTAAGATTTCCACTGAGTTTATCCTTGGCTCTAAAAGGCCAAATTGTCCTTAAGCTTTCCCCAACCCCCCAATTTCCCCTAGGGGTAAAATAGTTATTTCCCGATTCCTGCTAATTCCTCAAGTCGTCCTATAAGTTCCCAATTAATCCCTTCATGCCCAACTAATTACCAAATACCTACTCGTTACTCCATAAATCCCAAGTATACATTAAACTTCCCAAAAATACTCCCAAGCTCACCCCGAGCCGGGTATTAAACTCTGTTGTGATTATTCTGCTAATCCGCTCACTAGGATCGCCTCGAGCCATATACTACCAATATATCCACATAATAATGTGGTCTCAGCCATTTATCACATATAATCACATTTATGCCCTTAACGGGCCAAAATTACAAATATGCCCTTATAAACAATAAAAGATCCACATGCATATCTAATACTCATAAACATGCATATAATATATTCACATAATTATATTAATCATACATGTCACATAGTCATACTTTTAACCAATTAAACACACACATAAATCCAATTATACATTCTTGGTACGTTAATCAAGGCACTAAACCCTATTAGTATTTTTGGGTCGTTACACAATCGACCAGGGGGCAACACGAAAATATCTAACTCTGTGGCTCAAGAAAAAGGAATCGGAAAAGATACACTTCAGGTTGCCCAATTTAGTAAGCACCTGATAAGATTATGCATCCGGAAATAGGTCTATTACATAGTACCATGCAGGGTTCTACATTTATACGGAAAGGACATGACCCAAGCAATTCAAATTTGAAAGATGATACAAGTAACTCAAAGCAGCAGGAAGGAGTGGCCCTAAATCTGTACCAATATTTTGGGCTCGATGGTGTAACCATCTCTTGCGTAGTAGAGAGTGTTGGGCTCAAGCCTTTAGTCTTTACATGGGTAAAGAAACTATCACCCCATCCTAATTTAAACCACCTCTTGTTTTTGAGGAATTGGTGGACCATTCGTAGGAGCCCAACAGAAAAAGGAAGTTGGCGGGCCCTATTATCCCTTGTGGACCTTTACCAATTCAACCTTCCTATGTCCAGCTGAGCCCACTTCCAAGGCCTGAGTTAGAAACTGATGAATCGGTGCTCTCTAAATCAAAGGATTGGGTGGAAGAGCTGAACCAGGATTCCTCTACCCCTCATTTGCCTCAAGAGCTTCCTAGTAAGTTCATGATTGGTCTCCAAGGGGAGAACACGAAAAAGTGTCGACCCAACTAGAGATAGGAAGAGAAGGCAATTATATACGCCTTCAAAATTGGGTCATCAGAAAAAGGCTTCACCAAGGGGCATTCATCTTGTAGTAAGTTAAGAGGGAGACCACGTAAAATACGGAGGGACATAGGGACTCAACCTTTGGAGATTACGTTAGATACTGTCGACTCTATGAAGGAAAATGAATTTTAGCATTTTGTGGCTAAATTAAGGAGAACAGAGTCGAATGAGGAAGATGAATCAACTTCTAACATGACGCAGCCAATGGATTAAGGAAGAAATATGGTATCAACTACAATTACTCTACCAACTCAGAATGAGTAGGTTTTTCGGTTTGGGGCTTTGGAGACTGGCCCAAAAAAGTCTCCACAATGCTCATGAGGATCATAGCGTGGAACTGCTGAGGTCTCTACCGCGGACCGACAGTTCAGGAGCTAGCGTAACTTTACAAATCACTCTCACCTGACTTGATTATTCTCTCGAAAACAAGAGTCAAGGAAGAAAGGTTTGTGTCTACCCTTAAGAAGATTAATCTATTTGATTATGTATATGTACCTCAAATAGGTTTATCAAGTGGATTTGGTGTTTGCTGGAATAAAGGAGTGTCTTTTGAAGTCATTATGTTAAGCAAGAATTGTATTGCGAGAGTTGTTAAATCTGATCTAGCTTATCTCCATTGGAACTTATATGCAATTTATGGCCCTCCGTCTATGGCTGAGAGGGCAGCGTTCTAGAAGTTGATTAGGGATAAAGTGCTTCATTCCAACCGGCCTGTGGCAATTATAGGAGACTTAAACGGCACTCTATAGGACATCGAATGTATGAACTACTCAATACCAAACAACACCTCTTACTACACCTTCGATCTCCGTAGAATGGTCGCTACCTCAGGTCTAGTGGACCTTGGGGAATCGGGCACCCCGTACACATGGAGGAAGAAATGTAGTGATAGTAGGGGCTTGAGTGCCCTGAAACGAGCAAGACTCGATCGCTGTCTAGCTTCAACAGATTGGAGAATAAATTTCCATAAAGCACTCGCAACAAATATTCCCACCTCTTCCTCAAATCATAACCTAATTCTTCTTGATTTGTAAGACTATGCAGATATGAGAATATGTGGTACATGGATCAATAAAGTGTTTGGGTGGTTCGTAGAGCTTGGGAATCGATTGAGCATCCCAACCCAATGCAAAATGTAGAACTGAAAATTAGACAGACGAGTATAGAGCTCCAAAAGTGGAACAAAGAACAGTTCAGAAAGGTAACCAATCATATTTTAGAAGCTAAGTGCAGATGAAAAAGGCAGAGAAGGCCATTAATGCAGATCCTTCAGAGGAACACGAGGCAAGGGCATGTCTAAATGAGTGCTTGAGGCATGAGGAAATTCACTGGAGACAAAAATCAAGAATTGCTAAAAGATGGGGATAAGAGTACTAAATTCTTCTATTCTTCCAGAATTATTCGAAGACGGTGCAACTTTATTCACTACATTAAGGATGCACAAGGCGAGTGGTTATCTTCAAGAAATAGTATTGGCTGATGTTTTGTGGCAAAATTTAGAGAGATGTTCATTGCTCCGTCAACTCAATGTTAGGAACAGTTACTAGTGCAGTATTATATAAAAAAAGTTCTTATAAACAACTTTATATGACTCTCCTTAGATGAGTCTCCATTAATATTCAATATGTTAATTAATATAATATGTATATGTAAAAGTAGGGAAATTTGATAAATCATGCTTACATTAGCTTAATAATTAAAATTTGAATCAAAGTTAACCACCCTATGATACAAATGCTTATCTTTCATTTAATACCAAAAATACCCCTCTCATAACAAAATCCCATACCTTTCCTCTCTAAAATCTTGCAAAAAAGATACACATGGGTAAGTAATTTTCTTTGATTCTTGTTGTTGTTGGTTGTTTTTATGATTTAGATTGCTGTTTAGATGTTGGATCTGTAGTTTGTTGGTATTTTTTGCTGTTTTTTGGGTGAAAATCGTGGTCTGTGAAAATCTGCGTTTTTTTGGGTTCCTTGAATTTTTTTCTAAATGCCCGATAGTGTCCGATATAGGCCCGATGCAGGGACGATAGTTGTTGGGTTTCAAGGTTAGTGATGAGGTCCGATGGCCACCCGATGCTTGCCCGATATGTTTTGGTTACCCGATGGTCATTAAGGTTCGATGGCTACCCGATGGTTGCCCGATATTTATTTCATTCTACAAACCCTTTAAGTACGATAATGGATCGATACGAGTCCGATGCATGCCCGATAGTTGTTATTAAGTTAATGCAGACCTATTAGTACGATTGTACACGATGGTACCCGATAAGTGCCCGATGCTTGCCCAATAGTACGATGGTACACGATTTTACCCGATGGTACACGATAGTGATAAAAAAACTTAATAAAAACCGTACCTTTCGGCTTTTCCCCTGCCCATTTCCCGTTCCCTCCCAAATCCCAACTCTTCACTCCCACAAAACCATCGAGCAACATAAGTACTCACACCCGACGCTTCTCTCTCCCTCACCCACCATCACCCGACGCTGCTCTCTCCCTCACCCGACGGTCGGAAAAACCCCCACCGGAGACGTAGAAAAACCAAGCCCCAACCCCCACTGGAGACGAAGAAAAACCAAGCCCCAACCCCCACCGGAGACGAAGAAAAACCAAGCTCCAACCCCTCACCGGAGAAGAAAAACCGACACCCCATTGCGCAAAAATGTCTAGGGTATGTGTTTTTTTTAATCTCTTCTCCATTAAAAAATGTTATAGTATGTATTGTTGAATTTGACTGTGTTAAGTCTGACTGTGTGACATCTGATAAACCGTAAAATTTTGAAAAAAATTTCTGGGTTTTTTTAGAGGTACGATAAGGTACGATAGTGGGTCGATATGGGTACGATAGTATTTGTGTTTCTCATAACTTCAGGTTGAAGATGAGTGTACGATAGGGGTACGATAGTGGTTCGATGGTGGTACGATAGGTTGTGTTTTCTGATAACTTGAGGTTGAAGATGGAGGTACGATAGGGTACGATGTTGGGTACGATGTGTGCCCGATAGTGGGAACAAATTGTTGTGTATGTTATAATACGATGGTGTACGATGTGAGGTACGATTGTGCACGATAATGTTATAGTTCCAGTTTTCCATTGGTGTCCGATATGGTGCGATAGATTCCGATAGTTGCTCGATAGTATATTGCAGAATATAAAATTTGATGTTTTTTTTTGTTATTCTATTTATTTGGGTATTTATTTGTTTTATGCAGAACTTAAGACCTCCACAACTGATAGTTCCAGTAGAGGAACATTTTACGGGACGTATCACTTGGCGCGGCAGTTGGTACTTTCCAAAGATTAAAGCAAAATTTATACAGTGTGGTTTATTGGATAGGGTGAAGGAATCCCCTTTCAAACAGTTCTTCATGGCGGAACCATTAAATTTTTCTGGTGCCTTAGTCTATCAATTGTTGTTGCACAAATTCAGAGGGGAGAAGACTGACGAAGTCCAGTTTTATATTGGGAAAAAAAGATGTAGATTTAGCCAATTGGAGTTCGCTTTAGTTACTGGTTTAAATTTTGAGGCCGGACCGTCTGAAGCTGAGATTAAAGCGAAGACCACTTCGGATCGGTTAATTCTTGAGTACTTCAATGGTCATTCCCAAGTGAGCATAGGGCAACTGCGCAGAACTTTTGAGAGTTGTCAAATAGTTGATGATGTGTACAAGATGGGTTTGTGCTTATTAGTTGAGGGTGTTTTGAAAGGTCGTGAGGAGAAGTTGATGGTTTGGACTGACATGCTGAAGATGGTAGACGACGTTGACTTCTTTTTCCAGTACCCGTGGGGGAAGATATCATACCAGAAGTTGTTACAAACTTGTCAAAAAGACTTTGTTGAAATGAAGAAGCATTTACAGAAGAAGATTGAGAAAGGAAAGACTCAAAAGGAGGCCAAGTACTCTATTTATGGGTATGCTGCAGCATTGCAGTATTGGGCTTTTGAGTCCATCATTGAGTTGGGTCAGGATCATGCTGTGAGATTGGGCCAAGGCATACCAAGAATGATCAACTGGCAGAGCAAGGAGAAAGTAGAGATACACAAAGAGCAACTTATTAAGTTGTTTGCCAAAAAGGTGAGCTTTTACTTTACTTTTGAATGTTCTATATTTTTTTTCTAGATATGCAATTTTATGGGTACTGCACGATAGGAATACGATAGAGTACGATTTGAGTACGATTATGGGGTTATTTTGTGGTTTTTTGTCAACTGTTTGAAAACTGACTAAGTGGTACGATTTGGTACGATGATGGTCCGATGGGGGTACGATATGTATTCTTTGTTAATGTAGTAGTAGTGGTACGATATTGGTACGATGTTGTACGATGATGGTACGATAGTTAGCAAGCAATTCTCACTTACGGGTACGATATTGTTATGTTATGGGTACGATATGGGTACGATAATTGCATGATATGGGTACGATATGGGTACAATTGGGGTACGATAGTTTACCATTTTTCAGAGATGACAATTACTTATTTTTTATATTGTTTTACTTTCCAATCTAAATATGCATTGTTTTTTGTGGCAGTTGACAGTATACCCCTACCTGTGTGCCCGACCTGCTGAAGAACAGTATGTGAGGACCCTTACAGACAATGAAGCCCCATTGTATGTGGACATGGGGTTAGAGGAACTAGAGGTGGGTCCCGATGGACAGCCTACACAGGAAGCCTTACAGAGCCAGGCTGAAAAGCTTGCTGAAAAGTTAGCTGAGCAAGCAGAAGCAGCAAATATTTTTAAGGAGGTTCCACCAGCTCAACCTGAGGCACCTGAGGTTCCCTCATCAACACCTCATGCCAGCACCTCCTCCCAAGCTGAGCAACCAGGCTACTCTATGATTTTGGCCAGGTTGGAAAAGGTTGAAGGGCAACAAAGTGCCCTTATTAAAGGTCAGTCCGAGATCTTGGGTCAATTGCAGAAGCTTATGACAATGATGGAAGATCTTAGTAGGCCAGTTCCAGATCCACACCCTCAGTCCACTGAAGAAGGCCCTCAGTCTCCTGTAGATGAAGACATTCTCCCTAACGATTACAGACCTGATGATGTAGATGATCACATTTTTCGCACACCAGAGGATATGCAAATTACTGTAATCGGAGATACTGAAGATTCTGAAGTACAATTCTTAAACATAGCTCCACCAGCACCGGAGAAGAGGAGAGAAAGAAAGAGGCCTAGGTGGTTCGATGAGTACACTGCAATGAGGAAAAGGAATAAGAAATCGAAGACAGCAGTGAATGTGGATCCATTGAGGGTTGTTGATGGTAAATTACTTATGACCTTTCACAAGTGGTTGCTTGGCACCATTGGGAATAAATATCCGAGGGAATGCTTCTCAGGGACACACGATGCTGCTTGGTTCCTGAAACTGCATACTCCGAGGACATGGCTTTCTGACTCTGTAAGTTTTCTATAACTTCATAATTAAATAATGTTGAAAATTTATTTAAATGTTTCTATATATAGTGGTACGATATGGGTACGATATGGTACGAATGTAGTACGATAATTATAAGTGTCAAATTATAAACTGTTTATATGTCAATGGTACGATGGTGGTACGACATTAGCACGATAGTGGTACGATATAATTTGTTAAGTAGTTACTATTACCATCATAATTTTAGAATTTGTAGTGGGACAATTTAGGTACGATGGTAGTACGATAATGTACGATGATGGTACGACAGTGGGACGCTAGTGGGTACGATGGTGTATAATACTAGTTTTTGCCATAAAGGTACGATGATGGTACGACATTAACACGATATTGGTACGATAGAAGGTTTTATTGTTACTATATTCATGTACGATTGGGGTACGATAATGGTACGATTGGGGTACGATAGTTACTATATTCATGTCTGATAGTTTTTTGTTTGTTTATTTTGGTACGATATTGTGGTTACTGACTTAATTTTCCTTTAATGTAGCATTTAGATGCAGCATTCCATCTCATGAGGAGGCGTCTAGAATTTTATCCTAACGTGTACCCTCAGAAATGTGTTGTTATGCCTACAATTTTTCCCGAATCATTGAAGGGTCGGTGGGACGCTTTTCCAGGTTCTGACTACTCTAGATTTAGTTGGGATGACAGTATATTGGACCTGGTTAGGGGTGATGCAGTCCAGTTCTTACCGAGTTGGCAGAACAAGGAGTTCATTTATTTTGCCCTATTCTTGAAAGACCAAATGCATTGGGTAGCTGTAGAGGCAGACCTGAATGGGTGGATGCTCAACATCTTTGACTCCAGTATTGGATCAATTTCCGAAAACGATTTGATCAGCTTGATGGTTGACTGGTGTACCATTTTCCCGTCGGTCTTGCGACAGTCCGGTTTATTTGAGAACCATGACGTTATACTCGCGCCTCAGTTGACAGCATCAGAGAGTCAGGTCAGACCCTTCGATTGGAAACTCATTCCACGTGAATTCGTACCGCAAACAAAATCCAGGTGAACTTTATTAAATATCACATATTAATTATTATTTCTTAATTACAAAACTTTATTAAATTATTGTTTATTTTCTAATGCAGTGGCGATTGCGGATGTTACGTAATTGAGCATATTGAACATAAGCTTCTACAACTACCATTTGATAATGTAACTGACAATAATATGAAACTTTTTAGGCAAAGGTGGTGTGTAGACTTATTCTACCAAAACTTATGTTGAACGGTCTTAATTTTTTTGAATTGTATAATTTTTTTGATTGCTCTTTTTGTAATTACTACATTTTAATGTGCTTAATCTTTGCATCGTACTATCATCGATCACTATCGTACTCTATCGTACCCTCACTTGCCTCACAAATTTCATGAACAGTCCTGAAACCATACCATCGTACCATTATCGGACCAATATCGTACATTATCGTACCCTAATGTCGTACATTAACTATCGTACTACATCGAGCAACGTCGTACCATATTGTAAGATACATTTAAATAATCCTACAACAAACAATATCGTGCATTGTCGTACCGGCATCGTGCACTATCGAACCAACACTGGATTATTACATATTTAAGAGTTTCATAATGGAGAAAAAAACAGAAAAAAACCTGCAAAATCCAGCACATAACAAATATTACTAGTTCAAGCAGAAATAAAACATAATAGGTCAACTAGAATACAAACAAAACAAGTTAACCTCGGTACTTGCAAGACGCTTTGTTGTGCCCTTTACCACCACACTTGCTACAACATCGTTGTATCACAACCTTGTCTCCATTAGAAGGATATCGATTTTTCCTAATTCGTCCGACCTTTTGCTTCTTCGGTCGGCCTACAGGTTTCTTCTCAATCGGTACTCCAACTTGGATGTTCTTAATGTCTTCAGGCAATTCCCAATCATCCTCATCACCAACTGGCATAATTGTCCCCTCATATGTGCTCTTCCAACTCTCTCTTGTGTAATATTGAGAGCACAATGCGTACATGCTAATATTTCGTTCTTGAGCAGCAGCACATGCATGTGGACAAGGAATCTTCATGATTTGGAATAGGCCGCAACTGCATTGTCGTGCCTCCAAATCAACTATACCACCGCTCTGAACTGTTCCTCCGGGGTGGACATTAAATGTATAAGGTCCAGCTCTGTCAACGCTTAAGAACCGAGATTTCTCAAATTGACATGACAAGTCCCCCTCCATAACTGGTGATAGAGTCGTGCTACACTTTTCAGCGTTTTCCTTTCGAGTAGCAAACCATGTTTGAATAGTAAACCTGATGAATTCAACAAAAGTAGTGATCGGGAAGGCTCTTGCGTCCTTAGTTTTGCTGTTGAAACTTTCAGCCCAATTACTTGTCATTACATTGTAACGGTCCCCTGGAAAGTACGCACGAACCCATCTTTCAAATCCAATGCCCTCAAGATATAGTGCAACTCGAACATCCATTGCTTTTATCTTTTCAAATTCTCTTTCAAAATCTGTCTTCTTATACGAGTATGCACAACTGTAAATATGATCCGTGAAGCAATCAGTCTTGAACTTGCTAGCCACGTTCATAATAATGTGGTGGTAGCATGCGCCATGGGGTGCATCAGGGAAGACAAGTTCCAAAGCATGAACAATGCTTTGATGCCTATCCGATACGAATGCTAAGTTCTCAACATCACCAATCGCTTGTTTCAACTTCCTCATGAAATAGGTCCAAGAGTCGTGGTTCTCACTGTCAACCATTGCGAAAGCAATCGGAAATATGTGGCTGTCTGAATCCAATGCCACGGCACACAACATTTGGCCACCATACCTAGTTTTCAAGAAGGACCCATCAATACATATAACAGGTCGACAAAACTTGAATCCCCGCCTACAAGCACCCAGAGAAAAAAAGCAATACTTGAAGCGACCCTCGTCTACCTTGAAATCAGTAATGGAATCGGGATTGTTCAACCGCAGCATGTGCAAGTACCCAGGTAACTTCGAATATGAAGCTTCAGGCGTACCCCTAACTATGTGGAGTGCTTTCTCTCTGCATCTCCAAGCCTTCTCATAACTCATTTTGATCCCGAAAGAATTCTTCATATCTTCTCTTATTTTGGAGGCTAAATAATCTGAACCGTTAACTGAGAATTTATCCTTGATCAGTTCGGCAACTACCAAAGGTGATGCATGACGGTTATCTTTTTTTCGAACATCGAGGGAACATGTGTGTACATTTTCAAATGCTGTCACCTCGAACATGTTAGAAAGTTGCTTCTTCTTCCCTCTTAACCTCCACCCACAATCAGGATCCTTGCATGTAATATACCAAACATCAGTACCAGACTTCTTAACTATAAAGTCGAATCCCTTCTTCATTGCAAACAAGCCAGCAACCTTTTTTAAATGTTCCTTGTCTCTGAAAAACTTTCCTAAATGAATCTCCCCGCCCGATGTGCCACCCATAGATATATAGTGACTATTATCCTCAATGTCTTCTCTTGTAAACATCTGAGCTTTGAATTTACTATAATATGTCGAAGAAGAGAGTGGATCACTAAATTCTCTAGCATCATTTGTTCCGTCTGGACGACTACTACTAGTACCAGGTGTTTGGCGATCTTCTCTACGGGGTCTACTTCTACATGTTGTTTGCCTCGGTATTTGGTACGACAGTGGACTCAGGCTCAAAGCTTGAGAACGGACCTCTGTTTCTTGGTCGTCATTGCCCTCAAAATCATTTTTCAGGGTCAGGACAATCAGGAAAATCATCATGAAATGGCATCTGTGCTACATGGTCAACTGTTGGTATGAAAGGGTTTGATTCAGGTATAGCAGTGGCTACCAGCACCTCCGGATTTGTTTCTGGAACATAAGTCCCAACCTCACTACGAGTATCCTTAACAGTACTTGGTGGAGGATTACGATCAACAATGATATTCTTCTCCACCAAAGTCACAAAAAGGGGAACAAATTCATCTGGCTTCTTCAAAAGCATTGACAAATATAAGCTTACACCCTTGTCATTCCTTATAAGTTCAGGCCGATACATTAACCCTTTCATGTACTTATAATTCACTTCTAATTTCAGGTCATACTGCACTTTGTCAACCTCCAGCTCTGAGTACAGAAGTTCAACAAGTTGTGAGTAAGTTATGTCCTTCTCCAACTCGAACGTTAAATTTTTGGCTCCATTAAAAACCCAATCTCTACCTTCACGCTCCCAAACACCATTATACATTAAGTACGCGAACAAAGTTGACCCTATCATGTACAAAGAAAAAAAATCAGTAAATGGCAACAAAATGTCAAAATTTAGTTCAAATGTTTGGGAATCGTACCAGTATCGGGCCATATCGGGCGGTATCGGGCAAAGTTTTATTTATGTTTTTTGATCACTTAAAACACTAATATCGGGCAAGTATCGGGTAACATCGAGTACCATCGTACTATTAGGTCAGTAGTAACTTAATAATAACTATCGGGCATATATCGGACTACTATCGATCCATTATCGTACTTAAAAGGATGTGTAGATTTAAAATAATAATCGGGGCAACCATCGGGTAGCCATCGTACCCTTATAACCATCGGGTAACCAAACTATCGGGCAACCATCGGGTTGCCATCGGACCTTCATCCCTAACCTTGAAACTCAACAACTATCGTGCCTGTATCGGGTCTCTATCAGACACTATCGGGCATTTAGAAAAAAACTCAGGGAACCCAAGAAAACGCAGATTTTCACATAACACGATTTTCACCCAAAAAAACAGCAAAAAATACAAACAAACTATAGATCCAACATATAAACAGCATTATGAATCATAAAAGCAACCAACAACAACAAGAATCAAAGAAAATCACTTACCCATTTAATATCTTCACTATGAGTAAAAATAACACAAAGCTTGGTGTTTCTCCTCAAACAATCCACAATGTCCGAATGTGTATCTTTCTTGCAAGATTTTAGTATAAAAATCTTGTGTGTAAAACGTATGGTGAAGAGAGAGTGAGAGAGAATGTATGGTGAAGAGAGGTATGGTGAAGAGAGGTAGAGAGGAAGAGGGAGAATAGAGAGGAAAGGTGTTATGAGAGGGGTATTTTTGGTATTAAATGAAAGATGAGCATTGATATCATATGGTGGTTAACTTTGGTTCAAATTTTAATTATTAAGCTAATGTAAGTATGATTAATCAAATTTCCCGTAAAAGTAATAGTCTATCAAGAATCTTTAAATTTGATTGTATATATTTCGATCTTCTTATTCTTGCTATAGTACTCATACCTAGATCTTCTAAGACGTTTTCTAAGGTGGGCGCATAGAGAACAATAATCAATATTTGTAAACCAAAAGTATTCTCAACACATGATACTTTTGATTATAGGCTAGAGATAAATGTTTTTCTTTTTGTGTGAAAAGATGATTAGTTTTTTTTGTTCAAAAAGTCATTTACCTATTTTCTACCATATAGAATATAGACATAATAATAAAACAAAATGATGAAAGACAAAGTCTTACATTCTATTTTAAAATTATTTTCAAAATGTTTTATTAATTAATTAAATAAAATAAAAAGTCAATAAATGATCACCATCAGTAAATGTACACCCATAATTAGAAATTCAAATAAGTTATCATCTTTTTTAGGAAAATATAACAACTTAAATTTCAAAATTTGAATTTCCATTATCATCTTATTATTAATTAAATAAATATAATAATCAAAACCAATTTTGACTATCCATATTTATCCTTTCACACTTAAATAAAATAATTGATTAAAATCAATTTTTATTTTATTTTTACACAATTTCAAAAATTGCACTAATGCAATAATAAATTGTGCAACTTCAATTATCACATAATTGCATATTTATCCTGAAGAATAAATATTCTCTCAAATATCTCATTCAAAGTTTGACCATTGTATCAACCTTACCTTGAATAGTGTTAATAGAGTCGCCCAGAGACCTATGGACCAATAATTCCAAGCTCCAATAAATAAAAGATTATTAACTAAAACTCTTTGATTCAATAATCATATTTATTAATCTCATGCTTACTCCACTATAAATATGAGACTGCACTCTTGAGAATTAAAGACATATATTTACTATATACTTTATTGTAACCATAAAGTGTCCATTGATATAATCATTACATACAAATTAATCATCTATTGATGATTGATAATTAAATGGGAATAAAATTACTGTTTTACTCTTTTAATTATATCTTGATTCCTATTGTGCCATTGACTTTACTAGTGAAGGTTAATTCATAATCTCATTATGAATTTGACGTCAATATCCTTTTCAGTTCCAAAAGCCAACCCAATAGGGAACCATCATTCAATCTATAAGAAGGTATAAATTCCATATCTGTTAAGCTATGTCACCAGCCATATACATCATTGAGTCCCCAAAACAATAGTTCTTAGCCTGATCATTCTGACAAACTGTAATGGATGAATTAAAGGATCAAATGACATACATAGGAGTTCATAATAACTTTATAATTGAGATCAGTTTGTATATGATCATCCATTGATGTGTTTTATAATACTACGAAATCATATTCAAACAAGTATTATTAAATCACATCTGGTCCGGTTCTACATACTCTTAGTATGCAAAGTACCTCCACTAAAGTGTCCTACACTAGTAACCCGGATCTAGGTCACATGTATTCATAATACTAGTGGATCGTATTAGCAGTAATTAATCTAAAGATTTCATAACTTTATTTATTGCGAACTATTTAAGGTCGTTATCTCAATCTCGATCCTTTCATACCAATATGAGATTGAGACCACATAGATGAACTTGAGAATTTTCTTATATTTACTTCATATTATTTACAATAATATAGTACATAAGCTACATATATACAATAATTCAATTTATTCATTTATTTCATTAAAACCATTGTCAACTACAATTGCTTTAAGGGCACAATTCCCAACACTCAATTACCATCGAACATGGAAGACTTGGTTCCGAGTCGGATATCTAAGGAATTCAATGCAATTCTAGTGGAGTTACCCAGTGAACATAAAATTTTGGAAGCTCTCCATGCAATAGACCCTGACAAGTCCCCAGGCCCCAATGGTATGCCAGGTTCGTTCTTCAGGCACCGTTGGGAAACTATAGGGCATGACATGATGGGGATGGTAAAACATTTCTTGATTCATACTGAGCTTCCTAAGAGTATGAACAAAGCAAACATAGTGCTTCGTCTGAAGAGGACCACCCGAGCACAGTCAATGATTTTCATCCAACTGCACTTTGTAATGTGATCTATAATATTATCTCCAAACTTCTGGAAAATAGACTAAGACCCATACTGGCAGACATGATAACACCAATGCAATATGCATTTATTAAAGGAAAGGTCATTCAGGGCAATTCAATGGTTGTGCAGGAAATTCTCCAGTCTATGTAAACCAAGAAAACCAAAGATGGTCACTTTCTGGTTAAGTTGGATATGAAAAAAGCATACGATAAATTGGATTGGAAGTATTTGGAAGTTGTACTGCGTTGTTGGGGGTTTCCACATGACATTCTTTGCTCCTTAATGATAGTGTGTTTGATTCTATTCTCCTAACTCGAGGCCTGAGATAGGGAGACTCCTTATCACCAGCATTATTCATCATCGCCATAGACTTGCTATCCCGACTGATCATTAGAGCAGAAGAACAGAAGAAAATCAAAGGTTTAAGGGTGGCGCGACATGCTCCAAACATTAACCACTTATATTTTGCTGAGGACATTATACTAGCGGGGAAGGCGACTACCAATGAAACAAGAGCACTTATTGATTTCTTGGATAAATTTTGCCAATGGTCAAGGCAAAAGGTTAGTAAACCAAAGTCATCTGTTTTCTTCTCAAGAAGGGCCCCCCACTCTAGAAGAATGGAGCTTTCTAATCTATTGCAGATGCCAAGGGTGAGAAAGGAGACTATCCATCTGGGGCTTCTCTTTCTGAGATCAAAATAAAAATACAAGACTTGGCTTTCATTCTAAATAGAGTCAAGACTAGAATACAAGGCTGGAAGGCCAAAATTCTCTCAAAAGCAGGAAGAACAACTTTGGTCCAAGTGGTGGGAACATCGTTGGTTTCTTATGTGGCGGCATCAGGTCACAATTCTAAAGTGACCATGGATAAGATAGACCAGACCCTTAGATATTTCTAGTGGGGAGACAGAGAGCAAAAAAGAACAATCCATACTAGCTTGTGGGAGCGATTATGTAAGCCTAAGCTGTCAAGAGGGCTTGGTTTCAGATCCACCAAAACCATCAATGATGTTTTCATGGCAAAAAGAGTTTGGGAATTATTAATTGACAAGAAAGAGTTGTGGCATGATCTTGTGTGAGCTAAGTATTTAAAACAAGACTCCATTCTCAACTATAATGCAAAGTTTTCATACTCCTTGGTTTGGAAACTGATTATTAAAGCAGATGGCCAGCTTGAAAAAAGGTTGTGCAGAAGAATTGGAGATGGAATTTTGTAACGCCCTGGATAGCCAAGACCATTACACTGTGTATTTTAAATAGTGTTGGACTTTCTAATCAAGTCATTTGGATATAAACATGTATCTAAGGGTAATTGACGGATTAGGGTTTTAAAATTTTGATCATAGGAATAGTTATTTTCATTTGAAAGTTAAAGTCTGTACATGGGATCCCAAAATAAACGTTTACAAGGAATTTACAACTCCAAAAGTAATTACAACATAAGTCGACCTAAGCGGAAAAATTAAGGTTTGGCTCTAGTCCCTGTTGAATCCTCGTCCATGGCGGTCGAGTAGCTGCAAATGTACACGCCGCCCCTAAAGCTCTCCAACTCATGGCTAGTCCAGCTTCCCCTTTCCTTTACCTGCACCACATAGCACCCATGAGCCAAGGCTCAGCAAGAAAACTTAAATCAACAGATTCATTACGCAACAAAATATAAACAACAAGCTTAGCAGCAATAATCCTGCTCAAACAATCTCAAAATCCAATTTAACTATCAATGAGATAAACAAGTGTGGATCATACTTCAGATTATTTAGGTGGCGTTCAGGCTAGCCAAGTGCATATTTCCCTCCCAGGTTTCCCTAGCCAAATGGCCTGCGTTCCGCACGCTTATTGTCGTCCCCGGCGCCCTTAAGCCAAATTTTCAGATTAGATATAATCAAACATATAGATTGCATAACGCACAATCAGATGCAGCATATACAAGCACGCCTAACCAGATAATCACAAGTACAATCATAGTCATATTCATTAACAAGGGCCGAGCCCCGATTACAACTAGGGTGCAATTTTCTTACCTCGAGTCTTGAAAAGATAGCACATGGAGATCCCGAGCGCGATCCTTACTTCCGAGCCCTAACGGTATAACCTACTCACAACCAAAATAATAGACAACCATCAAGTACTAGGCTATTTAAAAGCTTCAGGGTTAATTCCTAGCCTCCGAGATTTTGAATACTACTAAATCAGGTAGTAGAATCATTCCCAAGCCTTTAGGTTTGAGTTCCTGAGCTTAAAAACCCCATTTTGCCAAAATCCTCCATTTCAGTTGCGATGCCCCTCAAAAATGTCGTGGCCCTTTACAAGTCAGAGAGTGTTCCCCTTTGTTACCTTGGACACGCACTGCGACGTTAAGGCGATTCAGAGAACAACCCTAGCCCTTGGGTTCATGCGGGCTGCGGCGCTCCAAGAATAGCGCCGCGGGCCGACCTCGCGAACCAAAAAACTTTGGGTTTTTCCTGAGTTTTCCCTTAAGCCAAATCCTCTCCAAACACAATTTTAACCATTAACAAGCCTACGCCTAGTCACAGATCAGTAATACAGCCCCTCCTTACCTTGAAAACAACATTAAAATGCTCCAAAACCCCACAAAACCTCAAAAGTCAGAAATTCAGACTCTCTCCATAAACTCAAACAAAATTAAAAAAACCTTCAAGAATTTAACTTACCTCTGCCAAATTTAAATCCCCAACTGATCCTCTGAGTTTAACAGCTTCTAGACTCACCAAAAGAAAACTTCAATCTCACCAAGCTGCCTTCTAAACTCAAGAATCCTAGGGCTTTTCCCAAGCCAAAGTTAACTTTAAACCAAAAAAAAAAGAGGGAGAGAGAGAGAAATGGGAGAGTCGAGGTGTTTGTTTTTCCTGTTTCTAGGCTTCCTAAGGTCTCTAGATGGTTAAGGCAATCAAGGTACTAAGCCTTATTAACAAATTTGAGATGTTACAACCTGGGTCCCCACTAAGCCCCATAGACAAAGGTCATTGTTGGACGCTACTTAGGGGGTGAGTTGGGTGAGCCATTTCATTGACAACAAAAATTGGGATATTCCAAAATTGCAACAGTAGTTTCAACCCTCATATGTGTAGAGAATTGATGGGTGTCGAATGTTGTATCAAATTTAAAAATATATTTTATCAATCACTTATACCAGAGGCAAATCAGGGAAAGCTAAGAAAAAGATCTAAAACATGTATTTTTAGGTAGATTTCCAAAAGAGTATTGGAAAATTATCAAAATCAAGTGTGAAGTTTCAGACTTATAATTCCAAGCTTAACCATTGCTTGTAAAACATCTCAAATTCATTCTTTTTCATCGAAATGTCTTGATAGTCCTAAAAACACAAAATAAACTAATTAAACATATATAAATAAAAACTCAAGTGCATAATCATAGAAGAATAATGATTTAAAAATAGATAAATACGACACTTATCAAGAATTATTAACATAACACTGCTAGTTGAAGGCAAGAAAGACAGTTGGATGTGGCACCCTGACTCATCAGGGATTTACTCAATTCGGTCAGCTCTTTCAATGCCTCTATCACAGGAGGAACAAAAGTGGGTCTGGAAACTTTTGTAAAAAAGTAAAATCTATGCTAGAATCAAGATGATGCAGTGGCAAGTTCTTGCAAATTCACTACCAACAAAAGCCAGAATAAGTATGGTTTTGGAGATGGAAGATACAACCTGTACTTTCTATGGCATGCATGAGGAATCCTCACTGCATTTGTTTTGGAAATGCCACTATACTGCTAGATTATGGTTTATTAACTTGAATGGGTTAAGGGAAAAATTGACCAACTTTGGTATGTGGAATGATTTGTTTGCTTTCTTCAAAGACCCTAACAGTAGACCACGTGGCTTATCTTTTGACAATTTCTTCCTCCAAGCATCCACCCTTATAGAGGTAATTTGTAGAGAAAGAAATCAAATTAGTCATGGTGCTTCACCAAGATCATTTGGTATGCTATGCTCTAATTATGCTACAAGGTTAAGAGAGTGGCAAGGTATGCAAGGTTTATTAGAACCCAACATGGCAAGGTGGCTTCCCTTTCCCCTTCCCACCCCCCCCCCCCCCCCACCAGTGTAACACCCTGGTTATCCAAGATCGTTACACTATGTATTTTAAATAGTGCTTAACTCGCCAAGCGAGTCATTAGGCCATAAACATGCACCTAAATGAGATGAATGGTGCAGGGTTAAAAATTTCGGTCAAAATGAATGGGTATTTCATTAAAGGGATCCCATAGTAAATGTTTACAAAGTTGTTTATAGTTCCAAAATGGTCATTACAATTCAAAAGTTACAATCTACTAACCTAAGTGGAAAAAATAGGGTTTAATCCTAGTTCCTCCGAGAAACCTTGGCTGTGGTGGTCAAACAGCCGCATATGTACACGTTGCCACCTAAGTTCTCCAACTTATGGCTGGTCCAACTTTCATTTCCCCTTTCCTGCACCACATAGCACCTGTGAACCTAGGCCCAACAAGAAAACTTAAACATGCTCATAAGCAGTGATTAACACATTTCCAAATCATAATAAACATGCCCAACAGTAATAACCCTACTCATGCATGCATATAATTCATATAAATGACTACAATGTCATATGGGACCAAATGCCCTAAATAAATTATTAACCGATTCATATCGAAGCCCATTGCCCAAGTACATGACTAATAAGTTACAATAGGGCTCAACGCCCTAGGATCTGGGACTAATAAGTCACCCCGGGGCCCATTGCCCTATCCTCTGTATAACCAGCCTTGGTGATGGCCCAGCGTACCTAGCGCTTTGGTTTTTCTATGACCATTGGGTCGGACAAACTTATAATGCGCTCATGATTAGGTCTAATCATATCGACCAGCGCTCAGCGCGCTATTACTACCCTTGACTCATAAGTCAATGCCTTTCAACCAGCGCTCAGTGCTATTGCCGTCCTTGACTAATAATTCAATGCCTTTTGACCAGCACTCAGTGCTATTACCGTCCTTGACTCATAAGTCAAGCCTTTATCAATTATATAATGCTAACATGCATTCATCGCATAACAAACATCCATATACAAAGCACTCAACATGTTTAATCATTCATCACATGCATAATCATAATCATGCGCATTTACGGGGGCCAACGCCTAATCAAAACTATATTCAACGTTCGGGCCAAGCCTTAATCATATACATCACGTAATGGGTGCAGTTTTCTTACCTTTGGCCCGAGCACAAGTTATATATATAAACAACCTTTGAGCACGATCCTGTCTCGAGCCCTAGCGATAACCTAGTCCCAACCATAAACAATGATCTCATAAGATTCAATCCTTAAAAACAAACTCTAGGACCACTACCATGCTCTCGAGACTTCCAATCCACCCAACAGGTTGGTGGAACTATCCCCCGAGCTCCCAAAGTCCTCCCAAGCCCTAAAAATGGGCTATGCTGAAACAGGTATAGCGATAGGGCACCATGGGTAGCGCTGGGGCGCTACCCCAAGTAAGAGAGCACCCTTTTGTCATCCCTTGCCTAGCACTAGGGCCCCCAAAAGTGGCGTTGATGTGCCAACTCTACAGCCCAAAACCTTCTGGTTCTTCCTATGCGTTTTCCCCTGAGTTCCAATCACCAAAACCTCATCTAAATACCACCCAAACTTATAATTTAACCCTAAAACTTCATCAATACACCAACCTCATCAAAACCCAAGTTCAAACACAATCAAAACACCATTAATATACAAAATCAATACTTGAGTTTTTGAAACTCAAGAACACCAAGAACACCAAGAACACTAGCATAAAACATCAGAAACTTAGGGAGATCATGGTTAAAATCCTTACCTTGATAACTAAAATGGCTTCCTAGCTTTACCCTATCAAGATCCTACCTCAAAACCTTCGAAAACCCAAGCTTTTTCAATCAAACCTTCAAGAGCTAGAGTGAGAGAGAGAGAAACGTATAGAGAGAGACAGGAAAGTTATTATGTATTTTATTACTCTATTTTAAGCTTTCCCTCAGCTGAAGAAACCTATGGCTTAAGCCTCTGATTACGCACAAATGACGTAAATGCCCCTAGGCCAAATCAATCTCTCCAAAGCCCTTCGAGGGCAATTTTGTCATTAGCCATTTACCCTGTTAATCATAATTAATGTCTCACAATTCCCGTTATTTCTAATATCCTCAAATAATTACCAAATAATTTTCCCATTATCCGATCTCGATAATGTACCAAATTCACCCCAGGCTCGCCCTGAGCCCGGTATTTGACCCCGTTATGACCAAACCACTACTTTGCTCGCTAGGATCGTCTCGTGCCGAATAATCCAAATATATCCACATAATAATGTGGTCTTAATCCATATACACACAAATATACAAATATGCCCTCAGTAGGCCAAAATTATGAAAATTCCCTTCTAATAAGAAACGAGCTCACATGCATGCAAATACAAACCTATAATAATACAACTCACATAATCATGCATATTATCACATAATAATACAATAAACCAATTATTGCCATCATAGCCCCCTAATCAAGGCACTATGCCATATTAGGGAATTTGGGACGTTACAACTATCCTCTCCTTACATAAATTTTATCCTCAATATTTTACCTGAACAACTCGGGATACGGATTGTAACAACCCAATTTTTCCTAATAAGGCTTAGGGCCTTGATTAGGGGGCCAGGATGGCAAATTTTGGAATTATGTGATATTTATGTGTATCATTATGTGAATATGTGAATCATATTATAATATGATTTAATATGCATGTTTAGGTGTATTAAATATGCATGTGGGCCCATTTCTGTTTAATTGGCCAATTTTCATAATTTGGCCCGTTTTGGGTATATTTGGCATATATGTTGTATGTGTGTGGTACTTCATTATTATTTAGTTATGCATGGGTTACTCAGCACGAGACGATCCTAGGAGGCAAGTCAGTGGGAAAGTCACAACGGGATCTGTAACGCCCTGGATAGCCAAGACCGCTACACTGTGTACTTATAAAGGTGCAGGACTTGCTAATCAAGTCATTAATTTAAAAATGTGTCACTAAACATGTATGAGCTAGGGTTAAAAAGGTTTTGGTCTAAAAAATTACACTTTATATAACTAAACAGTTTTATACATGGGATCCCAAAAAAAATACAGAGTTTAAAAGTTGGTTTATAGAATCTCCAAAATACAAGCAATATCAGCCATACTAAGGCAAAATAGACATTTCTGGTTCTCACGTCCCTTCCTAAACCTCAACCGTGGTGGCTGAGCAGCCGGTCATGTACATTCAGCTTGCAGAGCTCTCCAAGTCAAGGCTGATCAAGCTTGCCCTTGCCTTTACCTGCACCACGTAGCACCCGTGAGCCAAGGCCTAGCAAGAAAAACATGATATGCAACACAACCAACAATAATAGATAATCAACTCTTTAAGCATGAACAAACACTTAATACTCCACATTAACTACTCGGCACATATACATAACCAATGATGCAACTAATCACAATTAACAATTAGGTCACATAATAGTCAGGGCCGACAACTTAGGTCGCACCCCCTGTTTACCCCACTGACTCCGGCCCGCTTAAACCGAGCTCAATGCATAATAAGCTGTCCTCGGCTACCAGTGGCCAAGTCGCGCCCTGTGCGCTAGTGTACCCCTTGGCACTCTTAGGCCATTGGTTCAATGTCTAAATGGCATAATACCATCCTTTCAAGCATACATATTAGGGAACCCTTAGCCCTACTACAAGTACACAACCGGGTGCAGTTTTCTTACCTTTAGTTTTTACGTTCACTGATTACGAGTGACGCTCCCCGAGCACGATCCGTTTCTGAGCCCTAGCTTTAGCACCTAGTCACAACCAAGGTATTGGATTCCATTAATATTCAAGTAAAGGTTTTCGGGTATAATACTAGCTTCTGGGACATCGAATTCCACCAAGCACGGTGGTGAAATCGATCCCGAGCACCCTAGGCTAGACTCCCGCGCCTAAAATCCCCAAATGTTCAAGAATGTACCTAAGGGCTTCATCCCTTGAACCCTAGTCGCATCCCATCCCTAAAACAGAGCCCAAGGCCCTTAGAAAGCAGACACGCGTCGCGGCCCTGCCCAAGGGCGCCGTGGCGCTCTCCCCTGGCCGAGCCTCCTTGGCTCCCTTGCTTCGTAGGGCCGTAGCGCTCTAGAAAAGAGTCGCGACCCTCCCCTTTGTGCCCAAAAAATCCACCATTTCTAGCATCCTAACCCCATCCAAAACCATTCCAAAGCACCCTAACTCAAAACCCATTAATCACAAAACTTTTATCATGACTCTAACAACATATTCCAACAGAAATTCAGCCTAAAAACCTACCAATACTCCATTTTGATTCTCTGAAACCCAGCAACTCAAAACACCAAAACAAGTCATGCAAAACTCAAATTTAAACCTCTAAATTATGAGTTGAAGCTTACCTCTTTTGCTGAACCACTTCCTTGGCCAACTCCTGAGCTAAAATCCAAGCTTCTCAACTTAATTCAACATTTAAACATCAAAACCATAAACACCCTTAATACCCAGCCAAAACTCAAAATTCAAATGCTCAGAGGTATGATCCAGCCCTTACCTTAATCTTGGTTGAGTTCCCTTAGCTGAGCACTAGATTCAACCTACAGGTTTCTAGCCCAAATTACTAAATTCCCAGCTGGTTTTCCTTGAGTTTTCTGTGTTTCCTTGAAAGAGAAGAGAGAAGGAAGAGAACAGCTGAATGGTTCGGTTTATATTTTTGTTCTACTGCTTTCCATCAACTTAGTCTAATCTTATCCAATTAAATCAATCCCGAGGCTCGGGGTACCGAAAACGTCCCCGAGGGCAAAACGATAATTTTCCCCAATATTCCCGCCTAAGTTTTCTATCCTCAAATATATATCCATATATTTATTTCCATAACCTGATAGTCTAAATAACTACTCGATACTTAAAATACCCCTGACTTAACCAAAGTCAGATATTAAGCCCCGTTGTGACTTTTCCCGCTATCTAGCTCCTTAGGATCGCCTCAAGTCGCTTACTGCAAATCTTCCCACATGATAATGTGGTTCTCACAGATATAACATTTAACCACATTTACATTCATATAATCATACATTAAATCAATAAATTCACTCATAAGTCAATTATGCCTTCCCAGCACACGAATCAGGGCCCTTAAGCCATATTAGTGATTTTGGGTCATTACAGGATCCATACTTGACTCGAAGTGAGTCAAGGGGTATTTAGCACGTTACCGAGATATTGGGTAATGGGAATAAATGTTTGATGATAAATTGGGAGTTGGTGAGATCAGGGGGAAATTCTGTGAATTTTGACTATTATACTCCGAGGGGCATTTTTAGGACCCCGAGCATTAATATTTGCTTGAGGTTTCTTAAGCTTGAAGTAACCTGTTAAAATAATAAAAGAACGTTCAGAACGTTCTCTCTCCCTCCTGTTCCCTTTTCGACATTCAGTCATATTTTCGAAGGAAATTTGAGTTTTAGGACTCGGATTCAAGCAAGGATCGAGGCATAGCGATTCTAGGAAATATTAGAAGCTTATTAGCCGGAGGATTTAGTTGGAAAATGACTCAATTGAAGGTAATCCAAGTTTTAAGTTCTAAGTTTCTAAAGTTTTAAGCTTTGATTGGATTTTATGTTTTGATGAGTTTTTGAATGAATTGAAGCTTGGGTTTTATTGGTTTTGGGAAATTAGGATGTTTGGGAACTTTGATTTTGGGATTTGGATATGTTTGGGTAGGTTTTTAGAAGGATTTAAGAGGGAAAAATCGAAGGATATGGCTGGTTTTGTGGTCAAATTGCGACCTTGTTTTAGCAAGTCGCAACTTGGATGAAGCCAGTAGCCAGGAGGAGGAAGCCTGGGGGCGCACCGCGACCCAAGAGGGGTCAAGTCGCGACCCCCCTAGTGCCCAGGCAAGGGGCTCTCTGACTTGGGGCAAGTTGAGACTCACTAGGCCAAGTCACAACCGGCTTGGGCATTTTTTCCTAGATTTGGTTTTTAATCATGGGAACTTAACTCTAAGGGCCTGGGATCGATTCTACTACCCAGTTGAGTAGGATTCGACGTCCTGGAGGCTTGGGTTGGGTTTGGAAGTATTTATTGTTAGGAAAAAATAGATTTGCCTCAATGGAAATTACAACTCTATGCAATATATTACAAAAAATAATGGTTGATTAAAATGAATTACAACTGTATAACTGAAAATTACAAATAAACAAAGAAAATGAAGAAGATGATGAAGAAGAAGAGAATAGTAAAATACAACTCTAAGCAAAAGGTTACAAATAAAGTAAAGTGTTTGAAACAAAAGAAAAGAAAAGATTACAACTCTTGAACAAGAAATACAAGTAAATATGGAAGAACAATATAAAGATGAAAAATAATAGAATGAAAGAAAGGAACAAGAAACAAAAGATATACAACTCTCACTCACACTACCAAAGTGAAGAGTGTTGGGGATCACCAACTTGAACAAGGTTTGAAACCTTTGTCGAAGAACTTATTTCCCCCTAACTCAAGCACTAAGGGATCTCTCATAGATATTAGAAAAGCTTTATGGAATTATCAAGCCTCAAAGTGTTTTTAGCCAAGTGCTCTAATGGATAGAAATGCTGTATCTTACAAGTGAACTATAGGCTCCTATTTATAGAGTTTATAGACACCCTTTGAATTTCAAATTCCATCAACCCCCATGGCTGTTACCAATGTTTAATTGGATTAATATGGAATTAAAAAAGAGATTTGGGAGTTATTTGGGTTTTTTGAGCCGTTCAACTAAGATTGAAAAAACTGAAAAAATGGTCAGTTTTTAGCCTGTGGCCGCGGTCAGAGACATTAGTGGCCGCGGCCACTAGCCTCTGTCCCACAGGCCGCGGCCATCGACCATTTTCAGCACTAAAAAATGTGCTGTTTTTCCAAACGGTTCCAAACCCTCCCAAATGATTTTGTAACTCCCAAAACACATTATTGGGGTTAAAATCATATCTCTAACAGCCATATCACATATGACTTTATGAAATTCATCTCAATATTGTGTAACAACAAATTTACACAATAAAGGGTAATATTTGGAAGTTACAAATTTGTAACACCAAGTATGTTACATTATTTGGATATATCTCATATATCTAAATATTGTAACTCTCTATTATATGTTACAATATGTGACACTCTTTGTCACATTTATTTAATCTAAAACATTATATTATAATATAATATAATATTACATTATATTATAAAATAATATAACATTTATTTACTCATTATTGATGAGGTTTTATATTATGGTTGTGACTAGGTTATCACTAGGGGCTTGGAAACAGGATCGTGCTTGTGGCTCATTTATTGGTAACCTGTGCTTGGACTAAAGGTAAGAAAATTGCACCCAGTATGTGACATGCATGGTTATTGAGGAGGCATGTTGAGTGCTCTATATGTGGGACATTGACTGCATATTAAATTCTTAGCAGTCTTGCTTACTTGTGAGTGGTACTGACTTATTAGTCAGAATCGGCAATGGTGTCAGTATTGACTGTGAAGCAGTGACTTATTAGTTAAGTTCGGCAGTAGTACTGAGCACTGGTCGTATGGAATTGACCTATGAGTCAAGAACGGTATTAGCATGTTTAATGCAAGCCGAAAAGATTAGATCTAATCGACATAAGCATTATCAACATAAGTATGGAATGCTGGCCGACCTTAAGTTCGATGAAAACAAAAGCGCTTGTCTAGTCTAAAGGCTAGTTACTTAGAGCCAGAGCCAAAAGGATCAAGTGACCGTAATGTCACATGGCTTAGGGTGCGGAGCCCAAGTTCGTGACTTATTAGTTACTTATCTGGTTCAAGTTCGTGACTTATTAGTTACTTATCTAGTTCAAGTTCATGACTTATTAGTTACTTATCTGGTTCAAGTTCGTGACTTATTAGTTACTTATCTAGTTCAAGTTCGTGACTTATTAGTTACTCATCTGGTTCAAGTTCGTGACTTATTAGTCACTTATCTGAATGGGCTGCAAGCCCCAGCATGATTACCAGAATCATTATTGATATTCACTTATCTGAATGGGCTGCAAGCCCCAACATGATTACCAGAATCATTATTGATATTCACTCATCTGAATGGGCTGCAAGCCCAAGCATGATTACCATAATCATTATGGATATTCACTTAGGATTGACTTGATAGTCATCCATACAGGAGGGCAGAGCCTACAATCATTTACTTGGACTTACTTGCATGCGTGAATAGGGCTATTATTGTTAGGCATGCTATTATGATTCATTGACATGTTATTACCTGTTCATGAGCATATTGAGTTTTCTTGCTGAGCTTCGGCTCACGGGTGCTATATGGTGCAGGTAAAGGCAAAAGAAAACTATACCATCCTTGAGTTGGAGAGCTTAGGTGACGATGTGTACATATGCGGCTGCTCAACCACCACGGCCGAGGATTTAAAAAGGAACTAGGGTTAAACCTTATTTTGCCGCTTAGGACGGTTAGTTGTAAATATTTTATTGTAATTATCCTTTAAAATATATTTTTGGGATCCCAATGTATACAGTAAATGTTTTAGTGAAATGTTGTATCTTTAACCAAAAATTTTAACCCTAAACCGTTAATCACATTTAGTTACATGATTATGGCCAAATGACTCGGTTAGCGAGTTTATCACTGTATAAAATTCACAACGTAAAGGTCCCTAGGTAGTAGGGCATTACACTGATTCTACATATGTGACTCCAGCTCCCAGGTCACTTCCTCAACCTTGTTGTTCCTCCATAATACCTTAGCCAAAGGTATAGTTTTGTTTCTCAAGACCTTGTCCTTCCTGTCTAATATTTGGACTGGTTGTTCCTCATAGGAGAGATCTACCTCAAGATCTAGATCCTCGTAACTCAACACATGAGTCACATCTAACACGTATTTCCAAAGGGCCAATATATGAAATACATTGTGTACGGCCGACAATGCTGGAGGTAAGGCCAATCTATAAGCCACCTGACGAATCATCTCCAGGATCTCAAATGGTCCTACAAATCTAGGGCTTAGCTTGCCCTTCTTCCCACATCTCCTCACCCCTTTCCATGATGAGACTTCAAGGAAGACATAGTCTGCCACTTATAACTCCACATTCCTACGTTGGGGATCAGCATAACTTTTCTGCCTGCTCTGAGAAGCGAGCATCTGAGCTCTGATCTTCTCGATAGCCTCATTGGTCATCTGAACTGCCTCATGACCCAAGTATTTCCTTTCTCCTGTCTCATCCCAATGAATGGGAGATCTGCATTTCCTACCACACAACATCTCATAAGGAGCCACCCCAATGGTCGAGTGATAGATGTTATTGTAGGAAAGTTCTATCAAAGACAAATACTTACTCCAGGACCCATCAAAGTCTAGCACACATGCCCGCAGCATGTCGTCTAATATTTGTATCGTCCTCTCAGATTGTCCATCTGTTTGAGGATGATAAGCAGTACTGAATTTCAATTGCATACCCATAGCCTTCTGTAAACTTTCCCAAAACTTGGAAGTAAATGTGGGGTCCTGATCTGACACGGTCGATCTCGGAGCCCACGAAGGCGCACTATCTCTTTCACATAGAGATCTGCATACTGGTCAACTATATATGTTGTCCTCACTAGTAAGAAGTGAGCTAATTTGGTGTGTCGATCCACGATAACCCACACCGAATCATGTTGACCTATGGTCTTGGGTAACCCTACCACGAAATTCATCGTAATGTCCTACCATTTCCACTATGGGATGTCTAGAGGCTGTAATAGCCCTGCTGGTCTCTGATACTTTTCCTTGACCTATTGACATGTCAAGCACTTAGCCACATATTCTTTCACATCCCTCTTCATCCCAGGCCACCAATATAGCGATCTCACATCCTGATACATCTTCGTGGTACCTGGATGTAACGAGTAAGGGGTAGTATGCGATTCATCCAGAATCTCTCGTCTAATAACAGTGTCCATCGGAACATAGATCCAACCTTTGTACCTCAACAAGCCAATATCTGACACTGTATATTCCCTAGACACTCCGACCAGGACGTCCTCTCTGATCTTTGTCAGGTATGGATCACCCAACTGACCTTCCTTTATTCTTTCCAATAGTGTAGACTGCAGCGTAATGTTGGTAAACTGGCCCACCAGAAAATCTATACCAGCTCTGGTCATATCCTCTGCCAACTCTCTAGATATCTGTCTCGCACTGTATATTTGTCCCGGACCCTTCCTGCTTAAGGCATCTGCCACCATGTTGGCCTTCCCTGAGTGATACATGATTTCATAATTATAATCCTTCACCAACTTCAGCCAACGCCTATGTCTCATGTTTAGATCTTTCTGTGTGAAAAAGTACTTTAGGCTCTTGTGGTCAGTATAAATCTCACACTTCTCCCCATAAAGGTAATGCCGCCATACCCTTAATGCAAAGACCACTGCTGCCAATTCTAGATCATGAGTGGGGTACCTCTATTCATACTCTTTCAACTGACGTGATGCATAGGCAATCACCTTCCCCGATTGCATAAGAACACAACCCAAACCCTGATGTGAGGTATCACAGTATATCACAAACTTCTCTTGATCTGTCAGAAGACTCAGAACTGGAGTTGTAATCAATATCTGCTTCAGTTCCTAGAAGTTGTTCTCACACTTATCTAACCACACAAACTTCTGATTCTTGCGTGTCAGTTCAGTCAATGAAGTGACAATCCTTGAGAAGCCTTCCACAAAATACCTATAATAACCTGCCAACCCAAGGAAGCTCCTAATCTCTGAGGCGTTCCTTGGCCTTGGCCAATCTCTGACTGCCTCAATCTTAGCTGGGTCCACCTTGATTCTATCCCTACTGACAATATGACCAAGGAAAGTTACCTAAGGTAACCAAAACTCACATTTCTTGAACTTAGCAAACAACCTTTGTTCTCTCAGTCTTTGTAGAACCATCCTGAGATGCTGCTCATATTCTGTCCCTGGCTGAGAATAAACCAGAATATCATTGATGAAGACGATCACAAACTAGTCTAGGTAATATTTGAACACACTGTTCATAAAATCCATAAAAGCAGCTAGGGCATTAGTCAACCCAAAGGACATGACAAAGAACTCATAATGCCCATATATGGTACGAAAGGTAGTCTTTGGTATATCTCCCTCCTTGATCCTCAGCTGGTGATAACCAGATCGAAGATCTATCTTTCAGAATACCATCTTACCATGCCACTTATTAAACAAGTCATCTATCCTTGGCAAATGATACTTGTTCTTAATTGTTAACTTATTCATTTCTCTGTAGTCAATACACATCCTCAGAGAACCATCTTTCTTCTTTAAAAACAAGGCTGGTGCACCCCATGGTGAGAAACTGGGTCTAATAAAACCCAAGTCTAACATCTCCTGCATTTGTACCTTTAATTCTTTTAACTCTACTGGGACCATTCTGTAAGGTGCCTTAGACACTAGCTCTACCCCTGGTGCCAGTTCAATAACAAATTCAATCTCTCTGTGTAAGGCAACCCTGGTAAATCCTCTGGAAACACATCCAGAAATTCACAGACTAATTAAGTCTCCTTTGGTCCCACTGGACTGACCTGAGTGGTATCTACCACACTGGCTAAGAATCCTATGCAACCACCTTGCAATAGATCTCTAGCCCTCAATACAAATATCATAGGTACACGGGGTCCATGCACAATGCCAACAAATACAAAAAGATCCTCACCTTCAAGTTCAAAGGTTACCATTTTCCTTCTACAATCTATGGTTGCCCCATACTTCACTAACCAGTCCATACCCAAAATCATATCAAATTCAGCATAATTAGCTCTATCAAATCAACTGACAACTCTCTGCCTTCCACTGTTATTGGCAATGTTCTGACCCATCTCCTAGAGACTACTAACTCCCCAGTGGGAAATAAGGTCCTGAACCCCACAACATAATAATAACATGGTCTGCACAATCTATCAATAATTCTACTAGCAACAAAATGTGTAGCACTAGAATCAATCAAACACAATATAACGGGTTCCAGGACTAAAAAGTTGACATGTGACTACTAAGGGACAAGCCTCAGCTTCTGCCTGTGTCAATGCGAACACTCGAGCTGGGGTCGAGCTGTCTGCCTTTCTTGGTTCTTCCTTTCTTGCCTTCGGGCAATCTTTCTTTAAGTGCCCCTCTATCCTGCACAAAAAGCAGAAATTTTCCCGACACTCCCCTATATGGTGCATCGTGCATCTGGCGTACCTTGGAAAAGTCCTCCAGCCCTCATTGCCGCTCTAGCGGCCTATTACAATACCACGTGGTCTCCTGTCAGGGCCTGGAGCTAGAAAGGCATCATGAGCCTTCCTTTTTTGATTATTGGGGCCCTCACCCCTACTTGAACTCACAAATGGAGGTCCCATCCTTCTAGTATCTCTCCTAGTCGCATTATCACGCTAGATTTTATTCTCTGCGCCCTTAGGTATTTTATTCTCAACGACCTGTGCATAGGTAGTCACACTAGGGACAGTGGTAATACGAACATCCCGGGCTATCATAGGCTATAGCCATTGGAGAGACCTTTCTCTTCTAGTCCCATCAGTGGGCACCAGTTCTCGGGTAAAATTTTCCAATCTGTCAAATTTCAAGGTATATTCAGTCACTGACGTGCTGCCTTGAAGTAACCTACTGAACTCTTCAACCTTTGCCACCCTGATGGCACCATTATAGTACTTTTCATCAAACAGAGTTTGAAACTCTTCCCAATCCAGGGCATTAACATTTCTAGTTTGAGATATCACCTCCCACAAAATTCGGGCATCCTCCCGAAACATATATGTGGCACATGCCACCCTCTCATTACCAACCACCCTCATAAAGTATAGAATGGTGGTCACCATGCTCATCCACTGTTCGGCCTTAGTCGGATCTGCACTACCCTAAAAAACTGAAGGGTGTTGTTTACTGAACCTTTCATAAAGAGGATCTCATTTGTTCCCAGCCTCTAGCGGCTGCTCAACTGTTGGCACCATCACAGGTGGTGCCTTCGCTAAAATGTTCCCTGCAGGAACCTGTTGCTATCTCAGAAGGCGAGTCTCTTCTTCCTGCCTCAATACTCTGGCTTGCAAATCAGCAAGCACCTGCTGCCAGTTCTTAGGAGCTGGCGGTGGGGTCTGACCCTAATCAATTCGCCTGGCCTGACCCTGTCTGTCATTCTGGCCCTGATCTTCCTGGCCAGCTGATGACTCAATCTGACTTGGAAACATACTTCCAAGCTTATACCTTGCTGCAATAATCAATTCGCCTAGTTAGGTAGTGATAACTAAACCTCTTGTCGCCTCACGGTCCAAGATCAAGCATATAATCATTCACATTCAACAGTCATGCTAATAAGCATGTCAATTCATGTTCATATCCAAGCATGGTGCTAATAAGCACATTCTGACATTTATAACGAATGACGATGCTAATAAGCATTTTCTAACATTCATAACCATATAACAATGTTAATAAACATTTTCTGCCATACATGTATCTATGACAGCGCTAATGAATGTGTCCTGACCTACATGTTCATATAACAACGCTAATAAGCGGTTCCTTTGCATTCACAGGCAATATTAGTGCTAATAAGCACATCCTTTTATATCATGCAGTAGTCAAGGTTCAGGCCCTAACAGTATATCTTATGCTACCTAATAAGGCAGGCAAATAAACCATTTATATCCTATTTAAGCAGCTAAGCACATAACCACATAAATAGTTACCGAACCTTGAGTCGGGCTTGTCTTTAGTGGTGAGTGTACATGGCCAGACTGTCTTCGGGAACCCTTAACCTTGACACACTCTGATACCAAGATGTAACACCCTGGTTAGCCAAGATCATTACACTATGTATTTTAAATAGTGCTTAACTCACTAAGCGAGTCATTAGGCCATAAACGTGCATTTAAATGTGATTAATGGTCCAGGGTTAAAAAATTCGGTCAAAAGGAATGGGTATTTCATTAAAACATTAAACTATACATGGGATCCCATAATAAACATTTACAAAGTTTTTTACAGTTCCAAAATGGTCATTACAATCCAAAAGTTACAATCTGCCAACCTAAGTGGCAAAAATAGGGTTAAACCCTAGTTCCTTTGAGAAACCTTGGCCATGATGGTCAAGCGGCTGCATATGTTCACGTTGCTACCTAAGCTCTCTAACTCATGGTTAGTCCAGCTTTCCTTTCCCCTTACCTGCACCACATAGCATCTATGAGCCAAGGCCCAGCAAAAAAACTTAAACATGCTCATAAGCAGTGAATAACACATTTCCAAATTATAATAATCATGCCCAATAGTAATAACTCTACTCATGCATGCATACCATTCATATAAATGACTACAACGTCATATGGGACCAAATGCCCTAAATAAATGATTAACTGATTCATATCGAGGCCCATTGCCCAAGTACATGACTAATAAGTCACATGGGGCTCAGCGCCCTAGGATCTGGGACTAATAAGTCACCCCGGGGCCCATTGTTGTATCCTCTGTATGACCAGCCTTGGAGCTGGCCCAACGTACCTGGCGCTTACGTTTTTCTATGACCATTGGATTGGACAAACGTATAATGCGCTCATGATTAGGTCTAACCATATCGACTAGCGCTCAACGCGCTACTGTTGCCCTTGACTCATAAGTCATTTTATTTCTACCAACGCTCATCGCTATTTCCATCCTTGGCTGATAAGTTAATGCCTTTCGACCAGCGCTCAACGCTATTGCCGTCCTTGACTCATAAGTCAAGCCTTTATCAATTATATAATGCTAACAGACATTCATCACATAAAAAACATCCATATACAGAGCATTCAACATGCTTAATCAATAATCACAAGAATAATCATAATCATGCACATTTATAGGGGCCAACGCCCAATAAAAATTATATTCAACGTTCGGGCCAAGCCCTATTCTTATACATCACATATTGGGTGAGGTTTTCTTACTTTTGGTTCGAGCACAAGTTATATACATATAAACGACCTTTAAGCATGATCTTGTCTCGAGCCTTAGCGGTAACCTAGTCACAACCATAAACAATGATCTCATAAGATTCAATCCTTACAAACAAACTCTGGACCACTCCCGTGCTCTCGGGACTTCCAATCCACCCAACGGGGTGGTGGAACCATCCCCCGAGCCCCCAAAGTCCTCCCAATCCCTAAAAATGGGCTTTGCTAAAATAGGTATAGTGCTAGGGAGCCATGGGTAGCGTTGGGGCGCCCAAAAGTGGCGCTGGGGTGCCAACTCTACAGCCCAGAACCTTTTGGTTCTTCCCCTGCGTTCCAATCACCAAAACCTCATCTAAATACCATCCAAACTTATAATTTAACCCCAAAACTTCATCAATACACCAACCTCATCAAAACCCAAGTTCAAACACAATCAAAACACCACTAATACACAAAATAAATACTTGAGTTTTTGAAACTCAAGAACACCAAGAACACAAGTATAAAACATCAGAAACTCAGGGAGATCAAGATTGAAATCCTTACCTTAATAACTGAAATGGCTTCCTAGCTTTACCCTATCAAACTCCTAGCTCAAAACCTTCAAAAACCCAAGCTTTTTCATTCAAACCTTCAAGAGCTAGAGTGAGAGAGAGAGAGAGAGAGAAACGTATCGAGAGAGAGAGGGGAAAGCTGTTCTGTTTTTTATTAATCTGTTGTAAGCTTTCCCTTACTTGAAGAAACTTATGGTTTAAGCCTCTAACTAGGCACACATGACCTAAATGCCCCTAGGCCAAATCAATCTCTCCAAAGCCCTTCAAGGGCAATTTTTTCATTAGCCACTTACCCCGTTAATCATAATTAACGTCTCACAATTTCTGTTATTTATAATATCCTCAAATAATTACCAAATAATTTCCCCATTACCTGATCCCGGTAATGTACCAAATTATCCCTAGGCTCGCCCCCGAGCCTGGTATTTGACCTCATTATGATCAAACCATTACTTTGCTCGCTAGGATCGTCTCATGCCGAATAATCCAAATATATCCACATAATAATGTGGTCTTAATCCATATACACACAAATATACAAATATGCCATCAACGGGCCAAAATTACGATAATGCCCTTCTAATAAGTAACAGGCCCACGTGCTTGCAAATACAGCCATATAATAACACAACTCACATAATCATGCATATTATCACATAATAATACAATAAACCAATTATTGCCCTCCTGGCCCCCTAATCAAAGCACTAAGCCATATTTGGAAATTTGGGACGTTACAACCATGCTGGGTCTGTTTTTCGTCAGACATGGCCATCTCAAACTAAAAATCAATGATAGCAGCGGCTTGCAGGAATTCAAATGGAGATATCACTTCACTCATTGTAAGGCATATTCCCCAAACGGATCTGCTGGTAGTAGAAGGAGTTGCTCTTTTCCTGGCTGCTACCATGGTGTAAGACCAGCTACACGAAGCAGTAGTATTCCAGAGTGACTGTCTCATGGCAGTGAAATCCCTTTTCAAAAGAATCCATGTGGAAGTGGCTTGCCTGGAAGATATAAGGCACCAATTTGTCAAAGCTACCAGTGTGTTGGAGCATTGGGAGGTTGTTAAGGTCCAAAGAGATATCAATTACTTAGCCCACAACGTCGCTAAGTATGCCTTGTCTGGAAGGTGTCTTAGGCGAGGATAATTTTAGTGACTCTATTTGCAACAATTACAAGGCACGAAATACCCCATAAGAAGACTTTTGGATGCAGATCATTGATATGTTTTGTATGGTTAATTTAATGTTTCTCATAATGCATTTGTGTGATTTGTTTTAGTGTTATTTTTTTGTAATAGTTTGCTTGTCGTTATCTTGGTGTGTATTAGTTATGTCTTTAGCTCTTTCACTAGTTGCAACTATTGTTCATTGATGTTCAATTATGTTCGTGTGTTGTGTTGAGAAGGGTTGCTTGTATGGAAGTGCCCTGGTTGTACCCTTGTTGTTGATGTTTAGTAATATATTGTATTGCCTTGTTAAAAGATCTTTAACCTAAATAAAATTCATATATTATAACGTAGATAATATGAGGATAAACTTGTTAGAATTATTATATGAATTAACATAACAACAATAATTATTGGAGTGCTTACTAATTCTTAATAATCATAATGGGATGGTTAACACTTACTAATTGCATTTGAGACACATGGTAACACTTTAATAACTATAGATTCACTCATTAAACCATACTCCACCATCTTCAATAATATGAGCCCAATAGACCCAATATACCCCTTAGGGTAGAAAGACATATAGTGTATATGTGAAGTTGGGTGGTAATGTAGTTTTGGTAAGAGTTTGCTCTCCATAGACTCTCTCTTGCATTTTGCGTTTGATCTAGTGTGTTGTTGTTGGGAAGGTATATTTTTTATTGTACAGTTAATGCCCTAAATAGAATGTGATCTTAATTGAGAGCATTTGATTGTTGTTAAATTTGATTTGTGATTGTTTAATGCTCTTTCCAAAACTAACAAAACTTTGGCTTGGGAAATAATACAAGGAATAATCATAATTGGTAGATGATAACTCTATGAAAGTAGAGTTATTTATATCTTTTTGTGCATTAATTTAACTTTGTTCTCAAGTGCTTTTAGTTTATTTTAATGACTTTTAACTAGTTTTATTTAGTTTTTAATAAATATTAATTTTAATATTATTTAGTTTCCTATTTATAATTAGTGATCTCAATTTTGTGTGTCTTTAGGGGCTTAAATGCAAACATTAAAATTAAAGGAGATCAAAATAACGAGCAGTTAGTTGATGCCTCATCTGTATTCACCAGAAGTCCAAATTAATTAGTGATGATTTTAATTGGCCTCATGCCTAATTGGTTCTATTTGGGGTATCTCATTAATTAAAGAAAGGGAAATAAAGAGATAAAAGATGGGCCTGACGTGATTGAAGGGATTGGGCAATGAAGAAAAAAAATCTGCTGTCCTCAATTTTATGTCTCCTCCATGTCCCATCAATTATTTTAAGACACCACATTTATATATTATTGGGAAAAAAAAAGTTATAAATAATTTAAATATATATTAAATAAATAAATGTGGTGTCTTTAAATAATTGGTGGGACATGGAGGACATAGAAAATTTGGAGACAGGTGATTTTTTTTCAGGCAATGAAGGGTAAAAGGAGAGCATATATCATATATGCATATGATATATATATGTGTGATAGATGATAGATATATGAAGGGAGGGTAGAAAAGAAAGGAGAGGCGGCTGGTTTTCTCTGGGAGCAGACGCCGAAATCAAAACAAAGAAAGAAGATGAGAAAAAAAAAAGGGCATTAGTTAATTTTATTTGAGTGTTAGTCTTAGTTTAGCATTTTATTTATAGATTGGCAAAGATAAAAAAAAAAAAGAAGAAGAGTAAATTGGAGGAAAAGCTTAGTGTCTTGTGACAAACTCCATAAAAAGAAATCATGGGTAATAGAGTTCAACAATCTAATAAATTAATATAATAAGCAAAAAACATATCATTTTTACACCTATATATGCAGAAAAAATAATTTTATCATTTTTATATTTGTATATTTTCATTAAGATATTTTTATTATGGCTAGGTGCTCATTTGATATCCTGTGTTTTTGCAAAATTGAGCTTTGGTACCCTCTATTACGAATAATACTCACCTGACACTTTGTAAATTAAAAATCAGTATAAAATAATACCCTAAACTAAATTTTGGTCAATAATTTTTCTATATGACAAAATTAGCCTTAAGATATAAGAAATTAAGTCATTAGATTATTAAGTTAAATATTTTATAAAATACTCTTACACATGTGAGAGTATTCAAACTAAGAACATATTTAAATTATTAAAAAACAAAATGTATAATTAATAAAACTAAACCCTAAAATTTTCTAATCCTACCATTTTCTTCATCTTCTACATATCATTTTCTCTTCTACTTATAGGTGGTCAACATTGGGATCGACGGGGTTGGAGTTGGGTCGAGGATGGCTGGAGACATGGCAGAGGGTCGGTAATTGATAGAGGGGTTCGTTTGGTCCACAAGATCTGGTGGGTTTTGTCTGCGAGATCTGGTGGGTCAAGGGTGGGTGGAAATGGGTATCGGTCATCAACTCTATTTATAGGTGCACATTTGATGGTTGAATTGCGTTGAAGGACAGAGAAGCTCAGGGTGCATAGGGTGGCTCGAGACAATGATGGCTCAACAACATTTCTGACTTTTTTTTATTTAGAATTTCTAGATAGTTTATGCACCAATGAAGCCCTAGCTGATATGATATTAGCTCCAATTTTCCAATATGTTTTCCCATCTCTTCCTCCTCTTCTTCTTCCTTTCATTTTCTCTTATCATATTGTAGGTGTCGACGCCGGTAACAGGTGCATCTGAGTTCGCGATGGAGGTTCCAGGGTGTTGGATACATGGGCTTTGCGACGGAGGCTCTAGGGTGGTGCTTTGGGTTGTGAGTTCTTAAAAAATGTCGCATTTTCCTGATTAGAAACTGAGAATGATTTTGCCATTTGTAACGTTTGATGTATTCTATTTTATTTTTCTTGTCCGATTTTGAAATCTGAGTATTGAGCATTGATGATGATGACATGAGTTTGATTTTCACTTTTAACTTTTGTTTTGATTGGAAAAGATTAAAGCACTTTGAATTGAGTTTATTTTTGTTAATGATTTGTTTTTTGTTGTAATTGTTGAACAAATGAAGGACAATAAAACTTGATTTTCTAAAGAACATATCCGACGAAGGGCAACTTTCTACATTTTTATTGTGTTTTCATCATGTATTTTTTTGCTTGTTAGTTGTATTTTTCTGGGTTGTTTGACTATGAAGAACAGTAGGGGAGCTGATAGCCAGAAATAGGGAATGGGAAAGAGTGGAAAAAGAATAGAGAGCCTTTTATTCATTTTGAGTATTTGGATTTTCAAGTTGAAGATGGAGATCAAATTATGTTGTTAAATCTCGTATAATTTTTTTTATGTTAAATCTAATTATGTTTTTTGTTTTTTATTAATTAAATATATTCATAAATAACAAAAAAAAAATCAATTAAAATTAACAAATGTATTATAATTGAGGTAATCTGGTCATTATGAAAATTTTGTTGACCAAATTCGAGCCAAAGATACAATTTTTAACTGCTTTTCAAAACTTAGGGTACTAAGTGAGTAATATTGGTAATAAAAGGTACCAAAATGATACTTTACCAAACACAACGTACTAAATGTGCAAATTCTCTTTTATTATTTTGTGAACACTTGCTAAAAAGTTATTCATTTAATATACTCTTGCTATAAAAAATTAAAGAAGTTATCTAATATATAATTTTTATTTTTTGGAAAAAAAAAATTCTTTTTATACTTTTTTTTTCTTTTTTATTTATTAATATAAAATAATTCTAATGGTTTACAAAAGCACAATTATAAAAGGTAAATGAATATAATTTTCTCATTTTATTAAATTATTGACTAATTTTTGTGTTAATAATATTTAAAAAATTATAAATTATATTATAATATAGATAAATTTGTGACGAAAATCAGTAAGTAATCCAAAAAGTTACACATAAATTATTAACTAGTTATTTTAGCAGCAAAAATCACTAAGTAATCTAAAATGTTGCATTTTAAGTCACTAAGTAGCTTTTTCTGGGGCAAAAATCATTAAGTAGTTTGAAATATTGCACTTAAGTCGCTAAATATTTTACACCAATTTTTTCTTAATTTTAATTAATTCATAAAAATCTAAAAAAAGACATTTCTAACTTTGAAAAAGTATTTGAAATCAGTTTTAAGAATAAAAAATAAATTATAAATTTCTAACATGAAAAATTATTTAATTTTACTTAAACTAAATTTTAAATTTTTATACAACTTAAATTAAATTAATACTTAGTTTAATTAAAATTAAATATTTTTTTCATTTTAAAACTTTTAAATTATTCTTTATTTCTAAAACAGATTTCAAATAATTTTTCAATATTAGAAATATAATTTTTTAGATTTTTATTAATTAATTAAAATTAAGACAAAATTGGTGTAAAATGTGGCTTTTGTAACAAAAAAAATTACTAAGTGACTTAAGTGCAACATGTTTGATTACTTACTAATTTTTACCACCGAAAAAATTACTTAGTAACTTAAGTGCAACATCTTAGACTACTTATTGATTTTTGCTTCAAAAAAATTACTTAGTGACTTCAATGCAACATTTTAGAATACTTATTGATTTTTCCCGTAAATTTTCCTATGATATATTTAAAATATGTAATAAAATAAGAGTAACTTAATAAATAAAATATATTATCATAAATGAAAGCGAGTGAGCCATTCTTTTTGTCGGTATTTATTATTTTAGATTATTTGCGGCGAAAGTACCTAAGTTATTATGTTTGTAGCACTTAAGTACTCAAGTTATTTTTTTGCGGCGAAAGTACCTTCTGTCCATGTTTTGGTGCACTTTGATACAACCATCAATTCTCACCGTTAAGTCCGTCTGTGATACATAGGCAACAATATCAAATTAAAGAGATATTTGCGATGAAAGTACTAAATTTAAAAGAAGCTTGCGGCAAAAGTACCCAATTTAAGAGATGATTGCGGTGAAAGTACCCAAGTTATAAACAAATTTCACACTATGTAAGTGGACTTAACGACGAAACAAACAACTGCACAAAAATATGGACAGAATGTACTTTCGCCACCACAAAAATAATTCGAGTATGTAAGTGCTACAAACACAATAATTTAAGTATTTTCTCCGCAAATATCTTTATTATTTTAATCAAATAAATTTATCTTTATATTGTTATTATCATTAATTTTTGTGAGTTATTTTTTTTAATTAAAATTTATGACCCTGTTAGCCGTCTCAATGTTTTATTAGGTCATTCTCTTTTGAGCTTAATGATTTTTTAAGAAAAAAGTATAGTTTTTAAAATATACATTTATATTTAAATTTATGTCGTAAATATCTTTAATAAATCAGAGTAGTAAACATGTATCCAAATAAAAATTATTATTTCGACTTTAGATATTATTAAGTTTATTTTTTATTTTAAATTTTATTTTTCTCAAATCAAAATATATTTTTAGATATTATGATATACGGACGTCATTGGTGTTATAGCCATTTACATTTAGCAGAAGAATCTGTCTCCTACTTGTAATGATTATAATTCATCATAACTTTTTCTATAATTATATAAGAAGCATGGATAAAGGAGGTGGTTAACCAATTTTTTTTTCTAATTCTACCATTAACATTCCAACTTTTTGCATTAACATACTTTTTCAAATAAATAAATAAATAAATAATGATAATTTATCATTCCGCATATTTTTTATTGGCTTATTTATTTTTTGTTTACATTATATTGCAACTTTATGTAGTAATATACTTTCCCAAATAAATAAAAGGTAATTTGATTTTTAATACATTAAGTGACACTACACTTAAAAAATACCCTATCACTATATGATTCTCATTTTGGTGCTACTAATGACCTTACTACCCAAAATACCTTTGGCATTTTTTCTCACAGACTCTCCGTATTCTCTCCCAAAGTCCTGAAGCAAGCAAACTTTGTAACACCTAAACTCGATTGACTCCGTAGAACCCAACCATTGTACAAGGGCTCCCAAAGGATCGGAGTTGACGATCAGAGAAGGGGAAGGAGAAAACGTCGAGCAAGCCGACCAAACTTTTAGGAAACAACCCCAAAAAAAGCGAAGGTGAGGGATTTTGTTTTTAATCTGCAATATGTGTATGTGCCTGGTTTTTTTTGTTGATTTTTGTTCATAGGATAGATCGGGGCTGGGGAATGAAAAAATCTGGGTTTTTTTTTCGAGATTTTGTATGCACCTCGATAGAAATCGATAGGACTCGATAGTATATGCCAGGGTCTGGATTTGACTGTGCCTCGATAGGCCTCGATGGGACTCGATAGGACTCGATGAAATTTTAGGCTTATAGAAATTTTAGCATATACCTCGATAGGACTCGATGGCCATATGGCTTATGTAGCCTTTGCCTCGATAGGATTCGATGATACAGGGCTTTGGAATTTTTAGGACCTACCTCGATAGGAATCGATAGGCCTCGATAGGACTCGATGATACGGGGCTTTGGGATTTTTAGCACCTACCTTGATAGGCCTCGATAGGCCTTGATTGTAACCAGATGATATCCGGCTTTGAGATTTTTTAGGACCTACCTCGATATGCCTCAATAGGCCTCGATAGTAACCAGATGATATGATTCTTTGGGATTTTTAGAACCCATCTCGATAGGCCTCGATAGGACTCAATAGTAACCCGATGATATCATGCTTTGGGATTTTAGCACCTACCTCGATAGGTTTCGATAGGCCTCGATAGTAGCTGCCTCGATGGGACTCGATAGGCCTCGATAGTAACTGCCTCGATGGGACTCGATAGGCCTCGATAGTAACTGCCTCGATAGTGACCAGATTGTTTTACATTTTTAACATTTTTTTAACATTTTTTTTTCCAGATGCCTGAACTTATTGTGCCGTTGGAGAAGCACTTTCCTGGCCGTGTCACTTATAGGGGTAGTGTCTACTTGGATACCCTTATAGAGAAATTTCAGAGGCATGGTCTTATTAAAAGGGCACAGGCATGCCCATTGGGACAGTTCTTTAAGGCAAAGCCGTTTAGTTTTTCTGGGGTTCTGCTGCATCAGCTAATGTTGCGTAAGGTAGAAAGCAAGAAGCCTGAAGAGGGTCAGTTCTACATGGGCAACACTCTGTGTAGATTTGGTATTGCAGAGTTTGCCCTAGTTACCGGGCTAAATTTTGGGAAATCACCGTCCCCAGATAAGTTGAAAGAGCATCTTTCAAGTAATCGGATCATCCAGGAATATTTTAATGGTGATTCGAAGGTTAGTTTTGGTCAGTTGGAAGATGCTTTGAAGGCCTCCACAAACCCAGAAGATGCATTTAAGCTGGGTTTGTGCTATTTGATAGAGGGGGTATTGAATGCCCCAGAGAAGACAACGACGATATGGGGAGATTCCATGAGGATGGTTGATGATCTTGATTACTTTTTCAAGTATCCATGGGGGAAGTTGTCATTTAAGAAGTTTAGCAAAGGAGTTTCGAAGGACATAAAGAAGCAATTGAAACACTACGAGGAGAAGAAGAAAGAGGGATCAAGCAAAAAATAGAAGGAGGCGAAGTATAGTTTCTATGGCTATGTACCCATGCTTCTTTACTGGGCTTTTGAGGCCATGCCATCTCTCGGGAGTAAGTTCGGTGAGAACAGTGGGAACCAGATACCGAGGATGCTTAGCTGGGCTACGAAGACTGATATAACTATTTCGACCGCTCAGTTGGTTTCTATATTCGCCAACCGTCGAGTAAGTTCCATTTTATCTTGTTAAATGTCACAAATTAATTGATTAACAATTTATTTTATTAAAGTTTTCCTGACATATGTTACTCAACCATGCAGTTAGTGGTATTTTCCATGCTGAAGCCACGTCCTGGTGAGGTAGTCTACTACAATAGCCTCCCAGAAGTTGATTCCAGGTTATTCCCTGAGTTGGAATCAACTGTGGGGTAGGCTGGGACTGCAGCGGAGGAAGTAGTAGTACTTGAGAAGGAGGTAGAGAAGCTGGCAAAAGTTGCAAAGGAAGCCTCCATTTTTTACGAGGATGTCCCGAGGGTTGAGGAGGGCACTTCACAGACCTGTGCAGCTTCATCTAGACATGTTGCCCAGCCTGATTATGAGCAATTGATGCAGAGGCTCAAGAGGGTTGAGGAGGGCCAGGCAAACTTACTACAGAATCAGACTACGATCATGGCTCAGTTGGCGCAGCTGCTTTCACTGGTCTCAAGTCGATCCACCGACGTAAAATCAGATACAGAATCTGATATCTTGCCTGCAGACTACGAGCGCAGTGATCAACCCTCCACTCCACAGGCCCAGACATCTATAGTTTCCAGTGATGCTGATAGTCCCAGTGTACGAGTACTACAACCCGAGGAGGCAGTTGTCCTTGAAATTTTCAAGAAGAAACGCAGGCCCAAGTGTTTTGATGACTTCACCAACCTAACGAAGAAGACCAGACAAGATAAATAGGGGCTAATTGCGGAACCATTGAGGAAGTGTGACCCACAGCAGGAGAAGAGCTTCCATAAGTGAATCATCGGGAAGATCGACAACAAGAGAGACCGGAACGTCTATACTGGGACGCACGGTGTGGCATGGTTCTTGCAGTTGCACACAGTCCAGACTTGACTTTGGGATTCAGTATGTATATTGATGCTGCTTTGCACATGCGTTTTCATGTTTTTTCAGCATATTGATGCCGCTTTGCACATGCTACGCCGCCGACGCCACTTTTATCATGTTGCATTTCGGCAGGATGCTGCGATCATGAACACCACCTTCCCCCAGGCGTGCCTAGGTCATTGGAATCATTTCAGAGAGACCGACACTAAGTATACATGGGACGGCGATGTGCTGAAAATGTTGAAGGGCGATGATAATCAATTCCTTGTATCATGGAAAAATGTGAGTGAAGTATATTTTGCCTTGCACGTCGAGAAAGCCGCACATTGGATCACCATTGAAGTCTCCATTCCAACGTGGTGCATCAACATTTATGATTCCAACCATAGCATTCTCAGTCCCACTCTGATGGAGGAAGCAATCAAGCCTTGGTGCTTATTGTTGCCTTCGTTGTTATGGTGTTCTGGCATGTTTGATGACCATGATGACCTCCAGGTATATCCTGAGCAGAACGCAAAGCCTTTTTCATATTGTCGTATTCCTCTGGAGGAGTGTCCTTAGACTAAGACAAGGTATTCCCCTATTTAATTAGTGTATTTTGAAATCTGAAAATTAAAGTTATTTTTATCTTCTATTGACACCAAAACGATTATATGCAGTGGGGATTGTGGTATGTTTGCGATCAAACATATCGAGCATTTGGTTGCCAGGCTACCACTCGATACCGTTATTGATGAGAACATCCAGCATTTTAGGACCAAGTGGTGTGTGGACCTATTCTATCAGAATTTGTCCCTGTGATTCTCTTACATTTTCGTCATGCACATCTTGTATAGTATAACATATAGTTAGTTTTGTATATTATTTTTTATCAAACAATATTTTTTGAAAATTTTATTAAATAAAAAATTACTAAATTCACATAATGTGTCTGCCTCGACATCCAAACCAACAAAGTATTAGAAGAAGTACTCCATATAATAATTACATAATTACTCCAAAATCAATTAAATAATTACATAACACAATACTTTAAATCCTAGCCTTACATGACTTCCTATTGTGCCCACTACCACCACATCTGCTACACTTACGTGGCTTGACAATCTTTTCCCCGCGTGAAGCATAGCGATTTGTCTTTCGCCTACCACTTTCTGCTTCCTGGGCCTTCTTACAGGGGTTTTCTCAACGGGGACGCCGACAATCGTATCTCTGATGTGATCAGGGATTACCCATTCATCCTCGTTCCCAACAGGGTAAATAGTATCTTTATAAGTGTCCTTCAATGCCTCGATTCTATAGTAAGGGGAACACAATGAGTAAATGTTTATGCTTCTTTTTCTGGCTCCAGCAAAAGCATGTACACAGGGTATCCCAATGGTTTGGAACATGCCACAAGAGCATGATTTGGTGGCCAAGTTCACCTCACCATCACCATTACCATCGACCACAAGAAATTCGTGATGACCAAGGACTTGGACATCCAAAAAAATTACTTTATCACCTATTTGCTTCAAATCCTTTTCCATCTCAGGTGATAACACAGTTGTTATTGTTGCAGCTCTTTCACGTCTATCTGCAAACCAAGACTGAAGAGTGAATCTTATGAATTCAAGAAAAGTGGCGACTGGAAAGCTCCTTGCCTCCTTGGTTTTATTGTTAAAGCTTTCAGCATAGTTACTCGTCATGATATTGTACTGGTTACCAAGAAAATAAGCATTACTCCACCTTTCAAAGCTAATTCCCTCTAGATATTAAGCAATGGGCAGATCAATTACCTTAATCTTGTCATAGAACTTGTGAAATTCCATTCTTTGAAATGCGTACGCTGCACACCTCATGATGTCTTGCACGTGGTCAGTTTTGAATTTTGCCACAACATTCATACAGATATGATGGTAACATGCACCGTGATATGCATCTGGGAACACAAGCTCCAAAGCATGATTAATGCTTTTATGCCTGTCCGATACAAAAGCAAGGTTCTCAATGTCCCCTATGGCTTCCTTCAATTTTCTCATGAAATAAGTCCAAGAGTTATGGTTCTCACTGTCCACCAATGCAAACGCAATTGGAAACAACTGGTTGTTTGCATCCAATGCAACAGCACAGAGCATGTGGCCACCATACTTATTCTTCAAGAATGTGCCATCCACACAAATTACAGGACTACAGTACTGGAAGCCATGCCTAGAAACACCTAGGGAAAAGAAGCAATACAAGAAACAACCATCTTCTGCTACAAAATCAGTAATTGTACCTGGGTTCTTATGCTCCAACTGACACAGGTATCCAGGTAACTTGGAGTATGATTCCTCAGGTGTCCCTCTGACATACATAAGAGCCTTTTCTCTGCATCTCCACGCCTTCTCATAGCTCATTTCGACCCCAAAATGGTGCTTCATGTCCTCCCTTATGTTGTTTGCCATGTACCAAGTACCATCGGTAGCAAATTTCCTCTTGATAGGTGCCCAACAACCCACGGTGATGCTTGACGGTGGTCCTTATCTCGAATTTCTTGTGAGCAAGTGTGTACTTCATTGTATACAGTAATCTCGAACATTTCAGATCGCATTTTTTTCTTCCCCGTCAATCTCCAACCACAATTAGGATCCTTGCAGGTAATGTACCACACATAAGTCCCAGATTTCTTCACCATAAACTCGAAATTATTCTTCATCTCAAATATGGATGCTTTGGTTTTCAATTCAAGCTTGTTCTGAAAGAACTTCCCAAGGTGCAATTCTCCTGAAGCTTTGCTGGTTGAGGAATGATGTTGATGTGAGGCCTCTATATCCTCTTTGGTGAACATGGGAGCACTCCATGTTCTACGATCTTCACCTAAGTCCAATGGAGAACTCCATCTAAAACTATCATCGGTTCTACTTGGACCTAGACGACTACTGCTGGTCCCAGGTGTTTGCCGATCTTCTATTCTGTGCTCCTCATCTACCATAACATCTGAACTCTGTATTGGAAAATATGCCCTAACATCTGGCCCACCAAGATCTGTTGCATCAGCAACAGGATCGTCGTTGACATAAGGATCATAGCCATAGGGATCGTACTCCGCTGTGTCATGCACATATGGCGGATCTCTAACCGAGATATCATCATGGACTATGACGTCTGGATTTGTCTCGGGAACGCATGTTCCAACATCACCTTGAGTTCCTTTGAAACCATGACATGGAGGAGAAATGTTCTCTTCAAATCGAACTTCTTTATTAACGCTGGCAGAAGCCGATGCATTTCTTATACCTCCCTTCTTAATCAATGTCACACATAGAGAAATGAGCTTCTCTACAGATTTTGATGCTAACCCAATGAATGCACGCACATGCCTATCATTTTTTATAACGGTAGGTTTGACGGATTGTGATATGCATGTGTACGGGACCTCAATTTTCAAGTCATGCACACATTTATCCACTTCAAGCTCATTGTACAGAATGTCAAGCAGTTGCTCATACGTCACACCCTTCTCCACGGGCAGAACTTGATTTTCAGCATCCCGGAAAATCCAATCCCTATTTTCGAGTTCCCAAACACCATTGAATGCAACAAATATGGAAACAGTCGAATCTGCAACAAAAAAAAAACAAAAAAAAGGTCAAAAAATTAAACTACAACATAAAACAACAAAATGTCGATTTCTATCGAGGTCAAACTATCACACTATCGAGGTCAACCCATCAAGGCCCATCGATTCCAATCGAGGCAATACTACATTATTAAGTTTTATGCCTCTATCGAGGCTCATCGAGGCATATCGAGGTAGCCATTTCCCCCTTATGTGAGGATGTTATCGAGACCCATCGAGGCTCATCGAGGCATATCGAGGTAGCCATTTCCCCCTTATGTGAGGATGTTATCGAGGTTCATCGAGGCATATCGAGGTAGCCATTTCCCCCCTTATGTGAGGGTTTTATCGAGGTCCATTGAGGCTCATAGAGGCATATCGAGGTGTACAAATAATATAATACATGAGGATTTATCGAGGTCCATCGAGGACTATCGAGTCCTATCGAGGCAGACAAAAAACCCAGAAAAAAACCAAGAAAGGAACGAAAATTCATTCCGACTGTGAAAAATTACAATAAAACATGAAGGCATACACAGATCTGTTCGAAATAGCAAAAGCAATGTTGATAAACAAGTTTCCTCACTACATATAACAAATATATACTTACCCATACGATTTTTGATCCAAAATCCAAAATGAAGTCCTTGCCTTGAAAGGATTCACAACTTGCCTTGAAATAAGCTCGAAATTTTTTATAGATTAAGCTGCCTTATTATTATTTTTTTTTGTGTACAAGAGCTTGAGAGATTGAGAGGGAAAACGTGATAGAAAGAGAGGGAGAAGACAATGGGAGAAAAAGAGGGAAATTTATGATAGGGGCATTTTTGGTAATCCAAAGAATACTAGAATAAAAATGTGAGGTTTTTTTCAGTTGGTATAATTTTATCATACAGTGTCACTTAATGCATTAAAAGTCAAATTTCCCTAAATAAATAATGATAACTTTGTCATTCCACGTATTTTTTATTGTCCACATTTATCCTATGTTAAGTTATATCTATTTTTTTTTTCCTGTGTTTCATCAAATGAATAATTTCTACATTATATATGGCGATTTGAGTAATATCCCATAATTTTGTTTGGGAATTTTCATGTTATATGGATGATAACTTAGTGAAATTTTTTAATATACCAACATAAGTTATTATCCCAAATATATGACAATTTCAATTTTTTAGACAAAAATACCTCTAACATTCAAACACTAATTTTCTCTCTCAATCCGAACTCTCTCTCTCTAACATCTCTCATTCTCCCACTCTCTCACTCCCTCTCTCATTCTAATCTTGTAGATCTTGCAAAATACCAAAATTAAAAAAAAAATCATCTGAAACAGACATTTGAGTGAAAAAATATGAACCTCTAAAGTTTTTGTCAAATTTCAGCATAAAGCATCGATTTTGCATCGAAAAAGCATCGTTTTGGCCAAAAATCAAGTTTTCATGATTGCATCGCAACAACATCGAAACATCATCGATTTTGCATCGAAACATCATCGATGCATCATCGATTTTGCATCGAAAAAGCATCGTTTTGGCCAAAAAAACAAGTTTTTATGATTGCATCGCAAGAACATCGAAACACCATCGATTTTGCATCGAAAAAGTATCGTTTTGGCCAAATAAAGTTTTCAAGATTGTCTCGCAAGAGCATCGAAACATCATCGATGCACCATCGATTTTGCATAGAAACACCATCGATTTTACATCGAAAAAATATTGTTTTTGCCAAAAATCAAGTTTCATGATTGCATCGCAAGAGCATTGAAATTGCATCGATTTTGCATTGAAAATGCATCATTTTGATGCAATTTAGATACCTTTTTTTTTACGGTGTTTCAATGCAATTTCGATACAAAATCGATGGTGTTTCGATGCTCTTGTGATGCAATCATGAAAACTTATTTTTTGGCCAAAACAATGACTTTTCGATGCAAAATCGATGGTGTTTCGATGCAAAATCGATGTGCATCGATGATGTTTCGATGCAATCATGAAAACTTGATTTTTGTCCTAAACGATGCTTTTTCGATGCAATTTCGATATTCTGCACTGAAATTTGACGAAAACTTTGGAGGTTCATATTTTTTCACTCAAATATCGGTTTCAAATGATTTTTTTTTAAGTTTTGGTATTTTTTTCGAGATCTACAAGATTAGAATATTAGAGAGAGTGGGAGAATGAAAGATGTTAGAGAGAAAAAGTTTGGATTGAGAGAAAATTAGTGTTTGAATGCTAGGAGAATTTTTATCTAAAAAAATTGAAATTGTCATATATATATATATATAAATAGTAACTTTATGTTGGTATATTAAAAAAATTTAAATTTAAGTTATTATGCATATTACATGAAAATTCTGTTTTGGACTGTTCCAATTTTTTTTTTAGAAAAAGTTTTTTGCTCAGTCTTTTCTCAGTCCCTACCCACGTTACTCTCTCTCTCGCGTGCATATATATAATTATGTGTTCCAAAAATATATATTATCTGCTTAGAAAAGCTTGTGACATATTTCCCTAAAAAAAACTTGTATTTAATATGCCATCATGACATGATTTAATTAAAATATACTTAATATTAGAGTAGATGATATCTAATTATTCTTAACTAAAAGTGGCCACTTGTTGCAAAAATGAAAATGTAGAGACTAGAGAGTAAACATTTAATTAACATTAGATAAAAATAAAAACAAACCACCAAATATATAGTAATATATATTGATATATCTATTAGAAGACTTCAACTATATATACACCTTCACGTGTGATCATTTAAATGTTTGATAATTACTTTTTGTTTGTGCATATGTTCTTCACATATATATGTGTGGTTGTGTTTGTATAATAGCACATAATATATTTTTTTTTACTTGTTTGAACGGTTTTGGAATTTATAGTGAGTCTTTGTATATTTAATTATCATATTGTTGTACCTTTTCCTGTGTAAATATTTTATTGTTGTACCATTTTTTTTAATGTTTTTTCGTATGTTTATATTGTTCACAACAAATAAATAGAAGATGGATATTATTAAAGTGAATTTACTTTTTCATTTTTTTTTATTTTTCACTTTTATCCTAATATTAGCATATATTTTAATAAAAAATTACCAAATTTAAATAAGGTCGATGCCGTAGATTAATTTAGTAATTAATTGGATTTACCGAAAATTAAATTTATTTAAAAATAACTCTACTATCGAGCAGTTGGTACTGGAAGCAAATCGTGGCAGTGAAAAATAAGTTTAAACAATGCTTTGATTTTCAAATGTTCTCCACTGGGATATATCAGATTATGAAAGGATATCAGAAGCTTTGTCCTGTTTTTGAAATAATGAATTGGTAGCAGGTGGTATGGGACAGAATTAGTGTACCAAAGCATAAATTTCTTTTTTGGTTGATTATGATGGGAAGACTGCCTGTTCGAGAGAGGCTAAGTAGGTTCCATATTTGTCAAGAAACTGAATGTGTAGTCTGTGGAGCTGGTTTGGAAAGCATACAACATTTATATTTTGAGTGTGTATAGCTGCAGGGTGTTAAATGACTTAAAGGAATGGCTTCACTGCAAGACTAAAGCTGTCTCTTTGCAAAATCTATTCAGTAACATTAGGCACAACAGACACAGTCGATTTAAGAAATGATTTTTTACCGCTACAATTGCTGCTATGGTTTATCTGATATGGTTAAATAGGAATGAAACTTTGTGGCATTTCAGATGTAGACAAATAGATTCACTTGTACAGAATATAAATTCAGTGGTTAAACATAGATTTCCAGGGATTTGGTCTAGGAAATTAACTCATAGTGAAAAGTAATGGTTTGATCAATTGTAATGTGGTTAATTGTAAAGAATTTCACGCCTATTGGTGTTGTAGGTTGTAACAACAGTTGGTGTTAATATACTTTTCTGATTTACCAAATGAAAAAGTTTATTTAAAAATATATATGTCTGTATCTAATATATATATATATATAAGGGAGCACTTTGGTGCAATCACTTTTTTGCAGCTGCACTGGTGCGTATTTCGGCTCCTAAATATATTTTTTTCTAATTTTTTATCATGATGTACATTGTAGTCATTTAAGATATCCTACAAATTTTCAAAAAAATTTGAATAGTTTACAATGCTGAAAAATAAGGTTATTGCACTCGTGTCTATTTTTTTGTATGTGCGTGTAAAATTTAACTGTTTAAATCTTGTTTTGGCATTGTAAACTATTCGAAATTTCTTGAAAATTTGCAGGATGTCTTAAATTGACAACAATATACACCGTCATAAAAATATTAGAAAAAAATTTATTTAAGTGTCGAAATAGTAAATTATAAAAAATGAAAAAATCTTTGCATATATACAGCTTATGTTTGAAACAAAAATATTTATTTTATAAAACAAAAAATAATGTTTATGAATATTTTTTTATTAGAGCTTTTTAAGTATATATTTTATGAAATATTAAGTAATTTTTGTTTAAATAGATTTATTAATGATGGTTATATGGTTTTTCTATTTACTATTAAAATTAAATATGAACTTGATGTATTAATAAAATCACATAATGTATATATTTGTAATTATTTCAAATATTTTTATAATTATTGGTTGTACATATTTAAGTCATTTATTAAACAATATATATATTTATATATATATATAATTAAGAGAATTTACTCATTTGGCACTCTATGTTTTTGCAAAGTATTATTTTGGTACCCTCATATGGTATCCTGTATTTTAAAATTATACATATTTGATGCCCTAGACTCATATTTGATAGATAAAATTTTGTCAATATGATTAAACTGTCATCAGTTATATGTAATTAAATAATTAAATTTAAATTTGAAACTTATATAATTGATAGCAGTTTGATTAAATTGGTAAAATTTTATTAATTAAATTTAAGTTTATGATACCAAATATGTACGATTTCAAAATATTGGGTACCAAATTAACATTATTGTAAACACAAGGTACCAAATGGTTACCTATCCTATAATTAATGATATATTAATATAGAAAATTAATAATTACAAAATAAATTTATTATTTTTTATGGTTGTTCCCGTAGGCAAGTGTGTTTGATAAGATGTCGATTTTTTAATCATATAAATTGTTAACTTACCGATAAATTATCAACCGTAACATTAAATTTTATTTTAAATTCCATCATATAGTCTAAAATGTTACTTTAAATTCTTTACATATAGATAGTTAATAAAATAATATTAGATTGCAGTATTCATTTAATCATATTTTTCCTTTTAATATTTTTTTGTTTTTTTATTATACATTTTATAATTTAATATGTAAAAAATTTAAATTTGGCATGTAATATTTGTACATGCACTAAATTTTCTTGATATATTTAATGTGATATTATCATAGAATGTTAATACGGTTTATAAGACAAAATTAGATCATTCGAGTTGATACGATTATGACATGATATGATAGCACTAAATCTGAATACAACACAATTATTAAATATGTAAAATCTATTTGGAAAATTAATACCATAAAATAATTTAATCATGGAAATAACAACTTGGAAACTAATCACTACTTTCTACAAATTTAATAGCCTAATTAAAAAAATGTATCTCCCTTAAAAAAAATTAAAAAAATTATTTAGTCAATTCATAAGAAATTTCATTGTCTTATATTTTTAATGTATGACTTCGATCGTGTTTAAATTTTTTTCCGATATTTTTATTTTCCAATAACAAAGTAAATATGAGACTATTGGTTTGATATCTTAAAATATATCAACTTTCATTTTTACAAAAAAGAAATTTCATTAAGGTAAATTTTGATTATAAAATATTAATATATATTTTTTTAGGTATAAAATATTAATATATGAATAATCCTTAAATATACTAACATGTGCATTGCACGTGCCTTTTTACTAGTATTAATTTATAAATATAATTGAAAATAATCAATAAATTATTTATTGATTGATTTGATTTTTAATGTTATTACTGTTGGAGTTTTATGCTCTAATTCAAATTCAAATTCTTTGTAATCTCATTTTATTATCAATAAAAGAATAAAAATCATTTTTTGACTTGGTCAATCACTTTGCTCACATGTTTTATTTTCATGATTATTTAAATAATATAAACTTCTATTAAATCCCGAGCATATAGATAATCTTATTTATAGTGACGTAATCACAGTGGAATATAAATATGATTATATGTTCAAAATAAGTTAGTCCTAAGATTAGTCAGTGCATCGGATTTACATTGACTTGCCAATCTACGATATGATCTACTTACACATTACAGTGTTATGTTCTTTCCAGAACATTAGAAAAATAGATAAGATCAGATGTATTTGTTACATCGGACATGACCGATATTGACAGTTGATAAGATAAGTAAACATACCGTTATTATCTATTCTAGTCATATCATATAGTTGACCATAGGTCAATTCAATCTCAATTCTGAGTGGTTAGTATTCTAACTGGTTGTATTATTAGAGTTCTTTGACTTGTTCGTTACCAGCTTACCCTACGGACTAGCCCACGCTTACATCTTGGGAATTCGGTAGTATAATTGAGTGGAAGTGTTAATCATAGATATGAACATCTACAGCTTCTGATGAAGAAGTGAAACGATGGTTTCCTTTTAGTTTGGTTCAATGTGTTAAATGATAGAGATCTCATTTCAGTAATTAAATTAGTTTACTGAAATATCATTTACAAGGAACTAAGTGTTTAAGGATAAAATACAGTGAGGGGTAAAATGATATTTTATTCCTATCTCATTGTAGACCGTCTATAGAGGATCGAGTGACAATTATGGTTGTAACAATGGATAATTAATAGCGTATCTATATTTGTTATAGAGCGTTCTATGAATTCAAGAGTGCAATTCTGAGTCTATAGTGGAGTCACAAGGAATTAATAAGTTAGTAAATTTATTTGTTAGATTTATGATAACTTATTGGAGCTTGATTTCATAGGCCCATGGTCCCCATTGTACCTTGGATAAAATCATCTAGATAGTCTCAATTAATTGATTTAATTATCAATTAGAATTATCAAAGTTGACCAGGTTAATTTTGGATAGTTTCACAGAGTTATGTAATTTTGAGAAGAAAAGAGAAATTATGATAGACTTATTAATTAAGATAAATTGGTATCTAAATTAATAAATAAGTTTAAATCAAGGTTCAAATTATAAATAATTAATTTGATAAATGATTTAAATAATTATTTAATTAATTAAATCAATAGAAAATAATATATGCCTTGATTTTAAGTCCAATGGGTTTATCATCAAATGAGAAATTTCACGAGCCTAAAACCCATGATAATTTCGACCTAGGGCTTTAAAATGACTATTATTTTATTGATTTTTTAATTAAATTAAATGGTCTAATTGAGTCTATTAAAAGAGTGCTTAGAGAGAAGTTAAAACATAAGTTTAATCACTGGTTTTCTGATAGTTTTAGATTCTCTCAAAACACAAGTCATTTTCTAAGCCTCTTTGATTATTTTCTCTTCTTCTTCTCTGTATCTATTTCATGTGTTGAGAATTGCTCACACTAGTCTAGGTGATTCTAAGGATACATTGGAAGACTGTGAAGAAATTAGAAGAACGGTTCAGTTTCTTGATAATACTCAGAGATGATACAAGAGTTAGAGAAACTGAAGGAATGACTCTTTCATTCCGCTGCGTATACTGTAAGTATTCTATTTTTTTGTTTCTCTTTGAATTCAATTTTAGAAACATGTTTTAGGCTTTCTTGTATTAATTTGTTTAATATTAGATATACATGAAAATAAATAAAGATCATGTATAAGTTTCCTAACAATTGACCTCAGAGCCTTTGGTAATCTTTATTTCCATGTATGAACATGTTTAAAATTGGATTATTTGATATGTTTGAATAATTGGATGGTTTTCATGTTTTTATGAAGCATATTGGTTTTATGTGATTATTATCAATTTTTTAGGTTATTTTGTTGTGTTTTCTATGCTATTAATTTTCATATATGCTTTATTTTGTATAAAACATGTTAAAAATTAATTAGGAAATTGTTTTGGATTGAAAAATTGCTCAAAAAAAATTAATTTTTTTTTGCACTGGCAGCCATGTGCGTGCGCACATCGTGCGCGCCCCGCCCGTGCACCGCTCGCGCCCATGCGCACCAGCCACGTGAACAATGCCGACGATTACTATTCATCCAAAATTTTTTTTTATTTAAAGAAAATTAAAATTGTGGAAATAAATTATTTATGATCAAAACAAAAAATATATCTTTTTTGTTTTATCATTTAATTTTTTTTAAAAAATAAGATATTTTTGTTAGTTGGGATTTAAATAATTAGATATTTTCTACAAATATTCAAATTCAAATTTAAAAATTGACTAACAACTTAATTTTAAATCTTTTAATATATTAAAATATTAGAATTATGATATTAGATATTTAAGATATTTTCATTTAAATTCTTGATTTTTTTAAATCTTAATTTGAAAATATAAATATCTTTTTATTCTATAGTTTTTAATTTTTAAATTATTTGAAATTTAAATATTGTTAGTTAGATATTTTTATGGATATTTGAATTTGTTTAACTATTTTGAGATATTTTAGGATTGTTATAACTATTTATATTTTATTTTATTTTTTAATGATTAAAATATTTAGCTAATAGTTATAACAACACATGATATTTTGGAAATTAGTTAAGATATTGATTTTAAAATTTAAAATTAGTTAAATTTTGAAAAATATCATTTGTTTTTCCAGCCAATTAATAAAATATATTTTTTTAATAAATGGGATTTAAATTAACTTTGGTTAATTGTTGATAAATCCTATTTAAATTAAATTAATATATTTTTTCAAATTAACCTAAAATCAAGTTGATTGTTGATAAATGAAATTTAAATTAACTATTGTTAATTGTTGATAAATTTAATTTAAATTGACTTATTTTTTGTAAAATTTAATTAATTTGAATTTTTTGATAAATTCTAGATAATTAATTGTGGTATTTTTGCAAATGAAATTAATTGTGGTATTTTTGCATAAATTCATAGAATTGCTCATATAGTAACATGATTAGGCCCATCCAATTATAACATGTATGTTTGCACTATATGTGACATTTTTGCAATTGGGCTTAGATGCATATAGTGGCCCATATGTTTGTTAGATATATGGATTTTGCCAAATAAAATATTCATAAAATGACATGTTTTATTTGGGTCCATTAGAAAATGTAAAGTTTAAATTCCTCTCTTATGGGTGATTCCACTTGTGAAGGCCCATTTGCTTTGCATGACTATAGTGAGCCTAATCAATTAATAAAACGAATGTTTAAATTCTTGTCTTTTGGACCTTATATGGAAGATAGGGGGCCTTTGTAGTGGGAACGACATACTGGACCCAGCCGTCCTCCATACAAGCCCAATTGTTAAGACCCATTTACCTGAGTTGGACTTAATTGTATAGGTTCATATATTAGTTAAACCTAAATATTGATTAGCAACAAATTAATTCTAAATTAATTGAACTTGTTTCAATGTGACACTTTAGAATTAATAGGAAATTATAGGACTTTGGTTTTGAAAATTTAATCTGTTTAATTTTTTTGGGGAAAACCATAGTCATTAATTTTCTAAAAATAAATAATAAAAATACTATTTTTAATTTTATAATGAGCTCATTTTAAGAATTTTATTTGATCTCCACCGTTGGTTTAACATAATCAATAGCTTAATGGGGCCTCGAGGCGCTTTGATTCGTCCCCCTACGAAAGGTGTTCATTAGTTATTTTGACAAGGTTAGATTTCAAAAGATCAATAATTATAGGTCAAATTCTACTACTCACCCCTACGGTGACTACTAGAACTAAATCTATGATTATTGAAACTGTGGGTCTAGCTCATAAAATAAGAGATTTTGTTTTCTTATTTTGATCGAACAGTAGGTTGTTAATAGTGGTGTCCATTATTAAATGAGTTTACAACTCTATTTAACTAGTGGTATTTTTTACTCTCACCAACTGAGACAATGATATCATAGAGTAGTTAAAAATCTAAAGAAATAGAGATATGATTGTTTTTGGTATTTTTTTCTCATATCTTACATATTTTGGTATATGTTGTGCTCTTTCTTGAAACACGTGTGAATAGAAGTTTTATTGAGCAAATGTGATTGATTTATATTTTATTGATAATTTGTAGTTTTAAGCTAAGTAGTGTCTGTGTCTACTCCCATCCTTTCTCAAATTTCGATGGAGAAACTCACTGGAGAAAACTTCCTTAATTGGAAGCAGAATATCAACATAGAGTTGATTGGTGACAACTCTGAATTCGTCATGATTGAGGAATCCTCAGAACGAGCACCTTGTCCGCACATTAGTGATGGCACCATCAATGCTCGTGATGGTACCGTAAATGCTTGGATAGCACCGTCTCTGCACGTTCGTGATGGCACCGTAAATTCTCGGATGGCACCATGTATGCACGTTCGTGCTCAACTCAACTATGGTCTGATGCAGCTCATGAACGAGCTTCAGATTATTGAACCTGTCATGGGTGGACCTAGTAAAGGAGGTGAAAATAAGACTATTGATGTTGCTGCTGATTCTGCTAAGGCTGAAGCTAACCAAGCTTCGTCTTCGAAAGCTGGAAACAAGAGGAAAGGTGGACTAAACAACAACCACAAGCCTGCAAAGACGAGTGCACAACCAAGTGCACAAATGCCTAAGGGGAAGAACAAGAAAAACAAGAAAGGTAAAGGTAAGTATTTTCACTGTAAGGAGAAAGGGCATTGGAAACAGGATTGCCTTAAGTTTCTAGCAGCTAAAAACAAAGGTAATGATTATAGTTCATTTATCTTAGAACATGTGTTTTAGAGAATGATAAATCAGTTTGGATTATTGATTCTGGATCTACCAACCGTGTTTGTAACTCTTTACAGCTTCTTGAATCATGGGAGGAAGTGGACGAAGGCAGCTTAAAGCTTAGAGTTAGGAACGGAGCGTTCATTAAGGTCCAAGCTAGAGGAATAGCTCGTTTGAAGTTCATAAATAAATACTTAATTTTAAAAGATGTATTTTTTATTCCGGATTTTAGTAGAAATTTAATTTCAGTTTCCATGTTGCAATTAGAACAATTTGTTATGACTTTCACAAGTTCTAATATATCTATTTCCTTCAATGGATCACAATTGTGTATTGCATGTTTGGAAAACAGGCTTTATATTCTGCGACCTAACGAACCTCTCGCTCTTAATAATGATTTATTCAAAGTAGCTAAACCTAGGACCAATAAACGTCAAAAGACCGATAACGATAATATGACGTATTTATGGAACTTGAGACTAGGTCACATTGGCTATGATAGGATTCAAAGACTTACAAAGGACAGACCTTTGAGGGAACTCACCTTAGGTGAATTCCTGTCTGTGAATCTTGTCTAGAAGGCAAACTGACCAAGCGTCCATTCTCTGCAAAGGGTGATAGGGCCAAAGAACCATTTGGTCTTGTGCATTCAGATGTTTGTGGACCTTTGAATGTACAAGCCAGGGGTGGTTTTGAGTATTTCGTCACTTTCATTGATGATTACTCTAAATACTCATGTCTTTACCTAATGCATAGGAAATCAAAAACATTTTCAAAGTTTCAGGATTTCCTAACAATGGCTCAGAACCAATTAGGTAAAACGTTAAAGATCTTGCAATCTGATAGGGGTGGAGAATATTTGGATATGCAGTTCCAAGATCATTTAATTGAACTTGGGATTTTATCACAACTTACTGCCCCAGGTACTCCGCAACAAAATGGTGTAGTGGAACGCTGGAACATAACTTTATTGGAAAGGGTTAGATGCATGCTTAGTTACTCAATTCTACCAACTTTGTTCTGGGGACATGTAATTGAAACCGCGAACGACATTCTCAATGTCGTGCCGTCTAAATCAATCCCCAAAACACCTTTAGAATGCTAGAATGGTCGTGAACCTAGTTTACGCCATTATAGAAACTGGGGGTGTCCCGCTCACGTCCTGAGAAAAAAGGAGGGAAAGCTAGAACCGCGAACTGAAGTTTGCATGTTTGTTGGTTATCCTAAAGGTAATCGGGGAGGACTTTTATATAGTCATTCAGAAAAGAAAGTGTTTACTTCTACAAATGCTAATTTTCTGGAAAATGACTATGTCCAGAACTATAAACCTCGCGACAAAGTAGTTTTAGATGAGATGGTTAAAGAATTGAATCCAACCAATGTTCCATCATCATTAATGCAAGTTGATGATGAGATTCCCACTCTTCATGTACAACCGACGCAAGTCGATTCAAATGAAGAAAGTACCACTGTTCCTGAGCAAACAGTCATGGAGCCTCGTCGTAGTGGGAGGGTTTCTAGGAACCCAGTTCGCTATGGTTTGGATGGTGAAACCAATATGGTTGTTGGTGACACTAGTGATGATGATCCATTGTCTTTCAAACAGGCAATGTTTAGCCCTAAAAGGGAACTATGAATCGAAGCCATGAAACAGGAAATGGAGTCCATGTACTCAAATTTCGTCTGGGATCTTGTAGAAGCACCTAGTGACTTTAGGGCCATTGAGTGCAAGTGGATCTAAAAGAAGAAACGAGGTGTTGATGGAAATATCGAGACTTATAAATCTCGATTAGTGGCAAAGGGTTATTCCCAAAGAGAAGGTGTGGACTATGAGGAAACTTTTAGTCCGGTAGCCATGCTCAAATCCATTCGCATCCTCCTATCCATAGCAGCCGCTCTCGACTATGAGATCTGGCAAATGGACATCAAGACAACTTTTCTTAATGGAAAGCTTGACGAATTCATTTATATGGGTCATCCAGAAGGATTTAAAGTATTTGGACAAGAAGGAAAAGTTTGCAAGTTGAATAGGTCCATCTATGGACTTAAGCAAGCTTCTCGTTCCTGGAATCTTAGGTTTGATGAAATAATCAAGACCTATGGATTTGAACAAAATATTGATGAGCCCTGTGTTTACCAACTAAAGGCAAATCAAATAGTAGTATTCCTAGTTCTTTATGTAGATGATATCTTACTCATTGGAAACAATGTTAAGAAATGATCAGATGTGAAGAATTGGCTGAGCACTCAATTCCAGATGAAGGATTTGGGTGAAGCAAGTTATGTTCTAGGTATCCAGATCATCAGGGATAGAAAGAACAGACTCTTAGCTCTATCCCAAGCAGCTTACATAGATAAAGTGCTAGAATGTTTCTCAATGAAAAATTCCAAGAAAGGGCGTCTACCGTCTCGCCATGGAATTCATCTTTCAAAGAAGCAGTCTCCCTAGACTCCTAAAGAGGAAGATGCAATGAGAAAAGTTCCTTACGCATCTGCAGTTGAAAGTCTGATGTATGCCATGTTGTGTACTAGACCAAATATCTGCTATGCAATGGGAGTAGTGAGCAGGTATTAGTCAAACCCAGGACTGGAACAGTGGATAGCAGTTAAGCATATCCTGAAGTATTTGAGAGAGACTAGGGATTATATGTTAGTCTACAAGGGTGGTGTTCTGAACCCTGTAGGCTACACCGATTCAAATTTTCAGACTGATGTCGATGACAGGAAGTCTACTTCTGGAATGGTGTTTACTCTTGGGGGTGGAGCTGTAATTTGGAGAAGCGTAAAGCAGTCTGCAATCTCAGATTCCACCATGGAGGTTGAGTACATAGTCGCGTCAGAAGCAGCTAAGGAAATGGATAAACCGCTTGTGTTGTTTTGTGACAATACAGGAGCAATATCCAACTTGAAAGAACCTCGAAGTCACAAGAGAAGTAAGCATATAGACAGGAAGTATCACATTATTCGAGAATACGTGGCTAGGGGAGATGTGAAGGTTATGAAGATTGCAACTGAAGACAATATTGCGGATCTGTTTACAAAGACACTACCAGAAGCTACATTTGATAAGCATATCAAGGAAATGAGATTAATAGAATTAAGGCATTAGTTTCAATTAGTGCAAGTGGGAGTTTGTTGGGGTTTTATGCCCTAATTAAAACCCAAATTCTTTGTAATCTCATTTTATTATCAATAAAAGAATAGAAATCATTTTTTGACTTGGTCAATCACTTTGCTCATATGTTTTATTTTCATGATTATTTAAATAATATAAACTTCTATTAAATCCCGAGCATATAGATAATCTTATTTATAGTGACGTAATCACAATGGAATATAAATATGATTATATGTTCAAAATAAGTTAGTCCTAAGATTAATCAGTGCACCGAATTTACACTGACTTTCCAATCTACGATATGATCTACTTACACATTGCAGTGTTATGTTCTTTCCAGAACATTAGCAAAGTAGATAAGATCGGATGTATTTGTTACATCGGACAAGACCGATATTGACAGTTGATAAGATAAGTAAACATACCGTTATTATCTATTCTAGTCATATCATATAGTTGACCATAGGTCAATTCAATCTCAATTTTGAGTGGTTAGTATTCTAACTAATTGTGTTATTTGATTTCTTTGACTTGTTCGTTACCAGCTTACCCTACGGACTAGCCCATACTTACATCTTGGGAACTCGATAGTATAATTGAGTGGGAGTGTTAATCATAGATAAACATCTATAGCTTCTGATGAAGAAGTGAAACGATGGTTTCCTTTTAGTTTGGTTCAATGTGTTAAATGATAGAGATCTCCTTTCAGTAATTAAATTAGTTTACTGAAATATCATTTACAATGAACTAAGTGTTTTAAGGATAAAATACAATGAGGGGTAAAACGGTATTTTAGTCCTATCTCATTGTAGACCATCTATAGAGGATTGAGTGACAATTATGGTTGTAACAATGGATAATTAATAGCGTATCTATATTAGTTATAGAGCGTTCTATGAATTCAAGAGTGCAATTCTGAGTCTATAGTGGAGTCACAAGGAATTAATAAGTTAGTAAATTTATTTGTTAGATTTATGATAATTTATTGGAGCTTGATTTTATAGGCCCATGGTCCCCATTGTACCTAGGATAAAATCATCTAGATAGTCTCAATTAATTTATTTAATTATCAATTAGAATTATCAAAGTTGACCATGTCAATTTTGGATAGTTTCACAGAGTTATGTAATTTTGAGAAGAAAAGAGAAATTATGGCAGATTTATTAATTAAGATAAATTGGTATCTAAATTAATAAATAAGTTTAAATAAATGTTCAAATATAAATAATTAATTTGATAAATGATTTAAATAATTATTTAATTAATTAAATCAATAGAAAATAATACAGGCATTTATTTTAAGTCCAATGGGCTTATCATTAAATGGGAAATTTCACGGGCCTAAAGCCCATGATAATTTCAACCTAGGGCTTTAAAATGACTATTATTTTATTAATTTTTTAATTAAATTAAATGGCCTAATTGAGTCTATAAAAAGAGTGCTTAGAGAGAAGTCAAAATATAAGTTTAATCACTGGTTTTCTGATAGTAATAGATTCTCTCAAAACACAAGTCATTTTCTAAGCCTCTTTGATTATTTTCTCTTCTTCTTCTCTGTATCTATCTCATGTGTTGAGAATTGCCCACACTAGTCTAGGTGATTCTAAGGATACATTGGAAGACTGTGAAGAAATTAGAAGAACGGTTCAGTTTCTTGATAATACTCCGCGACAGAGAGGATACAAGAGTTAGAGAAACTGAAGGAAGAACTTTTTCATTCTGCTGCGTATACTGTAAGAATTCTATTATTTGTTTCTCTTTGAATTCAATTTTAGAAACATGTTTTAGGCTATCTTGTATTAATTTGTTTAATATTAAATATACATGAAAATAAATAAAGATCGTGTATAAGTTTCCTAACAATTACACCAATTAATTTCAGATTAAACTTCTTTTTTGATTGGACCTTTTTTTTTTGAAAAATATTTAACCGAAATTTAAGTATATTACTTGCATGGAAGTTTCTAATTATAATTATGTTGACTTGTTATATTCACTCTTATGTAGTGATGCATGGTGGCGAATTGAGAGGGAGTGATCCCCCGTCCTTATCCCAATTTACAATTTTAATCTCCATCCTCGCTTATTTCCCGTTGGGGCAGGGTGGGGAATCCCCTATTGGAGCGGGAAATCTCCGTGAGGAACCCATTTATTTAAAAAATAAATTTTATATTAAAATTTTCAAGATAAAAATTGTAAATTATACGTAAATAAAAATATTACATAATATTTCTCATTTAAAATACTAAATATTATTCCTAATAAAATTCAAAATATTAAAAAAGTTACTAATATGTTACAATAGCACATAGAGTAAGATATAAAATACATACAAAATTATTACACAAATAGATTAAAATTTAAACGGGGCCCTGTCGGAGCGGGGAGTGCCATCCCTGCCCCTGCCCTATTTAACATTCTGGGATTGAAAATTATTCCCATCTCCGTCTCACTCCCCATTTAGACGGAGATTCCCCGCCCCATTAGGGACGGTCCCCGCTAGGGCCTATCCCCATAGGAAAAATGTGCATTCCTACTTTTATGGTCACTGAGAAAATGTCAATATTACTGGTATCCAAAGAGATGGCTTTTGCAATTTGATTGCAGTGTTTCACTCATTTTCCAAATCCCCAATTCCAATCTTCTAATCATAATATTGTACTAGACACACAAAAATAATATACACAATATTTATATATAAGGATGCATGTGTAATTAATTTTAGTTATTAGTATTTTTAAACGGGAAGACATCATTTTAAACGTGTGGTTGAGATTAATTATACATGTAAATTGTGTGTCTCTATTATTACTTATTATAAAAATATATAGTTTATATATGTTAATTTTTAGTCTTTATATATATTAGTACTTAATGTGTAGTGCAAAGTAAAATCATAACACAAACAAGAACACTAGTTACAAGAAACTAGAATCAAGACTTGTACGCCCTAATTATCCACGGGCTATTAGCGATCTGAGAAATGGCATAATTATATATCAGCCACGTGGATGCCATGTACCCGGAGCTGCTGTTACCAGGTCCCACCTCTTTAGCTCGAGGTAACCACAGGCTTACTAAGGAGTCAGGTCAGAAGTATGGACACCGCGGACTAAGAAGACATCCAGCTCGAGGTACGAGCTTGAGTTGGCAGCTGTGACCCCTTATAAAGTCAACCACGCAATGTAAACGTGCATATATCAGACATCACGTGTCTGATATATCCCTGAATTCTCGGACACGCAGCATAAATGTGCGTGTTCAGGCACCCACGATTGGGTTGGGCCGTGCGGCCCATTATCCCCCTTACTGATTGATTAGACTACACTTCATTTGTCAGGTTTTAGGAATTAATCATGAATGTCACAGAAGTGACATGATGGGTAAGAAGGTCACAGGATGACTCCCCTTGCCAACCCCCAGGTGCCCTCTCCTATAAATATGGAGACCCTGGGAGTTGCAAAGGGTTGGATTCTATTGTGTAAAGAAATACCCTGAAAAGAATACCAGAAAGATAGCAATAATATTGGCTGGTGGAGTAGAAGGATTTTAACCTTCGAACCACCTAAAAAGATATTCGTGTCACCATTTTATTTTAAGATCATTTGTCTGTTACGGTTCATTACTTAGCATTAATCCCACTCTCTTATTCTATTAATTACCTGTTGGCGAAGAACCGCATCAACAAGGCTAAACAATATAACAAGAGAAAAAACAAACTTGAAGAACACACCAAACCATAAGTAGTTCTTGAATAGTCACTTTATTGATCTTGTATCAATATTAGTTACAAGACTCACTGTGCTCTCTCTTAGTACATGAGTTACAGCTCAAGTGAGAAACTAAAAAAAAATACAAATCAAATTACTAGGCCTAAGACCGAGTGGTCTATTTATTTCTAACTGTTTTTAATGAAACAGTAATAATAGGAATAATTAACTACCAAAAATTAGAAAGTCTAGAAACTTAGTTATGTAGACCAACGGCTAACAAATCTCCACCTTGGTTACATAACAAGTAAAGAGATCAAGTGTGATTGCTATTTATGAGTTTCAGACTAGCTGAATTACTTCAACTGAATAAGGTCCAAGCAATAGTAGAACTTGTTGCTTGGAAGAACTTTTGTAATCATGTCCGAGGGGTTATGCTCTGTGGAAACTTTCCTCACAATTACAGCTCCATCAACAATGATTTCCCTCACAAAGTGTAGTTTGATATCTACATGATTTGTTCTCTCATGGTACACATGGTTCTTGGACAAGTGGATTGCACTTTGGTTATCACAGAAGACAATGTTGACTTGGTCTTGAAGCTTCAGTTCTCGGGCAATTCCTCTCAGCCAAAGAGCTTCCTTAACTGCTTCTGTCAAGGAAATATACTCTGCCTCAGTTGTGGACAGTGCTACCACCTTCTGAAGACTAGTCTTCCAACTGATTGCAATCCCAAATGCAGTGAACACATAGCCTGTGAGTGATTTTCTAGTATTCGAACACCCTACAAAATCAGAGTCTACAAACCCTTCTATTGCAGCAGAGTTTACATCAGATCCTACAACTCCTCCATACATTATGTTAACCCAAGATATGTTTCCAAGAGGGGGGGTGAATTGGAAATTTAAACTAATTTCGGAAATTTAAAACTTAATATGCCAAATTATGCAATAAATCAAATTTATCAAGTAAAAGCAAATAATATGGCAATCAAATAGATATAGCAAATAATCAAACTTGTAATGTAAAGAGTTGAAGGTTAAGAAATTGCAAACTCTCGAATTTTACAAGGTTCGGTAGAACTAAGCCACCTACGTCCTTGGTCTTCAAAGCTATGGACCTAGCTTTGAGTTCAATTATCGAGCCAAGTTAGCGGGCTTAACTAACCCTTACAATCGGGAATTTTTCACCAAGGTATTTCCAAACCTCTTACAATAGTTTTCCACCACCAAGGACTATCAACCTCTTTTTCAGATTGTTGAAGTGCCAATCTCACTCTAACCGGGTTGTTTACAAAACCGGTGCCAACCTCACCTCAATCACAATATGGGAATATGTTTGATATTACAAGCAAAAATCACTCTAGAAGTATGATAATACAATGAGAAACCTAGAGTGATTAGCAAGCACACTTAGAAGAAATAAATACAAATTTTGGCTCAAGTGTGTGAATATGTGTTTGGATGAGTTAAATTTTGAGAGCTCTTTGAAATCAATGGATTAGGTTTGGTATATGTAATAAATGCTCAGCCAACCTTCAACTTTGAGTGAAAAACGAGTTTATATAGAGTTTGGGAAAAAACTAGCCGTTAGGGGTTAATTTTCGAAGCTGTCTGCCGCCAACCGGAAGTCCGGATGGGGAACCAGAATTCCGGTCTGGGAGCAACCGGAATTCCGGATGGCAAACAGAGAGCAAAAGTCCAAATTATGCCTATTTTCCTGTTTTTCAATTCTTTATAACTTTTAGCTCGTTTATCCGATTTCAAAAATTCCAATTGCGTTACAACCGTATCGGGATGTATTTTCTTAAAAGTGAATTTAGGATATTTATTTCTCATTTTAAAAAATCACCATTTTTAGTACGTGAGTGAGCCAAATTTTATACTTATGACTTAAAGTAAACTTGCAATCACTTTACAAGACTAAAAAATGAAATTAAACCTTTATCTTGAGTTTCTTGAGTCTTGAAATCCATTTCGGGTCATTTCCGGAAAATTTGGTAAAATGACCATTTTGCCCTTGGTCATAAGTTTGACTTTGAAAGCTAATTAACTTTGGTTTTTGCTACAAAATCAACAAATCATTAGTAACAAATAATAATCAAATATTTGTTAATCATCAAAACAAGGAGACTTAAGAGTTTGGGTCAACATATTAGACCTTTACCAAGTGACCCTTTAATGTATCTAAGGATCCACTTAAGAGCCTGCCAGTGTGTCTTCCCATGATTAGACATAAATCTACTAACTAGGTTTACTGAATATGCTATGTCAGGTCGAGTGCTGCCCATGACATACATAAGTGATCCCACTGCATTTGCATAAGGAATTTGTGCCATGAATTCCATGTCATCTTCACTATCAAGTGCTTGATCCATACTAAGCTTAAATTGTTGTGAAATCGGTGTTGAAACAGGATTTGCTTCTAACATGCCAAACCTGTCAAGAACTTTCCTTAGATACACTTCTTGAGATATAATTAGTAGCCCTTTACTTCTGTCTCTCTTGATCTCTATCCCCAAAATTCTTTTGGCTCCACCCATGTCCTTCCTTTCGAATTCTTTGCTTAACTCAGCTTTGACTCTATCTGTCCCACTCTTGTTGTTTCTTGTAATTAAAATATCATCATCATAAATAAGTAAAAACAAAAAAGAGTGATCAATGAAGAAATTGTAGTACACACAATTATCAAACTTACTTCTCTTGAATTTGATTCGAGTCATAAACTCATCAAATCTTCGATTCCATTGCCTTGAGGACTGTTTTAAACCATACAAAGACTTGTTTAGCTTACAAACATAGTCTTCCTTACCTTTCACAGTAAACCCTTCAGGGTTCCTCATAAAAATAGTTTCTTCAAGCTCTCCATACAAGAATGTAGTCTTAATATCCATTTGCTCCAATTCAAGATTGAACTTGGCTACCATTGACAGAAAAATTTGAATGGACCTATGCTTCACAACTAGGGTGAATACATCATTAAAATCGATTCCTTCTCTCTGAGTAAAGCCTCAGGCAACAAGCCTACCTTTAAACCTTCCTTTCTTAATACTAGGAATGCCCTCTTTTCTCTTGAAGATCCATCGACAGCTGACTAATTTTGACCCTACAGGTCTCCTCACCAAGTCCAAGGTATGATTATCATGCAAGGACTTCATCTCTTCATTCATGGCATTAAGCCATTTATCTTTTTCTTTGCAAACAACTGCAACTTTGTGACAATTTGGTTCATCTTTCAGAACTTCACTAGCTGCAACAAGAGAAAATGGCATTAAGTCCGCATATCCATACCTCTCAGGAGCTTTAATTTCTCTTCTGGATCTGTCCCTAGCCAACAATTAGTCTCCATCTTCTTCTTCATCAGCTTCAGTTTGCTCTTATCTGATCCAAGTCTTAGCTTTATCTTTTCCATCTTTTTCATTAAGCTCCACCTTAACATAACTTTTATCTGAACTAGTATGATGCACATCATTTCCCATGTTTGTCTTAGTCTTATAAGCCATTTTTGACTCATTAAAGACAACATCTCGACTCACAATGCACCTTTTGAAACCAGGTTCTAAGCACCACAATCTGAACCCTTTTACACCTTCAGGGTATCCCAAAAATAAGCACTTGATTGCTCTTGGTTCCAGCTTGTCTTGCCTAATGTGTGCATAAGCTACACATCCGAACGCCTTCAACTTGTCATAATTTGGAGCATGACCTGACCAGATCTCCTCGGGTGTTTTCATGTTTAGAGCTGTAGATGGACACCTAATTATCAAATAGCAAGCAGTCATGATTGCTTCAGCCCAAAAAATCTTTGGAAGTCCTGCACTAAGAAGCATACATCTCACCCTTTCAAGAATTTTCCTATTGAACCTCTCGGCCAAGCCATTTTTTTGAGGTGTCCTAGGTACTGTCTTGTGCCTTGCAATGCCTACCTTCTTACAATATTCATCAAAGAAAACTGAACAAAACTCAAGCCCATTATCAGTCCTAAACCTCTTAAATTTCTTACCAGTTTGGTTCTCAATCAAGACTCTCCAATTCTTAAAGCATTCGTATACCTCTTCTTTTGTTTTTTCAGTACAAAAATCCAAAGCTTCCTTGAATAATCATCAACTAAGGATAGGAAGTACCTGGCACCAGAATGGGAAGGAGTTCTAGAGGGCCCCCATAGATCAGCATTGTAATGACCCAACTACTCTAGACTTTTGGACCATTAACGAAAACTATACATACTAATCCTTAATAAAACTTACAAGTGAAAATACCATAACTTTATTAAGAAACTTGTAAAAATAAGAGTTAAACTTACATAAAATTTAGGTCAGGATATGGGATCCCATTGTTTTAAAAACAAAACAAGACATAATTTAAAATACAAAGGGATTACATAACAAGTGCAGAAAAATACATGTAAAAACCATAAAAACAAAACTACATCCTTGAATCGTAACGCTCGGCTCTTGAATCCATTCCGCCTCAATACACATTCTCCAAGCTTCCAAGAACCTTTCCCGCCACCAAGACTATTTTCCTGCACGTATAAACAAAAAGGAATGAGCCTAATGCTCAGCAAGGAAAAATCTAACACATAGTTCATATACATAAATTCCATAAGAAACATAAAAACATAACATAACACTTATATCATACACATACTATAATGGCCATTATTACTTGGGGTCCAATAGACTAAACAAGTCATATGCCCATTAGATTAGTGGGGTCCTACTAGCTAAGCAGGTCATATGCCCATAATCCATTTGGGGCTTGTTAGTCATATGGGTCATATGCCCAAGCCTACAAACATACATAACATAACATAACATGTTTCATAACATAAAAACATAAGATAACATATAAATAACATATAAATTCTATCCTATTTTCCTTACCAAAGTTACCGGGATATGAGGGCAGAGTTGGGACTTTGGAACACTCCTAAAAACCATTATGAAAGGGTGAGTCTATTTGAAGAAAAAGAGATGAAAGAGATGAAGGAACTATACTTTTAAAAATATACTTACCAAAACCTTTTGCTCAAGAACTTAGATTTCATAACCAAAATAAGAATAAGGTTAGAATGAGTAGAAGACTATGAGAACTTTTAAAGAAAAAGTATAGAAACGAACTAGAGTTTGGGATACCTTGAAGACTTATAAGACTGATCTAAACCTTGAACCGAAATGCTATAAAATCTTACTTCCCAAGTGTTTTGATAAGCTTATGATGATCAAGCTTATGTTTCCCAACCCAAGTGTTTACACTCTCACACTCACCTAGCAACTTGCAGCCTCTGAACTTAGAGTAAAAGATGAACAATGGCTGGGTACTAGGTCCTATTTATAGAGTTTAGGAATGAAAAGATCTCATTTAACTTGAATAAAAATAATGGCTTTTTAAGTGAAAATAATTTGAATTATCGTTCAGCAAAGGCTGAAGACTCGTTCAAAATGATGCTGGACTTATCAAGAGGTTGAAGGGTTGAATGGAAAATGATTTCAAAAACTTTCAAATTATGCTGAGAGGGGCGATATATCGCCTGGGCCAGTATGCCCGAGGCAATCGTGCATCGTTTCGTGTTTTTCGTATCTTCGTGCTGCGATATATCGCCCCCTATAGCTGCGATATATCGGCATACACTGATTATTTAAACACGAAATTACACATTTTTAGCTTAATTTGAATTGAGTAAACAACCTTGACTAAGCCCTTAAACGTTTTCAAAGCTGCTGATTGACCTTAGAGTATTCCAATTTTAACCTTAATAAATTAAATCCTAAAAAAAATACTTAATCATTATTAAACCCATACATAACATGTGCTATTTTCCTATTGGTTCTTATCTAAACCTTATAGTATAATAAATATTATCCTCAATATCAGTTATATTAATCAAACCTTAGGTTAAAATTAATATTCCTACACTATATGTTAAACTTAGAAAATCTACAAGTACTACTATGAGTGTCCAAATAAATCCTGGTCTGAACCAAAAATCCACAGTCATAAAGATAATACTATAATTGTTATATTATTTTATAATATAATGTAATATTATATTATTTTATAATATAATGTTTTAGATTAAATAAATGTGACATAGAGTGTCACATATTGTAACATATAATAGAGAGTTACATTATTTGGATATATGTGAAATACCCAAACATGTAACATATTTGGTTTTACAAATTCATCACAAATTTGTAACTCCTAAATATCACCCATTATTGTGTAGATTTGTTGTTACACAATATTGAGATGAATTTCTTAAAGCCATATGAGAAATGGCTGATAGAGATGTGATTTTAACTCCCATATTGTGTATGGAAGTTACAAAATCAAGTGGGAATAAATTGGAACGTTTTGGAAAAAACTGAAAAAATGTGTTGCTGAAATTGACTGAGGGCCGCGGCGCCTGGAACAAGCGTCGTGGCCCTAATGGCTGACAACTTCATATAATTTCAGTTTTTATCCAATTTTGAACGATTCCAACGGCCAAGTAACTCCCAAGTCTCTATTTTAATTCCATAAAACACCCAATTAATCATTGGTAACAGCCATGGGGTTGGTGGAATTTGAAATTCAAAGGGTGTCTCTAAACTCTATAAATAGGAGCCTAATGCTCACTTGTAAGACACACCATTTCTATCCACTAAAGCACTTGGCTAGAAACACCTTGAGGCTTGATAATTCCATAAAGCATTTCCAAAAATCTGAGAGAGATCCCTTAGTGCTTGAGTTAGGGGGAAATAAGCTTTTGGACAAAGGTTTTAAACCTTGTTCAAGTTGGTGATCTCCAATCCTCTTCACTTAGGTTGTGTAAGTGAGAGTTTGTTTGTGGTTTATGTTCTTCCTTTTATTCTATTGTTCTTCTTCTTATTCTCTTGTTTTATTTACTTGTATATTTTGTTTAAGAGTTGTAATCTCTTCATTTGGTCCAAACACTTTATTTTATTTGTAACTTTTGTTTTGAGTTGTATTTTACTATTCTCTTCTTCTTCATCATCTTCTTCATTTCCTTTGTTTTATTTGTATTTTCAGTTATAGAGTTGTAACACTTTATTTAATCAATCTTGTCCATTGTAATATTTTGCATAGAGTTGTAACATTATCTTACCATTTCCATTGAAGCAATATTATTTTTCCTAACAATAATTACTATAATACTACTATCTAACTAGCTAAGTAAAGTTCTTGGACTCTAAAAGCATGGATGTAGTCAAGTGTACCCTTTGTCCTTTGTTGTCCTGTATTGAATCTCACTCTGCAAGCTTTTCCATATACACAATGTTCACAGAAATCAAGCTTCACTACCTTGTCACCACAAAGTAGATTCTGTTTCCCCAATTCAATTAAGCCCCATTCACTCACATGTCCCAATCTCCTATGCCATAGCTCAGTCTTAGATAACCCTTTAACAGTGACAGTAGCACCTGAGCCAATTACCACATCCCCAACTAATGAATAAAGACCATTCTTTTGAATTCCTTTCATGGCCACCATATAGTCTTTAAGCACTTTCAATTCTCACCTTTGCACACATACCCTTTCTTGTCAAATTCACTAAGAGAAATCAAATTCCTCCTTAGATCAGGTACTAATCTGACATTCTTGATAACTCTCTTAGTTCCATCATGCAATTTGAACCTCACAGATCCTACTCCAGTGATCTTGCACAGTTTGTTGTTCCCAAGTAGCACTAAACCACCATCTTAATCATCAAGCTTCTCAAAACAATACTTGTTTGGGGTCATATGGAATGAACAACCAGAATCCAAAATCCATTATGTCCCTGACATTTCATAAGACACCATCAAAGCTTCAGCTGACTCGTACCCATCTTCAACTAATACAACATTCCTAGATCCTTCAAACGGATCTTGATTGTTTCCCTTTTGTCTGTCAGGGCAAAACTTTCGAGTATGGCCTTCCTTTCTACAATGATAGCATCTAATGTTGGACACATTGCTACCACTCTTTGATTTTTACTTTGAACGTTTTCTCTCTGGCTTATCTTCCTTCTTGGTATGTCTTCCACGAACTATAAGGCCCTCACCATGATCAGTTGACTTTGGCTCATTTCTTTCATTCAATTATTTAGAATTCAGGGCAGATTGCACTTCATCTAGAGTTAGAGACTCTCTTCCATAAAGAAGAGTTTCCTTGAAATGAGAAAAAAACTCAGGCAAAGCACATAAAAGCAGTAGGGCTTGATCTTCATCCTCGATGGTAACATCAATGTTCTCAAGATCAAGAATCAGCTTGTTAAAGACATCTAATTGTACTTCTACATTTTTGCTTTCTTGCATCTTAAATGAATGCAGAGTTTGTTTAAGGTAAAGGCGGTTTACCAGAGATTTTGTCATGTACAACCCTTCAAGGTTTGACCAAATTCCAGTTGCAGTTTTATCCTTAGAAACTTGTCGAAGCACTTTGTCACCAAGACTTAATATGATCGCCCTATGAGCCTTGTCGAGAAAAGTCTTCCTCTTTATTTCGTCCATCTTCTTGTCAAGACTGGTTTCACCTTTCTGAGCTTCATCAAGTCCTTGATGAACAAGGAGAGCCCGCATCTTCAATCGCCAAAGACCAAAATCGTTCAATCCAGTGAACTTCTCCACCTCATACTTTGCAGTAGCCATGATACCAATCCACGCTCACTACACCAGTTTGTAGTGCAAAGTAAAAACAGAACACAAACAAGAACACTAGTTACAAGAAACTAGAATCAAGACTAAACAATATAACAAGAGAAAAAACAAACTGGAAGAACACACCAAACTAGAAGTAGTTCTTGAATAGTCACTTTATTGATCTTGTATCAATCTTAGTTACAAGACTCACCGTGCTATCTCTTAGTACATGAGTCACAACTCAAGTGAAAAACTAAAGAAAAATACAAATCAGATTACTAGGCCTAAGACCGAGAGGTCTATTTATTTCTAACTGTGCTAACTGTTTTTAATGAAAGCCTGGAAACTTAGTTATGTGAACCAACAACTAACATAATGTTATATAAATATTTATTTTGTATAAATTTTAGTTATTAGATTTGTATTTAATTATTATGATTGGAGTTTAGCCGTTGATAATAATATTTAGTAAATTATATATGTTAACTCAACATTCAAATATTTATATATTTTTTTGTCAAAAAAAAGACACAAAAATGATATCATAGCCCATGTCCTAAGTCCTAAGTTGGTACACTAATTGTGAAATTACAAACTTGCTAATTACTCAAATATATGAGAAATAACATTTTTGACTAGAACTAGGTCCAAAGTTATCATTGGTTCATTTTGACGTCACAAGGTCATGTGGAAATAAGAAATTGTCCCCTGAATTATGACATTTATAGAGTTTTGCCCCATGATTTTTGTTTTTCGTGGCAAAAATCCCTCCCGAACCATAGCAACTATTATAAATGTGACCCTTATATTGTATTTAGTTCATTTTTTTAAAACAGTTTACTTATGTAGCACTGATGTTACGTTAATTTGGCAGGATTCGACAGCCCTAACAGGAAAATACATACATACACAGTGATATAATGGCAAATTTTGAAAATATGTATCTGCATTTTTAGAACAAATTTTTAAATATTTAGCATCAATAAACTCGATTTTTGACTAACTTCAGATAGTTAAATAGACCATCATACTGTAACTATGCATGTGACATATGACTACATAGCAAACTGTTTAAAAAAATGAACAAAATGTAAGAAAATGGGCATGTTTGCAATAATTTCTATAGTTTAGGGGGCATTTTTGTCACATTAAAGATTTCGGAGGCAAAACTCTACAAGGGCTATAGTTCAGAAGAAAAATTGTTATTTTTCCTTTTAAAAAACACAATGTTATATGTAGTATTAACTAGAAGTTAGGCTATAAAATGATAAAACCCTAGTTTTTTTAAAAAAAATAATATTGAGTTCATACAACTAAAGGGAATTAACAAAAGCTATGATAAAAAATACCAGAAAGGTACCTAACTGAATAAGAAGGTAGGAAAGTGGGAAAATTCTAAAATAAACAATAAATTCATCAATTCTCATATGCAATGGGGGTGGACAATGATCTTGTATATAATAGCAGTGGACGGGGATCATCATGAATGGTTTAGTTTATATTTTAAGTAAAATTTTGTGTACTTTAAGTGCTGTGGGTAATCCTCACAACTCTCATAAAACGACAGCAGCTCACATACATGTTAACACCTCAGCTACTTGAAAGGATAACAGCTGTCAAGGGCAGTTTTGTCTTTATTATCCCGTGTAATTTTATTTCTTCTTTTATTTCTAGCAAAAAGGGGGTTTTTTTTTTCTTTCCTGATATCATTATAGAGATTTTGTTTGAGTGGGTGGGAGAAAGTATTGTAAAGGGGTGAAAGTTACCGAGTTGTATCGTGGGTGAGAAAGAAAGATTGTTTTGAGAGAGGCTTATGTATTAGAGGTTTTGGGTTTGCATCGTGTAGATGACTTGATGAAGAGAACCTACGTTGCAAGCTGGTGTGTTCTTGCCATTGCTGGGAAGTCACTGTTGTTGTAGTTTTCTGAGTATTTAGTGGAAAGAGCTCAACTGGAATTAGGCCAATTCTGTTGGGGCCGAACCAGGATAATCACTTGTGTTGATTTGTTTCTTGTGTGTTTTTCCTTTATTTGTATTATTATTCAGTTCTTGTTCTGTTAATTGAGCATTGTAGGTTCATTTGAGTCTATGTGTTGGGGTTGTATCCCAACAAATCAGAGCCAGGTTCGATCCTTAAAAGATAATCAAGACTCATCAAGAATTGGAGTGAAACATTATGTATTCATGTTTCATGTTTAATTCTTCCTCAACCAAGTTTGAATTGGAGAAATTTGATGGCACAAGTGACTTCAGCCTTTTGAGAAAAGTTTAAAGGGAATTCTCGTTCATCAGAGATCATCAAGAGTTCTCGGAGATTCAAAGGTGTTGGCAAAGAAGTACAAACCTGAAGAAATCGAGGATATGGAGGAATTAGTCTATTATACCATCATTATGTACCTCTCAAACAATGTGAGAAGACAAGTGCAAATCGAGAAGACAACAAAAGGGCTTTGGAAAAAGTTGGAGCAGCTATATATGAAATCTTCTTTAACGAATAAAATCAATTTACTTGAAAGACTTTGGTGCTTTGAAATCAAAGGAGTTTGAATTGAAGGCGGAGAAAGAAAACAAGGCAAAGGAGGCACTTTTCTCACGAGGAAGACCAATGAAGAAGGATTTTTATAAAGACAGACACTTCTCCAAGAATCGTGATTTATCAAGATCCAAATGGAAGTCACTAGCTCGATCAAAATCTAGGGGCCGTGGGATGAGGAGATGCTATCATTGTGGTAAGACAGGTCATGTTCATAGGTTTTGTTGGGAATTAAAAAAAGAAAGAAAAGAAGAGAAAAAGCATGATACTTCTGCTCTAATGGACATCGGTGATTATGATAACTTTGATGGAGATCTTTTAACCATTTCAACTGAAAAGTATATAAAAGAATGGATAATGGATTCGGGGTGCACATATCATATGTGTCCTATAAGAGAGTGGTTTACCGATTTCAAGGAAATACAAGGTGGACAAATAATGATGGGAAACAATCAGCCATTTCGGGTCCAAGGAATTGGCTCAATTCCTATTAAGCACTTTGATGGTAATGTTCGGATTTTGGAACATGTTCGGTATATTCTAGAACTCAAGAGAAATTTAATTTCTCTTGGGACCTTTAATGACCAAGGACTAACGTACAAAGCAGCAAATGAGAGTCTCAAAGTTAGTAAAGGGTCAATGGTGATAATGAAGGGTGTCAAGAAATATGGCCTTTATGTTCTAGTTGGAGAAACAGTAAGTAAATGTAACGCCCTGGTTACCCCAGAACAGTTATGGTGAACGGTGAACCAGAAATTTGACCCGCTACCCGAGTCCATTGGTTAAAAACATGCTCTAAGTGTGATTAACAGGTTAAGGTGGAAGACTAATAAAAAGGGATGGATATTTTCATTACAAACTGCTCTGTAGAGCTAATCAAAACATTTACAAGTTGTTCTCAGTACAAAACGGTCATTACTGTTTCAAATTTACAATCTCGCCGACCTAAGCGGCAAAAATAGGGTAACCCCCTAGTTCCTCTGAGAACACCTTGGCCGTGGTGGTCAAGCGGCCGCATATGTACACATCAACACCTAAGCTCTCCACTCAAGGCTCGGTGAGCTTTTCTTTCCCTTTACCTGCACCACATAGCACCCATGAGCCAAGGCCCAGCAAGAAAACACAATAAAGCATGAGTTAATATCAACAATGATCATAATAATCATTCAGGACCATCAGTCCAAACAAATAGGTGACAGTCGCAACAATCACAAAAGTGGGTACAACCCTCTATAGCCATGTGACGTTAGGGTCACTCGGGCTTAATTGATAAGAAAACCTTTCATAAGTTTGAACAAGATAGGTGTATGGTAACTGGTCACCAACATAACCCTCCTCATGAATTAAAGTCATAACCCTGGAACAACATTCCCTAGCCATGTGGCAAACAGTCACCGGGGCCATATGCCCTGGCTCTGAATAACTGGTCTTAGACCAGACAAGCGCTTATAAGTTCATCGACCTTAGGGTCGGTCCAGCGTTAATACCCGATATGAGTCATTCTTTGCTGATATTGATTAGATCTAATCTTCATTTGGCTCGGCGTTCACGACGCTATGCCATTTCTGACTCTTTAGGTCAGTGTCCCTGACTAGTCAGTACATATACAAGTATTCCACATTCGCTAGCATTTAATAGGCAATCCATGTCCACATTTATCAATCAACATGCCTCAATAATAATCACGCATGTCACATATACACAGGGTGCAGTTTTCTTACCTCAGATTAGAGATAGAAAGATTAAAAGAACGACCCGTGAGAACGATCAACCTTTAGTCCTTTAGCGGTCACCTAATCATAGCCAAACACGGGACATCATCAACAATAATGGTCAACATAGGTTCCCAAACCAATATCTAGCCTCCGGGAGATCAATCCAAACTAATCCAAGTAGTAGGAACACTCCCGAGGCCTATAGCTAAGTTCCCGGGGTCAAAGCGAACAAACGGGGTGAAAACAGGGCAAGGACTGCGGCCCTGGCACCATGGGCCGCGGCCCCCAGAAATTCCTGAAGCAAGCGTCGTGGCACCCAACACCAAGGGCCGCAGTGCCCAGCCAAGACATAACCCCCTCTTCTTCCTCATCGAGCCAGGGCCGCGACGCCCAAGAACAGGGTCGCGGCCCCCAACCCTGGGCCATTCCCAAACGTATTTTCAACTTCTCCAAGCTTCCAAAATCACACCTAACCATCCCCAATCATCAAAACAAAGCTCTCAAGCTTCACAAAACTCCAAAACCCTCAAAACCCAAGGTTTAAACCAACCAAAAACTCAACAATTTACAAAGTCCAATTCAAAGCTTAGAAACTCTAAAAACTCAAAACTTTAAACTTAGATTACCTTTGATTGGGTTGTTTTCTATCAAATCCTTCGGTTAAGAAGCTTCTAATCTTTCCTAGGATCGCTATGCCTCAATCCTCGCTTGATTTCGACTCCTAGAACTCGAGATTTCTTCAAAAAGGCTTAAACGGTGAAACGAACTATCGTAAGGGAGAACAAGAGGTTTTCTAATCGTACGTTCTTTCTGACAGCTACTTTAAGATTAAGTAACCTCAAATAAAAACTAATGCTCGGGGTCCCGAAAATACCCCCCGAGGACATTATAGTCAAAACCTCCAAAAGTTCACCCTGATCTCAAGTATTCCCAATTTATCATCAAATAAACATTCCTATTACCCCAAAATTGACCCCGTTATGACAAAACCGCCAATCCATTATATATGACCGTCTCATGTCGAATAGCTCGAATATATCTCCATAATAATGGAATCTCATTCACAAATCACATTATGCACCCAAATACACATATTCACCCTCAATGGGCCAAATTATCAAAATAGCATAATTATTCAACTGTGGACCCACATGCACGCATATAACATCATATCATAATATAATTCACATATACATGCATAATATCATTTAATGGCATAATTAAACAAGTACGGCCCTCCCGGCCTACTAATCCCACCATTAAACCATACCGGAGAATTCAGGGCATTACAACTATCCCCTCCTTACAGAAATTTCATCCTCGAAATTTACCTGAACAGCTCAGGATACTGATTCCGCATGTCTGACTCCAGCTCCCATGTCACTTCCTTAACCTTGTTGTTCCTCCACAATACCTTAACCAAATGTATCGTCTTATTCCTGAGGACCTTATCTTTTCTGTCGAGTATCTGGACAGGCTGTTCCTCATAGGAGAGATCTGCCTCAAGCTCCAGATCTTCATAGCTCAGAATATGATTAACATCAGGCACATACCTCCGAAGGGCTGAAACATGAAATACATTATGCACGGCAGACAACGCAGAAGGCAAAGCCAACCTGTAAGCCACCTGACCAACCCTCTCCAGGATCTCATATGGACCTACATATCTGGGGCTTAGCTTGCCTTTCTTCCCAAACCTTCTCACCCCTTTCCATGGCGAGACTCTAAGGAAGACATAGTCTCCTACCTGGAACTCCACGTTCCTGCGTTTGGGATCTGCATAGCTCTTCTGTCTACTCTGAGAAGTAAGCATTCTATCTCTAATCTTCTCTATGGCCTCATTGGTCCTCTGAACTGCCTCAGGACCTAAGTATCTCCTTTCACCTGTCCCATCCCAATGAATGGGAGATCTACATTTCCTACCATACAGCATCTCATAAGGTGCAACCCCAATTGTAGACTGATAACTGTTGTTGTAGGAGAATTCTATCAAAGGCAGATACTTACTCCAAGATCCACCAAAGTCCAGCACACATGCTCTCAGCATGTCTTCCAATATTTGGGTCATCCTCTCAGATTGCCCATCTGTCTGAGGATGATAAGTAGTACTGAACTTCAACTGTGTCCCCATGGCCTTCTGCAAACTTCCCCAAAACTTGGAAGTAAAAGTAGGGTCCCAATCTGACACGATCGACCTAGGCGCACCATGGAGCCGCACGATCTCTTTCACATAGAGATCTGCACACTGATCAACTGTATAAGTAGTTCTCAGTGGTAGAAAGTGAGCTGACTTGGTATAGCGATCCACTATCACCCAAATAGAATCATGCTGACCAACAGTCCTAGGTAAGCCCACCACAAAATCCATTGTGATGTATTCCCATTTCCACTCCGGCATATCCAGAGGCTGCAGTAGCCCTGTCAGCCTCTGATGCTCAGCCTTGACCTGTTGCCATGCCAAGCACTTAGCCACATGCTCTACCACATCTCTCTTCATCCTTGGCAACCAATATAACGATCTCACAACCTGATACATCTTCGTGGTGCCTGGATGCAAAGAGTAAGTTGTAGTATGAGATTCATCCAGAATCTCTCGCCTCATTGCAGCGTCTAACGGAACACATATCCGCCCCTTGTATCTCAACAAGCCTAGCTCAGACACTGTATAATCTCTAGATACTCCAGCTAGAACATCCTCTCCGATCTTGATCAGCTGTGGATCACTCAGCTGACCCTCCTTAATTCTCTCTAACAGCGTAGACTGTAGCGTAATGTTAGCCAACTGGCCCACCAACAAATCTATACCAGCTCTGGTCATATCATCTGCTAACTCCCTGGCTATCAGCCTCATACCATGAATCTGTCCCGGACCCTTCCGGCTTAAAGCATCGGCTACCACGTTGGCTTTTCCTGGATGATACAGGATCTCACAATCATAATCTTTTACTAATTCCAACCAACGCCTTTGCCTCATGTTCAAGTCTTTCTGGGTGAAGAAGTATTTTAGGCTCTTGTGGTCTGTATAAATCTCACACTTCTCTCCATAGGGATAGTGCCTCCATATCTTAAAAGCAAAGACCACAGCTGCTAACTCTAAATCATGAGTAGGATATCTCTTTTCATACTCCTTCAACTGATGAAAAGCATAGGCAATAACCCTCTCTGATTGCATCAGATGATAGCCCAAACCCTGATGAGAAGCATCGCAGTAAATCACAAACTTCTCCTAACCTGTCGGAAGACTCAGAATCGGAGCTGAAATTAATCTCTGATTCAGTTCCTGGAAGCTGTTCTCACACTTATCTGACCACACAAACTTCTGGCTCTTGCGTGTTAGCTCAGTCAAAGCACTAGCAATCTTTGAGAATCCTTCCACGAAATGTCTATAATACCCTACCAATCCAATGAAACTTCTAACCTTAGAAGCATTCTTTGGCCTTGGCCAATATCTGACCGCTTCGATCTTTGCTGGATCTACCTTAATCCCCTCCTTAATGACAATATGTTCAAGAAAGGATACCTGAGATAACCAGAACTCACATTTCTTGAACTTAGCAAACAGTCTGTGCTCCCTCAGTCTCTGAAGAACCAATCTCAAATGATACTCATGTTCTGACTCTGACTGAGAATATACCAGTATGTCATCAATAAAGACAATCACAAACTAGTCTAGATAATCCTTGAACACTCTGTTCATCAGATCCATAAAAGCAGCAGGGGCATTAGTCAATCCAAATGACATAACTAGAAACTCATAATGCCCATACCTAGTACGAAAAGTAGCCTTGGGTATATCTCCTTCCTTGACCCTCAACTGATGATAACCAGAACGAAGGTCGATCTTAGAGAATACCTTCTTGCCTTGCAACTGATCGAACAGATCATCTATCCTTGGCAAAGGATACTTATTCTTAATTGTCAGCTTATTCAGTTCCCTGTAATCAGTACACATTCTTAGATAACCATCTTTCTTCTTTACAAACAGAACTGGCGCACCCCAAGGTGAAAAGCTAGGTCTGATAAAACCCAAGTCCAACAGTTCTTGCAACTGCACTTTTAATTCTTTCAACTCAGCTGGGGCCATTCTGTAAGGCGCTCTAGACATTGGGTCCGTCCCTGGTGCCAGTTCTATAACGAACTTAATTTCTCTATGCGGTGGCAACCCTGACAAATCTTCTGGAAACACATCCAAAAACTCACAAACTGACCTGGTATCTTCTGGTCTCACTGGCACGACCTGGGTGGTATCAACCACACTGGCTAAGAATCCAATGCAACCTCCTTGCAATAAATCCCTAGCCTTCAATGCAGAAATCATAGGAATGCGAGGTCCATGCACAGCACCAACAAATACAAAAGGATTCTCACCTTCAGGCTCAAAGGTGACCATCTTCCTTCTGCAATCAATGGTTGCCCCATACTTTGCCAACCAATCCATACCCAGTATCATATCAAATTCAATCATAACCAACTCTATTAAATCCACTGACAACTCTCTGCCCTCCACTGTCACTGGGAAAGATCTGACCCACCTCCTGGATACCACTAACTCTCCTGTGGGTAACAAGGTACCAAACCCCACAGCATAAAAATCACAAGGCCTACACAGTCTATCAATAACACTACTAGCAACAAAAGAATGTGTAGCACCAGAATCAATCAACACATTATAAGGGGTTCCAGAACTAAGAAGCTGACCTGCAACAACTGAGGGAGAAGCCTCAGCTTCTACTTGAGTCAACGCGAACACTCGAGCTGGGGCCGAGCTGTCCGCTTTTCTGGGTTCTTCCTTTCTTGCCTTAGGGTAATCCTTTTTAAGATGACCCACTACTCCACATGAGAAGCAGGCCTTTGCCCTACACTCTCCCAAGTGATGCCCCTTGCATCTGGGGCACTCTGGATAAGACTTCCAGGCTTCACCACCTCTTGGACGATCCATAGAAATACCACCGGGCCTTCTGTCAGGACCTGGAACTGGGAAGGTGTTAGGAACCTTCCTCTTCTGATCACTGGGGCCAACACCCCTACCTGAACCCATAAATGGAGGACCTGGCTTCCTGAATTCCTTTCTGGCTGCACTGTCACGCCAGATTCTGTTCTTTGCACTCTCAGCTGTGAGTGCCTTCTCCACCACCTGTGCATAAGTAGTAACCCTTGCCACAGTGGTGATACGAACATCACGGGCTAACCTGGGCTGTAGCCCCTGCAAGAATCTCTCTCTCCTGGTCCCATCAGTGGGCACCAGCTCCATGGCAAACTTTGCCAAACGATCAAACTTCATGGCGTACTCAGTGACTGATAAGTTCCCCTGCAATAGCCTAATAAACTCCTCGGCCTTCGCCGCCCTAATAGCATCATTATAATTTTTTTCATTGAATAGAGTGTGAAACTCTTCCCAACTTAGGGCATTTACATTCTTGGTCTGGGTAATCACTTCCCACCAAATCCGGGCATCCTCTCGAAACATATAGGTGGCACAAGCCACCCTCTCATTACCAGATACCCTCATAAAATAAAGGATAGTGGTAATCATACTCATCCATTGTTCAGCCTTGGCAGGATCTGCACTACCCTCAAATACTGGAGGTTGTTGTTTCCTGAACCTTTCATAAAGAGGCTCCCATTTATTTCCAGCCTCAGGCAACTGCCTAGCTACTGGCACCGACACAGGAGGTGCCTTTGATACACTAGCCACTAAAGGCCTTTGCTGTTGCTTCAAGAGACGAAGCTCTTCCCCCTGTTTCAATATTGTAGCCTGCAGATCACTGACTATCTGCTGCCAATTTACAGGAGCTGGCTGTGGAATCTGAGACTGGTCATTTTCCTGACCCTGGCTATTATTATTATTCTGGCCCTGATCACTCTGGCCAGCTGAGGTGTCTATCTGCCCTGGATTCATAATTCTGTCACTGATACCTTGCTGAAATAATGATCAATACGGCCAGTCAGGTAGTAATAACTAAACCTCTTTCCACCTTACAGTCCAAGAACAAGTAGACAATTATCACATTCCACAATCATACAGATATACAAGCAGATACATGTTTATAGCATTTAGCACTCAGCATGTATTACATAATAGTTCACAATCAATCATACTTATAAGTATGTTCCAGCAATTCCCAGTACTAATAAGCACACAGTTGCTGAGGGTATAATATTTTAGGGCACGGGTTTAACATAGTGCTTCATGCATACAGGTAAAGCATATATGATGTATTTAAGCAGTCATGAATATAACTACATAAATAGTTACCAAACCATGAGTCGAGCTTGACTTCAGTGATGTGTGTACATGCCCAGCGAGTCTACAAAAACCCTAACCTTGGCATTGCTCTGATACCAAGTTGTAACGCCCTGGTTACCCCAGAACAGTTACGGTGAACTGAAAATTTGACCCGCTACACGAGTCCATTGGTTAAAAACGTGCTCTAAGTGTGATTAACAGGTTAAGGTGGAAGACTAATAAAAAGGGATGGATATTTTCATTACAAACTGCTCTGCAGAGCTAATCAAAACATTCAAAAGTTGTTCTTAGTACAAAATGGTCATTATTGTTTCAAATTTACAATCCCGCCGACCTAAGCGGCAAAAATAGGGTAACCCCCTAGTTCCTCTGAGAACACCTTGGCCGTGGTGGTCAAGCGGCCGCATATGTACACATCAACACCTAAGCTCTCCACTCAAGGCTGGGTGAGCTTTTCTTTCCCTTTACCTGCACCACATAGCACCCATGAGCCAAGGCCCAGCAAGAAAACAAAATAAAACACGAGTTAATATCAACAATGTTCATAATAATCATTCAGGACCATCAGTCCAAACAAATAGGTGACAGTCGCAACAGTTACAAAAGTGGGTACAATCCCCTATAGCCATGTGACGTTAGGGTCACTCGGGCTTAACTGATAAGAAAACCTTTCATAAGTTTGAACAGGATAGGTGTATGGTAACTGGTCACCAACATAACCCTCATATGACTTAAAGTCATAACCCTGGAACAACGTTCCCTAGCCATGTGACAAACAGTCACCGGGACCATATGCCCTAGCTCTGAATAACTGGTCTTAGACCAGACAAGCGCTTATAAGTTCATCGACCTTAGGGTCGGTCCAGCGTTAATAACCCATATGAGTCATTCTTTGCTGATATCGATTAGATCTAATCTTTATTTGGCTCGGCATTCATGACGCTATGCCATTTCTGACTCTTTAGGTCAGTGTCCCTGACTAGTCAGTACATTTACAAGTATTCCACATTCGCTAGCATTTAATAGGAAATCCATGTCCACATTTATCAATCAACATGCCTCAATAATAATCACGCATGTCACCTATACACATGGTGCAGTTTTCTTACCTCAGATTCGAGCTAGAAAGATTAAAAGAATGACCCGTGAGAACGATCAACCTTTAGTCCTTTAGCGGTCACCTAATCATAACCAAACACGGGACATCATCAACAATAATGGTCAACATAGGTTCACAAACCAATATCTAGCCTCCGGGAGATCAATCTAAACTAATCCAAGTAGTAGGAACACTCCCGAGGCCTATAGCTAAGTTCCCGGGGTGAAAACGAACAAACGAGGTGAAAACAGGGCAAGGGTTGCGGCCCTGGCACCATGGGACACGGCCCCCAGAAATTCCTGAAGCAAGCGTCGCGGCGCCCAACACCAAGGGCCGCAGCGCCCAGCCAAGACAGAACCCCCTCTTCTTCCTCATCGAGCCAGGGCCGCGGCGCCCAAGAACAGGGTCGCGGCCCCCAACCCTGGGCCATTCCCAAACGTGTTTTCAACTTCTCCAAGCTTCCAAAATCACACCTAACCATCCCCAATCATCAAAACAAAGCTCCCAAGTTTCCCAAAACTCCAAAACCCTCAAAACCCAAGGTTCAAACCAACCAAAAACTCAACAATTTACAAAGTCCAATTCAAAGCTTAGAAACTCTAAAAACTCAAAACTTTAAACTTAGATTACCTTTTATTGGGTTGTTTTCTGTCAAATCCTTCGGTTAAGAAGTTTCTAATCTTTCCTACGATCGCTATGCCTCGATCCTCACTTGATTCCGACTCCTAGAACTCGGGATTTCTTCAAAAAGGCTTAAACGGTGAAACGAACTATCGAAAGGGAGAACGAGAGGTTTTCTAATCGTATGTTCTATCTGATAGCTACTTCAAGCTTAAGTAACCTCAAATAAAACCTAATGCTCAGGGTCCCGAAAATACCCCCCGGGGACATTATAGTCAAAACCTCCGAAATTTCACCCTGATCTCAAGTATTCCCAATTTATCATCAAATAAACATTCCTATTACCCCAAAATTGACCTCGTTATGACAAAACTGCTAATCCATTATATATGACCGCCTCATGCCGAATAGCTCGAATATATCTCCATAATAATGGAATCTCATTCACAAATCGCATTATGCACCCAAATACACATATTCACCCTCAATGGGCCAAATTATCAAAATAGCATAATTATTCAAATGTGGACGCACATGCACGCATATAACATCATATCATAATATAATTCACATATACATGCATAATATCATTTAATGGCATAATTAAACAAGTACGGCCCTGCCGGCCTACTAATCCCGCCATTAAACCATACCGGAGAATTCAGGGCATTACAGTAAAGGTGAAGTTGCAGTGGCTAAACACAAGAATGAAGAGACTGAACTGTGCCATTGTCGAATGGGGCATATAAGTGAGAAAGGTATTAAAGAGCTTAACAAACAAGGTCTACTTGGTGGTTTCAAATCAGGTGCACTACGTTTTTGTGAGACTTGTGTAAGAGGTGAGCAACATCGAATTAAGTTTGCACCAAGTAAGCTCAAGATAACCAAAGTGCTTGAGTACATACATGCTGATTTATGGAGTGCAAGTAGAGTTTTTACACATGGAGGTAATCATTATTTTCTTTCAATTATTGATGATTTTAGTCGAAAGACTTGGGTGTATTTGCTGAAAGAAAAATCTGACTGTTTGAACAAGTTTAAAATTTGGAAAAACTTGATTGAAAATAAAATTGATACTAAAATAAAAACCTTAAGAACTGATAATGGGTTAGAATTTTTTAATAAGGAATTTGATGAACTTTGCAATGAAAATGGCATAGAACGACATAGGACTATGACATATACTCCCCAACAAAATGGGGTAGATGAAAGAATGAATCGAACATTGCTTAATAAGGTTAGATGTATGCTTCTTGGTTCTGGTTTATCTAAAAAATTTTGGGGTGAAGCATTGTATACAACTTGTTATATTGTTAATAGAAGCCCTAACAGAAGAGTTGGAGACTTGACACCAGAAGAAAAGTGGAGCGGAAAGCCACCAAGCCTACTGCATATGAGAACCTTCAGATGTGCTGCTTATGCATACAAGCCAGATGATAAGCTAGGTGCAAGATCAGTAAGATGTATTTTTCTGGGATATCCTAATGGTATAAAAGGATACAGGTTATGTTCATTAGAAGATAAATATTTCAAAGTTATTATTAGTAGAAATGTTATATTTGATGAGACTAATTTTCCTCACTTAGACAAAGTGAAGGGTAAATTTTCTACTGATACAGGTACCCAAGATTCAGATAAAAACATGACAGAATTCCTACTTGACTTGCCTTATCACAATGACAAAGAAGAAACCAGCAAAGGTTCTGAAACTCAATCTGAAGTCAGTACAGAAATTTTTGAAACTACACAACCATTGAGAGATGATGTAGATGACTACCCGCTGGTTAGAGATAGAGCCAAACGCATTATCAAGCCTAGAAAGAAATATGGAGAAGCTGTTCTTTTAGCCTTTGCACTGAATATAGCAAATCAAGGGGAATTTTTAGAGCCAAGTATTTATGAAGAAGCAATAGAAGGGAACTCAGCCGTAAAATGGCAGCAAGCAATGAAAGAAGAAATGGATTCTCTTGAAAAAAATGAGACTTGGGAGTTAGTTGAGAAACCAGAAAATAAGAAGATCATATCGTGCAAATGGATATACAAAATCAAAGAAGGATCCAAAGAAGGTGAACCATCAAGATTTAAAGCAAGGTTAGTTGCTAAAGGATTTACTCAAGAGGAAGGAGTAGACTACACCGAAATTTTCTCACCTGTTACCAAGTTCAAAACAATTAGATTGATTTTGTTGCTAGTTGCAATTTACAATTTGGAGGTGGAACAAATGGACGTAAAAACCGCTTTTCTTCATGGACATCTTGAAGAAACAATTTATATGGAGCAGTTGAATGGGTTCAAGGTGGAAAGACAAGGAAATGAATTAGTATGCAAGCTAAAAAGTTTATACGGGCTCTAGCAATCTCCAAGGCAGTGGAATAAGAGGTTTGATCAGTATGTTATTTCTCTTGGATTCAAAAGGTCAAATTATGATGCATGCTTATATTTCAAGGATACAGAAGATAGTACTATAATCTATCTACTCGTATATGTAGATGACATGTTACTAATTAGCAAAAACTTGAAGGAGATTAAGTGGCTTAAACAGAAGTTGAGTATTGAATTTGAGATTAAAGAATTGGGGGAAGCTAGGAGGATCCTTGGAATTGATATAGTCAGAAATAAAAAGGAAGGATTACTAAAGTTGAGTCAAGAACAGTATCTAAGGAAAGTTTTAGAGAAATTTAATATGGCTGATGCTAAACCAGTTGGGGTGCCTCTTGCTACTCATTTTAAGTTGTCTACTGATCAAGAGCCAAAGTCAGAAGAAGGCATGAAGAAAATGGAGAAAATTCCTTACACGATGGCTCTTGGATGCCTTATGTTTGCCATGGTAAGCACTCGGCTAGATTTGGCTCACTCCTTGAGTGTTTTAAGTCGTTACATGGCAAATCCAGGCTTACCACATTGGGAGGCACTGAAATGGCTGTTGAGATATGTTAAAGGTACATTTCCATATGGCTTGATGTAAAAAAGGCAACAAAAAGAACTTATGCTTGAAGGATTTGTGGACGCAGATTATGCAGCTAACCGTGATAATAGAAGATCACTGACTTCATTTATCTTCTTGTTAAATGATCATCGCATCAGTTGGAAATCACAGATCCAACCCGTGGTTGCTTTGTCCACAACTGAGTTATAGTTTATGGCTACAATTGAGGCATTTAAAGTAGCAATATGGTTGCAAGGTATTTTACAAGAAATCAAGGTTTTGAAGAGGAAGATAACAGTGTATTCGGATAGTCAATCATCAATTCACTTGTGCAAGAATCCCTCGTATCATGAAAAATCCAAGCATATACATAAGGATGTTTTGGATAAGAGAAAATTTGGACCAGCAAGTGCTAAATTTAGACAAAGTACCCATAGAGGAAAATCCTGCTGATCTAGGTACCAAGGTTCTGACTTTGAGCAAACTTAAGCATTGCTTAAGTTTGATCAACCTTGGTGAACATTGAAGTTTAAAGAACAGAGCTAGGACTTCCACTAAGTTACTCAAGTTGTAAGAATTAAGGTGGAATTTGTGGGTAATCCTCACAACTCTCATAAAACGATAGCAACTCACATACATGTTAACACCTCAACTACTTGAAATGATAACATCTGTCAAGGCAGTTTTGTCTTTAATATCTCTTGTAATTTTATTTCTTCTTTAAATAGGTTCTTTTATTTCTAGCAAAAAGGTTTTTTTTTTTTTTTTTGGGTTTTCTGATATCATTACAGAGATTATTTTTGAGTGGGTGAGAGAAAGTATTGTAAAGGGGTGAAAGTTACTGAGTTGTATCGTGGGTGAAAAAGCAAGATTGTTTTTGTTGAGAAATAGAATTCAGGCTGGTTGAGTATAACAGAATTGTGGTCCCAAGCGTAACCATTTCTTGCTGCTGCCACTAAATTGGTTGTACTGAAATATTCTTTCTGTTATGATTTTGTAAAGGTTGTTAGAATATTCTGTATACGTGTTGACTGCCCTTTGTGGCTCTTTGTATTCTTTACCAGTGTATATATAAAGCAAGCTACTTTCCAACCTAATTTGAGCATAGTATTATTCATTTCCACTCCTCCTTTCTTCTCTCTTTTCCCACTGTACATGTTTTCAAACTTGGTATTAGACGCCAATCTAGGCCTTTGCCACTCATGTCAACCGAAGGTGGTGCACAAACCCATCACTCTAGGTCTCCCGATGCCCCTACTTCTAGCCATGTCTCTACTCCTATTTCCTCCTCCGTTGTTCCTTCGTCAACTGTTCAGATTCCGCAATTTGGAAGCACCCTCAATCAACCTTTTGCTCTCAAGCTTGACAGTAACAACTTCTCGTTATGGAAAACGATGGTCTCTGCCATCGTTCATGGCCATCGCCTCGACGGATTCCTCACCGGCACAAAACCTAAGCCTCCTGAATTTCTTCCCCTAGACCTAGCGACTCTGGCGGCTTCTCCGACTGTTAACCCTAAGTTTGAACAGTGGATTGTTCATGACCAACTTCTTCTCAGTTGGCTCTACGGGTCTATGATGGAATCCATCGCTACCGAGGTGATGGGTTGTGCTTCCTCTTCTGCCCTTTGGAGTAGTCTCGAGGATCTATATGGTTCTCATTCCAAGTCTCGGATGGATGAACTTCGCACTTTGATTCAGACGACTCGCAAGGGCTCCCTCTCCATGCCTGAATATCTTTGTCAAAAGCGTCAATGGGCTGATATTCTAGCCCTTGCAGGTGACCCGTACCCTGATAAACACCTTATTGCCAATGTTCTTTCTAGTTTAGATATTGAATATCTGCCTATTGTTGTTCAAATTGAGGCCCGTCCTTCTCTTTCCTGACCAGAATTACAAGACGGTCTTTTCAGCTTTGACAGTAAGATGGCTCGGCTCAGTGCTCTTTCTGGGTCCTCGACAGTGCTTCCTCTGTCACCTACTCCTCATGTAACGACCCAAAATCACTAATAGGGCTTAAGGGCCTTGATTAGTGTGCCGAGAGGGTACGATTGGTTTATGTGTGAATTAAGTAGTTTAATGCATGATTCTATGATAAGCATGCTTGTATGATTATATGAATATATGAATGCATGTCTACGAGTATTAGTATGCATGTAGGCCCCGTTTAGCCTAAAGGGATATATTTGTAATTTTAGCCCGTTGAGGCCGTAAATGTGATTATATGTCATAATTGTGAGGACCACATTATTATGTGGGTAAATCTGCAGCACGCGACTTGAGGCGATCCTAGGGAGCTAGTTAGCAGGAAATCACAACGGGACCTAATACTTGACTTGGGGCAAGTCAATGTGTCTTTTAGGTATTAGATGGTTATTTGGGTTATCAGGTTATGGAAATAAATAATTAGAGATATATTTGAGGTTAGGAAGCTTACGTGAGAATACTGGGGAATTTTACAATTTTTTCCTTGGGGACATTTTTGGTACCCCGAGCCTCGAGATTGACTTAATTGCTTAAGGATAGACTAAGTAAAACTCAGAAAGTGGTAAAACAAAGGCCAAACCGACCCTTCTCTCTCTCTCAAGGGAAACTACAGAAAAAAACTAAGGAAACTTGGCTGGAACTCAATGAATTGAGTAGAGGTTTTGGAAGATTAGCTCAGGGTTAGCATCAAGAGTTAAGGTAAGTTCTAAGCTTTATCTTTGGTGGTTAAATTTTGTGAATATGGCTGGGTTCTAAAGTGTTTATGGGTTTTTGGCATTAAAGGTTGAATTAAGGCAGAAAGCTTGGGAGTTAGCTCAGTAAATGTTTGGAGGATTGATTCTTCAGTGAAGGTAAGCTTCAATTCATGGTATAGTGTTTGAATTATGGGTTTTTCTGACTGGTTTTGGTGTTCTTGAGCTTGTGGGTTTCAAAGATTGAAATGTTGTTTTGATGAGTTTCTAGACTAGGTTTCTGCTGGATTATGTTGCTGAAATCATGTTAGATTGTTTGTGATAATTGGATTATATCATTAGGATGGTTATGGGTGGTTTTGAGTGAGATTTGAGTGTTAAAAATGGTGGTTTTTCTGGGTACGAAGGGGTCGGGCCACGTCTCAGTTCTTGGTGTGCCGCGGCCCTCTGAAGCAGATGGGTGCTGGAGAAGGAGGGCAGGCCGCGGCATGGGGAAGGCTGAGCCGCGGCTCGTGTCTATTTTTGGGCGAGGCTGGGTCTCTGGTTGGGGGCATGCCGCGGCATAGGGAGCTTGGGCCGCGGCCCTTAAGGGCATTTTTGGCATTTTGGAGTTTTTAAGCGCGGGAACCTAGCCTAGGGTGCTCGGGATCGATCCCACTACCGTGTTTGGTGGAATTTGATGTCCCGGGAGCTAGAACTCTATCCGGAAAACTTTATACAATTGTTAATGGAATCCCTTATCTTGGTTGTGACTAGGTATAAGCTAAGGCTTGGGAAACGGATCGTGCTCAAGGGGCGTCTCTAGTAATCAGAACATTTGGAAACTAAAGGTAAGAAAACTGCACCCGGTTGTGAATTGATAATGGGACTAAGGGTTCCCTGTTTTGTATGCTTTATGAAGAGTGGTATTATGCCATGTGAATAATAAACAAATGGCCTAAGAGTGCCAGAGTTTACATTGGCGCACAGGGCGCGACTCAGCCACTAGTAGCTGACGACAACTTAATATTCACTGAGCTCGGTTTAAGAGGACCGGAGTCAGTGGGTTAAACAGAGGGTGCGACCTAAGGGCGTCGACCCTGCTTATCATGTGATTTGGTTACCATTATTGATTGATGAACTTGTCATGCTGAATAACTGGGTATTGGTTTGTAGATTCTCTGGTTATGTCTATGGACTATGTGATTAATGTGGATTGTTAAGTGTAGGAACATGCCTAGAGAGTTATTTAATTGTTATCATTGTTTGCGATATGATGTCATGTTTTCTTGCTGGGCCTTGACTCACGGGTGCTACGTGGTGTAGGTAAAGGCAAAGGTAAGCTTGATCACCCCTGATTCGGAGAGCTCTGAAGGCAGAATGTACATGACCAGCTGCTCGACCGCCACGGTTGAGGGAGAGACAAGAACAGGAGGACCACAAATGTCTGTTTTGCCCTTAGAGTGGCTAGTGGTTGTTTATACCCTGAAATTTTGTAAACTGACTTTCAAACGCTGTTTCTTTTGGGATCCTTTGTACAAGATGATTAATTATACGAAATGTATCTTTTATGACCAAAACCTTTTAACCCTAGTTCATTAATGGTTTCAGTGGCACGTTTTTAACTAAATGACTTGATTAGCGAGTCATGCACCTTTATAAATATACAGTGTAACAGTCTTGGCTACCAAGGGCGTTACACCTCACCTTGCACACAAACCTCCGTCTCCTCACACCGCTAAAAGATCTTCTTCAGAATAATTCTCGGGTGCTTCTCGAGGTTCCTTTTCCAATCGCGGAGGGGGTCAATTCCACAATCGTGGAGGTCTTTTTGGAGGGCATTCATACTCTCAAAGAATCACCTGTCAAGTGTGTGGCCGCCTGGGTCACTCTGCTGCCATTTGCTACAATCGCTATGACAATAGCTATATGGGTTCTTCATCTGGAAACAATACTTCACATAACGCCGAGTATACTCCTTCAACTTTCATTGCTACCCCTGAAATGGTCGAAAATGACCACTGGTTCACTGACAGTGGGGCTAGCAATCATGTGATTGCTGATGCTAGGAACTTACAGCACAAAAACGAGTACCATGGCAAGGAAACCTTGGTCATTGGTGATGGTAATTCTCTATTCATTTCTCATGTTGGTGATAGTAGATTTAAAACAGCCACAAGTCACACTTTGTTGCTGAAAAATGTGCTTCATGTTCCTAGAATCTCTAAAAATCTGATTAGCATCTCTAAGCTTGCTTTAGAAAAAAATGTATTCATTCAATTCTTTTCTAATTGTTGTGTTGTGAAGGACAAGAAAACAAGGAGAGTGGTGCTTCAAGGGACTCTTAAAGATGGCATCTATCAATTTGATATTTCAGCTACTTCGACTAGCTCATTTTCACCCGAATCATCCTCTTCCAAGAAGTTGTGTCCAACCTTTACCTTGTTAAGTCATTCCACGTCTAGGCAGTCTTTAAATTCAAAAAAGGAGGTTTGGCATAGGAGATTAGGCCATCCTTCAAGTCGTATTTTGAGTCAAGTGTTGAGTTCCTTGAATGTAAAAGGTTTGAGCAATGAAAATGACTTTTTTTGTGATGCATGTGAGTTTGGGAAATCCCATGCTTTACCTTTTCAAAATTCTACTAACCAAGCACACCACCCACTAGATTTGATTCATACCGATGTATGGGGACCTGCTCCAATTATGTCCAATACCAATTTTTGATTTTACATCCACTTTGTTGATGACTATAGTCGATATACTTGGATATACCCTCTTAAAACTAAATTTGAGGCCTTTCACGCTTTTACTCAGTTCAAAGTTCTAGTTGAAAACCAATTTGATAGAAAAATTAAGAAACTTAAAACTGATTGGGGTGGAGAGTTTCAGCGTTTCCAAAACCTTGTCGCTGAGCATGGTATTGCATTTCAACATTCTTGTCCTCATACTTTTACTCAAAATGGTCGAGCAGAAAAAAAATATCGACACATTACCGAAATGGGTCTCACCCTTCTTGCTCAAGCAAGCATGCCCTTGAAGTATTGGTGGGATGCCTTTTTCACGTCTGTCTACCTCATTAACCGTCTACCCTCTCCCATTCTCAATGGTTGCTCACCATACCAACTTGTTCATGCCAAACTTCCTAACTACAAATTTCTGAAAACTTTTGGGTCAGCGTGCTTCCCTTGTATACGTCCTTACCAATCTCATAAGTTATCTTACCACTCCGTCAAGTGTGTCAACTTAGGATATAGTGATGTCCACAAAGGGTATAAATGTCTCAGTTCCACAGGGAGAATATACATTTCAAGAAATGTTATATTCAATGAACTTGAATTTCCATTTCAACATGGGTTTCTCAATACTGTCAAACCAGAAAAATCCGTTGTTGTTGAAGTTCCTTCTTAGTCAGCCACCTTATACTCTTCCCAGCCACCCATGACCACCACTGTTGTAGCTGAATCTCAAATTGATAGTTCTCATCACGGTACTCCTTCAACACATCACTCTCCACTTTCTTCATCTCCAACCAGCAATCAGGAAGGTAATCTTAATGCATATAATGTTTTTGATGATGAAATTGCTCCTGAGATTGTGACAGATTCAGATTCCCCTTCCTCTCACTCATCTCAAGTACCACAATCTCAAACTCACCAAGACGTAGCACCCTCACATTCTATGATCACACGATCTAAAGATGGGATATTTAAGCGTAAGGTGTATCTCAGCCAGTCTAAATGGAAACCAATTTCTGAGGAACTGGAGTCCATTGCTGTTGCCTTGTCCCATGTTGGTTGGAAACAGGCTATGTCCGAAGAACATAAAGCTCTCACTCAAAACGGCACATGGACACTTGTACCTGCTACTCCTCACATGAGCATTGTTGGGTGTAAATGGGTCTTCAAAGTGAAAAGAAATTCAGATGGTACCTTTCAACGATATAAAGCCCGTCTTGTCGCCAAAGGATTTCACCATCGTCCTAGTCTTGATTTTAGAGAGACCTTTAGTCCTGTTATTAAGGCATCCACCATTCACATCGTCCTCACCATTGCCGTTTCTCACAGCTGGGCGATTCGTCAACTTGACATTAATAATGCTTTCCTTAACGACCACATTGATGAAGACATTTTCATGAGTCAATGTTGAAATGGTGAGGAAAAAAACCTTTCTTGCTATATATCTATTCTTTGATATATTTTGTACAACCTAGGACTAGAGATATATATAGGATATACATGAATAATTACATTAAACACAGAAATGGGAATCGATTCCTATTCCTAGGAATCCCAAAGATCAAACACTAATACCCTATTTTTTTTTTCTAACTGTCAACACTCCCCCTCAAGCTATAGATATTGATGAGTCCAAGCTTGTTTACAAGAAAATCAAATGTTTGTTCAGATAGTCCCTTTGTGAGAATATCAGCAAGCTGTTGATTAGTATGCACATATCTAATGCTGATAACTCCTCTATCAATTTTTTCTTTGATGAAGTGACGGTCAACTTCCACGTGTTTGGTTCTGTCATGATGTATAGGGTTATGTGCAATGCTGATAGTAGATTGGTTGTCATAGTAGAGCTGAATAAGGGCTTCATATTTAATCTTCAATTCTTCTAGTAGACGTTTGATCCATATAGCTTCACACACCCCATGAGCCATGGCTCTATACTCTGCTTCTGTACTGCTTCTTGCAACCACAGTTTGCTTTTTACTTCGCCATGTGGTTACATTCCCCCATACCATTGTGCAATATCCAGATGTAGACTTTCTATCATCAATTGAATCAGGCCAGTCTGCATCTGTGAACACTTCAACCTTTCTCTCAGTTGTCTTCCTGAAAAAAAGACCCTTTCCTGGAGTTTGCTTGAGATATCTCAGAATTCTATACACTGCATTGAGATGTCCCTGACATGGATCATGCATGTATTGACTGACTAGACTCACTGCAAAAGCAATGTCGGGTCTAGTATGTGAGAGGTAGATGAGTTTTCCTACCAGCTGTTGGTACTTCCCCTTGTCTACTGGACTTCCTTCAAACATTTTCCTTTTGTCTCCAAGCTCAATTGGAGTTTTGCTGGGTCTGCTTCCGAGCATTCCTGTCTCCTTTAGAAGATCTAGAGTGTATTTTCTCTGGGACACGGAAATACCTTTTTTACTTCTAGCAAATTCCATACCCAGAAAATATTTGAGAGCACCGAGATCTTTGACTTTGAACTCCTTTGCCAACATTTCTTTGATTGAGTTTATCTCCTCAATGTGATTACCAGTGATAATTATGTCATCAACATATACAATTAGTACCACAATTTTTCCACTTCCTAAGTGTCTGACAAAGAGAGTGTGATCAGTCTGGCCTTGTATGTATCCAAGCCCTTTGACAACTTTCAGGAAACGATTGAACCATGCTCGGGGATATTGTTTCAAGCCATAGAGAGATTTGTTCGGTTTGCAAACTGTGGTTGTCTTGAGAGATTCTTCAAATCCCGGAGGCTAACTCATATACACTTCTTCTTCAAGTTCCCCATTCAAGAATGCATTCTTTACATCAAGCTGATGCAATTCCCAATCCATGTTAACCGCTAGTGAGAGTAGAACTCTGATAGTGTTGAGTTTGGCAACTGGAGCGAATGTTTCTGTGTAGTCAATTTCATAGGTTTGAGTAAACCCCTTGGCAACTAACCGAGCTTTGTACCTCTCAATAGATCCATTTGCATTGAATTTGACGGTGAACACCCATTTTCACCCTATTACCTTCTTGTCTGATGGTAACTCTACT